>NC_067246.2:175145896-175770896 GCF_019359855.2 Lolium perenne | reverse complement strand
CTTGTGTCTTGACCAATGTACCTGATTGAACACAAGGTATTTGCATGAAGTAGCATGCCATCCAAAGAGGTATCAAATGTATACGTGGAAAGGAGCGAATTCACCTCTTGGTGTATGGCTTGGGCTCGAGCTCGTGTCATTGGGCCACGAGGAGGGCTTGTCGGTCTTGATGTAGTGTCGACCTTGGGTAGGGCTACATCATCTTCTTTACAGAACCCAAGGTCCAGGTTCCATCCACTGCATTGAACTGCACTATCTCGCAGTCCACAGGCAAGTTCACCCTTGCTCATGTCATCTTGAGTATTTTCTATCAATTTACCGCAAAGCTATATACTTATCATTCCTGCATTGAAAACAAAATGTTACTTTTCCAATTATGAATGTGACTATATGGCTGGCAATGGAACCATGGTATGTGTTGATATGGTGGAGGTTCCATTGCATGGGTTTTATTAACCTAGGATTAAGTACCAAAGCCGTCCAGTGATTCTAGCACCGTACATACCGCGTTGACCATAAGATCTATAATGGCTCTGGGGAAGCCAACTGTATCTTTTCCCTCCTGCACGCCAACGGACTTGATAGAGCCTTGCGGGGTGTTGGGATAACACCGCCGTAGGTTGGGAAATCCTTTTAAATCCCCATCCGTGTGGATGAGAGGCTCTACCATCTATGAAGGATTGTCCATAGTACACCGTGTGTAAAGCCGTATGATCGGGAGATGTCTACCGGGAGTGTACGGATGGACAAAAGGGTGGGTTTTGCAGGGTCGTGGAGAAGGCGGTGTGGGCTTGGATCTTATTTCCTGGCCTCACACCAAGGAAGTGTGAACGGGGACAAGTTCCTGCAGTTGGCAAAAAGGATGAGGTCTCTTATGGGAAAAGTAACGCACCTCTGCAGAGTGTATCAAATTGCGGCTGTCACTCCTTGTTCCGGGAAGGGAACTACGAACGCGGCAGGAAAGGAACTGCACGAAGTTCTGTTTAACCTGTGAAGACTGACGGGCATAGTTTTCAGAATAAAATCAATTTTTTGAAGAAATGTTTTCGAAACATGCACTGACCTGAGATTTCCTGATCAACGGTCGTAGCTAGTACATCAAACACCTTTTACTCTTTTGAACTTGCTGAGAACCCCTGTACTCACTTTCTTTCGACACCCTTGCTAGACTGTGATACTGAAGTGGAGACCATCACCGATGGAGCACCGGAAGGAGACTACGAGCTGGTCTACGAGGAACCTGATCTGTCCGGAGGAGTGGAAGGCATAGACTATGGGATAGTCTACGGGCCCGACGACAATGAGGCGGAGGAGTAGTGACACACCGTAGTATCATAGAGCCGAGCAGCGTAGAACTTACTTAAATAAGTTGCTGAGCTCTCTCGTATCTATATGTGGAGTTGTAATATAACTTAATTAATATCTTAGGGTGTTCTCATCGGACCTGTGAGAATACCAACTTGTTAAGGCAATGTTTGTAATAATATCTGGAGTGTTATGACCTGCAATGTTTCTGTTGTACCACTCTGAGGGATGTGATATTTGTGAAGAAGTCCCTTCATGAAGATCATATCAACGACTTGTATACTACAACATGCAGTGGTATGCTGGGTCACCGCACCTCGTCGGGGAGAAGGCTGGAGATGCTCTAAGGTAATAGCCCGTGTTTTTTGGGGGGGTATTTGACTCTATGAGCCTGATTTGCAAAAAAACAAAAACTCCATGAACGCCGCGACGCATGGGGTCGTGGGCCAGGGCTACCACCTTACCTTTTCCTTCCCTACGTCATCATCAGCCTAACCACCTGTTGCTACCACTCCACCTAGCCACCCGTCTTGCTTGAGTTGTTTTTGCCTCGACCTTCCTCAAACCTCCCCTATCTTCGGCAACTGAACCCTAAGTCCTCGTCGCTAGCGACCCCGAGCTACCAACACCCCATTAGCGGCGCCATCACCTTTTTCTACGATGCGCATCTTTTCATCGCGACCCCGGTCAGCCTCCTTCTTCAGCTCCACTCGCCGCCCTCTACAGGCCAGGCCCATGCTCTCTAGAGGGTACCCGTTATGGCGCTCCCTAAAGGGGATGTGTCGTGGTGGTGAATACGACATATGCCTAGGTAAGATTAAGTTGGGGATGATGGGATCTGGAGGATCCGGGGAGGGATGATGCAGTGGAGACATCACATGGAAGAACACACAAACATAACGATGTACGCAGGTTCGGGGCCCTCGTGAGGAGGTAACCCCTACATCATGCATGTCTCGTATAGGAGCTATATATGGGAGATGCAATGGTGCTCCTTGAGCCGTGTCTCCTAAGGAAGAAGAACTGAGCGAGGGAGAACTTGCGGGGGGAAATAAGGCTCGAAGGGCTGTCGTGAGCATTCCTTCTAGTGCTCCTTATATAAGGAGCCCAGGGGACATATGGAGCCCACAAAACACTAGGTGACGTGGGCATTACCCTTCGAGTAACCGACGTTGCCCTATCCTGTATTGACCAACTGGAGGCCCATGAAGACACCCGAAGGCTAGATGGGCCACTAGGTCGGCGCACCAGAAGATCCCTTGACGGGCAAGACAAGGGAGCGAACAAACAAGGAAAGATTGGATCTAAACTACTGTAAATCTAGTCGTATTCGGTTAGACCTCTTGAGACCTGGCCTCCTATATAAAGGCCAGGAGAGGGGCTGCCGAAGGGACACAAACAATCTTAGCAATCTTAGCCAGGAAAAGCTTAGAGCTAGGTAACCCTAGCAACAGCAATCTCGCCTAGATCTCAGCCGAACTATTCAGCACCCCATTGTAACCCATTATTCTCATAATCAAAGAACAGACAGGCAGGACGTAAGGGTTTTACCTCATCGAGGGCCCCGAACCTGGGTAAATTGCTCTCCCCGCTTGTCTGTGAACCGATGTCTCGTGTCAGCCTACAGGATTCCGTCAACCCTAAGCCCCTATCGGAGGGCATTGACGAGGAGTACCCTCGACAATTGGCGCCGTCTGTGGGAAGCCTGTCGGCACAAGGCAGGTCATCGGCAGCACCAGTTACGTCTGCGGTGTTCTTACTTTTGTCGCCGACGCCAGCAAAGCCAAGAGATCCGGTCCGCTGCGGATCCTTTGAATTCGTACCGTACCGCGAAGAGCTTCACCCGAACCCTATGGCATCGTCTCGCAACGCGGAAGCTATTTTCGGTGGCGTCCACTTTGTCGTCGACTCCAGAGGTTTTTTCGCCTCCCCGGCGCCGGTGCGTCCCACTCAAAGGTCGTGCCTCAGGAGGGTATCCCTTTGGCAGCAACCTTAGAGACCTCGCCCAGAGGCATGCGAGAAAGCATCCGTGAAAGTCCCGGCACCTGATACGTCTCCGACGTATCGATAATTTCTTGTGTTCCATGCCACATTATTGATGATATCTACATGTTTTATGCACACTTTATGTCATATTCGTGCATTTTCTGGAACTAACCTATTAACAAGATGCCGAAGAGCCAGTTGCTGTTTTCTGCTGTTTTTGGTTTCAGAAATCCTAGTAACGAAATATTCTCGGAATTGGACGAAATCAACGCCCAGGGTACTATTTTGCCACGAAGCTTCCAGAAGACCGAAGAGGAGACGAAGTGGGGCTACGAGGTGGCCAAACCACAGGGCGGCACGGCCCAGGCCCTGGCCGCGCCGACCTATGGTATGGGCCCCTCGTGCCGCCTCTTGACCTGCCCTTCCGCCTACAAATAGCCTCCGTCGCGAAACCCCCAGTACCGAGAGCCACGATACGGAAAACCTTACTGAGACGCCGCCGCCGCCAATCCCATCTCGGGGGATTCTGGAGATCTCCTCCGGCACCCTGCCGGAGAGGGGATTCATCTCCCGGAGGACTCTTCACCGCCATGGTCGCCTCCGGAGTGATGAGTGAGTAGTTCACCCCTGGACTATGGGTCCATAGCAGTAGCTAGATGGTTGTCTTCTCCCCATTGTGCTTAATTGTCGGGTCTTGTGAGCTGCCGAACATGATCAAGGTCATCTATCTGTAATTCTATATGTTGCGTTTGTTGGGATCCGATGAATAGAGAATACTTGTTATGTTGATTATCAAAGTTATGTCTATGTGTTGTTTATGATCTTGCATGCTCTCCGTTATTAGTAGATGCTCTGGCCAAGTTGATGCTAGTAACTCCAAGAGGGAGTATTTATGCTCGATAGTGGGTTCATGTCTCCGTGAATCTGGGGGAGTGAGAGAAACCTCTAAGATTATGGATGTGATGTTGCCACTAGGGATAAAACATTGGTGCTATGTTCGAGGATGTAGTCACTGATTACATTACGTGCAATACTTAATGCAATTGTCTGTTGTTTTGCAACTTAATACTGGAGGGGGTTCGGATGATAACCTGAAGGTGGACTTTTTAGGCATAGATGCATGCTGGATAGCGGTCTATGTACTTTGTCGTAATGCCCAATTAAATCTCACAGTACTCATCATAATATGTATGTGCATGGTCATGCCCTCTCTATTTGTCAATTGCCCAACTGTAATTTGTTCACCCAACATGCTGTTTATCTTATGGGAGAGACACCTCTAGTGAACTGTGGACCCCGGTCCTATTCTTTACATCGCATACAATCTACTGCAATACTTGTTTTACTGTTTTCTGCAAACAATCATCTTCCACACAATACGGTTAATCCTTTGTTACAGCAAGCCGGTGAGATTGACAACCTCACTGTTTCGTTGGGGCAAAGTACTTTGGTTGTGTTGTGCAGGTTCCACGTTGGCGCCGGAATCTCTGGTGTTGCGCCGCACTACATCCCGCCGCCATCAACCTTCAACGTGCTTCTTGACTCCTACTGGTTCGATTAAACCTTGGTTTCTTACTGAGGGAAACTTGCCGCTGTGCGCATCACACCTTCCTCTTGGGGTTCCCAACGGACGTGTCAACTACACGCATCAAGCAAATTTCTGGCGCCGTTGCCGGGGAGATCAAGACACGCTGCAAGGGGAGTCTCCACTTCCCAATCTCTTTACTTTGTTTTTGTCTTGCTTTATTTTATTTACTACTTTGTTTGCTGCATTATATCAAAACACAAAAAAATTAGTTGCTAGCTTTACTTTATTTACTGTATTGCACTCTATATCAAAAACACAAAAAAATTAGTTACTTGCATTTACTTTATCTAGTTTGCTTTATTTACTACTGCTAAAATAGCCACCCCTGAAAATACTAAGTTTTGTGATTTCACAACCACAAATAATAATGATTTCTTATGCACACCTATTGCTCCACCTGCTACTACAGCAGAATTCTTTGAAATTAAACCTGCTTAACTGAATCTTGTTATGCGAGAGCAATTTTCTGGTGTTAGTTCTGATGATGCTGCTGCCCATCTTAATAATTTTGTTGAACTATGTGAAATGCAAAAGTATAAGGATGTAGATGGTGATATTATTAAATTGAAATTGTTTCCTTTCTCATTAAGAGGAAGAGCTAAAGATTGGTTGCTATCTCTGCCTAAGAATAGTATTGATTCCTGGACTAAATGCAAGGATGCTTTTATTGGTAGATATTATCCCCCTACTAAAATTATATCTTTGAGAAGTAGCATAATGAATTTTAAACAATTGGATAGTGAACATGTTGCTCAAGCTTGGGAAAGAATGAAATCTTTGGTTAAAAATTGCCCAACACATGGACTGACTACTTGGATGATCATCCAAACCTTCTATGCAGGACTAAATTTTTCTTCGCGGAATTTATTGGATTCAGCTGCTGGAGGTACCTTTATGTCCATCACTTTGGGGGCGGCTACAAAGCTCCTTGATAATATGATGATTAATTACTCTGAATGGCACACGGAAAGAGCTCCACAAGGTAAGAAGGTAAATTCTGTTGAAGAATCCTCTTCCTTGAATGATAAGATTGATGCTATTATGTCTATGCTTGTGAATGATAGGATTAATGTTGATCCTAATAATGTTCCGTTAGCCTCATTGGTTGCTCAAAATTCTAGGCCATATCCTGCTAATGGTAACTCTTATGGTAGATATGTTTCACCTAATGAGGAAAAGATGTTAGAAATTGAAAGATCCACCAAGAGCTTTATGCAATCACAATATGAGCAAAATAAATTGTTTACTAAAACTATGAATGAACAATCTACCTTGTTGAAGAATATAGGAAATCAACTTGAAAATCTGAATATGGAGATTTCTGGGTTGCAAACTAAACTTGCAAATGCTGAAAACCGAATCTCATACATGTCTGTGTCACAATCTTCTTTAATTAATAAAATGGCTGCTAAACCTGAGGATATTGAAAATAAAATTGTTACTACAGCAAATGCCATCCAAGTTAGAATTAATGAGAATATAAGATTAATGGCTGAATTGCGTGCTAGGTGGGATAGAGAAGAAAATGAAAAACTAGCTAAAGAGAAAAATGTAGCTAAAGTTTGGACTATTACCACCACAAGTAATGTTGATTCTTCACATGTTTCTGCACCTCCTACTATTAATGGTAAAATAATTGGTGTTGGCAATGTTTCTACTCCTAGTGCAAAGCGTACAAAACTGCCTGAAATTGCTAAAACTGCTGAAATTGCTTGTGATAAAACTGCTGAAATTTTTTCCAACCTTGGGGATGATGATCCCATTGCTGTAGCTCGTAATGATTTAGATTTTGATGATTGCCACATCTCTGAAGTTATAAAGTTCTTACAAAAACTTGCTAAGAGTCCCAATGCTAGCGCTGTAAACTTGGCTTTCACAAAACATATTACAAATGCTCTCATAAAAGCTAGAGAAGAGAAACTAAAACTTGAAACTTCTATTCCTAGAAAGCTAGAGGATGGTTGGGAACCCATCATTAAAATGAGGGTCAATGATTTTGATTGTAATGCTTTATGTGATCTTGGTGCAAGTATTTCTGTTATGCCTAAGAAAGTCTATGATATGCTTGACTTGCCACCATTGAAAAATTGTTATTTGGATGTTAATCTCGCTGATAATGCTAAAAAGAAACCTTTGGGGAGAGTTGATAATGTTCATATTATGGTTAACAATAACCTTGTCCCCGTTGATTTTGTTGTCTTGGATATTGAATGCAATGCATCTTGCCCCATTATATTGGGAAGACCTTTTCTTCGAACCGTTGGTGCTACTATTGATATGAAGGAAGGTAATATTAAATATCAATTTCCTCTCAAGAAAGGTATGGAACACTTCCCTAGAAAGAGAATGAAGTTACCTTATGATTCTATTATTAGAACAAATTATGATGTTGATGCTTCGTCTCTTGATGTTACTTGATATACACTTTCTGCGCCTAGCTGAAAGGCGTTAAAGAAAAGCGCTTATGGGAGACAACCCATGTTTTTGCTACAGTATTTTTGTTTTATATTTGAGTCTTGGAAGTTGTTTACTACTGTAGCAACCTCTCCTTATCTTAGTTTTGTGTTTTGTTGTGCCAAGTAAAGTCTTTGATAGTAAAGTTCATACTAGATTTGGATTACTGCGCAGTTTCAGATTTCTTTGCTGTCACGAATTCCGACCTGCCTCCCTGTAGGTAGCTCAGAAAATTAAGCCAATTTACGTGCGTGATCCTCAGATATGTACGCAACTTTCATTCAATTTGGGCATTTTCATTTGAGCAAGTCTGGTGCCTCAATAAAATCCATCTTTACGGACTGTTCTGTTTTGACAGATTCTGCCTTTTATTTCGCATTGCCTCTCTTGCTATGTTGGATGAATTTTTTTGATCCATTAATGTCCAGTAGCTTTATGCAATGTCCAGAAGTGTTAAGAATGATTGTGTCACCTCTGAACATGTATATTTTTATTGTCCACTAACCCTCTAATGAGTTGTTTCGAGTTTGGTGTGGAGGAAGTTTTCAAGGATCAAGAGAGGAGTATGATGCAATATGATCAAGGAGAGTGAAAGCTCTAAGCTTGGGGATGCCCCGGTGGTTCACCCCTGCATATTCTAAGAAGACTCAAGCGTCTAAGCTTGGGGATGCCCAAGGCATCCCCTTCTTCATCGACAACATTATCAGGTTCCTCCCCTGAAACTATATTTTTATTCCGTCACATCTTATGTGCTTTGCTTGGATCGTTGGTTTGTTTTTGTTTTTGTTTTTGCTTGAATAAAATGGATCCTAGCATTCACTGTATGGGAGAGAGACACGCTCCGCTGTTGCATATGGACAAGTATGTCCTTAGGCTTTACTCATAATATTCATGGCGAAGTTTCTTCTTCGTTAAATTGTTATATGGTTGGAATTGGAAAATGCTACATGTAGTAATTGCTATAATGTCTTGGATAATGTGATATTTGGCAATTGTTGTGCTCATGATTAAGCTCTTGCATCATATACTTTGCACCCATTAATGAAGAAACACCTAGAGCTTGCTAATTTGGTTTGCATATTTGGTCTATCTAAAGTCTAGATAATTTCTAGTATTGAGTTTTGAACAACAAGGAAGACGGTGTAGGATTCTTATAATGTTTACAATATGTCTTTTATGTGAGTTTTGCTGCACCGTTCATCCTTGTGTTTGTTTCAAATAACCTTGCTAGCCTAAACCTTGTATCGAGAGGGAATACTTCTCATGCATCCAAAATCCTTGAGCCAACCACTATGCCATTTGTGTCCACCATACCTACCTACTACATGGTATTTCTCCGCCATTCCAAAGTAAATTGCTTGAGTGCTACCTTTAAATTTCCACTCTTCACCTTTACAATATATAGCTCATGGGACAAATAGCTTAAAAACTATTGTGGTATTGAATATGTACTTATGCACTTTATCTCTTATTAAGTTGCTTGTTGTGCGATAACCATGTTCACTGGGGACGCCATCAACTATTCTTTGTTGAATATCATGTGAGTTGCTATGCATGTCCGTCTTGTCTGAAGTAAGAGAGATCTACCACCTTAATGGTTGGAGCATACATATTGTTAGAGAAGAACATTGGGCCGCTAACTAAAGCCATGATTCATGGTGAAAGTTTCAGTTTTGGACATATATCCTCAATCTCATATGAGAACACTAATTGTTGCCACATGCTTATGCATTAAAGAGGAGTCCATTATCTGTTGTCCATGTTGTCCCGGTATGGATGTCTAAGTTGAGAATAATCAAAAGCGAGAAATCCAAAATGCGAGCTTTCTCCTTAGACCTTTGTACAGGCGGCATGGAGGTACCCCATTGTGACACTTGGTTAAAACATGTGTATTGCGATGATCCGGTAGTCCAAGCTAATTAGGACAAGGTGCGGGCACTATTAGTATACTATGCATGAGGCTTGCAACTTGTAAGATATAATTTACATAACTCATATGCTTTATTACTACCGTTGACAAAATTGTTTCATGTTTTCAAAATAAAAGCTCTATTACAAATATAGCAATCGATGCTTTCCTCTTTGTAGGACCATTCTTTTTACTTTTATGTTGAGTCAGTTCACCTATTTCTCTCCACCTCAAGAAGCAAACACTTGTGTGAACTGTGCATTGATTCCTACATACTTGCATATTGCACTTATTATATTACTCTATGTTGATGATTATCCATGAGATATACATGTTATAAGTTGAAAGCAACCGCTGAAACTTAATCTTCCTTTGTGTTGCTTCAATACCTTTACTTTGATTTATTGCTTTATGAGTTAACTCTTATGCAAGACTTATTGATGCTTGTCTTGAAGTACTATTCATGAAAAGTCTTTGCTTTATGATTCACTTGTTTACTCATGTCATTACCATTGTTTTGATCGCTGCATTCATTACATATGTTTACAAATAGTATGATCAAGGTTATGATGGCATGTCACTCCAGAAATTATCTTTGTTATCGTTTTACCCGCTGACGAGCGTAACTAAGCTTGGGGATGCTGATACGTCTCCGACGTATCGATAATTTCTTGTGTTCCATGCCACATTATTGATGATATCTACATGTTTTATGCACACTTTATGTCATATTCGTGCATTTTCTGGAACTAACCTATTAACATGATGCCGAAGAGCCAGTTGCTGTTTTCTGCTGTTTTTGGTTTCAGAAATCCTAGTAACGAAATATTCTCGGAATTGGACGAAATCAACGCCCAGGGTCCTATTTTGCCACGAAGCTTCCAGAAGACCGAAGAGGAGACGAAGTGGGGCTACGAGGTGGCCAAACCACAGGGCGGCGCGGCCCAGGCCCTGGCCGCGCCGACCTATGGTATGGGCCCCTCGTGCCGCCTCTTGACCTGCCCTTCCGCCTACAAATAGCCTCCGTCGCGAAACCCCCAGTACCGAGAGCCACGATACGGAAAACCTTACTGAGACGCCGCCGCCGCCAATCCCATCTCGGGGGATTACGGAGATCTCCTCCCGGCACCACTGCCGGAGAGGGGATTCATCTCCCGGAGGACTCTTCACCGCCATGGTCGCCTCCGGAGTGATGAGTGAGTAGTTCACCCCTGGACTATGGGTCCATAGCAGTAGCTAGATGGTTGTCTTCTCCCCATTGTGCTTAATTGTCGGGTCTTGTGAGCTGCCGAACATGATCAAGATCATCTATCTGTAATTCTATATGTTGAGTTTGTTGGGATCCGATGAATAGAGAATACTTGTTATGTTGATTATCAAAGTTATGTCTATGTGTTGTTTATGATCTTGCATGCTCTCCGTTATTAGTAGATGCTCTGGCCAAGTTGATGCTAGTAACTCCAAGAGGGAGTATTTATGCTCGATAGTGGGTTCATGTCTCCGTGAATCTGGGGGAGTGAGAGAAACCTCTAAGATTATGGATGTGCTGTTGCCACTAGGGATAAAACATTGGTGCTATGTTCGAGGATGTAGTCACTGATTATATTACGCGCAATACTTAATGCAATTGTCTGTTGTTTTGCAACTTAATAGTGGAGGGGGTTCGGATGATAACCTGAAGGTGGACTTTTTAGGCATAGATGCATGCTGGATAGCGGTCTATGTACTTTGTTCGTAATGCCCAATTAAATCTCACAGTACTCATCATAATATGTATGTGCATGGTCATGCCCTCTCTATTTGTCAATTGCCCAACTGTAATTTGTTCACCCAACATGCTGTTTATCTTATGGGAGAGACACCTCTAGTGAACTGTGGACCCCGGTCCTATTCTTTACATCGCATACAATCTACTGCAATACTTGTTTTACTATTTTCTGCAAACAATCATCTTCCACACAATACGGTTAATCCTTTGTTACAGCAAGCCGGTGAGATTGACAACCTCACTGTTTCGTTGGGGCAAAGTACTTTGGTTGTGTTGTGCAGGTTCCACGTTGGCGTCGGAATCTCTGGTGTTGCGCCGCACTACATCCCGCCGCCATCAACCTTCAATGTGCTTCTTGACTCCTACTGGTTCGATTAAACCTTGGTTTCTTACTGAGGGAAACTTGCCGCTGTGCGCATCACACCTTCCTCTTGGGGTTCCCAACGGACGTGTCAACTACACGCATCAGCACCGCAGCTGGACAAAGGAAGAGACGGAGGAGCTCACATCGTGAAGAGGAGGGCAGAACAGTAGTCCACTCCCGATGCTATGACATGTCGTCAATCAGAGGACGCACCCGTTCTCCACACCTCTCAGCTACAGAGCAACTTGAGGAGCCATGCTATCTTCACTCTTACTTCGATCCTAAGGATGGCCGGGAGAAGTCCAGCCATCTATTAAGGAACTGCCGACACTTCCTAGAGATTCGACAGTTCTGCGACGACCTTAGAACCGAAGCTGCATCAAGAGTCCGCATAATGGAAGAGAAAGCAAAGTCCTATGGTCATCAGCCAGAGCCATATGTACCAGAACCATACGAGCCAATGGAAAAAGATGAATATGTACCAGTCGAAGCATTTCCAGTACTGCGTGGACAAATCAACATGATCCACAAAACCAGCTTTTCAAAAAGAGAAATCAAAAAGTTCTCCCGAGAAGTAAAATATGCAGAAGTGGCCATGATGGATACGCCAGATTTTATCGATTGGTCGGAGCAGAGCATCACCTTCAGCAGGGCGGACCACCCGAAGGCCGTCCCAAGGCCCGGTCACGCGGCCCTTGTCCTGGAAGCGCAGATTGGGGGATACAATATGGGCAAAGTATTTATGGATGGAGGAAGCGGCCTGAACTTGTTATTCGCCAGCACGATGAGGGCGATGGGTTTGACAGTCGACATGCTAAAAGAATCCGACACAGGGTTCCATGGCATCATACCGACTCGACCCGCTTACTCGCTGGGCAAAACATCGTTGGACGTAGTCTTCGGCACGCCCAGTAACTTCATGAAAGAGAGGGTCGAATTCGAGGTAGTCGACTGGGAATCTCAGTACCACGCCATCCTCGGCAGACCTGCGTTTGCCAAATTCATGGCCGTGCCTCATTATGCGTACCTGAAACTGAAGATGCCAGGCAACAACGGGACCCCAATAACCGTTCATGGCAGTTTCGCTCGGTCAGATAACTGCGACAGGGAATTTCAGAAGATCGCCTCGAAGTTTGGAGCTAAAGAAGAACTCAACACGATCGACGCCACTACAGATCACACACAGCCACCAGCCGACAATCGAAACCCAAGATCCGATGAGTTCGACACTACAAAGGAAACCAAGAATCTACAGGTGCACCCTACTGACCCAAAGAAAATGGTCAACACCTCGGCTGACTTAGCTGTCGCATAGGAAAGCGCGCTCATCGAGTTCCTCCGTGAGCGCTGGGAGATATTTGCATGGGAGCCATCCGACATGCCAGGTATCCCCAGGGAACTCGCTGAGCACGCCCTAAATGTTGACCCGACGGCCAAGCCAGTACAACAGTCGATGCGGCGATTCTCCGAACCAAAAAGAAGGGCAATCGGTGAAGAAGTTAATCGACTCCGCGAGGCAGGATTTATCTGAGAGCTTAAGGAATCTGAGTGGGTGGCTAATCCAGTCATGGTGCCGAAGAAGGACACCACCGCCCTCCGCATGTGCATTGATTACACTAGCCTTAACAAACACTGCCCGAAAGATCACTTCCCATTGCCCAGAATAGATCAAATAGTCGATTCTACGGCAGGGTGCGACCGTCTCTCTTTCCTTGATGCATACTCCGGGTACAACCAGATCAAATTGAAGAAGGAGGATCAGGAATTAACCGCGTTTATCACTCCACACGGCGTTTTCTGTTACAACGTCATGACCTTCGGGTTGAAAAATGCGGGAGCTACTTACCAATGCTGCATGCAAGCCTGCCTCGCGGAACAGATCGGGAGGAACATTGAAGTCTACATCGACGATATCGTGGTGAAAACAAAGCACGCAGCCACACTCATCGACGACTTGCGAGAGACCTTTGACAATCTGGACAAGTACAAAATCAAGCTAAACCCCAAGAAATGTTTCTTCGGAGTGCCAGGAGGACAAGTACTCGGGTACTTCGTATCAGCCAGAGGAATCGAGGCTAATCCCTTGAAGATCAAAGCTATTCTCGACATGGAGCCGCCAAAGAATCTGCACCAAGTGCAGCAGTTGGCAGGCCGATTAGCAGCGCTTAGCAGGTTCATCGCGAAGCTAGGGGAGAAAGCTTTGCCCTTCTACAACCTGATGAAAAAGTCAGAAAAGTTCGAGTGGACAAAAGAAGCACAAGACTCCTTCGACAACTTGAAGAAAATCCTATCGACCTCCCCGGTGCTCGTAACTCCGCGCGAAAAGGAGACATTACTGATGTACATAGCCGCTACAGCTCAAGTCTTCAGTAGCGTTTTGGTTGTCGAACGAGAAGAAGCAGGGAGAGTTCACGGTGTGCAGAGGCCCGTTTACTACCTCAGTGAAGTACTTACCCCCGCAAGACAGAGGTATCCTCATCACCAGAAGTTGGCATATGCAGTATGGAGGTCAGCTCGCAAGCTGAGGCACTACTTCACGGAGCACCCGATCAAAGTTGTGAGCGAAGCACCCCTGAAGAGCATAATGACCAACCCGGAAGCCACAGGTCGAGTGTCTCAGTGGGCTATCGAGTTAGCACCACACGACATAACTTACGTCAACCGAACAGCGGTAAAATCCCAAATCCTCCCAGATTTTGTGGCAGATTGGATCCAATCACAGACACCAGCGACACCCGACATGTCAGGGTCGTGGGTGATGTACTTTGATGGGTCAAAGCGGAGTACAGGAGCAGGGGCAGGAGTAGTGCTGATATCACCACAAGGAGATAAAATGAAGTATATACTACGTATGAATTTCTCCCTGCCGATAAACAACGAAGCAGAATACGAAGCACTGCTGCACGGAATGAAAATGGCGAAGGCATGTGGCGCTACGCGCCTAGAGATCTACGGAGATTCAAACTTGGTGGTCCAGCAGTCAATGAACCTGTGCGATGCAGTCAGTGATAACATGGTTGCTTATCGGCAGCTGTATCAGAACATGGAGGCTAAATTCGAAGGATGCGAGCTTAAGCACATCGGCAGAGCCAGTAACGAGGAAGCCGACACTTTGGCAAACATCAGGTCCACATGCTCCCCCATCCCAGATGGAGTTTTTTACGAAGTGATCGCTCAAAGATCAATTAAAGAAAAGCCGTCTGGAAAATCATCGGGTGAAGAATTGGAAAAAAGCTCACTGCAAAAACCTTCGGCTGAAGAATCTCCAGTCCTTTCTTCCGAACAAGTTCTCCTCCTCGAGCCTCTATGGACCGAACCATTCCTAGCGTACCTGTCGAAACAAGAGTTGCCAGAAGACTCTGTGGAAGCTGAGCGAATCGTCAGACGATCAAAGGCCTTCACAGTAATAAATGGTGAGCTTTACAAGCGCAGCATCTCAGGGGTCTTCCAAAGGTGCATCGCCATTGACGATGGAAAAGCACTGTTACGTGAGATACATGAAGGAACCTGTGGGCATCATGCAGGGAGCAGAGCTCTTGTGGCAAAAGCCTTCAGGGCAGGATTTTATTGGCCAACAGCAGCTTCGGATGCTAGGGATCTAGTCATGAAGTGCGATGCGTGCCAACGTTTCTCGTCGAAACCACACGCTCCTGCAACGGATTTAATGACAATACCCTTGGCATGGCCGTTCGCTCAATGGGGACTCGATCAAGTTGGACCGTTGCCCAGATCATCACCCGGAGGACACACGTACTTACTGGTTGCAGTCGACAAATTCACTAAGTGGATTGAGGCAGTACCAGTGCGAAATCAAAAGGCTGAAACGGCGGTCCAATTCTTTAAAGGAATAACCTGTCGATTCGGTATGCCCCACAGCATCGTCACAGACAATGGCACCAACTTTGATTCTGAGGAATTCAGAAAATTTTGCGATGATGGAGGAATCAAATTGAAATTCGCATCAGTCTCTCACCCCCAGACCAACGGTCAGGTGGAAAGGATCAACGGTCAGGTGGAAAGGATCAACGGTTTAATAGGGGATGGTTTAAAGAAATGCCTTAAAGGCGCAGCCGGAGCCTGGGTTGAGGAATTACCATCTGTGCTATGGAGTTTGCGAACCACCCCCAACAGGTCGACTCAATACACTCCATTCTTCTTGGTGTACGGAGCCGAAGCAGTCCTGCCAGCCGACGTCCGATTTGAAGCGCCTCGAGTAACAGCGTACACAGAGTCCTCCTCCAATATCGCGCTACAGGATGCTGTCGATCTCCTTGATGAAGCACGAGATATTGCCTTGGCAAGAACAACGGTCTACCAACAAGCACTGAGAAATTATCACAGTCGACGAATACGCAGTCGAAATTTCAGTGTTGGAGATATGGTACTTCGGCTAAAGCAAAAAAGACCCTTGAAGCTGGAATCCCCATGGGAAGGACCGTACATCATCACCGAAGTGATACCAGGAGGAGCTTATCGGCTCAAAAATCCAGCTTCAGGAAAAGATGTCGAGAATCCGTGGAACATCGCGCACTTGCGACGGTTTTATACATAGAATACGATTATTTTTCAACGGCCTACAAGGTTACTTTGCATTATGAATAAAGATCTAATCAGATTTCTGTTACCCTTTTTTCTTGCTTCAGGCTTTGACACCCGAACGTAACGTTCGGAACCGTTTCCATCGGCTCTAACTCCCATCGGGAGCACTGGCCCAGAAAAAACGTGTTCACACGATGACATTAATTAAATACTCTCTACGAGAGCTAAGATTAATGACACACAAAAACAACCAATCCAAGCCTCGAAAAATACGCGAGTGCTGCAGTCGATGGTTACATTAAGATAAGGCTCAAACAGGTGCACCGTGTGACGAAGCCGAACTTTCACATAAATTACATATCGACTTCGCAATCACATTGCATAAAATACAACGAAGTCGTCGAGTAAGCAGGCTGAACTGATCACTCAGCCGCACTCGACAATAAAATATCAATCAAATCAAAGCGTGCAGCGTACGCAGCAAACAGTCTTATGTGAAATACAAGGCTATTACATTCATAATCGGGATCCCCGGTCCCAGTGGGCCTTCAGTTCCTTCTCGAGACATGATTCCATCCGAGAAACAATGGTGTGAGCAGGACCTCTAGCAACATCATAGTACTGGCCTAAATCCCTCTCAGTGTTAGCCACGGCTCTTAAATCTAAAGATGGATGGCATGTCAATATGGAAGCAAAAGCAAGCTCTGCACCAGCTAGAAGTTCTTTCCGCACTAGCAGCCGAATCCTTTCTGGAGACTTGAATCGGGTGAACAAGCCAGACAAAGTTTTGGGTGCCTGATCCAGAGGAAACAAGGTGTGCCAAACCATCGTGAGAAGGGCATAGTATTTGTCAAAATAGTAATGTGCCTTCATCACCCGGTACTTGAACTTCGCCATAATGACGGCCTTCGGACGATGCTGCCATAAACCATGTGTTGGGTGCGCAACGTCGGTCATCGCCTCAACCTCTTCATGAATCTTCCTGTCCTCTTCAGCTGCATCCGAAGCCACGACTGGAAAAGGAACGAATGTTAGAACATTCAAGCTATACCTGGAATCAGAAGGCAGGCTAATACTCACAGTTCAAACTTTCGGTAGCAACATGAAGACCATCAAGAGCGTATTGTTCAACGGCAATCGCTATTTCTCCCTTCTTCTTCACTAAGGCAGCCATCGCACGAAGGGAAGTAATGTCTTTATTTAGACTAGACACCTGATCACGTAACTGACGAACAAGGCCTGATTCATCGTTACCCGAGGAATTTGGAAAGAGCTCAGCACGGGAAGAAGATGAAGGAATCTGCAGCACGTCCTCACTTCAGACCAAGCATTAATATAAAAAAGAAAAAAACTCCCATCGGGAGCATTGAGTGCACATCATACAGGCAAAAGGATGTTTGGCAACAGAGCCGAATTTAAAAGTGTTACGAGAATATTTACAACAAATCAAATAACAGTTCAAGGGTTAGCCGACGTTGAACCAGGGGCTGACTCAGGAGCAGGTTCGGCTTGTGCTTCATCCACCAACTTCAGAAGAAGGTTGGCACAAGTTATTGCCGATCTCTTGAAAGGCTCAAGGTTGACTAGATGATTTTCATCATCAACAGGCAGCGCCTTAGAAAACTCTTCCAATTCCGATCCCATCCCGTGGCCCATAAGCAACTGGAAAGTAAGAACCGCACCAAACAAGCGGTTGCGACGTTCGACCTCTACAGGTTCGGAGGGATCGATAAGGAAGGCTTCAGCCATCTCGTCGAGAGTCTTGTCCAGCTTTGCCTTAGGGAAGATCATCGAGTATAACTTCGACAGCGCTCCCTTGGACTTCTGCAGCAATCTGAGGATCTGGACATTTGACTCAGTAGCAAGTGACAAGGCGTCGGCCGTAGAATCCTCCCGAAGCTGATGACGACGACTGACAGTTAAGTTGGCGGCCTCTGAAAAAAAAAGAATATTAGTAATCAATGGAGAAAGCATCAAGAAAGAGGCGGAGCACTACAAGGATTTTACCCAGTAAAACCTTGATGGATTCGCGGAGGACACCCTCCTTCTCATCAATCGCAGCCGCCGCTGCACGCCTGGCATCTTGGTCATCCTTCATTTGACGCTTCAGCCGACTTACTTCTTCCTTCAACGAAGTATTCTCACTCTTGGCATCGGCAGCAAGTCTGTTGGCTTCGACCACCTGATCAGCCGAAGATTTGACGGCCTTCCGAAGTTGAGAATTTTCAGCTTCGAGACGAGTAAATTGTTCAGCAAAATCCACCACAGCATCGACTGTAGCGTAAATTGGCTGCAACCAGGAAAAAGTCAAGAAGAGTAAGGTGATGGAAATTCAGCAAAGCTTGACAGATTAAAGTACTTACGTGATCGCGGCCAGCCGGCGGCGTGGGAGCATCATCGGAAGGAATAACTCTCGACACTGGGACCTTCTCTACACCCGTTCGGGATGGAGGTGTCGACTTGGCAGGAGAAGGGTTTGATTCTTTAGCCGATGCTGCTCTCTCAGAAGCTAGTTTAGCCCTCTTTGCGAGAGGAACATCGTCATCATCATCGGCAGAGCTGTTTGAGTACAGCGTGCAGTTAGCATACAAGGTGACAAGAAATGAAAGTAACAAGAGTGTAAATGCTCACAAGTCTAGGTCATCTTCGTCCACGAAGAAACTGGTTGAACCCTTCTTAGCAGGAGGAGGCGAAGCAGCTTCGTCGGCATCATTATCTCCTCCTTTAGGACTTGATTCAGCCGAAGTGATAAGATCATCATGCACCTGCTTGCGACGTCTGCTCCTGAGAAAGGCGTCATCTTCAGCGGTTTCCTCCTCTTGGACATCGCTGTCCTCAAGGGCGTGCTGGGTATCCTCGGTTCCTTTAGAATCGTCATCATCATCCTCTAACACCGCTCCGCTCTCGGGTGAGGGAGGATAACATTGGGCGACAGCGGGAACCTGCAGAAAGATAGCAAAACGTGTAAGCACAAACAAAAAGAAGGAGTAATGACAGTAAACGAAGGACGAAAAGGTTACCTCGGATGGAGGATGCTTGGAGTCATAAGGAGGGCGCGCCGATGTCAGAACGATGGTGTCCTTGGTGCTGAGGCATGTTAGGCGACGAACTTCGTTTTGGAGCTCATCTACCGAAATGTCGGCAGAGTTGACCCTCGACTTATCGTTTCTGCCAGCGAAAAGCCACAACTGGTGAGGGCGAGACATCAGCGGCTGCACTCGACGTTGCAGGAACACTGAAACTACTTCAGTACCACGCATCGTCATGCCTCCTGAATTCTTCAGAATGACAACTTGCTTGAATAGCTCATCGGCTGTCGCCTTTTCTTCGGGAGAAAGGGCGTTGTTCCAAGATTTCTTCTTGTGAGCCACCAAGACATCGTCAAAAACGGGGAGATTTGAACGCCGCCCAGGAACGACAGGGTCCCGAAGGTTGAACCATTTGTTGCGCCAGCCCTGGACGGATTCCTTCATCAGATAGTCGAAGTAATCGACCTCCTTCCTGACGACAAAGCCGACACCGCCAACAACGGGGGAGCCGTTGCTATCATTGTGACGCTTCACATAGAAGATCTTCCTCCAAAGGCCCCAGTGGGGCTCAATGCCGAGGAAAGCTTCACAAACGGTGACAAAAATGGAAAGGTGGAGGATGGAATTTGGGGTCAGCTGCCAGAGCTGAATCCCATAGAAGAAAAGAAGGGAGCGAAGGAACTCGTGCGCCGAAAGAGAGAGGCCACGGAACAGGAAAGCGGCGAACATGACGGTGAAGCCCTTTGGGGGACTCGGGCAAGAAACCTGACCTGGGAGACGAACGTCATCCTCAGATGCGGAGATGAAGCCGAGGGCGCGGAGTTTGTTGATGTCGCGGTTGGTAATGGCAGAGGCGCTCCAGTCGCGGCTAACTTTGGCCACCTCCGATGTGCTGCCGCTCTTCTTCTTGCCCATAGTGGACGAAGCTTTTGATGGAGAGGCAGAAGGACAGAAGGCTTGAGGGAGAAGATGAGCAGTGAGCGGGGTAAAAGGTAAAAAGAAAAGAGGCTCCCTATTTATCCCGTAAAGATTTGAGCCCAAACGTGGCCATAACTCCACAAAGCATCGTGGGGAGAGGAGCAGATCTGACTGTACACGTGGCACTCGAAGAAAGAGTGGAACCGGCGGCCCATTATTCCCACGTCGCGCGAAAAATGAGGAGACGCCTCGATCGCCGCGCGTGCATTAGTTAAGACCTAAAAACTGCCCGCGCAGAACTAGGGTGGGCCCGTCAGGTCAAGTTCCATCAATTGGCCCACAGCAGTTACACGTCAAGTCAAATCCCATCAATTGGCCCACAACTGTGACGTCATATAAAAAAATTATTATTAAAGGCACTCGATGGAAATATAAAAAGTCATCGGATGAAGGATTTGAGTCCACGCACGGATTGCAAGCATCCGAACCTGGACTCGGGGGCTACTCCCATCGGGAGCGCTGATGCGCACCCGATAAAAAGGAAGACTCGACAGAGTGAGCAGTCGAAGGAAAAAGGACTGAGTCTGCACTCAAGTGATTACACCCAGACATTCCCATCGGGAGCGCATGATGTACATCTAGTAAAAGTTTTTTGCACTCCAGGATCATGCCCGGGGACTTGATTCTGTGTAGAGTAACGTTGTTTTGCCATCGACAGTTAACCAACAAAAGTTGGGCACGTTGCTCATTATCCTTTGTGTGAAGAAAATATATCGGATGACCTATGAAGCCTTGCGAAAAACTCGGCAGAGGAAAGTATTCGAGTAGTACAACTTGAGTCTACGCACGGATTGCAAACATCCGTACCTAGACTCGGGGGCTACTCCCATCGGGAGCGCTGACGCGCACCCGATAAGAGGAAGATGGAGCATAATCAAGATGAATAAGAATAATGAAGGAGAAGAATATCATGAGAGGACATGCATTAGTCTCTACCCGAATTATCTTCGGCTAGACACTCGGGGGCTACTGACGTGGGCATTACCCTTCGAGTAACCGACGTTGCCCTATCCTGTATTGACCAACTGGAGGCCCATGAAGACACCCGAAGGCTAGATGGGCCACTAGGTCGGCGCATTCGTAAGATCCCTTGACGGGCAAGACAAGGGAGCGAACAAACAAGGAAAGATTGGATCTAAACTACTGTAAATCTAGTCGTATTCGGTTAGACCTCTTGAGACCTGGCCTCCTATATAAAGGCCAGGAGAGGGGTTGCCGAAGGGACACGAACAATCTTAGCAATCTTAGCCAGGAAAAGCTTAGAGCTAGGTAACCCTAGCAACAGCAATCTCGCCTAGATCTCAGCCGAACTATTCGGCACCCCATTGTAACCCATTATTCTCATAATCAAAGAACAGACAGGCAGGACGTAAGGGTTTTACCTCATCGAGGGCCCCGGACCTGGGTAAATTGCTCTCCCCGCTTGTCTGTGAACCGATGTCTCGTGTCAACCTACAGGATTCCGTCAACCCTAAGCCCCTATCGGAGGGCATTGACTAGGAGTACCCTCGACACTAGGCACTATACACTATTCATGAGTCGACTACTGGGGTCTTGTCAACACTGTTCATGCGTCATGATGATATTGTACTATGTACTAGAGGGATGGGCATGCATCGCACGTCTTGTTGATATCCTTGGTCTTGTCTTCATCTTCTTGTCCACTTCATCAAATGAGTCATCGTTCTTATCTTCTGTCTGGCCTTGGTCTGAAGAAAGGGAAGTATGCCGGTCTGACCCAAGGGCGTCCCAAGACCGGCATAAGGGAATCACGTTGAGGGAGTGCTGCCACGAGGAGTTGAGGTTGATATGAGTCGAGGAAGCGTGCCGGTCGTACGTTGGAGCTGGAGCATCATGGAGCCGGCCTAGGGTCGAGCGAGGTGGCTTGGGAGCGGGCGTGGCCGACGGAGCCGGAGCGGGAACGGAGGTGGGCCATGACAAAGGGTTAACTTCGTCAATGCCCATGATGATGGACTTGGGTTTCAAGAAGGAGGACACTGGCGAATCAACAAAATGGTCAGCCAAACTTAGGTACCCGACGAGTATTATTATCAAGGGCGAAGCGCCGATATTATAGTATGTGGAACTATGATTACAAGGTGTTTGCTCTAATTGAATCGGCCCCCTCTCGGTGGCTCCTCCCAGCCCTTATATAGCGGGCTAGGTCTCAGAGTCCACCATGAGGTCGAGTTACAGTGTATGTTGGTTCACCCGATATGGGCTTTACTTTCTTAACTTGATATCTTTGGGTTCTTCTGGGTTTTCTCTAGGCTTTCTGTGGTGACCCAGCATACCGCTGCATGGTGTAGTATGCAAGTCGTTGACATAACACCAACACCAATGAAACACCATTCCACTAGTATTACATCCCTCAAAGTGGTACAACAGAAACATTTGCGGGTCCAAGGCATGTCTATAGAATTACAACACTTACTCTTTACAGAAGATCAACACAACCTCCTACTTTACAATGAGGTAAAACTGCAAATAAACTCCAGAAGAATGACTCGTAGTCTAATCTTATCACGAACTCTATCTATGGAGAATTTGACTAGCTATAGGGGCTATGACTGGATTCTAGCTAAATAGGAGCTAGGTTTTGGGAGCTAGTTCCCTTCTACTGCTAATCTAGGTTTTTTTCCTTGTTGGATGTGGTATTTGACTCTTCTGACAAGGTCCTATCCCTTGAAGTAGTTGTTGACTCCTCGGCCTTCGAGTTGCACTTTAGATCCTCCTTCGATGCCTCCATATCTAAGCAGGGGATTTAAAGAGGGATGAGTACGAGCGTACTCAACAAGTTCCTTATAGGAAAGAGGTGTTTAATGCACTAGCTACGGCCATAGACCAGAAAGTCATAGGCAATGCAAGTTTTTGTAAAAAAAATCTTCAAAAGGTTGCTTTTATTCTGAAGAGTTATGTCCGTCAGCCTTCACCGGGTGTCTAGAACTTCGTGGAGTTCCTTTCCGGCCGCGTTCGCAGTTCCATAACCCGGAACAGGGAGTGACAGGTCACGATTTGTTACACTCTGCAGAGGTGTGTTGCTTTACCCATAAGAGATCTTAACCTTGATGCCAACCGGGTTGCAGGCTCCGTCCACACTTCCTTGGTGTGAGGCCCGGTATAAGGTCCTAGCCAATCATTGTATTTCTCCGCGACCCCGCACACTGACCCTTTGTTGCAGTTCTGACCTTGGGTCCTCGCCGATCAGCGTATCCATTGGATACCATCCGACCTCGAGTATTATCAGGTTCTACGACCATGATACCTTCGCCGGTCGTTGCAACCCATCATAGACCGCATTACCGTGGGGAATTAGAATGGGATCCCCACCCTCCGGTTGTTCTCGCAAGACACAACTGCTACGGTAAGCGCATCCGTTGATGTACGAGAGGGAGAAATACAACTGACTACTCCGTCCCACTCCAGATCTTATGGTTAACACGGTATTACGACACAAGAATCACTGGAAGACATTTGTTGTTAATCCTAGATGGATACAAACCCATTTAAATGGAACCTCCACTATACTCATACCATGGTTCCATTGCCCACCACATAGTCATATTCATAGTTATGAAATTAGCATTTTTGCTTTTCATGCAAGAGTTATAAGTATAGTACTTTGCAAGTAATTTGGTAAAAATACTCAAAGTGACATGAGCAAGCGATGAACTTGCCTTTCTTGACTGCAAGATTATGAAGGCAAGGTCTTCTATACGCAATAACTCCAAATTCTGAAATACCATCATCGTCAGGTAAGGACGATGTTTAAAAGATTGGCAAGGATGCAATAATGCATAAGTATGAGATGCAATCGCTCTAAGCGTGACCTAACCCCGATGATTTAGTATTAGTGAGTTGGTATGATTGGTTTAGGGTGTGTTGCACTTTTAGAGTGATTCACAAACAAGGTTCTTATTAAGGGTTGGTTACTTGGTATTATAAACAAGTAGTGCAATACATCACAACAATAATGTTAATAGCACACAACAATAAGATTTGGTATAATCCTAACATGTAATGAACAGTTGTTGGTTTTAGTATTATATGGCATGGTTAATGATTACTTATCATATACTTCAAAAGAATAACTTTTGAAGAACATGTTCTTTAATAAATAACAAGTATGATAGTTAGGTTTGTGGACTTCTATGGTTTACTATGGGTTCCAAACTAGTTTCTGGAGTAAAGGTTAGATGGATCCCAACAAGGTTGGATTCATCAGCATCTAGAACTTATATGAATTTAGTGAAGCACATCTTAAGCAATTAATTATACATGGTTGCTATCAAGGTTGGTATATCTTGCTGGTGATAGCTGGCTATTGTCTATAGGTCCTATTAGGCAGGGTTGATGATGATTCTTTATTTACTTCAAAAGAATAACTTTTGAAGAACAGATTACTTAAATAATAATAAGTATTTCAATTAGGGCTTATGGTGTCTAGGGTTTGCAATTGAATCCACTAAGTAAGGAATATTAGGTTCCTTAATAAGATGATTTATAATTCGCTAGTACTTGCAGGGTTTAGTGGAGTATGATTATGTAATGCAAAATATTGGGCATAGTTTCTATTAGAGTTTATCACAATGGTGTGATGATAAATAAGGATAATTAAGGGTGATGGCTTTGGTAATATGAACTAGTATTTACACTCAGTTGATCCTACTTGATCATCTGGTTTTATTTGGATGAGAACATGAAATACCAACTTATAAGTACTATGGCTTCTATTATTTTATGGGAACAAGAACAAGTACTTAGTTGCTAATTATGGAGCTATAAAGGTAAATAAGGTAACATTATTACATATAAGAGGGATATGCTTTATCGAAGGAAATAAGAAAAAGAGGGTATGTTGCTACTCTTTTGAAAGAAAAAAGAATAGAAATTCCCGAAGTAATGTCTAAACCCAAGGATTTCACAAATCAAAGATAAAGGATTCCAGAACAAGTAAACACAATTTTCAATTGTCTCAACAACAGAATTGGATCATAATAAGGGATAAAAGTAAATTCGCTCGAAATGAGACAAAGAAAAGAGTTTAGAGACGACTCAATTTTTTTGGAAGGATTTAGTCTTTGGAAGGATCTGGTATTTCATTATTTTTAGACGATTAATTATTAAAATAACTGTCATTTAGGGATTAAATCCCTATAATAAGGATTTAATAAGTTAATGATAAAGAAAAATTAGTTTTAATACTGGTTTTTATTCATTTTAGAAATTTTTCTTAATTATTGACTTTTAATTAAATTTAGAATTAAAAGAAAAGACTTAAATAATATAGTTTAAACAATTAAATTTTTATTTAAAATAAAATTTGCATATTATATTTTTATTGGATAGAGTTTACTTTTATAAGAATTTTGATATCTTATTTATATTTTTATGAGTTAAAATGAATTTTCTATATTCATTCAAAGTTGCAGATATTTTCTGGATTTAAATTTAAAAGTAAAAACTAAAGCTACCCGGTATAAACTTAACCCTAGTAGCTGACCAGTGGGGTCGTGTCCACCTCAGCTGCCACACAGATGAAGACTGGTCAAAGCTACGAGTGGGTCCTATAGCCACGTCGGCCTCGCCGGTCAATGACTGCTGACGGTTAGCGCACGACGGCGCCGCCAATTTATGGCACCCCAGGACGCGCGGCTAGACTCTATCGAACCCCCTCGACACGCTGAGTACCGTGGTGGTGGTGGTTTTCAGAATGGATCACCGGAGCATAGCATCGCCGGAAAACAAGCCCGCGGCGGAGCAATTCCGGCCAAATGGCTATCTAGAGCTACGGTTGATGAAATAGCGTGATTCAAGGTTCCAAAGAGGCGCAAGCTCACAGTGGTGTTGATGGTGTGGTCGCTGGAGGTTGTGGTGGTCGGAGACGACTGCGATTTCAAGATTGTCGGCGTACCTGAGCAAAAGGGAACTTCGAGATTAGCCCTCCTCCTAGCTCCCCTGGATGCTCTGCTCCGCCAGGTTGACATACTAGTCGAGGCGCACCTCCTCGATCTCCTCTCGGTCGCTGGGATGGCTCCAATCTTCGGGTTCTTCTCCGACGCTGGCGACAGTCACCAGACGAAATCGAGAGGTAGAGTGAATGAGAGGGCGAGGCTTGGCGGAGATGAATTAGGGTTCTACGGTGGAGCTCTGGGCGACTTTATAGTTCACAGCATGGTCGGCATCGACACCACGTCATCGGAGACGACGCAGATGCCACGGTGAAGTCGGTGTGTGCAATGTGCATGAATCGTGGTGCAAACTATGTCGACGGATTCATAGTGATTAGCCTAGGGTTTTGGAATGGAATTGGTGTCCGTGGCTCGTCCTTATCGGCGACGAGGATGTGGCCAGCGAAGTTGGTCACGGCGTCTCGATGTCTTCCATGCGGGGAAGGAGAAAGAAGACGACACCCCCCATGAATCGGTATGCTGGGCTGGTCCTGGGCTGAGGCTTGGGCCAGTGTTGGGCTGCTCCATGGGTTGCATGGCCAAGTAAGGTCCGGTAAGCCTCTTCTCCCTCTTTTCTATTTTCTGTTTTATTTTTATGTTTTTAATTTCATCTTCGAATTCTAATTTTGAATTCAATTCTATTTGCTGATGTTTTTACCTATTTTAATTGGGACTTAATAGCAATGGTAATTACATGATTTTTTTGTTCTAAAAAAATATTTAATATATTTAAGCTTTATGGAAGTTTTCAATTAGGCATGATTTTATATATTCATTTTGATTTCCTTTTTCTTGTAGAATCAAATCTATTTTAAATTATTAGAGTTGATAATTTCAGCTCAAAGTATTTCAATGATTGTTATTAGGACTTGGTTTCTTATTTGATAAGTTGATTACTTACATATGATTTTATGTGAGCACCAATTTATTAGGGTCTTATAAGTTCTATTATAACCCCTTTTTAAGGTTGACACTTATCATTATCTTTGAAAATATCTAGGGTGGGTATTGTTTTCATCTCATGGTTTGGTCTTGGTTACAAGGATGAGTGGTTGATCACCACACATGGGTTTTAATTATCGGATTTAGCACTAGGTTCTTATGTTCCATAATTAAACATACGATTTAATTAGAGTGCAATTCTAGGGTTATATTCTTATTTACCTATTGACACATGAGTTGAAACTCAAATGTGGCCTAGCTTTTAATTGTGATCACCTAAGTGATGCACAAACTAGGGTTGAGGTATAGGCCTACGCTACAGGTATGAATTGACACCATAATGAATTAGCTAGGTTTAGTCTCTCCCACCACTCATAGGATGGTTCTATCAAGGATCACTTAGGTTGATATAGAGGCTGAACTATACAAAGGGTTGTTACTATTTAATTGTTTCTCTAATTAAAATATTGGAAATGGTTTAGGGTTGCTAGTAGTCTCCCTATGATTTTATGTGAGGGTTGATGTCTGCTTATCATATTAGAATTTAACTTATCCTCACATATCTCTGAAGCATGATCATGTATTAGACATGATCAACTTATTCTTAATGGCTTCTACTTCAAGTTCTTAAGGTTTATGATCATTACCCAATAATGATGATCATGGATGGTATGGACTTCCTAAAGTATCACTAGAAGTGTTTGGATATGGTTATACCAATTACCCCTCTCACTCCACAAGGAATTAGATTATAATCTATGGTTCTACTCAAGGAATGATGATGTGATTATCTAAATATGTGGTCTGCCTAAGAATTCTACCTTGCTATCTTCTGTAGCTTGTTCTTCAGGAAATCTGATAAACCTGCTTCTTGTGGTATGCCTCCACCTCCTAGCTGCTTCATCTTGGTCCTATCTAAAGCATGGAGTGGCCCAACTTTTTGGTTTGCTTGTATCATGGTACAAGACGATGAAATGGATGAGGTATAGGGTTCCTTTTATAGGCTTGGACATGCTCTAATATGATGACACATAGGTGGGTGACTCTTGTTTCGATTTGATGAGTAAGGTGCTTGGTTGTCATGCTCTCATCCATATCAATCCTTTAAGCATGAGGTGGCATAGCTTAGGATTCAAGCTATGTAGATATTTTCATCCTATGTGGCATGGGTATTGTCCTCTCATGTGATTTGTTTTTGGATAGACAAGTGGCTTTTGTTTTTAAATACATTCTGAATGATTTTATGCTTGTGGTGATTCACTATATCATATGTGATTGTATTTATATTATAATTGGAATCAAAATGCCAAAGGTAAGGATTATACCCAATTTTGAATGGTGATGTTTGATTTCACCAAGGCATGATCATATGAGTTTCAAAATACTCATAGTTAATTTTATTCAAATAGTTTGAACTATAATTCGTAATGTAAACGAATTTAGTTTTGTGATATTTCAGATATTTAATAAGTTATGATTTAAATAATAATATGTGGCTTTTATGCATTTTAGACCCTAGGTTTTACCATATTTGGTAATAAGTTTAGAATTGAACTAGGTTTAACACAAAGATAATTTCTTAACTTTTAAGTGTTAATAATTTAGAGTTTGATTCTTATCTATCTGATGATTATAGGCCTCTCCCATCTCTAGGGTTTAATGATAAGCTTGTGTTGGTTTTAATTCCATTTGATCTAACCCCTTAGATCAAATCACCTCTACCCAAAATAAGGTTTTAGCAAAGGTCACATTGAGGTTTATAGCACTTGACTTGATGAGCTACTTCAATTCCACCAAGTCAAGTGAAACTTCAGTTACTGTGACATGTTTTACTTGAAAGCGCGAAAATTCTCCGGATTTTCTATGCATGAATGCAATGCACACATCTGTTTCCTCTATTTTTGTAACCCCAAATCCTGGGATATTACACTTTCCTCTACTCCTTCATGGGCTTTGTACCAGGGATAGCAATGCTTCGGACCCGATATGGTATACCCATGTCAGGCCGTGGCGAACCTGGCGGCGGCCCAGGACGGGCGAAGCCGACGCGGGCCGATGGTGAACCCGGAGTGCGCCGGGTGAAGCCGTAGTCGGTGAAGTCGGCCCGGTTTGGGTGAACCCACTGTTCAAAAAATCGTCCGATTCAACGATTAATCGCCCGATTAATCCCTATTCAGTGGTCACCGATTAGCCGATAAATTCATTTATCGTCCGATTAACTCATTTATCGCCCGATTAATCGTTCGATTTGCCTATTAATTGCTAATCGTCAGCTGACCGAGTTGAACCTGATAAGCGATTTTCTCAACATTGGTTGAACCCAAAGTGGGTCGGGTGAAGCTAGATTTCGCCCATGCGGGCGGGAGCCAGGATCCGGCCGGGGTGAAGCTGGCATGGGCCGGGGGAATTCGGACTCGGCCCATGCGGGTTGAGGAGCAGGCCGGGAGCTGGAGCCGGCCTAGGCGAGATCTAGAGCAGGCCGCGTGTGGCAAAATTTGGCCCAGGAGGGACGCGGGTTAATTCGGCCCAGGTGGGGCCTGCAACCGATTTGACTGGGATAATCCGGTTTTTTGTGAAGCCAGTTTGGGCCAACTTTGGACCTATGTCAGTTTGTAAGCCCAAAGTCAGTTTTGAGGCTAGAAATCAATATGATCGAAATTTGACCGGGCCGTATAGGATTTTCCCTTTCTATATCAATTCCTCCCCAGACTTATATATTACATCTTGGATTGGATCCATCTAATCACCAAGTTTGGTGTACCTGGGGTCATCCCCCTGTAGGATGCCTGTATACCGACCTGGTCGGCACGGACCACGCCTCGCACACTTGAGGCAGGGATGTTGGACTTGTCTAGTGCCCCTTTTTTTCTTTACCTTTTTCGTTTTTCCCTTTTTCTTTTATGTTGTTACGTAATCTTTTTTCGTGTGTGTTGAAAGTGTAACATTTTTTGAATCTGAGGCCATTTTCAAATTTTAATATTTCTCAAATTTGAATATTTTAAAATCTAAAATAAGTTCGAAACCATTTTTATTTAACCATTTTTCAAATGTGAACAATTTTCAAAATTTGGACTCTTTGAATGTAATAGTTTCAATGTTGACCTTTTTCAGAATCTTATTTTTTCGAATTTGGATATTTTTCGAATTTAAACATTTTTCTAACTTAACATTTTTAAGTCTTAATATTTTTTGAATCTAAAATAACTGAAAAAACAGAAACAAAAAACGAACGGAAAAAACCTGAAATGGGCTAACAGGCGGGGTGTGCGGCACTTGGTGTGCGCCGACCTGGTCCGTATGTTTGCATTCTGAAGGATGACGGGCCGTTCATGAATACCGGAGGCCTACAGAGCCAGCCCAGCCCAGCCCAGCCACCGAAAGCAACGTACTGGTATTCTGTTCAAAGCCTAGTCAGCATCGGTGTTTCCAGCCGGGAGGAGCCTCGCCTCCTTCGCTCTAAAATTGACCAACAACGACGAAACCAAAGGCGGAAGACCACATTCTCCCCAATTTCTTTTGGATCCAGAGAGAATCGATTTCCAGACATTTCTGACCGGAGAAAAGGCGATTTCTGGCCGGGGCAGCAGGATCAGCGCGCTGATCCCTCCACCTAGGAGGTTCGGGATTTTCAGGCTGAGGGAGACTTGGCGGGAGGAGGGATCATGGATCAGATAATGGGGAAGGTGGGCGGGCTCTGGTTCAGCCAGAACGCCGGCAAGGAGATGAACAACGTCGGCGAAGACCTCAATGTGAGCCCACCCCCTTCCTCCTGTTTTCCTAGATTCGGAATCGCTTCTGCTTCCGCATGTGATCGGATTCCCCGCGCGATAGATTGATCGCCGAGCGGCCGATTTTCGGTTGTCCATCCATTCTAAACCTGCATGCATCATAATGTCTTGTTCGCTCCCAATGGCCAAGCTCTGATTGTTCTTGAGGTCTATCCGGTGGAACTAATGCCAAGCTGTCCTGCAGCTACCTTTTGCTGTTGTGCATTCTCTTGCTATTGTCGAAGGTGAGGGTATCTAGCAAGATGACGTGGATCATATAGATGATTGTTACTTGCGAGTTCTACAAGGCGGTCATGCCGGCCGGTATTGTATCATCTTTTTTTCGATAAAGGATGCTTTATTACTTCAAGAAGCAATTACATCCAGCCTCTGCATAACCAGGATGCACACAGCCGTTTGTTGTCTCAAGTGATCAAAGTTACATAAAACAAAACTAGGCGAGATACATATCGGGACGATAAATCATATGACGCCTAAGATGTAGGTGGAGCTACTATCCGTAGACTATGCTGCCACCCATGTAGGAAAAAAGTATCCCTCGCCGTATCCTCCAACCGTGTACAGACCTCCGTAAATAGGTCTCGGTTCTCCACACGCTGAAGAGGTAACCACGAACGGAGAATACCTGTGCATCAGTAGATGACCTGCAACAAAGAGCAATTTTTGCCATTAAAGATCTTGTCATTTCTACATAGTCAGAGCGCCCAGATAACTGCTAGCGCCCCCATCCTAAGAAGCAATTTAAACCTTGAGTCGATACCATGAAGCCAATTGCCAAAGACATTAGCGACACTAGTCGGAGGATACAAGGTAGACGCTACTTGGATGACTGACCATATAGATATCGCAAACTGGCACTGGAAGAATAAATGTTTGATGGTTTCATCATGATGACAAAAAACACATCGTGTGCTTCCGTGCCAATTCCGCTTAACAAGATTGTCTTTTGTGAGAATAACCTCGCGACGAAGATACCATCCAAAAATTTTAATTTTTAATGGTATCTTCATCTTCCAATTTTTTTTATTATTATCAACTGGTAAATCAGAAAGCAGGATCGCATTGTATAAAGATTTTACAGAAAAAGTACCATCTACATGGAGATTCCATCGAAATTCATCTGGCTCTGGCGATAAATGAATATCTCCAAGCCGCTGAATTAGATTGTTCCATGCCACTAGCCTTTGTCCAAGTAAAACCCGTCTGAACGTCACATTCGGGGGTGAAGTAGCAGTTACAGTTGCAATGGTATCACCTTGGCGACGCGCAATTCTATACAAAGCGGGATACTGTTCACTTAAGGGTGCATTGTCGAGCCAAGCATCTTCCCAGAACCGTATCTGTGCTCCGTTCCTAATGGAGAAAGTCCCATGTCGAAAAAAGACATTTTTTGTCGCCATAAGACCAGCCCAGAAGTGTGAATCTCCAGGTTTCCAAACCACTTGAGATAATGTCTTCGAGCCGATATACTTTCTCCGAAGTATAGTTTGCCAAATCCCATCCTCGGTAAGTAGCTTAAAGAGCCATTTACCCAGTAGAGCTGAATTCTTGACCTCCAGGTCATGAACTCCAAGCCCTCCTTGATCTTTGGGACTACAAACTATACTCCATTTAATCAGTCAATATTTCTTTTTCTCGTTGTCCCCTTGCCAAAAGAATCTAGATCGATAATAATCGAGTTTATGCAGAATTCCTTTCGGTAGGATGAAGAATGATAACATATACAGTACCATATTTGTTAGTACCGAATTAATGAGTACCAATCTTCCACCCAGGGACAACAATTTACCTTTCCAACTACTGAGGCGTTTTTGTAATCTTTCTTCCACTAATTTCCATTCCGCAATTGTAAGCCTCCGATAGTGAATCGGAATACCCAAATAACGAATCGGAAATTGGCCTTGCCCACAACCAAATAACTCTGTATACAGAGCTACATCGTCTTGGGCATCACCGAAGCAGAACAATTCACTTTTATGGAAGTTAATTTTCAATCCTGATAATTGCTCAAAAGCTGCTAAAATTAATTTCAGATTTTGAGCTTTTTCAAGATCGTGATCCATAAATAGAATTGTATCATCAGCGTATTGAAGGATAGATAAGCCACCATCAACCAGATGTGGAATCACACCTTCAATCTGACCATCAGACTTGGCCCTCTCTATGAGTACAGCCAACATATCCGCTACGATGTTAAACAACATCGGTGATAGCGGATCCCCTTGGCGTAACCCTTTACGTGTTTGGAAATAGTGTCCGGTGTCATCATTAACCCGGATTGCAACACTACCTCCATACACGAAATCATTTATTAGAGCTCGCCACTCAGGCGAAAAGCCTTTCATCCTGAGTGTCTGTTGAAGGAAAGACCATTTAACTTTATCATACGCCTTCTCAAAATCAAGTTTTAAAATAACCCCATTTAATTTCTTAGAATGCATCTCATGTACCGTCTCATGCAAAACCGCCACTCCATCAAGGATATTACGTCCTTGCATAAAGGCTGTCTGCGATGGTAAAACAACATGATCCGCAACCGTATTAAGTCTAATGGTGGCCACTTTCGTGAAAATCTTGAAACTTACATTTAATAGGCAAATGGGTCTATATTGTTGGATCCTTTCTGCCTCATTAATTTTCGGTAACAAGATAACTTCACCAAAATTTAGACGAAATAATTCTAGTTGTCCAATGTGTAAATCACTGAACAAATCTAGAAGGTCCGATTTAATCGTATCCCAGAAGGTTTGATAAAACTCTGCTGGAAAACCATCTGGACCCGGTGCTTTGTTGCATTCCATTTGGAAAACTTCCTTCTTAACCTCTTCCTCAGTATAAGGTGCGGTTAGCAAGCCGTTTTCTTCCATAGAAACTTGGGGTATATCATCCGTTAAATCCTCGTTAAGAGAGAAAGTACTTTCCTCCGGAGGACCAAACAGACCCTTATAATAATTAGTAATGTAAGACTTGAGTTGCTCATGGCCTTCAATCCCATTGGCTAAGCCATGGAAATACCGCGTATTTGAGTCTCCTTCCAAGATGAATTGAGCTTTGGAACGTTGATACCATTTGAGTTCCTCTTCGCGAAGAAGACTCGCCATCTATTCATTGGATTGATTTTTAAGCTCAATCTCATGTGTAGACAGTGGTCTAATCTCCGCAACAGCCTCAAGCTCATCAATCACATTTGATAAGCGAGTCTTTTCTTTTTTAAGAATACCAGCCGTATGGGCAGCCCAACCAGAGAGATGTTTGCGCAATGACCGCATTTTATTATTCCATCTCAAAATAGGCGTGCTCCCCCCGACCGGTCTGTCCCAAACCCTTTTAACCATATCGTGAAATCCCTCTCGATATAACCAGCCAAGTTCAAATTTGAACGGCCGTTTACAAACGGGTCTGGGATTCCCAGTGGTTAGAAGGATGGGAGCGTGGTCAGACAGTTTTTCAATACGTTCTAGTGCACGGACTGCCACCATAGGGTATTTATTTTCCCATTCGGTATCCATCAACACGCGATCTAGTTTCTCGTATGTAGGCTCAGGCAAGCTGTTTGCCCAAGTAAACTGTCGACCAGACATAAACACCTCTCTTAAATCAAGGCTATCGATGACAGCGTTGAACAAGAAAGGCCAATGGCCATCAAAGCGGCCTCTACTTTTCTCATGAGGAAACCTCAACAAATTAAAATCGCCTCCGATTAAAATCGGATAAGGATTATCCTTTGTAAGGTTTACCAACTCACGTAAAAAGTCAGCCTTAAACACTTCCTGGGCGGCATCATACACAGCAACCAGACTCCACATGAACCCATCTGCTTTATTCTGAATGTCGAGCTTAATGTGGTACTCTCCATCAGAACTAGCCAAGACGGTCATGGTGTCTATGCGGACGCCAAGTAAAATGCCCCCCGATCTACCACGGGGCGGGCGAGAAAACCACTGAAAGTTAATCCCGCCTGACAAACGGTCGAGAAAACTTTGAGAGAAATTTCGCCTACCCGTCTCTGATATAGCAATAAAATCTAAATCATAATCTCTACAACCATCAGCAATGTGGGAATGCTTAGCCAAGTCACGAAGACCTCTGCTATTCCGGAACATGCCATTCATCGAGAAACTATTTTAGATTTAGAGTTCTTGCCATACCTACGAGATTTCTTTCCAGCCGATGATCGAGAACCACGTTCGGACGCTTGTAAATCAGAACTAAGCTCCGCGTGTTCTAAATCAACTTCTGAAATGTTGCCAATAATAGCCGAGAGAATTTGACCATCTAGGATGTCATCATCTTCATCATCGTCTATAATTGTCGTTTCAGGCCCAGTGGAGACATTCGGAGCAACCGTTAAACGGTCAAGCTCCGTTTGTCTCAACACATTAGCCGAAACAGAAATCTCCTCAGACCGACTACCCAAGGAAACCCCTAGGCTACTCAAATTAGAAGAAATACGAGTATCTGAAAAAGAAACAAAAGACTTAGACGGTTGTTTAATACCTGCCGTGTCAAGGTTCATCTCCGCCTTGCGTCGCATGGCTCTCTGCATGACGTCCTCATCCGTCGCCCCCGCCCCATCCTCCGAAAGAGCATACCTCCCACTCCTCCTCACCGTCGGCTGAACGACTGGAGGAGGGACCGTGGGTGAAGGCTGCTGCAAGGAGGCTGGCGAAGAAGTGGGCGAGCGCGGCGGAGAACCAGCTGGTGAAGTAGGAGCCATCGATACAAGGGTAGTAGGTGAAGTAGCCCCATGTATCACCCCGGCCTTGGCAGGCGGCAACGAGGAGGCGGGCGTTGGTATTGTATCATCTGAAACCGCAGAGCGCGCCTTTGTACTGGTGGGTAGATTCAGTGAACTGTGTACGTAAGTAAGTGGATGATTAATTGCAGAAAGCACGATTGATTCGGTGAACTATGTGCAAGATGGATATTTACACAACAAATTTTACGCACCATTAGTAAATTTAGTTGTCCGGTGATATGTGCCACCAATTGTGATCTTGAGACAAGTGAACACATGGGTTGGAGAGTTTACAACTTTCCAGTGGTAGCTGCAACAAGAGAGAGATATAGTAGCACGTTGGTTGAGGTTGTGCCATAGTTAGAAATGAAACCAGAATCAGAGTGCAACATTATTCACAATGAAGGAAGACTGGTGGGTTGTCTGCATTTTTATAAATGGGGTTCTCTGTGTTTTTCCATGGATTCTGCTTGTTATAGCATTTTATTGTGTTGTTTTGAAATTTCTTGTTATGGATGTATTTGTGCGAAACAGTGTGGCATAATATATACACTGTATTATGCATAGAATGCTGTGGCAGTTGTGCAAACCATGCTTCTATAATGCCAGCAACAGGAATTCCTTTTTCTTGTGTGCTGACTCTGTCGATCTTGTACTGTTTTGACTCAAGGCAATCTCAAGCAGCATTGGAGATGGAGCCAAATGGATGGTCAACAAAATCAAAGGTATGGTAGTCAAGGGCTAGCTTTGCTGATTTCAGTAGAAAAACTACAGAATGGTGCTTTGTTTTTCTAATGAAAAGGAAGGACTTGTTTTTTGGTTAGCTATGATGTTCTTCGTAAACACATTTTCCAATTTAGATAGACGTGGGACACAAATGTTCTACTACTAGAAATGGCTGTTTCCACTTTCCAGTGGTAATTATGAATAAATTCCAACTTTCTAACTTATTGGACTAACACCAAAATACCTTGACAACTTAAGGGAAAGGAAATTGCATTCTTTTGCTTCATCGCTGTACCCATCTGATGACACCACTTGGTTTCAGGGAAGATGCAGAAACCATTGCCTGAATTCCTCAAGGAATATGACCTCCCAGTGGGCCTCTTCCCGCAGGACGCGACCAACTACGAGTTCGACGAGGAGACGAAGAAGCTCACGGTGCACATCGCGTCGGCGTGCGAGGTCGGGTACAAGGACTCGTCGGTGCTTCGGTTCTTCACCTGCGTAACTGGCCACCTCGACAAGGGGAAGCTGTCGGAGGTGGAGGGCATCAAGACCAAGATCCTGATCTGGACCAAGGTGACGGCCGTCAGGACGGAGGACGCCAAGGTGCACTTCTCCGCCGGCCTGAATAAGACCCGGAATCGCGACGCCTACGAGGTTGTCAGGGATGGCGTTACCATAGACAAGTTCTAGGTAGTATGGTTACTTTTCGATTTGGTGTGCTACCAGCGGTTGCTCCTCTCCCGCCATACCAAAAACATGTCTGTATGTACACCAGCGATGATGTTCTTTGGGTTGTGAACAATGAGGTGTAAATGTCTGTCTTGTCTCTTAAAAAACAGATTTCCTTTGTAAATTAAGCAATCATGGATTTCAGGCAACATCTGCGCAACGACATCCGGCGGTGAATCAAGTACAGTCAAGTATTTAGAAAAAGAGAGGCCAAAGTGTTGTCTTTTTTGACAGATTAAGAAGGTGCCCAGTTAATGAATAGAAATAGCACGGAATTGATACAAACAGGATCAAACCAGAGATCGCATCGTAGGAAAAAAGAAAACCGGTTCTCCTCCTCGCGTCGCCCCCTCCTGGCGACCGGGGAGGCGAAACCCTAAAGCGCGCCGCCGCCGCCCCCCTCCCCTCCCCTCTCCCGTCTCCGCCGCTCCCAGAGGCGCTGCCGGGCTAAGCCCGCAACGCCGGTGAAGGGGGCGGTGGGGATCTGAGCTCTCGGCTCCCCCCGCGGTGGCTAGGTGGAGGATCTCCGCGGCGGGCTCGCCATGACCTTGGAGGCGGCGCGACGGGCTCTCCTCTCCAACGGCCGGCCTCTGGCTCGGCGGATGGCGCGGCAGAGCTGGTCCAGCGGCTCCCTCGGTGGGGGCTCGGGACTGCAAGGCGGCGGCCTTGCTCGGTGAGGCGCCACCGGCTTCGACGGCGAGCGGTGGGCGCGGATGCGGTCCGGCATCTCGGCCGCGTGGGCGGCGAGGTTCTGGCGGACGGCGGTCGTGGCGCGGGGCTGCTCCGGTGGCTAGGTGCCAGATCTGAAGTATCCTCTCAACTGCTCTTAGGCGCTTCCCACCACGCTGGATCTGGAACTCGTGGGCCTTGTGCCGCCGGTTCCATGGCTGGAGGTGGTGCTGGTGGCTGGAAGTTGAGTCCGGGAGAAATCCCTGTGCCGGTCTCGGCTGCGACGGCGGCGACGCCCGAGTGGCGCCGCTTTCCTCCTTGGTGGCGTCGTCGAGGTACTCCCTTCCCTTCACCCCACCCCTGTTGCGCTCCCGGGGTGAAAACCCTAACTTTGTTGGGCGGCGGCGGCGCCATGAGCGTCGTGTCCTCCTTGGAGGCGCTGCTTTTGGGACCTTTCGGGGTGTGCGGTTGCTGCCTTCGTGCAGTTGGGTGGTGGCGGTGTTGCTCCGCGACACTGCTCTTCTACATCAACGACCAAGTCTGCGGCTTCGGCTCTGCGTGGGTGAACCCTTGGCGGGCGGCATGGCTTCGCTAGGTGAGCTCGGGCTGCGAGTATTGGGGCTCTGTTCTTGCCCTAGGTTTAGGCTTGGTTCCTGCTTTGTGCTCTGCTCAAGGGGAGTGTTTCCATTGCCGGCGGTTCGGCGTCCTTTCGAGCCAGGACGAGGGGGTAGGGACCCTCTCCGGCAATGGAGGAGTACTGACAGACGACAGATAGATCAGGGGGCAAGCGGGTCTCCGCTGCTTCGCTTTCGATGCTTCTACCTCGCTTCACCTTTGTTGCTCACGGGTGCTTCGTTCTCGCTTGAGGACATCGAGGACTTCAGCTGGGTTTCTTGTGTTTGTGTTTGCTGTAGTTTTGGATGTTGTAAGCTGTTCTCAGCACTCTTGTATCATCAGCCGTTTGGGCTTTATTAATTTAAAGCTGGGCACTTTGTGCCTTATGTTTAAAACAGGATCAAACTAGGGTTAACCTGCTCCATCGAACTTATTGGGGTGGGACTCAGGACGGTCGCGTGATGGTGAAGAAGTCTTCACAAAACCAACATCAGTGATCATCGCCCACACAACTGCCGGCAATAATCCCAGCGTCCCCACCCCAACTTCTAAGTTCTAAGTTCTAAACTACTCTATCGCGCCCTGTGTAGTCTAGCGACACCACCTTATGGATCCACCACCAGGGCCGGGCCGGCAAAATCAGGGCCCTGTGCGAAACCTGAAAATGGGCCCCTATCTCCTTGAGCCAATATTACTAATTAACAATTACAACATATATGTGTTTTAGATGGACGTTTGAAGTGAAGAACTACTATCTGACACTCGAAGATTCTAAACCGTGATAAGAGCGTCTGAAAAATAGAGGAAACATATAGTTTAAAACCCCAACCACACATATGGTCCTACCAAAAAGACCTAAATCTAATGGTTTTGATGCATTTAAACTATAAAAGGAAAATAATTTCCCATAATCTCATTAGTTGATAGCATGTAAAGCTATCCCAACAAGTATATTATATAGATAATCCCATTATAAGAACTATGCTCATGATAGGAGTACAATATCACAATATCAAATTTACCTCAATCTCTATAAATCAAGAGCAAGGAAATTAATTGTTTGATTTGAATATGAGATATCAAGATTTTGTAGTACAAACTTTCTAATATATTTAAGACTTGAAATATAACTTTTTTCAAAAGTAGTTATAGCATGATTCATGCATGCAACTTCTCCAAGTTTTATTCAAAGCTCATAAAAATAAATAATCAAGCATTATGTATCAATAGGCATAGCATGGAATAGAAAAGGTCGGGGAAAAAAACATGACACATGAAGGTCGGGGAAAAAAACATGACACATGAAGAAATCGAACCTGCAACCTCCAACTAGGTAATGTACTAGCTCGCCTATTAGTACAACCAATTGAGCTACAATGGTTTCGATGGTAACATATGAAATACGTTACTATATATACGCTATATGAAAGGCCAACTTAGAAATTTTGGGCCCCCAAAATTTCTGGGCCCTGTGCGGCCGCACGGACCGCACTCCCGTCGGCCCGGGCCTGTCCACCACCCTAACATGCCACAGCTTACTTCAAACTGCAATGTCGCACGACTCGAATATCAAATTTCCGGCAGACCAAGGTTGTTGCCTTGACATACAATCAAATTGTTGCCACTAGAATGAAGCCTCAGCCATATTCGCAGACTGTGTCAATCTAGTCACTCATACCGGAAGTGTCGAGTTTAAACACTACCCGAGGGATTTTAATATAGTAGCTCACGAATTAGCTAGACTAGATTTAGTTTTGTCAACAATATTTTTTGTAATTGGGACAACGATCCCCTGGCTTTACTGTTCAGGAACTCATTAGTGATGTAATTATCACTTCAAGGTGGAGCAACAAGATTTTCAAAAAAATCCTTACCAGGGTACCTAAGGGACTAGTAGATTTTTAGTGAGACGACTTGCTTGCTTAATATATAGTATTTTTAAAAAATGTTACCACTGGAAAGACTAAGCCCACAACCCTTTCTTCGTCGAAACTCTTTCCCTCCCTAGATTATTTTTTGAGTGTCCCCCCCCCCCCCCCCCCCCACCCCCCACAACCCCAAAAAAATATATCGCTTCTGCTAAACACCACCATATAACCAGCAACTTAAGTCACGAAGGCCTCGACGTGCTTGTTAGGACAATATCCGTGCACACCGTGTCGAATTTGTCCTTGCTAGCCATGATAACAACCCTTGAGCCCGCTAACGCCGACCTGGGGCCGATGCCCCAACCTCCTAAGGGCATCTTCAACGCGGGAACCCAAACCCAAAAACGAACGTCGGATGTGTCCGTTTGGGTAAAACCTGCTCCCAACAGGCGGACCTAAATTAAAAAAGGACAGCTGTGGTGTGCTGCATGACCTAAAGCTAGCCCAAATTTGGGAGACTTTTGGGGCGAGCCGGACGAACGCGGACGTCCATTGTATCCGCGTGGCCCATCTAACATTGACACAAAATACAACCACAAAGTCCCCACCCTTCTCTCTCCTCTGTCTTTCTCTGTTTGTTTTTTCCCATGAAAACCTCCATCCTTCCTCGCCGGATTGGATCCCGTCTAGAGCTCCGCTGCCACCCTCACCTGGAGGCCCCTGCCGCCGCCGCCGCCGCTTCCTTTTTTTTACAGCCCTGCTGGAAGTCGCCGGAGCAGAAACGAGCGCCGCCGGCCTCCATGCCGCCGAGCAAGACGAAGCCGGGGCGGAGCTCGCCGGGGCGGAACGTGGGAGCGTCCAGCTTGGGGACGAACGCGCGGAGGCCGTGGGAGCGTCCAGCTTGCCGGCCGCACGCGCGCTACAGCTCTGCCCGCGCTCGCCACGCCGCCCCACGCCGGCCGCTCGCCACGCCGTTGGAGCGGGCCGCCCGCGCTGCAGCTCCACCCACGCCGCGCCCTGGCCGCTGCGCTCGCCACGCCGCCCCACGCCGGCCGCTCGCCACGCCGCCCCACGCCGGCCGCTCGCCACGCCGTTGGAGCCGGCCGCCCCGCGCTGCAGCTCCGCCCACGCCGCGCCCTCGCCATGACGCCGACCACCGGCCGCCTCCCGCGAGCACGTTCGGCGAGAGCTCGCGCCTCGCCTCGCCTCGACGCCGCCCGTGCCGCGCCACCACTCGCCGCGACGCCGCGCGCTCCAACCGCTCCCGCCGCATCGCGCGCGCACGTCTGCAGGGCTAGGACGGGGCCGTGAGGAGGAAGCCGCGAACGGCCTGCAAGGAAGCGGCCGCCGATGGGTGCGCGGTGCACGAGCGCCGCAGGAGGTGCTTCTTGGTGTGGTCACCGCGGACCGAGCGCAGCGCGACAGCAGCCCAAGGAGGGCTTGGCGGCGCAACTCGACCTGGCGGTCGCAGGTACGCACAGCCAGAGCTTTGTCGCGGCGGAGATGCAGCCGGTGGCGGTGCTTGGGCACAGGTTGGCGCGGACACGCGAGGTGCTAATCTAGCTGTTGTTGGCCGCAAACGCGCGCACCACAGCAGCCAAAAGCAGGTTGCTTCTGATTTGCGAACGCGCGCATGCACTTGGCCGCTAGCCTCCTTGCAGGCGGAGGAGGGCGAGCTCACCGTGGAGCTACTGCGGCCATGCGCTGCTGCCGGTGCTCGCGCGCGCAGCCGCTGCTGATTGGGCGCGCCCGGAGACGGGGCAGCGCGCGGCGGAGACGGGGCAGAGCGCGGCGACGGGGCTGCGCCCGCGACGACGGGCCCGCGGCGGCGAACGGGGCTGCGCCCGCGGTGACCGGCCGCCCCGCACCTCGCCTCCTCTGAGCCAACGCCGAGCTACTCCCAATTTGGATCGTGGGTGCATTGGGTAGTGGCGGCGCTAGGAAATGGAGGCTAGGTATTCATTTTCAGAAAAAAAAAATCTCTAAACAATATGAGAACAAAAACAACAGCTATATATACGACATATGGCCACAATTTCAATAGGATGAACTATAATAATATTTCTAGTGAAGTAACAATGCATAATAGGTAAGACCATAATTCCATAGTAATAATTATAAATACTAAAACAATAAATTTTCATTGAGGCAGTACCTCTAGACTCTTGAGTGAAGAATTGATATTACAATATAACTCTACGATCGCCTTGTTGGAAGACATTGATGACATCTTCATCCTTCACTTGACTAAAGAATTCCCTCTCAACAAATGTAACCAAACAATGGTTCAAGTATTCATCACCCATTTTGTTCCTTAGCTTATTCTTCACATAGTTCATTGAGGAGAATACCCTTTCAACACTAGCAGTAGCTACTGACAAGATCAGTACCAACTTAAGAAGCTTGTAAACAACAAAATATTGTTCATGTTTGTTTGTCTCCACAAGCATAACTGAAAGTTGAACAATATTCTTCAAACTTTTAAACCTTTCATCTCTGTGCACATGAGTAATATACAAGTCTAATTGCCATGGAAGTCTTGCCAGTTCATCAATTGTGAAATCACTAGCATAAAACTTTGAAGCAAGCCTAACCAACTTCTCTTGATCATAGGCAGCAAATGAACGAAGTGGACAGAATGCTGCCATGCAAGAAAGTAGTTCAGTGTTTACCTCATCAAATCTGCCATTCAGTTCAGAAATTTGCCTATCAATGACGCTCACATACATATCAACATGGAAGCGATGATAATTATCTGCACCATTATAGAAACCACCTCTTCTAGGTCGCCCAACAGGACAGTAACGAGCCTTCATATCAACAACTTTGATCTTATGCTTTGTACAAAAAGATGTTACCTTGATAAGAAAATCATCCCATCCAGGATCTGACCTCAAGCCCTCCAAGTGATACTTTGTGAGATCAACTAGCTCAATAGCATGAACAATATCTTGCTCTTTCATTTGCAAAGCTCTGCTCAAGTCATCTGTGTATCCAAATATTTCTTGCATCAAATGTGCCATGAAAACAAACTCAAATGACCGAAATGATGTCAACACAGATAGAGCTGCCTGAGCCTCCGCACCATGGTACTCTTTTCCAATCTTCAAGAGGACTCGCCGTATTGCAGCATACATAGATAGGACACGGTTCACAGTTCTGAAGTGGGAGCCCCAACGTGTATCACACGGTCTTCCCAAACCCATTTCCTGATTTTGCCCAGTCCCCGTTTCTACTTCTTCCAATTCCAATGCATCAATCAGTTCCTCGGCTTGAGCAATCCGAAGCATCCTCATCTTTTTGCAAGACATACCAAGAGCATTTAACAAGTGTGCAAGCTGCTGAAAGAACCAAGTGCAATCACCACTCTCTTTAGCAACAGCAACAAGAGTTAGTTGTAGTTGATGGGCAAAACAATGAACATAGTAGGCAGAAGGAGACTCATCCATGATTAGTTTTTTCAGGCCATTGGCATTACCTTTCATGTTACTAGCTTCATCATATCCTTGCCCACGAACCATTGCGAAGGTCAGATTGTACTTCATAAGCATTTTCTGAATTGCTGCCTTAAGTGTCAAAGAGGTAGTATCTTCAACATGAGCAAGACCAAGAAATCTTACAACCGCCCTTCCTTTCTTATCAACATAACGCAAGCAAATAGCCAACTGTTCATTCTGATACACGTCACTAGACTCATCTGCAAGTATTGCAAAATGACCACCATCAAGTTCTTCAATGACCAGTTTAGTAGTCTCCAGCGCACAACATTTTATCAGCTCATGTTGTATATCATGGTGAGTCATCTTGCAGTTCTGTGGAGCATTGTTGAGAACCACTTTGTCAACCTCTTCAAAATTTCCTGCTAGCCAATTTAGAAGCTCAAGGAAATTTCCTTTATTTAGTGAATCTTCACTCTCATCATGTCCTCTAAATGCCAAGCCTTGGCGCAATAAAAACCTCAAACACTTGAGTGTCCATGTCAAACGGAGCTTGTACAAGGCCTTATACTGCGAGGTGTTTGAAGCAAGAGCGTTTCGGATTGATGCTTTTGGTGTAGTGAACATATCAAATTTCTCTTGAGCTTCAGCATGAGCACTACTGACACCACCTTCATGTCTCGACAATCTCGATTTCATGTTCCAGTTCCTAAACCCATTCTTAACAAATGAATCCCCACCAGGACATTTTGTTTTATCCTTGAACAAATAGCAAACAAAACAAAAGGCAGCATCTTTCTCCACACTATACTCAATCCATGGAAATTCTTTAAACCAAGCACGACAAAAGCGACGCTCATATCCACTTTTATTCGTAAACTCAAACTTATGATTCTTTGGTTGACATGGCCCCATCTCAATGTATCTCCTTCTAACTCTATCTTGGTCATTGACAGCATATCTTGAGATGGAAATCCGCTTCCCAGGATCATGTTGAAGTGCCTCCAGATCTGCTTGTGTCGGTTCATCATCTTCATCAATTGCTTCATCATCCTCTACAATTGGAGTTGGAGTTGCGCCGCTGCTCTCCGGTTCACGTTCTACATCCGGTGCTTGCACTAGCGCCAATTGCAGATTGTTCTCGGGCTGATCGTGAGAAGTGCTTGATTCAACAACAGTATGATTCGGTGTGGATGTTTCATCTGTCTTCTGAGCTTTTGAAGCTTTTTCCCACAATGCAAATATACTACTGTCAGCAGCACTCTTATTCTTCTTCTTCATCTACATTACAAAAAAAAAACAAGGAACATATTCAGTAAAACTTGTCAATTACAATGTTTCATCTAGCAGTCTACTACTCTCACAATTTCTATAAACAACTAAATTGCAAATATGGAGTGCTAATCTACTAGACAACTGAAGATAGTGCGAATAAACACTCTCGTCAGGCATCTGCAAATATGGTTGAACCTTGAATAGGCAGCCTGCCTATCAATATTATGCAGTCTACGTAACTGAATAAGATGTGAAAATGCATTTTTCATAACAGGTTAGAGGCATGAGCCAAAACACCATATCCGGGTTAATACGTTTGGTGATCAACGTTTCCTTTTTTACTTGGCAAATCATGTTACAGAGAGCCTGTAGCATCTACATCTAGCATATAGGGAATAACTGAATAATACGTGATCATGAGAAGAGAGGAAACGTGATCATGAGAAGAGAGGAAACGCACCTCGCGTGTGGCGTCCTGGGCTCCTGGAGTCCTGGCCGGCCGATTCCCGCCGGCCTCCGCGGCTGCTGCTGCTCCGCTTTCCGCTAGATCGCCTCGCCAAATCGCCAAGAGAGACGATCAAACGAACCAGCCGATGGGTCGTGTGCGTGTGCGACTCTTCGAGAACGGACGCGATGCGATCGTGGGTCATGAAGAGCGGTGCGAGGCTGCAAGCAGAGTAGGCCACCGCTTCGCTTTCCCTATTGGGCTGCTGAATGGGCCATATGAGTACTTGATAATATGTATAAATTTTTGTTTGCACAGATTCTTTGGTATTCAGATGAATACAGCTGCATACCCCCAGCGCCGCCAGTGGCGTTGGGGAGTAAAAATCGAGCAGGACGTCAGGGAGCGTCCAGGCGACATCCGCGTGTCCGGTACACCATCCGTTTGGATCCTAGCGTTGGAGATGCCCTAACCACCCCTGATGCAAATAAAAAAGGTAAACAAAATTTTGCGAGCTGAAAATAAAAATAGTTTTAGGGGAAAAAGAAATAAACATTTTTTAGGGGAAGAAATAAAGATGCGCTTCCACGGCCCAAACAGGCCCAAATATATGAGCTACACATAGGGCTTTGGTTCACGAAGCGAGTGAGAGTCTCGTATTGTCTTCTCCTAAAAAATATCTGGGCTTCTCTTCTCCTCCCCGCCGACGACCACCAATGTCCATCCCCGGGAACGGCCACCTCCCCGCCTCCACCGGCCTCCCGGACCACGCCTCCGCCTCAGACTCCGAGGCCGAGGTCGACGCCGAGTACCTCCCCATCTCCGGCGCCGCATCGGACACCGACACGGACACCGAGCCCGACCCCGACGATCTTGCATCTCACCAACGCCTCGACGCGATCGACAACGGCATCTCCACGCTGGATCTCGCATCCGAGGAAGAAGAGAGCGACGGGGAAGACAAGACCGTGACGGAGGCCGCTGCCCGGGCTTCCTCGGAGGACGAGCGCCGGCGACGCGCCCAGCTGCCCGCGGGCGCCGCGGCTCGGATCGTGGACGCGATGCGCGGCGTGGCGTTCCCCGGCGCGCCGCCGCCGTGGGCGGGCAGCGTCCCCGACGAGCAGTGGCTCGACCGGCTCCGCTCCCTCCGTGGCGGCTCCAGCTAAACAGGGCAGATGGATTCTCTCTTCTCTCCCCCGCAAGTCTCTCTGAACTTGTGATCTCGCTTGTACGGATTCAACATTCCACATTTAGTTCCAGTGGAATCGCTGCTGCTTCGGAATTTCGTGCGCAGATCGTCAGCGTTAAGATCAGTGTGGAGCAGCTGTAATCCTGATTTTTATTCTTCACATGCGTGCTTGTTCCTTGTTTGTTCAGAGTTCACGAATTGCTTAGTTCTTTCCCCAATAATTGTTCCGAGTTCATGTAAACACCACAGTAGGAGTACTAGTACTCAATTAGAGGCGATTTCGACACAATTGACCCTTTTTGGTAAGTATTTCATAAAATGAACTTCGAACGAAACTATTTCGATTCTCTAACTCTTTAGCATGGCGCCCAACCGCACGGCATTTCCATAGAGAGTCCGACTAATAACATACCACACAAAGATGGTCTAACTCTTTAGCATGATGCTGTCCGCAAAGAGAGTCTGACTAATAACATACCACACATATGCACGGGCATACTGTTGCACCACCTCCTTTTCAGCAAGCTCGAGGAATCTCTTATACCTCAATGCAATCCATGTGTATGGCGCACCTGCGGGCAAGTCTTTTACCAACAGTGCACATCCAATGAGTGACCTCATCAAATCGCGCCATCCCTTTGAGTTTGTGCTAAAACAAAGAGGAGCTCCACTGATCGAAAGTGCAAGGATCATCGACACATCCTGCAAAGTGACGGTTATCTCTCCACACCCAAGGTGAAAAGTATGGGTCTCGGGCCTCCAGCGGTCAAAAAGTGTCGTGATCGCACAATGATTCATCGCGAGCATTGACCGAGTGAATAGGGTGATAAAAGGGAGTAACCCAAACCTCTCGATATACTCAGTGTACCGATCGTCGTACTCCATTTTCTCTTCATCAAGAGCCTCATCAGAACTAAGTAGAAGTGGAGTGAAAACCTACAAAATAAATATGAGTTATCACAACATATGACCATGAAAAAAATTCAAGCTAGCACATCATATGTATCGATCCACTTCATGTACCTTCTTCTCCTCCGCCATGAGCTGACCACGGTGATTTTGATCATAGTGTGCTTCAAGAAGTGCCATCCTACAAGCAAAATTAGAAGTTAGTTCCGAGCATATAATAGCTTCTTTCCAAACACACAAAAAAAAAGACATACTCACTAGTAGCAATTTCATCATTTTATCTAGTACAACAAAACATCCGTGGATACATCACATGGAACAACAACAAAATCCAGAGAAGTGCAACATTGAAACAACTTACTTGCACAACATACAGAGAAGTGCATATCCCTAAATCATCTATGCAGACATCACATACAACAACAACAAAAATCCCTTAATTGATAGTACAATGTAACCTAAATTGATATTGGGAAATGGAGATGATACCTAGCAGGCCGGCGGTAGCACAACACGCCCTGGTGCACGCCAGCTTCAGCACCTCGCCCTTCAACGCGGACGATGGTGGCCCTCCACCGGAGCATCCGCCATGACCGCGAGCTCCTGGAGGACGGGCAACGCCCTTCACAATAGCAGAGGGAATAGAGGTGGGGGAGGTGGAGAGGAGGCCGGAGGTGGGCGGGCGCGGAGACAGCGAGCTTGAGGCGGCGACAGGTCTGGGAGGAGAGGGAGGCGGCGGGGGCGGCGGGTCGGGAGATTTCAATCGACCTGTTACAGCGTGGCGGGTGGTGGCTCGGGAGATTTCAATCGACCTGTTACAGCGCGGCCTGGTAACCCTATATGCCGACCATGGCGCCTTTGTCCACGGCGCCATACAGACGACCTGTGGCGCCCTTGTCAACGGCACCACACATACGACCTATGGCGCCCTTGTCCCCATCGCCATACATATGACCTGCGGGCCCGGGTCGTCCACGTAAGAAAATACCATAGCGCCGAGGTACCTAGCGCCATGCTATCAAACCTCGACGCCGCGCCGTTGGGCGCCATGCTAATTAGACCATCGAAATAGTTTCGTCCGGAGTTAATTTTGTGAATTACTTACCAAAAAGGGTCAATTCTGTCGAAATCGCCCTCAATTAGATAACTGATTCGGATTACAGATAAATCACATGAAGTATTCCAAGGAATTTGGGAAATTTAGAAGAAGAGGATGAACACAGGAAGCAAGCACTCAGGCTAGTCCTACTGTCAGGCCCGGTCCGACGGGAGTGCGGTCCGTGCGGCCGCACAGGGCCCAGAAATTTTGGGGGCCCAAAATTTCTAAGTTGGCCTTTCATATAGCGTATATATAGTAACGTATTTCATATGTTACCATCGAAACCATTGTAGCTCAATTGGTTGTACTAATAGGCGAGCTAGTACATTACCTAGTTGGAGGTTGCAGGTTCGATTTCTTCATGTGTCATGTTTTTTTCCCCGACCTTCATGTGTCATGTTTTTTTCCCCGACCTTTTCTATTCCATGCTATGCCTATTGATACATAATGCTTGATTATTTATTTTTATGAGCTTTGAATAAAACTCGGAGAAGTTGCATGCATGAATCATGCTATAACTACTTTTGAAAAAAGTTATATTTCAAGTCTTAAATATATTAGAAAGTTTGTACTACAAAATCTTGATATCTCATATTCAAATCAAACAATTAATTTCCTTGCTCTTGATTTATAGAGATTGAGGTAAATTTGATATTGTGATATTGTACTCCTATCATGAGCATAGTTCTTATAATGGGATTATCTATATAATATACTTGTTGGGATAGCTTTACATGCTATCAACTAATGAGATTATGGGAAATTATTTTCCTTTTATAGTTTAAATGCATCAAAACCATTAGATTTAGGTCTTTTTGGTAGGACCATATGTGTGGTTGGGGTTTTAAACTATATGTTTCCTCTATTTTTCAGACGCTCTTATCACGGTTTAGAATCTTCGAGTGTCAGATAGTAGTTCTTCACTTCAAACGTCCATCTAAAACACATATATGTTGTAATTGTTAATTAGTAATATTGGCTCAAGGAGATAGGGGCCCATTTTCAGGTTTCGCACAGGGCCCCTGATTTTGCCGGCCCGGCCCTGCTACTGTCCTAGCCTATCCTCGCCTTCCAGCCTTCCAGGCCGAGGCCAACCATTCAGTTCCAGCCAAGCCTCACTGTGGCCACTCTGTACGTATATATGCCATCTTCTGTCCTCTGCATCTGCCTCCCAAGCAGGCCCTGGCCCAAGATGGAGGCCCACCCAGCCAGACCAGCAGTAAATGGAGATAGGTCGTTGACAGTTCACGAATTGTTCAAAATTGTAAGCCAAAACTTTGGATCTGCACCAATAATTTGATCACCCGCTCAGTTTTGGTTTCCATCCGAACGGACGCTAACGCCCTAGTCAAAAACCTGACTAAATCACTACTTCGTTCCATAAATATGCCTGTGCACCGGCAATGGCACACAGGCAAGTCTTGTGCACAAGAAATCACTCTTCTTTTACTCCATCGTGGAGTGGATTTTCTGCTCAAGTATCTATAGTAATGCAAAGTGATATGCTAGTATTAGTAATGCAGAGTGAGATGCTAGTATTTGTTCCCTTTTTCTCGTACTAACTTGGTCGTTCAAGTATATTCTCGAACCTGTAAGCATATGCAGTTCAATTCTAATCCTTCATATGTTTCTTCTTGAAGTCGTAATCATATAGCCAAGTTTAAACATCGCCAACAACAACATGTACTTGACTCCTACAGACATGATGTGGTTCACTGTATCTTTATTGTCCTACACTGTAGTGGTGACCAGGATTGCGGAAAGAAGAACAAGCTTGGATTCAGTTTCGATTTCTGATTCGAGTGCACCAACGGATCCAGAGCTGGGTGAGGAGGCACTTGCATGGGGCAAGAAGGAGTAGTACTTCCAGGTGTCACTTTCTGAGGAGGGTCTTGGTGGGCCAGCATGCGCAAATAGAAGCCTCTCTTGCAGAGCAGTACTGGATCGACAGTTGAGCTTGGAGAGTGTGGACAGTGAGCTGTTGGGCTCCGCATGCGTGTCATATACAGGACCCAACAGCGCCATGCAGGTGGTTCCGCGCAGAGCTCAGGAGAACCCAGCTCTGGAGGAGGTTACACCGGAGGTGTCTGTTGACGACGACACAACAAAGAGAGAGCTGCAGCAGGAGAGGCTAGCCCTAGGACGTATCAAGATGTTTTGCGCCTCCATTCTCAAGAAGTTGGCGCCACCACTGCTCCGTGAAGTGGAGAGCTCTTCTAGATTGAGAGCTGATGCGCAGCCTTTCACGCCCAGACGCATGACTAGGAGTGCAGTGGTTGCTGTAGATGCGAGGGGAAAGAAGGCGATGTCGAGGGTACTCCTCGCCAATGCCCTCCGATAGGGGCTTAGGGTTGATGGAATCCTGCAAGCTGATACGAGACATTGGTTCACAGACAAGCGGGGAGAGCGATTTACCCAGGTTCGGGGCCCTCGATGAGGTAAAACCCTTACGTCCTGCCTGTCTGTTCTTGATTATGATGACAATGGGTTACAATGGGGTGCCGAATAGTTCGGCTGAGATCTCGTCGAGATTGCTATCGCTAGGGTTACCTAGCTCTAAGCTTTTGCTGGCTAAGATTGCTAAGATTGTTCGTGTCCCTCGGCAGCCCCTCTCCTGGCCTTTATATAGGAGGCCAGGTCTCAAGAGTCTTAACCGAGTACGACTAGGTTTATAGTAGTTTTAGATCTGATCTTTCCTTGTTCGATCGCTTCCTTATCTTGCCCGTCAAGGAACCTTCTGGTGCACCGTCCTAATGGCCCATCTCGCCTTCGGGTGTCTTCATGGGCCTCCAATTAGTCAGTACAGGATAGGGTAATGTCGGTTACCCGAAGGGTAGTGCCCACGTCAGTAGCCCCCGAGTGTCTAGCTGAAGATAGTTCGGGTAGAGACTAAAACATGTCTTCTCCTGATGTTCTTCTCCTTCATTGTCCTTGTTCATCTTGAATCTGTTCTATCTTCATTTTATCGGGTGCGCGTCAGTGCTCCCGATGGGAGTAGCCCCCGAGTCTAGGTACGGATGCTTGCAATCCGTGCGTAGACTCAAGTTGTACCACTCGAATATTCTCCTCTGCCGATGTTTTCCACAGGTCTTCATAGGTCATCCGATATATTTTTTTATGCAAAGGATAATGAGTAACGTGCCCAACTGTTGTTGGTTAACTGCCGATGGCAAAACAAAGTTACCCTACACAGAATCAAGTCCCCGGGCATGATCCTGGAATGCAAAAAACTTCTATCGGGTGTGCATCACGCGCTCCCGATGGGAGTGTAGCCCCCGAGTCTGGGTGCGAGCGCTTGTAACCGAGTACAGACTCAAACCTTCTTCCTTCGACTGATCATTCTGTTGAGTCCTCATTTTATCGGGTGCGCGTCAGCGCTCCCGATGGGAGTAGCCCCCGAGTCTAGGTACGGATGCCTACAGCCGGGCGTAGACTCAAGTCCTCCATCCGATAACTTTTCATTTTTCCTTCGAATGCTTCAAGGTCTTTTTATGACGTCACTATTGACGTATAGCTGTTGTGGGCTGATTGACAGGACTTGACCTGACGGGCCTACCCTAGCTCTGCGCGGGCAGTTTTTAGGGTTTGAACAGTGCACGCGTGGTGACCGAGGTGCCTCCTCGATTTTCGCACAACGTGAGAATAGTGGGCCACCGGTTTCTCCCCTTCTTCAAGCGTCACGTGCTTACACAGCTCCTAACTTCTCCTCAAAATCTCCAAAGGGCGAAAAATCCCTAATCTCCTCCACGGTTCCATAGCATCTCCTCATTCTTTCTCTTCTTCCTCCTTTGCCGTTGCTGCGCCGCCACCGCTGCTTTTCCAATCTTCATCAGATCTTACAATGGTAAAGAAGAAGAATCTTGCCGCCGCCGCCAGTTCCACCAGCGGAGGCGCCGCCGCCAAGTCCTCCTCTTCTCTTCCGAAGGGGAGCGCTCCAAGCGCTCCTCCTCCAGCTCCGGCACCGCCAGCGCCGTCGAGTTCAACGGTCAAGCCCGGAGATTGGGTGGCATCAACCGTCACCAAGCGTGACGAGAAGAGATCCCGAAGCCTAGGATTGATATCTTCTGATGTGGGAGACGTGATCCTTCCAGGTGCGATTTCTCGGCCTGATCCCTCTGCTGGCTTTACTGTGATGTTCCTATCTTTCCTTCACCGAGGCCTTTCACTTCCTACTCATGGATTCCTCCTCCATCTCTTGCGAACGTACGAAATCCAACTATGGCAACTTACCCCCAACTCAATCCTTCATGTTGCTGTGTTCATCACCCTTTGCGAGGCGTTTCTGGGTATCGAACCTCATTTCGGGCTTTGGAAAAAGATCTTCTATGTGAAGAGATACAACAGTAGTAATGGGTACTTTGTCACCGGAGGAGTAGGGTTTGTAGCTCGTTCGGAGGTCAATTACTTTAATTTCCCAATGAGAGAGTCCGTGCAAGGGTGGAGGCTGAAATGGTTTTACATCAAGGACTCCCTGTCACCCGAATCTCGGCTTCCTTGCTATGTCGATGTTTAAGCCAAACCCAAGAACTCTTGGAAGAATATTCTCTCACCCGACGAAAGAGCATCAGCCTTCGAATCAAAGAGGCCGATGGCCAAACTATGACCGGCACAGAGGTGGCAGCGGTATTCTTGAAGCGCCGAGTCCAACCAGTCATGGCCAGAGTTCACCCGATGTGGTTGTACTCAGGTCCAAAGGATGAAACCAGGATTAATGCTGCCAATCTGTCGGAAAAGGAGTTGCTTGATGAAGTCCGTCGCCTTACTTCCTTTAACCAGGAAGATTCGATTCCGCTGATTACATCTTATGCTCCCCTTGATGCTGATCATCCACCATGAAAGGTATTTTTCTTTCTTCACGTCCCTACTATGATATAATTACCATTGTTCTTACTTGTTATTTTCTTCGACAGGTCCCCATAGTTCCTGGAAATATGCATGATTCGCCGGATGACACTTCTGAGGGGAGAGGCTCCTCAGTCCCCGTAGATTTTCATACTGCCGAGCATACAGGCCTAGAGGATGAATATAATGGTCCGATAGATTTCGAAGTTGCCCACACCGACATTCCTTCCTCAGCTGATGACGCTGGTGTCGCAGATGGATCAATGCGTAATGACGACGCTGATCGTGATACCTTTGTTGATGCAGCTGCGGAGGAGGCCAGAGCTTCACCTGTGAAGAGATCGACCGACGGCTTTGCCGATGAAGATGATCTCTTCGACATGTAAGTAGTTTCTTTCCAGAAGTTATACTTTGCCCTTTCATTCCCCTTTTATAATCGTTGTCGACCATTCACCTTTGCAGCGACGAAGGCTTTATCGAGCCTCCGTCTAAAAAAAGCCAAATCTGATGCTGCCTCGCCGGTCATGGTGGCTTCCGAAGCTTCGGCTCCTAAGGCTACCCCTGTGGCTCAAGCATCGACTGCTTCTTCCCTTTCCAAAGGGAAAGACATTTCTCCAATTACTGCCACCGTGCCTCCTCCTTCTGTAAGTCTTTTTCTGATTGTGATGCAGATTTCTTGGAGCGTGCTTTGTTTAACAGTTTTTGGTGAACTATCCTTCTCTCTTAAGGACCTGCGAGGTGTTATTTCTTCTCTGGAAGCCTTCGCCTCCCAATTCACTTCTCTAGAAGCTGACAAGGCTCGGCTACAAGAGGAAGTCAAATCTTCTTCCTCAAAATTGGATGGCGCAGTCAAGATAGCTGCTGCGGTTCGCCAAGAGATCGATTCTCTGAAGGAGGAACTGGGCAAGCTGAAAGAGAAGCTGAAGGAGGAGGAAGCATCCAGGCTGGTGGCTGAAGCTCGAGCAGCCGAAAAGGATGAAGTCCTTCGTCAGTCTTCTTTGGCCTTACTTGGTAATTTTTAACACACCTCTGTCGATTGACGCACTTATGGATTCGATCCTTTTGCCAATGTATTTTTTTCTTCCTTTCTCCTGCAGAGGCGGCGAACATCCCTGCCGATGCCCTGGACAGAGTTCCCAACAACTCTCCAGCAAATGCTATGTCGATGATTCTTGCTTCTCACCAGCTTACGCGAGAGCTTCTTGTAAAGGGGAAGGGTGCCCTGGCGCGGATGCACTCGATGATCTTTCCCAAGATCAAGCAGGACAAGACCCTGGGGTAGCTGATCGATGCCTTCGCGGTTGACACCAAGGAGGTTATCGAGGTATTCAAGCATACATCGCTCACTTATGGTGTTGTCCTAGCCTTCCAGCTTATGATGGGTTACAACTTTAAGGGTGATATTGAAGAGATGACTAAGGGGCTGCCAAAAGAGCAAAACGGGCAGCTTGTTGACTTAAGCGCCTTTAAAGCGTCTGCCCTTACTTGTGCTCGCCAGCTCCTTGAACTGGTTTCATCAAGGAAGTCATCGACTGGACCCAGTTTATCGACTCAGACCCAGGCCCCTTGATTCTTGTAGCAAACTTATGCTTGAGCTGATGTGAAACATTGTTCTGCCACAAAACTTATGCTTGTAATAAACTCTGTGCTAGCAATGTTGTTAGCACACTTTTGTTATGATATTTCTTCTTGTACTTCTCCCGATGGGAGTTACTTCGGATGCTCAGCTGTACCATATCCATCATCCTTTTGTAACGGTGTTTCCTGCAGGTCTTCCCAGTGCCCTCGTTTGTTGATGACTCTTCGGGTGCCCTTCCTGAAAGTGATCGGATCCAGCGTATGAAGGATCGGATTACGCAGATGGAAAAGGACCTGCGCAACACTTATGCCTTAGCTGCTATTTTTTTTTTTTAAACTTCACCAGCAGGAGAGGCTCCTACTGTTCTTTTATTAAAAATGAGAGAAAGGGTTATTTACATCATATGTACATCAGGGGCCTGCCATGGGGCAGGAAAGCAGTTGCTAGAAAGTACTCTCTTCAACTAACAGATAGAAGCTAGGGTGAGAGGAGGGTTTAGCTTATAAAGCTATCTTGATTAAGAGCTCTCTGATAGTCCTCTGCTGACTCTCCTTGGTACGGCACGTGAGAGTTTTAAGATCTTGGGAAAGTTGTCTCTGCCAGGATACAATGCTTGGCTCTTCCCCCTCGAAGCAGGCTCTGTTCCTTACCTTCCAAATGTTCCATGCTCCAAGGATTAACACCTCGGTGAAGAGAGGCTTGCTCCAAATCCTTTTTGCTTCTGAGATCATGTTATCTAGATGTAGGTCCCCATCCCAGGTGATACCTATCTTGGCCCAACAGCTAGCACCGAAGCTACACATGAAGAATAGATGGTTCCTTGTTTCGGTTACCCCAGTGTCGCACGTCATACATGAGTGGTTGAGGCCAATGTTGAAGTTCCTGCGTTTAAGCATGTCTCTGGTATTTATTCTGTCAACCAGCATCAACCATGCAAAAACCTTGTGTTTCATGACACACTTGCTTTTCCAGATATCAGAGACATGCCTTAGCTGCTATTGTCAATAAGAAGAGCGAGATTGCAGCCGACATGGAACGGTACACTCTTACTGAGCTGCATAAAGCTACCGAGAGTTTGAACTGTAAGTTTCCTGACTCCTTGCGCCCTTTTGTCAACAACGCCCTTATCTGACTCTTTATTGATTCTTTTGCCAGTCATAGCTTTGAACCGTGCGGAAGAGAACAAGCGGATACACGAGCGAGTGCATGCTTTAACCCAGCTTTCCTCATCCGAAGAGATTTTTTGGCAGGAGCACTCGAAGGCTTCGGCTGTGTCGAAATTTCAGGATCGGGTCCAACAAGTCCACCAATTTTTTGGCAAGTGCTACAAAGCTATGAGGGTGGTTTGGAAGACGATGTTTCCTTTGAATGCAATTCCCCCTACGCTTTTGACTTTGATGTCCGAGTTTGGAAACGCCAAGAAGGTTCGGGACTTGGTGCGAGCTCAAGTTTTCGCAGGGGCCAAGTGTACGCTTGCCCTTGTGCTTGCTCGTTATCCTTCAGCATGCTTGCTATCTATTGCCAGCGCAACTGGTGATTTTGAAGAACTGTACCCGAAGTTATTGTTGCCCGCCAATATAATTGTCGACAGGCTTGAGGAGGAGTCAAAGGTACCTGAAGAAAGGGAAACTCCGCAAGAATGATATCAGGGTGTAAAGTTATTTTTGTAAAGTGAATTGCATTGGCTAGTCTATCCAAGTGTTAGGATTGTTAAGTCAAAACTTTTTATTTGGTAAATACATGAATATGTACTTTTACCGTGCCGTTGGCAAATTTTTGAAGGAGCAAATCTTAATTGCCCGTTAGATGTATGTATACTAGTTGGTCAGCAAATCATTATGAGTGATCAGCTCGTGTTGCAGGTTTTGCTAAACCTGTTGTATGCGCAACTTTGCTTTCAACCGATTGTAAATTTCGACAGTCACTCCCGAATATTTCGGGTGCAGTGATTCTGCCGATGAGCCCGTTGTTCTTTGATATATCGAACGTGGGTTGCATTTATATTTTCCAAACTCTTGCTTTGTACGGCACTCGTAGAGGCATCTGAACCAGAGGGAAGGATTAATGTCCTTGTTTTTCTTTGCAGCACTCGTAGAGGCTTTTCCCTTGGGGCGAGATCCTCTTCCGCGCGTGATGACCCACAAGTATAGGGGATCGCGGCAGTCTTCGCGGGTAGTATAACCCAATTTATTGATTCGACACAAGGGGAGGTAAAGAATACTTATAAGCCTTAACAACTGAGTTGTCAATTCAGCTGCACCTGGAAAAACACTAGCAACAGGGGTGATGTGAAAGTAGCAGTAATATGAGAGCAATAGTAACAGTAACACAGCAGCAGTAACACAGGAGCAATGACACCGGAAAATAGTTGATACTACTTCCAATGACATATAGAACGAGTATATGATGATGAGAGATGGACCGGGGTTCCCAGCGATCTACACTAGTGGTAACTCTCCAATAAGTGACAAGTGTTGGGTGAACAAATTACAGTTGGGCAATTGATAGGAATCAAAGCATTAAGAAAGAATATCAAGATCATTAATCATGTAGGCATGTTTTCCAATTATAGTCGTACGTGCTCGCAATGAGAAACTTGCACAACATCTTTTGTCCTACCAGCCGGTGGCAGCCGGACCTCAAGGGAATCTACTGGATATTAAGGTACTCCTTTTAATAGAGCACCGGAGCAAAGCATTAACACTCTGTGAAAACATGTGTCCCTCACATCACCGCCATCCCCTCCGGTTGTCCCGATTTCTGTCACTTCGGGGCCTTTGGTTCCGGACAGTGACATGTGCATACAACTTGTAGATACAATCTAAGCAATTCATATAGAGCTTAAATCTAAGATCATGCCACTCGGGCCCTAGTGACAAGCATTAAGAATAACAAGATTGCAGCAACAATAACTTCACAAACTTTATAGATAGACTAATCATAATGTATCATCCATCGGATCCCAACAAACACAACACCGATTACATCAGATGAATCTCAATCATGTAAGGCAGCTCATGAGATCATTGTATTGAAGTACATGGAGGAGAGAATACCAACTAGCTACTGCTAGAACCCGTAGTCCATGGGGGAACTACTCACGGAGCATGATGGAGGCGGTGGCGTCGATGGAGATGGCTTCCGGGGGCACTTCCCCGTCCGGCAGGTGCCGGAACAGAGAGTTCTGTCCCCTGAATTGGAGTTTCGTGATGGCGGCGGCGCCCCTGGAGTCTTTCTGGAGTTTCGTCAATTGGTACTGCGTTTTTAGGTCGAAAGGGGTTATATAGGCGAAGAGGCGGCGCAGGAGGGTCGACAGGGTGGCCTCCCCATAGGGGGGCGCAGCCAGGGTCTAGCCCGCGCGGCCCACCCTCCTAGTGGCCCCCTGGCTCTCCTCCGACTCTCCTTCGGTGTTCTGGATGCTTCCGGAAAAAATAGGATGTTTGGCGTTGATTTCGTCCAATTCCGAGAATATTGGCCGAACAGCCTTTCTGGAACCAAAAACAGCAGAAAACAGGAACTGGCACTGTGGCATCTTGTTAATAGGTTAGTTCCGGAAAACGCATGAAATCATCATAAAGTGCAAGCAAAACATGTAAGTATTGTCATAAAACAAGCATGGAACATCAGAAATTATGGATACGTTGGAGACGTATCAGCATCCCCAAGCTTAGTTCCTGCTCGTCCCGAGCAGGTAAACGATAAAAAGAATAATTTCTGTAGTGACATGCTACTTACATAACCTTGATCATACTATTACAAAGCATATGAAATGAATGAAGTGACTCAAGGCAATAATCTATAGTTGCTAACAAATAGATAACATATAGCAAAACTTTTCATGAATAGTACTTTCAAGACAAGCATCAAAAGTCTTGCACAAGAGTTAACTCATAAAGCAATAAATTCAAAGTAAAGGCATCGAAGCAACACAAAGGAAGATTTAAGTTTCAGCGGTTGCTTTCAACTTTCAACATGTATATCTCATGGATATTGTCAACATAGAGTAATATGATGAATGCAAATATGCAAGTATGTAAGAATCAATGCACAGTTGACACAAGTGTTTGCTTCTAAGATGGAAGGAAGTAGGTAAACTGACTCAACATAAAGTAAAAGAAAGGCCCTTCGCAGAGGGAAGCATTGATTGCTATATTTGTGCTAGAGCTTTGGTTTTGAAAACATAAAGAGAGCATAAAAAGTAAAATTTTGAGAGGTGCTTGTTGTTGTCAACGAATGGTAGTGGGCACTCTAACCCCCTTGCCAGACAAACCTTCAAAGAGCGGCTCCCATTTTATTTTATTTTTGTGTGGCACTCCTTCCAACCTTTCTTTCACAAATCATGGCTAACCGAATCCTCGGGTGCCTGCCAACAATCTCATACCATGAAGGAGTGCCTTTTTATTTTAGTTTTATTATGATGATACTCCTCCCCACCTTTACTTTCTCAAGCCATGGCTAACCGAATCCTTCGGGTGCCGTCCAACAATCACATACCATGGAGGAGTGTCTATTTTTGTTAATTAATTTGGGACTGGGAATCCCATTGCCAGCTCTTTTTGCAAAATTATTGGATAAGCGGATGAAGCCACTAGTCCATTGGTGAAAGTTGCCCAACAAGATTGAAAGATAAACACCACATACTTCCTCATGAGCTATAAAACATTGACACAAATTGAGAAGCATTTTGAATTGTTTAAAGGTAGCACTCAAGCAATTTACTTTGGAATGGCAGGAAATACCACATAGTAGGTAGGTATGGTGGACACAAATGGCATAGTGGTTGGCTCAAGTATTTGGATGCATGAGAAGTATTCCCTCTCAGTACAAGGTTTAGGCTAGCAAGGTTGTTTGAAGCAAACACAAGTATGAACCAGTTCAGCAAAACTTACATAAACACATATTGCAAGCATTATAATACTCTACACTGTCTTCCTTGTTGCTCAAACACTTTTACCAGAAAATATCTAGACCTTAAGAGAGACCAATTATGCAAACCAATTTTAACAAGCTCTACAGTAGTTCTCCATTAATAGGTTTAAACTACATGAAAAAACTTAATCATGATCTACTTGAGAGCTCAAAACAATTGCCAAGTGTCAAATTATCCAAGACATTATGAGGCATTTTCTTTTTCCAACCAAATAACCATAAGTGTTGTAGCTTCCAACTTTTATCATTGAACATTAAAAGTAAAACGAAGAACAAGTGTTCATATGAAAAAGCGGAGCGTGTCTCTCTCCCACACAAGGATTGCTAGGATCCAATCTTATTCAAACAAAAACAAAAATAAAAGCACACAGACGCTCCAAGTAAAGCACATAAGATGTGACCGAATAAAAATATAGTTTCAATAGAAGAAACCTGATAAGTTGATGAAGAAGGGGATGCCTTGGGCATCCCCAAGCTTAGACGCTTGAGTCTTCTTGAAATATGCAGGGATGAACCACGGGGGCATCCCCAAGCTTATACTTTTCACTCTTCTTGATCATATATCATCCTCCTCTCTTGACCCTTGAAAACTTCCTTCACATCAAACTTCTCATAAACTTCATTAGAGGGGTTAGTACTCAAAAACTTGAATCCACTTTTAGTCCTGTAGTGACACATTGCAAGTACTCAATAAAACATTAGCTACAGCTCTCCACGTCTAGAAAGCCTTGCTTAAAGTCCACAAGAGACAATGCAAAAAACAGAGACAGAATCTGCCAAAACAGAACAACCAGTAAATACGAATTTTAAAAGGGTACTTCCGTTGCTCAAATCAGAAAACTCAGAACTAATGAAAGTTGCGTACATATCTGAGGAATACGCACGTAAATTGGCATATTTTTATGAGTTACCTACAGAGAAAACAGCCCAGATTCGTGACAGATAGAAATCTGTTTCTGCGCAGAAATCCAAATCTAGTATCAACCTTCGATTAGAGGCTTCACTTGGCACAACAAGGCACAAAACTAAGATAAGGAGAGGTTGCTACAGTAGTAACAACTTCCAAGACTCAAATACAAAATAGAGGTACTGTAGCAAAACAAACACATGGGTTATCTCCCAAGAAGTTCTTTCTTTAGAGCCATTAAGATGGGCTCAGCAGTTTTAATGTTGCACTCGCAAGAAATAAGAGTTGAAGCAAAAGAGAGCATCAAAAAGACAAATTCAAAACACATTTAAATCTAACATGCTTCCTATGCATAGGAATCTTGTAAATAAATAAGTTAATGAAAAGCAAAGTAACAAGCATAGGAAGATAGAACAAGTGTAACTTCAAAATTTTCAGCGTATAGAGAGGTGTTTTAGTACCATGCAAATTTCTACAACCATATTTTCCTCTCCCATAATAATTTTCAGTAGCTTCATGAATAAACTCAACAATATAACTATCACATGCAGCATACTTTTCATGATTTCCAAACACATAATTTTTATCAAACTCAAAAATAGTGGGATCCAAACTTTCAAACTCACTTTTATCAATAATATAACAAGGTGATCGATCAATCTCAAGAGATATGGGACACATAGATAAAGTCAAGAACTCTCCAATCCCATTTTCATTAGTAGTACAATTAATATTATCAAGTAACATAGGACCATCATCTAAAGCTTTATCATAAACATTTGCCAAGCAAAATTCTTTAGTACCATGCATTTCGACATCAGGCACAAACAAAGCATTATCATAAGATTTATCAAAGTAGCATGGATTATCATAGATAACAGTAGCATAATTATTCTCACAGGTTTTACTCATAGGGAATATATCAAGAGAATCCACAGGAACATAACATTCAACCTCTTTCGGTAAGCATGGAGGACGATCAAATAATGTAAGAGATAAAGAGTTACTCTCATTACAAGGTTGGCATGGGTAGCTAATCCATTCTTCCTCCTTTTGTTCGTCGCTCTCCTCTTCTTTTTCATCCAATGAGCTTTCAGGTTCATCAATTTCCTCCTCTTTTTCATCCAATGAGCTTTCAGGTTCATCAATTTCCTCCTCTTTTTCATCCAATGAGCTTTCAGGTTCATCAATTTCTTCTTCCACCGGTTCCTGCAAATTGTGAGTGCATTCTTGTGCATTAATGAGTCTTTTTTTATAATCAATGATATAAGGATTACCACTGTAGCATTCTATGCAAGAATTAAGGATACAAGAGACATAATCTTTAAGGTCCTTACAAGCAACACAAGTTTCATAATTCTTAACCATGAAGGATTCTATCTCGGAGGCTCCCATAAATAAGACAAATTGTTCCACCTCTTCGAACCCATAATGAATATAGCAATTCCGATTATAGTTCTTAATTAAAAATTCCTCACTAAAGCCACATTGAAATTTAAGATGTTTAGTATCCTGTTGAGAGCAACAGTTTATATCATGGCGTTTAAGCAAGATTTTAGCCATTGTATTCAATTTTTCTATCATAGCACTCATTACTTTACCAGTTCTTGATTCTCTATAATTATTATAACATTCTATGAGCTCCAAATAAGTTGTAGGTTCTCCCATAACAGCAGTTTTTAATTTTTAGGTTTTTCAAATTTTTATGGATTTTTGGATATATGAGAAAAGTAAAACAAGACAAAAAGAAACTAGACAAAAGTAAACTAAGCAAAATAATACTAGACAGAAATAAACTAAGCACAAATAAACTAGACAAAAGTAAACTAAGCAAAACAAAATAAAATAAAACAGAGAGAGAGAGGTAGAGTGTACTCCCCAGGTGAACTTATGAGTAGAGCTATGCCTCCCCGGCAACGGCGCCAGAAAACAGTCTTGATGACCCACAAGTATAGGGGATCGCGGCAGTCTTCGCGGGTAGTATAACCCAATTTATTGATTCGACACAAGGGGAGGTAAAGAATACTTATAAGCCTTAACAACTGAGTTATCAATTCAGCTGCACCTGGAAAAGCACTAGCAACAGGGGTGATGTGAAAGTAGCAGTAATATGAGAGCAATAGTAACAGTAACACAGCAGCAGTAACACAGGAGCAATGACACCGGAAAATAGTTGATACTACTTCCAATGACATATAGAACGAGTATATGATGATGAGAGATGGACCGGGGTTCCCAGCGATCTACACTAGTGGTAACTCTCCAATAAGTGACAAGTGTTGGGTGAACAAATTACAGTTGGGCAATTGATAGGAATCAAAGCATTAAGAAAGAATATCAAGATCATTAATCATGTAGGCATGTTTTCCAATTATAGTCGTACGTGCTCGCAATGAGAAACTTGCACAACATCTTTTGTCCTACCAGCCGGTGGCAGCCGGGCCTCAAGGGAATCTACTGGATATTAAGGTACTCCTTTTAATAGAGCACCGGAGCAAAGCATTAACACTCTGTGAAAACATGTGTCCCTCACATCACCGCCATCCCCTCCGGTTGTCCCGATTTCTGTCACTTCGGGGCCTTTGGTTCCGGACAGTGACATGTGCATACAACTTGTAGATACAATCTAACCAATTCATATAGAGCTTAAATCTAAGATCATGCCACTCGGGCCCTAGTGACAAGCATTAAGAATAACAAGATTGCAGCAACAATAACTTCACAAACTTTATAGATAGACTAATCATAATGTATTATCCATCGGATCCCAACAAACACAACACCGATTACATCAGATGAATCTCAATCATGTAAGGCAGCTCATGAGATCATTGTATTGAAGTACATGGAGGAGAGAATACCAACTAGCTACTGCTAGAACCCGTAGTCCATGGGGGAACTACTCACGGAGCATGATGGAGGCGGTGGCATCGATGGAGATGGCTTCCGGGGGCACTTCTCCGTCCCGGCAGGGTGCCGGAACAGAGAGTTCTGTCCCCCGAATTGGAGTTTCGTGATGGCGGCGGCGCCCCTAGAGTCTTTCTGGAGTTTCGTCAATTGGTACTGCGTTTTTAGGTCGAAAGGGGTTATATAGGCGAAGAGGCGGCGCAGGAGGGTCGACAGGGTGGCCTCCCCATAGGGGGGCGCGGCCAGGGTCTGGCCCGCGTGGCCCACCCTCCTGGTGGCCCCCTGGCTCTCCTCCGACTCTCCTTCGGTGTTCTGGATGCTTCCGGGAAAAATAGGATGTTTGGCGTTGATTTCGTCCAATTCCGAGAATATTGCCCGAACAGCCTTTCTGGAACCAAAAACAGCAGAAAACAGAGGCGACACTGTGGCATCTTGTTAATAGGTTAGTTCCGGAAAACGCATGAAATCATCATAAAGTGCAAGCAAAACATGTAAGTATTGTCATAAAACAAGCATGGAACATCAGAAATTATGGATACGTTGGAGACGTATCAGCGCGTTACGTTACACCATTGCTTGCAAGCACGGTTCACGGTGGCGTGGTCATAGGTGCTTTAGATTACTGCAATGCTCAACAAGGAATCGAAACTTAAGTTCTTATTAGTACGAAACTAGAGGGCGAAAAAGGGAGGCCCTGTGTAAAGTAAAGGGAAAAAATTTAAATGCTAAGGAAGTGCTTAATCAAGGAAGGGGTTCTTCTCATCTTCGACAGCATCTTCTGACTTCTTCGCCATGCTAGTGGTAGCTGCGGCGCTGTTGATTTTACCAGGGATCTGGGCAGTGATTGTCAGCGTCTTGCTGTTTCCTGTGCCTTCTATGCCGTCATCTGCCGAAGCTTTTGTTGCAGGAGCTTCTGCTGCCGAGGCTTCAAGGGCAAGGTTGGCTGGCTTCTTCTTGGTTTCCCTGTCATGTTTTTCCTCCTTGATTTCTCGTATCGTCAGCTTGGGCGGAGGGTCGACAATTTCTCGTTGTGGCCCAAACTTTGCAGCAATCCTCTGAAAGTCACGATCACAATTGTCCGAGCGTGAGAAACTTCCATGGACTGTGATGTTTGTCCCGTTGTTCCCAGGCATTTTCAGCTTGAGGTATGCATAGTGCGGCACAGCCATGAACTTGGCATAAGCTGGTCTCCCGAGTATGGCGTGATACTGTGATTCCCAGTTCACTACCTCAAACTCAATTTTCTCCTTCCTGAAATTGTCGGTTTTGCCGAAGACGACGTTCAGGTGAGCTTTGCCAAGAGAGAACGCTGGTGACATAGGGAGGATTCCATGGAAGCGAGTGTCTGATTCTTCTAGCATTCTCATGGTGATCCCCATACTTTGGATTGTGTCAAGGAATATCAGGTTGAGTCCACTTCCTCCGTCCATGAAGACTTTGCTCATCTTGAACCCTCCTATCTGCGCTTCGATGATACGCGTACAGCACGCGTCCGTTGGGAACCCCAAGAGGAAGGTGTGATGCGTACAGCGGCAAGTTTTCCCTCAGTATGAAACCAAGGTTTATCGAACCAGTAGGAGCCAAGAAGCACGTTGAAGGTTGATGGCGGCGAGATGTAGTGTGGCGCAACACCAGGGATTCCGGCGCCAACGTGGAACCTGCACAACCCAAACCAAGTACTTTGCCCCAACGAAACAGTGAGGTTGTCAATCTCACCGGCTTGCTGTAACAAAGGATTAGATGTATAGTGTGGATGATGATTGTTTGCAGAAAACAGTAAAACAAGTATTGCAGTAGATTGTATTTCAGTATAGAGAATTGGACCGGGGTCCACAGTTCACTAGAGGTGTCTCTCCCATAAGATAAATAACATGTTGGGTGAACAAATTACAGTTGGGCAATTGACAAAAAAAGAGGGCATGACCATGCACATACATATTATGATGAGTATTATGAGATTTAATTGGGCATTACGACAAAGTACATAGACCGCTATCCAACATGCATCTATGCCTAAAAAGTCCACCTTCAGGTTATCATCCGAACCCCTTCCAGGATTAAGTTGAAAACAACAGACAATTGCATTAAGTATGGTGCGTAATGTAATCAATAACTACATCCTCGGACATAGCATCAATGTTTTATCCCTAGTGGCAACAGTACATCCATAACCTTAGAGGTTTCTGTCACTCCCCCAGATTCACGGAGACATGAACCCACTATCGAGCATAAATACTCCCTCTTGGAGTTACTAGCAAAAACTTGGCCAGAGCCTCTACTAATAACGGAGAGCATGCAAGATCATAAACAACACATAGATATAAATTGATAATCAACATAACATAGTATTCTCTATCCATCGGATCCCAACAAACACAACAAATAGCATTACAGATAGATGATCTTGATCATGTTAGGCAGCTCACAAGATCCGACAATGAAGCATAATGAGGAGAAGACAACCATCTAGCTACTGCTATGGACCCATAGTCCAGGGGTGAACTACTCACTCATCACTCTGGAGGCGACCATGGCGGTGTAGAGTCCTCCGGGAGATGAATCCCCTCTCCGGCAGGGTGCCGGAGGCGATCTCCTGAATCCCCCGAGATGGGATTGGCGGCGGCGGCGTCTCTGGAAGGTTTTCCGTATCGTGGCTCTCGGTACTGGGGGTTTCGCGACGAAGGCTATTTGTAGGCGGAAGGGCAGGTCAAGGGGCGTCGCGAGGGGCCCAGGAGACAGGCCGGCGCTGCCAGGGCTTGGGCCGCGCCGCCCTACCTCCTGGCCACCTCGTGGCCCCACTTCGTTGACTCTTCGGTCTTCTGGAAGCTTCGTGTGAAAATAGGCCCCTGGGCGTTGATTTCGTCCAATTCCGAGAATATTTCCTTACTAGGATTTCTGAAACCAAAAACAGTAGAAAACAGCAACTGGCTCTTCGGTATCTTGTTAATAGGTTAGTTCCAGAAAATGCATAAATATGATGTAAAGTATGCATAAAACATGTAGATATCATCAATAATGTGGCATGGAACATAAGAAATTATCAATACGTCGGAGACGTATCAGCATCCCCAAGCTTAGTTTCTGCTCGTCCCGAGCAGGTAAACGATAAAAAAGATAATTTCTGGAGTGACATGCCATCATAACCTTGATCATACTATTGTAAGCATATGTAATGAATGCAGTGATCAAAAACAATGTAAATGACATGAATAAACAAATGAATCATAAAGCAAAGACTTTTCATGAATAGTACTTCAAGACAAGCATCAATGAGTCTTGCATAAGAGTTAACTCATAAAGCAATAATTCAAAGTAAAGGTATTGAAGCAACATAAAGGAAGATTAAGTTTCAGCGGTTGCTTTCAACTTGTAACATGTATATCTCATGGATAATTGTCAACATAGAGTAATATAACAAGTGCAATATGCAAGTATGTAGGAATCAATGCACAGTTCACACAAGTGTTTGCTCTTTGAGGTGGAGAGAAATAGGTGAACTGACTCAACATAAAAGTAAAAGAAAGGTCCTTCAAAGAGGAAAGCATCGATTGCTATATTTGTGCTAGAGCTTTGATTTTGAAAACAAGAAACAATTTTGTCAACGGTAGTAATAAAGCATATGTGTTATGTAAATTATATCCTACAAGTTGCAAGCCTCATGCATAGTATACTAATAGTGCCCGCACCTTGTCCTAATTAGCTCGGATTACATGGATTATCATCGCAATGCACATGTTTTAACCAAGTGTCACAAAGGGGTACCTCTATGCCGCCTGTACAAAGGTCTAAGGAGAAAGCTCGCATCGGATTTCTCGCTATTGATTATTATCAACTTAGACATCCATACCGGGACAACATAGACAACAGATAATGGACTCCTCTTTAATGCTTAAGCATTCAACAACAATTAATTTTCTCATTAGAGATTTGAGGATATTTGTCCAAAACTGAAACTTCCACCATGGATCATGGCTTTAGTTAGCGGCCCAATGTTCTTCTCTAACAGTATGCAATGCTCTAACCATTTGGTGGTAAATCTCCCTTACTTCAGACAAGATGAACATGCATAGCAACTCACATGATATTCAACAAAGAGTAGTTGATGGCGTCCCCAGGAACATGGTTATCGCACAACAAGCAACTTAATAAGAGATAAAGTGCATAAGTACATATTCAATACCACAATAGTTTTTAGGCTATTTGTCCCATGAGCTATATATTGTAAAGGTGAAGAATGGAAATTTAAAGTTAGCACTCAAGCAATTTACTTTGGAATGGCGGAGAAATACCATGTAGTAGGTAGGTATGGTGGACACAAATGGCATAGTGGTTGGCTCAAGTATTTTGGATGCATGAGAAGTATTCCCTCTCGATACAAGGTTTAGGCTAGCAAGGCTATTTGAAACAAACACAAGGATGAAGCGGTGCAGCAAAACTCACATAAAAGACACATTGTAAACATTATAAGACTCTACACCGTCTTCCTTGTTGTTCAAACTCAATACTAGAAATTATCTAGACCTTAGAGAGACCAAATATGCAAACCAAATTTTAGCATGCTCTATGTATTTCTTCATTAATGGGTGCAAAGCATATGATGCAAGAGCTTAAACATGAGCACAACAATTGCCAAGTATCACATTATCCAAGACATTATAGCAATTACTACATGTATCATTTTCCAATTCCAACCATATAACAATTTAACGAAGAAGAAACTTCGCAATGAATACTATGAGTAAAGCCTAAGGACATATTTGTCCATATGCAACAAGTTGATTCAAACAAAGAATGCTAGGATCCATTTGATTCAAACAAAACAAAAAACAAAAACAAACCGACGCTCCAAGCAAAGCACATAAGATGTGATGGAATAAAAATATAGTTTCAGGGGAGGAACCTGATAATGTTGTCGATGAAGAAGGGGATGCCTTGGGCATCCCCAAGCTTAGACGCTTGAGTCTTCTTGATATATGCAGGGGTGAACCACCGGGGCATCCCCAAGCTTAGAGCTTTCACTCTCCTTGATCATGTTGTATCATCTCCCTCTCTTGATCCTTGAAAACTTCCTCCACACCAAACTCAAAACAACTCATTAGAGGGTTAGTGCACAATCAAAATATACATGTTCAGAGGTGACATAATCATACTTAACACTTCTGGACATTGCACAAAGCTACTGAAAGTCAATGGAATCGAAATATCCATCGAGCATATCAAAACAGGCAATGCGAAATAAAAGGCAGAATCTGTCAAAACAGAACAGTTCGTAAAGACGAATTTTATTGAGGCACCATACTTGCTCAAATGAAAATGCTCAAATTGAATGAAAGTTGCGTACATATCTGAGGATCACTAACGTAAATTGGCATAATTTTCTGAGTTACCTACAGAGAATTTTGCCCAGATTCGTGACAGCAAAGAAATCTGTTTCTGCGCAGTAATCCAAATCTAGTATGAACCTTACTATCAACGAATTTACTTGGCACAACAATGCACAAAAATAAGATAAGGAGAGGTTGCTACAGTAGTAAACAACTTCCAAGACACAAATATAAAAACAAAGTACTGTAGTAAAAACATGGGTTGTCTCCCATAAGCGCTTTTCTTTAACGCCTTTCAGCTAGGCGCAGAAAGTGTATATCAAGTATTATCAAGAGACGAAGTGTCAACATCATAATTTGTTCTAATAATAGAATCAAAAGGTAACTTCATTCTCTTTCTAGGGAAGTGTTCCATACCTTTCTTGAGAGGAAATTGATATTTAATATTACCTTCCTTCATATCAATGATAGCACCTACAGTTCGAAGAAAAGGTCTTCCCAATATAATGGGACAAGATGCATTGCATTCAATATCCAAGACAACAAAATCAACGGGGACAAGGTTATTGTTAACGGTAATGCGAACATTATCAACTCTCCCCAAAGGTTTCTTTGTAGAATGATCAGCAAGATTAACATCCAAATAACAATTTTTCAATGGTGGCAAGTTAAGCATATTATAGATTTTCTTAGGCATAACAGAAATACTTGCACCAAGATCACATAAAGCATTACAATCAAAGTCATTGACCTTCATCTTAATGATGGGCTCCCAACCATCCTCTAGCTTCCTAGGAATAGAAGTTTCGCGTTCTAGTTTCTCTTCTCTAGCTTTTATGAGAGCATTTGTAATATGTTTCGTGAAAGCCAAATTTATAGCACTAGCATTAGGACTCTTAGCAAGTTTTTGTAAGAACTTTATAACTTCAGAGATGTGGCAATCATCAAAATCCAAACCATTATAATCTAAAGCAATGGGATCATCATCCCCAATGTTGGAAAAAATTTCAGCAGTTTTATCACAGGCAGTTTCAGCAGTTTTAGTAGTTTCAGGCAGTTTTTCGCGCTTTGCATTAGAAGTGGAAACATTGCCAACACCAATTATTTTACCATTAATAGTAAGAGGTTCAGCAACATGTGTAGCATTAGCATTACTAGTGGTGGTAATAGTCCAAACTTTAGCTATATTATCTTCTTTTTCATTTTCTTCTCTTTCCCACCTAGCACGCAATTCGGCCATCAATCTTATATTCTCATTAATTCTAACTTGGATGGAATTTGCTGTAGTAACAATCTTATTATTCTGATTTTCATGAGGCATAACTTTCGATTTCAAAAGATCAACATCAGCAGCAAGACTATCGACTTTAGAAGCAAGTATATCAATTTTCCCAAGCTTTTCTTCAACAGATTTGTTAAAAGCAGTTTGTGTACTAATAAATTATTTAAGCATGGCTTCAAGTACAGGGGGTGTGTTCCTATTATTGTTGTAAGAATTCCCATAAGAATTACCATAACCGTTGCCATTATTATAAGGATATGGCCTATAGTTGTTACTAGAATTGTTCCGGTAAGCATTGTTGTTGAAATTATTATTTTTAATGAAGTTGACATCAACATGTTCTTCTTGAGCAACCAATGAAGCTAACGGAACATTATTAGGATCAACATTAATCCTATCATTCACAAGCATAGACATAATAGCATCAATCTTATCACTCAAGGAGGAGGTTTCTTCGACAGAATTTACCTTCTTACCTTGTGGAGCTCTTTCCGTGTGCCATTCAGAGTAATTAATCATCATATTACCAAGAAGCTTTGTTGCTTCACCAAGAGTGATGGACATAAAGGTACCTCCAGCAGCTGAATCCAATAGGTTCCGTGAAGAAAAATTCAGTCCTGCATAAAAGGTTTTGATGATCATCCAAGTAGTCAGTCCATGGGTTGGGCAATTTTTAACCAAAGATTTCATTCTTTCCCATGCTTGTGCAACATGCTCAGTATCCAATTGTTTAAAATTCATTATGCTACTCCTCAAAGATATAATTTTAGCAGGGGGATAATATCTACCAATAAAAGCATCCTTGCATTTAGTCCATGAATCAATACTATTCTTAGGCAGAGATAGCAACCAATCTTTAGCTCTTCCTCTTAATGAGAAAGGAAACAATTTTAATTTTATAATGCCACCATCTACATCCTTATACTTTTGCATTTCACATAATTCAACAAAGTTATTGAGATGGGCAGCAGCATCATCAGAACTAACACCAGAAAATTTCTCTCGCATAACAAGATTTAGTAAAGCAGGTTTAATTTCAAAGAATTCTGCTGTAGTAGCAGGTGGAGCAATAGGTGTGCATAAGAAATCATTATTATTTGTGGTTGTGAAGTCACACAACTTAGTATTTTCAGGAGTACCCATATTAGCAACAGTAAATAAAGCAAACTAGATAAACTAAATGCAAGTAACTAATTTTTGTGTTTTTGATATAGCAAACAAGATAGCAAGTAAAGTAAAACTAGCAAATAATTTTTGTGTGTTTTGATTTAATGCAGCAAACAAAGTAGTAAATAAAATAAAGCAAGACAAAAACAAAGTAAAGAGATTTCGATGTGGAGACTCCCCTTGCAGCGTGTCTTGATGTCCCCGGCAACGGCGCCAGAAAACAGTCTTGATACGCGTACAGCACGCGTCCGTTGGGAACCCCAAGAGGAAGGTGTGATGCGTACAGCGGAAAGTTTTCCCTCAGTATGAAACCAAGGTTTATCGAACCAGTCGGAGCCAAGAAGCACGTTGAAGGTTGATTGCGGCGAGATGTAGTGCGGCGCAACACCAGGGATTCCAGCGCCAACGTGGAACCTGCACAACACAAACCAAGTACTTTGCCCCAACGAAACAGTGAGGTTGTCAATCTCACCGGCTTGCTGTAACAAAGGATTAGATGTATAGTGTGGATGATATTGTTTGTAGAAAACAGTAAAACAAGTATTGCAGTAGATTGTATTTCAATATAGAGAATTGGACCGGGGTCCACAGTTCACTAGAGGTGTCTCTCCCATAAGATAAATAGCATGTTGGGTGAACAAATTACAGTTGGGCAATTGACAAATAAAGAGGGCATGACCATGCACATACATATTATGATGAGTATTGTGAGATTTAATTGGGCATTACGACAAAGTACATAGACCGCTATCCAGCATGCATCTATGCCTAAAAAGTCCACCTTCAGGTTATCATCCGAACCCCTTCCAGTATTAAGTTGAAAACAACAGACAATTACATTAAGTATGGTGCGTAATGTAATCAATAACTACATCCTCGGACATAGCATCAATGTTTTATCCCTAGTGGCAACAGTACATCCATAACCTTAGAGGTTTCTGTCACTCCCCCAGATTCACGGAGACATGAACCCACTATCGAGCATAAATACTCCCTCTTGGAGTTACTAGCAAAAACTTGGCCAGAGCCTCTACTAATAACGGAGAGCATGCAAGATCATAAACAACACATAGATATAAATTGATAATCAACATAACATAGTATTCTCTATCCATCGGATCCCAACAAACACAACATATAGCATTACAGATAGATGATCTTGATCATGTTAGGCAGCTTGATGTCTACGTTCCCCCTCCTTTCCTGTAGACAGTGTTGGGCCTCCAAGAGCAGAGGTTTGTAGAACAGCAGCAAGTTTTCCCTTAAGTGGATACCCAAGGTTTATCGAACTCAGGGAGGAAGAGGTCAAAGATATCCCTCTCATGCAACCCTGCAACCACAAAGCAAGAAGTCTCTTGTGTCCCCAACACACCTAATAGGTGCACTAGTTCGGCGAAGAGATAGTGAAATACAGGTGGTATGAATATATATGAGCAGTAGCAACGGTGCCAGAAAATAGCTTGATGGTGTGTAGTTGATGGTGGTGGTATTGCAGCAGTAGTAACACAGTAAAACAGTAAACAAGCAGTAGTAACGCAGCAGTAGTAAACAAGTAGCGATAGCAGTATTTAAGAACAAGGCCTAAGGATTACACTTTCACTAGTGGACACTCTCAACATTGATCACATAACAGAATAGATAAATGCATACTCTACACTTTTGTTGGATGATGAACGCATTGCGTAGGATTACACGAACCCTCAATGCCGGAGTTAACAAGCTCCACAATTTTTTCATATTTAGTAACCTTATAGTGTAAGATAGATCAAAAGACTAAACCAAGTACTAACATAGCATGCACACTATCGCCTTCATGCATATGTAGGAGGAATAGATCACATCAATACCATCATAGTAATAATTAACTCCACAATCTACAAGAGATCATGATCATAGCCTACGACAAGAACCACACGGTGCACACACTAGTCACCTTTACACACGTGCAGGAGGAATAGAACTACTTTAATAACATCACTAGAGTAGCACATAGATAAATTGTGATACAAAACTCATATGAATCTCAATCATGTAAAGCAGCTCATGAGATTATTGTATTGAGGTACATGGGAGAGAGATGAACCACATAGCTACAGCGAAGCCCTCAGCCTCAGGGGTGAATTACTCCCTCCTCATCATGGGGGCAGCGATGGCGGTGAAGATGGCGGTGAAGACGGCGGTGGAGATGGCTCCGGGGGCAATTCCCCGTCCGGCAGGGTGCCGGAACAGAGAGTTCTGTCCCCCGAATTGGAGTTTCACGATGGCGGCGGCGCCCCTGGAGTCTTTCTGGAGTTTCGTCAATTGGTGTCGAGGTTTTAGGTCACGACGGCTTAAATAGGCGAAGAATCGGAGTCGGAGGGGGCCTGGGCTGGCCACACCATAGGGGGGCGCGCCCCCCCTTGGGCCGCGCCACCCTAGGGTGTGGGGCCCCCCTGGCACTCCTCCGACTCTCCTTCGGTGTTCTGGAGCCTTCCGGGAAAAATAGGAGGTTTGGCGTTGATTTCGTCCAATTCCGAGAATATTGCCCGAACAGCCTTTCTGGAACCAAAAACAGCAGAAAACAGCAACTGGCCTCTCGGCATCTCGTCAATAGGTTAGTTCCGGAAAACGCATAAAAATGATATAAAGTGTGAACAAAACATGTTGGTATTGTCATAAAACAAGCATGGAACATCGGAAATTATAGATACGTTGGAGACGTATCAGCATCCCCAAGCTTAGTTCCTACTCGTCCTCGAGTAGGTAAACGATAAAAGATAATTTCTGAGGTGACATGCTACCAACATAATCTTAATCATACCATTGTAAAGCATATGAGATGAATGCAGCGATTCGAAACAATGTAAATGCAATGAGTAAACAATTGAATCATATAGCAAAGACTTTTCATGAATAGTACTTTCGAGACAATCATCAATAAGTCTTGCATAAGAGTTACTCATAAAGCAATAAATTCATAGTAGAGGTATTGAAGCAACACAATGGAAGATTAAGTTTTAGCGGTTGCTTTCAACTTGTAACATGTATATCTCATAGATAGTTGTCAATGCAGAGCAATATAACAAATGCAATAAGCAAGTATGTAAGAATCAATGCACAGTTCACACAAATGTTTGCTTCTTGAGGTAGAGAGAGATAGGTGAACTGACTCAACAATAAAAGTAAAAGAATGGTCCTTCAAAGAGGAAAGCATCGATTGCTATATTTGTGCTAGAGCTTTGATTTTGAAAACATATAGAGAGCATAAAAAGTAAAGTTTTGAGAGGTGTTTGTTGTTGTCAACGAATGGTAATGGGTACACTGACTACCTCGCCAACCGGACTTCCAAGAGCGGCTCCCATGAATTATTTTATTTTTGGGTGGCACTCCTTCCAACCTTTCTTTCACAAACCATGGCTAACCGAATCCTCGGGTGCCTGCCAACAATCTCATACCATGAAGGAGTGCCTTTTTATTTTAGTTTTATTATGATGACACTCCTCCCAACCTTTGCTTACACAAGCCATGGCTAACCGAATCCTTCGGGTGCCGTCCAACAATCACATACCATGGAGGAGTGTCTATTTTTGTTAATTAATTTGGGACTGGGAATCCCATTGCCAGCTCTTTTTGCAAAATTATTGGATAAGCGGATGTGCCACTAGTCCATATGAGAGTCCGTCAAAAGTAAATGACAAGGTTGAAAGCTAAACACCACATACTTCCTCATGAGCTATAAAACATTGACACAAATCAGAGGTGATAAATTTTGAATTGTTTAAAGGTAGCACTCAAGCAATTTACTTTGGAATGGCAGGAAATACCACATAGTAGGTAGGTATGGTGGACACAAATGGCATAGTGGTTGGCTCAAGGATTTTGGATGCATGAGAAGTATTCCCTCTCGATACAAGGCTTAGGCTAGCAAGGTTGTTTGAAGCAAACACAAGTATAAACTGGTACAGCAAAACTCACATAAAAGACATATTACAAGCAATATAAGACTATACATCGTCTTCCTTGTTGTTCAAACACCTTACTAGAAAATATCTAGACTCTAGAGAAACCACTCATGCAAACCAAATTTTAACAAGCTCTATGTATTTCTTCACTAATAGGTGCAAAGTATATGATGCAAGAGCTTAAACAAGAGCACAACAATTGCCAAGTATCACATTACCCAAGACATTATAGCAATGACTACATGTAGCATTTTCCAATTCCAACCATATAACAATTTAACGAAGAGGAAACTTCGCCATGAATATCATGAGCTAAGAACACATGTGTTCATATGCAACAGCGGAGCGTGTCTCTCTCCCACACAAGCATGATGTAATCCAATTTATTCAAACAAAAACAAAAACAAAAGCACACAGACGCTCCAAGTAAAGCACATAAGATGTGACCGAATAAAAATATAGTTTCAAGAGAAGGAACCTGATAATTTGTCGATGAAGAAGGGGATGCCTTGGGCATCCCCAAGCTTAGACGCTTGAGTCTTCTTGATATATGCAGGGGTGAACCACTGGGGCATCCCCAAGCTTAGAGCTTTCACTCTTCTTGATCGTAGTATATCATCCTCCCCTCTTGACCCTTGAAAACTTCCTTCACACCAAACTTCTCATAAACTTCATTAGAGGGGTTAGTACATAATCAAAAACTCACATGTTCAGAGGTGACACAATCATTCTTAACACTTCTGGACATTGCCCAAAGCTACTGGAGTTTAATGGAACAAAGAAATCCATCCCACATAGCAAAGGAGGCAATGCGAAATAAAAGGCAGAATCTGTCAAAATAGAACAGTCAGTAAAGACGAATTTCTAATAAATACTTCCGTTGCTCAGATCAGAAAACTCAAAACTAATGAAAGTTGCGTACATATCTGAGGAACACGCACGTAAATTGGCATATTTTTCTGATTTTTCTACAGAGAGAAAATCCCAGATTCGTGACAGATAGAAATCTGTTTCTGTGCAGAAATCCAAATCTAGTATCAACCTTCGATTAGAGGCTTCACTTGGCACAACCAAACACTAAACTAAGATAAGGAGAGGTTGCTACAGTAGTAAACAACTTCCAAGACACAAAATAAAAACAAATTACTGTAGCAAAATAACACATGGGTTATCTCCCAAGAAGTTCTTTCTTTACAGCCATTAAGATGGGCTCAGCAGTTTTAATAATCCATTCGCGGGAAATAGTATTTGAAGCAAAAGAGAGCTTCAAGAGGCAAATTCAAAACAAATTTAAGTCTAACATGCTTCCTATGAAGAGGAATCTTGTACACAAATGAATTCATGAAGAACAAAGTGACAAGCATAAGAGGATAAAACACGAGCATCTTCAAGATTCTCAACATAAAGAGGGGAAACTTAATATTATTAAGATGCATATAACCATATTTCCCTCTCTCATAATAACTTTCAGTAGCATCATTGATGAAATCCACAATATACCCATCACTTAAAACATTCTTATCATGGTTCATATGCATAGAAGTATCATTAAATTTGGCATAAGAAGAGTTATTCTTATTAATAGTAATTGGAGCAAGATTATTATCAAGAATTTGAACTTGGTAAACAAGTTGCCTATTAAGGGAATTGTTTTTGGTAATCCAATCATGACTATGACAAGTTTCATAAGGATAGTTAGAACCTATATCATAGCATTCTTTATAATAATCATTAGAGATCGGAGGCATAGTGTCATCATAAGAAATAGAATAGTTATCCTTCACAATCGGTTTATCTGTGTCCACACCATTATTGTTATTAGAAGGAGATGTATCAAGAACATAATGACCAGTAGCTAAAGGATTTGCAAACACCTCTTCCCCAAGCTTAGAGCTTTCTATATCATCATGGGAGGAAGCATGGATAGTACTGACACTATGGCAATTATTATCATCATCATTTTCAGAATTAGTTTCCCAGAGATTTGCGATATCAAAAGTAGTGTGATCATTCAAATCATGATTGCTAATGTATGTAAAGGGCATAGGAAGATCATCATATTCAGATTCATTATCACAATAATCATTAGGAGCAACATACTTACGGTTACCTATTGTTATCTCATATACGCGGGGATATGATGTTACCTCTTTCTTTTTATTCCCCTTCTTCTTCTTCTTCTTCTTCTTCTTCTTCTTCGTTCCCTTCTTCTTCTTCTCTTCCTTCTCCTCGTTCCCTTCTTTAGGTGGAAGAGGCTTGAAGGGTGGCTTGTCCGCATAACCTGATTTACTTTCAGAAACAATAGAAGAAACTTGGGGGAATCCCTCCTTTTCATTAATTAGTTGAAAACACACAGCAGTCCTATCATATTTTGGCAAGGTGTCATCTTCTAAAATATTTTGTATGTAAGTATTTGTATGGCTATTATCAATGCAATAAGAAAAACACCCATGCAGGACATCATCAATATCAAGATCACTCATATGTAACAAAGAGATTTTTCTCGACAATTCTTCACACCCCAAAAATAAAGTAAGTTCATCATGCTGATTAGGAGTAATTTCATCATCACAATACAAATTTGCAGCACTCATTGGGTTCAATATATCACTGGAGGAGCATTGAAAATTAAAATGACCCACTTCATGGCAAACTTCACAAATAAAAGGATAGAGGGCACAAACTTTTTTACCAAGATCATCTAGAGCCCTAAACCACTTTCTAGTTTTTTCATTAGCATGATGGATACAATATTCATCTTTGATTTGATTAATTCCACATGGTCTATGTATTCCACAAAAATTAACATGCTTATAGGAAATAGCATTCTTAGGAGTTTGAGCATGCTTATTGCAATAATTAACAACAATTTCATTCTTCATGCAAGCCTCTTTAAAAGGTTCATGATACTTATCAAAATTATTTTTAGGTAATTCAAAATGAGAAGCAAAGGCTTTATAAAGATTCGCAGCAACTTGAGAGTCAAGACCATAAGTAGCACTCATATTTCGAAATTTATCGGTATCCATAAAAGCTTCAATGCATTCATAATCATAATTTATACCTGACTCTTTACCTTCATTGTTCTCCCATCCTTCAGCGTTGTCCTCAATCCGATCGAGGAGGTCCCACCTAGCTTCAACCTCCTTGCTTGTGAAAGATCCTTCCGAACACGCGTCCTGATAGTCCTTGTGTTGTCCTGAAAGTCTCGCATAAAAATTGTTAACAATAACATTACGGGGGAGCTCATGAATGGGACATTTGAGCATTAGTGATTTCAATCTCCCCCACGCTTGAGAAATACTCTCTCCATCACGAGGATAAAAGTTATAAATATAATTCCTATCAATATGCACTTCATGCGGAGGATAAAATTTAGAATAAAAGAGAGATGCAATTTCCTCCCAACCAAGAGAATGCCTATTCTCCAACAATTTATACCAATGCGCTGCTTTACCAGACAGCGAAACAGAGAATAGCTTCTTCCTCACTTCATCCATAGAGATACCTGCACACTTGAATAACCCACATAATTCGTGCAAAAACATTATATGTTCTCTATGATTGACAGTTCCATCCCCTTTATAGTGGTTGTCCATAACACGTTCAATAATTTTCATGGGTATTTTATACGGAATACTTTCAGCAGGTGGATTTAAAATATCGAAGCATTATTAGAGTTATCGCATATGGGAGATAAAGCATTATCGTAACAAATTTTCTCCCCTAAAGATGGGAAGCTAAAAAGACCACAAAAACTAGCTTCCCCAAGCTTAGACTTCTTCATAGCATTAGCAGTAATTGCATTCATACTAATAACATTGCTACTAGCATGCAAATAAGGTTCCATAGGTTTTTTAATTTTCGCATCAAACAATTCTAAATCAGGAAAAAGATTAAAAAGCTCACTAATTTTTTTGTTGTTTTCCATTATGCCTAACTAGTGTAAACAAGAAACAAAAAGTTGCAATTGCAGGATCTAAAGGAAATAGCTTCGAGCACAAACACAATGGCGCCAGAAAAGTACTTTACCTGGAACCGGAGTATGAGTGCCTTTTACCTTTCCTCCCGGCAACGGCGCCTTAAAAGTGCTTGATGTCTACGTTCCCCCTCCTTTCCTGTAGACGGTGTTGGGCCTCCAAGAGCAGAGGTTTGTAGAACAGCAGCAAGTTTTCCCTTAAGTGGATACCCAAGGTTTATCGAACTCAGGGAGGAAGAGGTCAAAGATATCCCTCTCATGCAACCCTGCAACCACAAAGCAAGAAGTCTCTTGTGTCCCCAACACACCTAATAGGTGCACTAGTTCGGCGAAGAGATAGTGAAATACAGGTGGTATGAATATATATGAGCAGTAGCAACGGTGCCAGAAAATAGCTTGATGGTGTGTAGTTGATGGTGGTGGTATTGCAGCAGTAGTAACACGATAAAACAAGAAACAAGCAGTAGTAACGCAGCAGTAGTAAACAAGTAGCGATAGCAGTATTTAAGAACAAGGCCTAAGGATTACACTTTCACTAGTGGACACTCTCAACATTGATCACATAACAGAATAGATAAATGCATACTCTACACTTTTGTTGGATGATGAACGCATTGCGTAGGATTACACGAACCCTCAATGCCGGAGTTAACAAGCTCCACAATTTGTTCATATTTAGTAACCTTATAGTGTAAGATAGATCAAAAGACTAAACCAAGTACTAACATAGCATGCACACTATCGCCTTCATGCATATGTAGGAGGAATAGATCACATCAATACCATCATAGTAATAATTAACTCCACAATCTACAAGAGATCATGATCATAGCCTACGACAAGAACCACACGGTGCACACACTAGTCACCTTTACACACGTGCAGGAGGAATAGAACTACTTTAATAACATCACTAGAGTAGCACATAGATAAATTGTGATACAAAGCTCATATGAATCTCAATCATGTAAAGCAGCTCATGAGATTATTGTATTGAGGTACATGGGAGAGAGATGAACCACATAGCTACAACGAAGCCCTCAGCCTCAGGGGTGAATTACTCCCTCCTCATCATGGGGGCAGCGATGGCGGTGAAGATGGCGGTGAAGACGGCGGTGGAGATGGCTCCGGGGGCAATTCCCCGTCCGGCAGGGTGCCGGAACAGAGAGTTCTGTCCCCCGAATTGGAGTTTCGCGATGGCGGCGGCGCCCCTGGAGTCTTTCTGGAGTTTCGTCAATTGGTGTCGAGGTTTTAGGTCACGACGGCTTAAATAGGCGAAGAATCGGAGTCGGAGGGGGCCTGGGCTGGCCACACCATAGGGGGGCGCGCCCCCCCCCTTGGGCCGCGCCACCCTAGGGTGTGGGGCCCCCCTGGCACTCCTCCGACTCTCCTTCGGTGTTCTGGAGCCTTCCGGGAAAAATAGGAGGTTTGGCGTTGATTTCGTCCAATTCCGAGAATATTGCCCGAACAGCCTTTCTGGAACCAAAAACAGCAGAAAACAGAAGCGGCCTCTCGGCATCTCGTCAATAGGTTAGTTCCGGAAAACGCATAAAAATGATATAAAGTGTGAACAAAACATGTTGGTATTGTCATAAAACAAGCATGGAACATCGGAAATTATAGATACGTTGGAGACGTATCACAGCTCACAAGATCCGACAATGAAGCATAATGAGGAGAAGACAACCATCTAGCTACTGCTATGGACCCATAGTCCAGGGGTGAACTACTCACTCATCACTCTGGAGGCGACCATGGCGGTGTAGAGTCCTCCGGGAGATGAATCCCCTCTCCGGCAGGGTGCCGGAGGCGATCTCCTGAATCCCCCGAGATGGGATTGGCGGCGGCGGCGTCTCTGGAAGGTTTTCCGTATCGTGGCTCTCGGTACTGGGGGTTTCGCGACGAAGGCTATTTGTAGGCAGAAGGGCAGGTCAAGGGGCGTCGCGAGGGGCCCAGGAGACAGGCCGGCGCTGCCAGGGCTTGGGCCGCGCTGCCCTACCTCCTGGCCACCTCGTGGCCCCACTTCGTTGACTCTTCGGTCTTCTGGAAGCTTCGTGTGAAAATAGGCCCCTGGGCGTTGATTTCGTCCAATTCCAAGAATATTTCCTTACTAGGATTTCTGAAACCAAAAACAGTAGAAAACAGCAACTGGCTCTTCGGCATCTTGTTAATATGTTAGTTCCAGAAAATGCATAAATATGATGTAAAGTATGCATAAAACATGTAGATATCATCAATAATGTGGCATGGAGCATAAGAAATTATCGATACGTCGGAGACGTATCATTCGACAACGAGGGCAGCGTGTCCTGGTTTTGGTATAGTCATCGGGTGATCCGCTCGGCTGAACGTGATGTTCTGAGATGACCATTCGACGTACTCAGGGATGTTCGCCATGATGCTTTCTGCCAGGTTGATTTCTCGGGTGAGCTTCTTCATTTCTCTCCTTGAAACGCCTGTCCTGTGGATCATACTCATCTGCCCACGTGGTGGTGGAAATGCCTCGTTGGGTTGATGAGGTTGAGCTTGCTGGACCTGATGTTGCGGTGGGGGTGGTGGTGGTGGCGGTGATAGCTGTTGCTGGCCTGCCTGCTGGATGAGTTTATGCATATCGATGAACTGCCGACAGTCCCTGAGCAGGTGGCTAGACTTTACTTTACCATCCTTGGAATCGGTATATGAATGCAGGTAGCAAGGGGCGTTGATCTGCTCAGCGTAGGGTAGTTCGGGGGTTCTCTGTTGTCGCGGTTTATAGTTGCCACGGTTCCCAGAGTTGTTCCGATTACCGTCCTGTCGATCATCTCACCTGTCGTCGTACCGATCATCCTGCCGATCAGAGTAGCCTGCCGCCACCAAGTTGTTGTCATCGTAGCTGCGGTTCTTTCTTCTCTTGTTGCGATCCCTTCGACCACCCGAATCATGCTTCGGCTGGTCATCTTCTTCGTCGTCACTGCGCTGCCGTGGCTTTCGAACGTTGTCTTCGCCATCGGCCCAGCTGTTGGCGATTTCCATTAACTTGGTTATGGTTTTCGGCTTCTTGCGTCCAAGTTCTGCTATATAGCTTTCACGTCGGATGCCATCACTGAAGGCGTCGATTGCTCTATCGACAGATACGTCTTCCGCAGCGTTCAGGAGCTTGGTGAATCTCCCGATGTATGCGCGCATCGATTCCTTCTGCTTTTGCTGACAATGCCGTAACTCTTCAATCCCGACAGGCCTTTTATAGGTTGCTTGGAAGTTGGCGACGAAGGCCTCCACTAGGTCGTCCCATGACTTGATGGAACCCTTCGGCAGACCTCTTAGCCAGGCTCGCGCTGAGTCCTTTAGGTAAAGCTGCAGGCACTGCATTGCTGCTATCTGGTTCCCTTTTTGCAGGATCACTGTCTGTAGATAGTCCTCTATCCAGGATCTCGGCTCCTGCTGCCCATCGTACTTGGCAGCGTCAGTAGGGGTGGGTTTGAACTTTTTAGGTGGCATTGCCTCCCGAATTTTGTAGCTTAAACAACCGGCTCCCCTAAGCTCGCCGTCGTTCTCCTGGGTATCGTCCGAAGAATCGCTGTCGAGTTCCTCTCTGGCGGCGCGTCGCCGCCTTGCTTTGTCGATCCTACTCTGAGTAATTTCATCCCGAGCGTCCCTTGCGTGGTGCTTTGACCCACTGGCCTGCAACGTGGTCTTTTCCTTCCGTGGAACTAGATTATCTCCTAGTATCGCGAGACTTTCTAAGGCACCACGATGAGCCTGAGCCATGGATCCCTCAGGACGCTGGTTAATGAGGTATGCTGCAAGGTTGGCTGTTGCTCCCGCAACGGTTTTTGGCCGTGGCATGCCCGCAGTGTCCGTAGTCATAAAGGACTTGGTCAAGTTTGACGTTATCTCCCTTGCATCATCTTCCGAAAGCCTGGACATTCTTGATCGATGTTTACCTCCTCCGTGAGTACTTCGAGAGGCACTTCCCTGCGAGCCCCTTCGTCGCTCGCTGGATCGGTTTGCCGCAGATAGGCATTTCTCAAGGGTGGCTTGCTCCTTAGATAGGCGCTCCCGATTTTTCTCCAATATGGAGCGGTAAGCATTGAGAGTGCCAACCGTGGTTCCCGCCGGAAGTGGTGTGTTGTTAAGCACGGCTGCCCTGGCCGCTGCCCACTCTTCCTCTGCGATGGTGTGGTCGCTGTTGTTGTTGCTAGCGCTGTTCTCAAAACTAGCTCGCCTACTGGAATGGGGGAGCGATCTCCATCTCCCCTATTAGCAACATAAACTTGGAGGGGCGCCACTCTTCGGGTGTCTCTTTGAGTGATGCTGTCGATGCTGTCCTCTCCCGACGAGTAGTGGGCATTGCAGATGAATGACGTGTCGCTCGACCCTAGCCCGTGCCTGGTGTCGCAGTTCATGCAATAGTACGAGGTTAGCTCCGCGGACGCGGGATCATCGGATCCGACCGACATGGAGGACGCTGAACGGGGAGTCGAGGGCGTGAGCAGATTTGACGGGCTTGTCAGGCCAGTCGAAAGGTCGAGTGACGACGATGCGCTTGGATTCGTCGAGCTGGAGATGGGAGACTCCTGCAGCCGAAGAATTCCTTCGGAGTTGACGTTGTAGTGGACGCTCCCGAAGGCCATCTCCATGTTGCCTTGTAGACCGGAGAAAGTCGAGCGAGACGAATCGCTATGTGGGGTGAACTCGTAGGAGCCGAGACGAATCGGGCTTCCCAGATGAGGCGATGACGGTGTTGATGAAGCTGCCGATGACATGACAGGTTCAGCCGATGCCCGATCTTGTGCCGACAGGGTTCCCACAGACGGCGCCAATTGTCGAGGGTACTCCTCGCCAATGCCCTCCGATAGGGGCTTAGGGTTGATGGAATCCTGCAAGCTGATACGAGACATCGGTTCACAGACAAGCGGGGAGAGCGATTTACCCAGGTTCGGGGCCCTCGATGAGGTAAAACCCTTACGTCCTGCCTGTCTGTTCTTGATTATGATGACAATGGGTTACAATGGGGTGCCGAATAGTTCGGCTGAGATCTCATCGAGATTGCTATCGCTAGGGTTACCTAGCTCTAAGCTTTTGCTGGCTAAGATTGCTAAGATTGTTCGTGTCCCTCGGCAGCCCCTCTCCTGGCCTTTATATAGGAGGCCAGGTCTCAAGAGTCTTAACCGAGTACGACTAGGTTTACAGTAGTTTTAGATCTGATCTTTCCTTGTTCGATCGCTTCCTTATCTTGCCCGTCAAGGAACCTTCTGGTGCACCGTCCTAATGGCCCATCTCGCCTTCGGGTGTCTTCATGGGCCTCCAAATAGTCAGTACAGGATAGGGTAATGTCGGTTACCCGAAGGGTAGTGCCCACGTCAGGCGACCAAGGCCTCTGCAGCAGAGATAGTGCTACTCAAGGCACTGTGCATTTGCCCTGAGGAGCTGTCAGTGATTGAGGAGCACCTGTCCAGCTTCAACGAGATCTTCGACTCGCCACTTGGTGACATACACGTGAGGGTCATGGCATCCATCTTTGGCAAGATGGTACCCCAGAGTTTCGAGCAGCAGGAGGACTGCATAGTAGTGGTACTGGCGCATTAGGCGACTGGTAGTGTGGAGTGGAGTTTGTATTAGTCTTTTATGGATTGTAATCTAGAGATGTTGTTCTGGAACGTTCGCGGCACAAACGATCCAGCTAAAAGGAGTGCTATTAGGGAGTTTCTTGAGAGCTGCATGTGAGCATCGTTTGTATCTCGGAGTCTAAAGTCATGGAGGTCGATGAGTTTTATGTTTCAGAGTGTTTGGGATCATCTTTTGACGGTTTTGTGTTTCTACCGGTGGATGAAACAAGAGGAGGTGTGGTGTTGGCTTGGGACTCCTCGGTAGTCCAAATTGACCATGTGAGCTATGATACTCATGCCATTACCGGAGAGGTCACGACTAGAGAGGGCGCAAAGTGGTGGCTTACCACTGTATATGGGCCCCAGACAGCAGAGGAGAAAATCATGTTTTTGGAGGAACTGACGGAGAGAATGACCCTTTGCCCTGGTCCGTGGGTTGTCGCTAGAGATTTCAACATGATACTAAATGCGTCCGAGAAAAATAATGAGAACCTGGATAGAAACATGATGCATCGCTTTTCAGGGCTTTTGTCCACGAGCATGAGCTCAAGGACCTTTATATGCATGGGCGGCCCTCTATACTTGGAGCAATGAGAGGGAAAGAGCTACCCTTACACGCATTGATAGGGTGTTGGTATCAGTGGACTGGGATTTGCAGCACTTTGACGCAGTGTTGCAAGGTCTCTCATCGTCGGTTTTGGACCATGCGCCGCTCCATCTGGCTCTTAATGCGGCGTTCAGGCCAAAGAGGAGGTTCAGGTTCGAGACTTGTTGGCTAAAGCTGGAGGGGTTTGATGAGGCGGTTAAGGAGGCATGGGTTTGCGACCCTGCAATTGTAGACCCTTTCCGGAGGTTGGATGTGGTCTTCAGGAATGCCGTTGAGCACCTGCAATCATGGGGACAAAAGAGAGTAGGGAATATCAAGCTGAATATTGTGATCGCAAATACCCCAATTCTACGCCTGGATGTGGCTCAGGAGAGGCGTACGCTCACCCCCGTGGAGTTATGGCTAAGGAAGCTCAAGCAATCTGTGCTTGGGCTTGCTTCGCTAGAGCGAACTATGGCGAGACAAAGATTGAGGATCCGCTGGTTGAGAGACGGGGCGCCAATACGGCGCTCTTCCATGCCGTGGCTAACGGTCGAAGAGTGAAAAACCATATAGCCTCGGTGAAGATGGGAGAGGAGCTAGTCACGAATCAGGAGAGGAAAGTGGAGGCCTTCACAGAGGCATTCTTCCAGTTGCTAGGGAGGGTGCAACCCAGAGAGCACACAATTGATCTAGGAGAACTAGACATATCGACGGCTGAGCTTCAGGAACTAGATGATATGTTCACGGAGGAGGAGATCTGGGGAGTGGTCAAGGACCTATATCCGGACAGGGCACCAGGACCGGATGGGTTCACTACAGCTTTTTATCAGAGAGCGTGGCCTGTGATCAAGAGAGACATTATTGCTGGGCTCCTCAAACTCAGTGTTTGGAGATGGCCGTGGCTTTGCCCGCCTAAACAGAGCCCTGATCACGTTGATCCCTAAAAAACCAGATGCCATGGAGGTTAAGTACTACCACCCCATTAGTCTGGTACATAGCTTTGCCGAACTATTCTCCAAGTTAATGGCAAACAGACTACGGAGAAGGTTTGGCGATGTGGTGAGCACTAACCAATCGGCGTTCATACGAGGAAGGTCCCTACAAGACAACTTCAACTTGGTGAGACAAGTGGAAAGGAAGATCAATCAACAGAGACAATCAGGAGTGCTCCTGAAACTTGACCTCACAAGAGCTTTTGACTCAATCTCTTGGAGTTTCCTTTTTGAGGTGCTACGGCGCATGGGATTTGGAGAGCGTTTCCTAAAGTGGGTTTCCGTTTTGGTGAATACGACAAACAACAAAGTTCTAGTGAATGGAGTGCCAGGACGCAGATTTGTGCATGTTAGAGGGCTGAGACAAGGTGATCCCACTTCACCTATGCTGTTTGTCGCGGCTATGGAGGTGTTGACTGCGGCGATCAAGAAAAGCCACGGAGAGTCAACTCTTCTCCAGGCTAGCGGGGATCACAGAGCTACAGAGAATCTCGGTCTATGCGGATGATGTCATAATATTCTGTAAGCCACTGAGTTTTGAGTTGGAAGCGGTAAAGGCCATACTACGAGTCTTTGGAGAGGCCTTGATGACCCACAAGTATAGGGGATCGCAACAGTCTTCGCGGGAAGTAAACCTTAATTTATTGATTCGACACAAGGGGAGCCAAAGAATACTTGAAAGCCTTAACAGCGGAGTTGTCAATTCAGCTGCACCTGGAAACAGACTTGCTCGCAAGAGTTTATCAGTAGTAACAGTTTATAGAAGTAGCAGTGGTGAAATATCAGCAGCAGTGTAACAAAGACAGCAGTAGTGATTATAGTAAATAGCAGGATTAAAATACTGTAGGCACAGGGATGGATGAACGGGCGTTGCATGGATGAGAGAAACTCATATAACAATCAAAGTAGGGCATTTGCAGATAGTAATTAAACAGTATCCAAGTACTAAACAATCCATAGGCATGTGTTCCATATTTAGTCGTACGTGCTCGCAATGAGAAACTTGCACAACATCTTTTGTCCTACCAGCCGGTGGCAGCCGGGCCTCTAGGGAATCTACTGGAAATTAAGGTACTCCTTTTAATAGAGTATCGGAGCAAAGCATTAACACTCCGTGAACACATGTGATCCTCACATCACCGCCTTCCCCTCCGGTTGTCCCAATTTCTGTCACTTTGGGGCCTCGGGTTCCGGACAGCGACATGTGTATACAACTTGTAGGTAAGATCATAAAACAATGAATATCATCATGAAACAATAACATGTTCAGATCTGAGATCATGGCACTCGGGCCCTAGTGACAAGCATTAAGCATAACAAGTTGCAACAATATCATCAAAGTACCAATTACGGACACTAGGCTATGCCCTAACAATCTTATGCTATTACATGACCAATCTCATCCAATCCCTACCATCCCCTTCAGCCTACAGCGGGGGAATTACTCACACATGGATGGGGGAAACATGGCTGGTCGATGGAGAGGCGTCGGTGGTGATGATGGCGATGATCTCCTCCAATTCCCCATCCAGGCGGAGTGCCAGAACGGAGTTTCTGGTCCCGAGACGGAGTTTCGCGATGGCGGCGGTGTTCTGGATGGCTTCTGGCGATTTCGACTTCCCGTCTCGCATTTTTAGGTCGAAACCCTTAAATAGTCCAGAGGGGGCATCAGAGGCTGGCCGAGGCGGCCTCACCATAGGGCGGCGCGCCCCCCTCCTAGGCCGCGCCGGCCTATGGTGTGGAGGCCGTGGGCCTCCCCCTTGCCTGCCCTTCTGGCTCCGTGAATATTCTGGGAAAATAGGCCCTTTGACATTAATTCCGGGGATTTTCCTGAAAGTTGAATTTCTGCACAAAAACGAGACACCAGAGCAATTCTGCTGAAAATAACGTTAGTCCGTGTTAGTTGTATCCAAAATACACAAATTAGAGGCAAAACAATAGCAAAAATGTTCGGGAAAGTACATACGTTTTGGACGTATCAACTCCCCCAAGCTTAGCTTATTGCTTGTCCTCAAGCAATTCAGTTAACAACTGAGTGCGATAAAAGAACTTTCACGAACACATTTGTTCATATGATGTAAATATTCTCATGATATGGACAAGTACTTAGGCAATTCATAATAAGATACATACAAATAAAATCATCTAATAGCTATGTCAATCATGGAAAAGGTACCAACAAATTAATAATAAGCATCATGAATCATGTCTATCAGCAGGATTGCAATGTTCATAAAAGGATATGATAAAGTGGTATCTCGCTTGCCCGTATTTGTACAGCAAAACATAAATGCTCGGGCACCTTTGAGGTTCATGGAAAGACTAGAAGTAGAGATTGTCAAAGATAAAAGCATCAAAGTTATACCACAGTTAATCACATTTTGGGACAAACATATTATACTAAGAATGACAGTTGTGATCTCAAGAAAGTGCTCAAAGAAAGGATGGTGACTCAACATAAAAGTAAAAGATTGACCCTTCGCAGAGGGAAGCAGGGATTAACATGCGCTAGAGCTTTTCATTTTTAAAACAGGAGTAAAAATTATTTTGAGAGGTGTTTGTTGTTGTCAACGAATGGTAATGGGTACTCCAACTACCTCGTCAACCAGACTTTCAAGAGCGGCTCCCATGAAGGACGTTATCTCTACCAGCAAGGTAGATCATCCCTCTTCTCTTTTGTATACACACGTATTTTAGTTTTATTATGGGTGACACTCCCCCAACCTTTGCTTACACAAGCCATGGCTAACCGAATCCTCGGGTGCCTTCCAACATTCTCATACCATGGAGGAGTGTCTATTTGCAAAACTAAGTTGCTTACTGATGAATCAGGGCAAAACATATGAAGAGAATTATTAATGAAGTTTGATTAATTGGGGCTGGGAACCCCGTTGCCATCTCCTTTTGCAAAATTATTGGATAAGCGGATGTGCCACTAGTCCATTATGAAAGTCTGTCAAAAGTAAATGACAAGGTTGAAAGATAAACACCACATACTTCCTTATGAGCTATAAAACATCGACACAAATTGAGAAGCATTTTGAAGGTTTAAAGGTAGCGCATGAGAATTTACTTGGAATGGTTTGAAATGCCATGCATAGGTATTTATGGTGGACACTTTGGAATAACTTGGTTTTCAGGGGTTTGGAAGCACGAGCAGCGTTCCCGCTCAGTACAAGTGAAGACTAGCAATAGACTGGGGAGCGACAATCAAGAGAGCAGTAACTGTCATAATCATGCTTGCGGCAAAATAAATTAACGGAGGCATAAAAGTGATACAAGAACTCTGAGGCAGAGTAAATCATCGAGGCTTAATTGACTTTTGTTCAGTCATATGCATGCGTGAGTATGTGCCAAGTCGATTCAAGTGAATTATTCAGAGGAGGATACCACAATGTCATACCTATTTATGAATAAAACAATGCAAGCAAATGTCTATGACATGCTACTCATATTAATAAACTGGAGCTAAACATGAGAGATCATGAACTACTAGACTTTCTTAAATGACATATACCTCATATGAACCAACTAAGCATGCTCACATGGATGAGTATATGTACAAAAATGAAAACAAATAGAGTTCATACCAGCCTCTCACCATAGTCGAATTGTCGTAGATCGTCATTATTGCCTTTCACTTGTGTAGCTTGAATAATTTGAAATGAAAACCACGCTCCAGCCACCGGAGACCATTGAACTCCATAATGAACTTTACAAAACCAAAGAAGAACAACAAATATTTTTGGTGTTTTCGAATTGGAAACAATAACAAAAGGAAACAAGAACAAAAGGAAACAAGCAAACAAAGCAAAATCTTTTTGGATTTTCTTATAGCAAACCAACGATAGCAAACAAAGCAAAATAAAAGCAAGAAACCAAAATAAGCAAATGGTGAAGAGAAACAACAGAAATATTTTTGATCTTTTTGTGTTTTAGGAAAGAAACAAAGCAAAAACAAGAAAATGAAAACTAGAAGAGTCACATAAACACAAAGCAGCAGGAATTCGTCAAACTTGACAGCAGTATAGTAATTGATTTTTATGAAATTCTTCCGCTGCTCAGCTCGAAAAGTGTTCAACTAATGAAAGTTAGATAACAACCTGGGGAACATGCACAAAAAATTGTCTTCGCAAAATAATGTTCTGGCTGTTTTTGAGAATTTGTTTGGTATCAGTCCAGAATCTGTTTTCAGTCAGCACTTCCCCAAATATCATCTCCCTCTTATTAGAAAACCACTTTAAGAAGCTAAACAAGTATGCACAAGTATCCAGCAACTATAATATGCAATGAATGAGTGATGCCGGTATACCTCCCCCCAAGCTTAGGCTTTTGGCCTAAGTGGAGTTCAATCCCATGGTGCCCATGAAGTGGCACCTCCGTAGTATGACGAAGATGGATCCTGTTCCGGGTATGTGCTGGAAGATGCACCAGGATACGTGACGGTGTATCCGTGGGAGGGCTCGGCGTCCTCGGAGTCATGCTGCTGGTGGAAGCCATGTATCTTCAGCTGCTCATCCACCTCCTCCTTAGAGCGCGACCACGGTTTCCTGTGAATACTGAACAAATCTGGCTGCGGCAAAGGGATTTCCCTCTCATCCCCATCAGTAAACAAAATTCTATAGACAATATTATCTAAAATAGAGTCAGTTGTAACAAATTGATGACTCTTCATAGCAGTAATATCAAGCCTTATAGGAGTTAATTTCACATCAGTAGGGTCGAGAGGAAGATCTAGATATGCTAAAATGCGTGAGGCAACAATTCCTCCAAAAATAGGCCCCTTGTTAGACAAACGGCGAGCAACAAGAGCACCAAGATGATAAGTTGTCTCTCCAGTAAGTGCAGCAACTAAGAAAGCAAGATGATAACTAGAAATATTGCTAGTGTTCTCCCTACCAAGAATGCTAGTAGCAAGATAGTAAGAGAAATATCTAATGGCAGGGAGTTGAATGTTTCTTATCTTGCCGCGCTGAATGGTGCGGCTATCATCATTGGTAATATCTCTATAGAGCTCCAGCAAAGCCTTAGGATTATTCTCGATCTTCTTCGCTGTACCTACAGGGGCAATATCTAATGCAGTACAAAAATCCTTCAACTTCATAGTAATAGGATTACCATAAATCCTGAATGCAACTGATGGTTGATAGTGCTTGTTGTTGAACTGAAAGCTCTCAACAAAGATTTTAGTTAGCATGTAGTATTGATCCATCTCATCTTCCATATAGGTGGTTAAGCCCACATTACCGACGAGGGCCAAGAAATCATCCAGCAGCCCTGCATTACTCAAAAAGTTATAACATGGAAAAGATGAAGCGTTAGGGACTCCATTATCCTCTTCGGCTTCGAAGCTCGGTGCGAGGACATCATCATTATAGGATCGTCTGAATCGAGTGGCTGCCCTTGAGGGCCTCCCCGTGCTTGTCGTCTCTCTTTCAAACACTTCTCCAAAGTTATAGTTATCCATCTTCCCTTTCTGAAATTTTTCAACAAACATTATAAAATTTGATTTGGTGACATATAATTGAGGGAAACTACTATAGGAACTTGGTAGAGTACTAAACATGCATCAAAACTAGTTTTTACAACCTAGAACAAGCATGCAAGCTCACTAAACATGTCACCTACAACAGCAAAATATTCAAGATATACTCAACCAAACAAAATTCTACTTGGATAATCGGAGGGGTCACATACCGGAGAGCAAATGTGCCAAATTTCAGACAGAAATCTGGGCTGAGCAAAGAGATCGAGAAATCCTGAGCTCTTGAGCAAAAACGCGAGTGAGAGAAAGCTGGTAAGAGTTTTTTCGGGAGAGAGTGAGATGGGAGGAAGAGATGAAGTAGTGGGGCAAGGAGGGGCCCACACCACAGTGTGGCGCGCCCCCCTCCTTGGCCGCGCCGGCTGGTGGGGTGCCCCTCAGGTGCTCCCAGATGCCTCTTCGAAAAATAAGACCAACGGTATAATTTTTGTGAATTTTTGAAAACTTTGAAAAATGCACATTTCTGGGTATTAAATTTATTATTACTGGGCAGAAAAGGATTTTGAAATCTCTAGACAACTAAAGAACCTTGCAAATCAAGTAGTGCTACATCAAATAGAAGAAGTGGAGGGAGAAAGAAATGTTGTTTAGCTCCTCTATGCATATAAAATGTATTTGTTAACAAGGTTGATCAAGTCTTGCCACCAAATAAATTTTACATAACATATGAAGAAATAAACCTCAAATCAATCATGTTACCTTGAATTGTATTGATATGGATCCAATCATAATATTTTGATATCCTTCTTTAGGCTCATATATAGGACAATCAATAACTCCCACTTTGATAGTTCTCACATTAGAAATTGTGTTAACTCCACATACTTTATCAATCCTCTTGGGGAAATAAACGGTATGCTCCTTGTCATCGACATTGAAAGTAACTTTTCCTTTATTGCAATCAATAACAGCCCATGCGGTGTTAAGAAAAGGTCTCCCAAGAATAATAGACATATTATCATCTTCAGGCATTTCCAACACAACAAAATCAGTTAATATCAAGCAGTTATTAGTAACTTGAACAGGAACATCCTCACATATACCAACAGGAATAGCAGTAGATTTATCAGTCATTTGCAAAGATATATCAGTCGGTATCAACTTATCTAAATAAAGTCTCTTGTAAAGAGAAAAAGGCATAACACTAACACCTGCTCCCAAATCACATAGAGCAGTTCTAACATAATTATTCTTAATAGAACAAGGAATAGTCGGTATACCTGGGTCGCCCAACTTCTTTGGAACTTTGCCATTGAAAGAGTAATTAGCAAGCATAGTGGAAATCTCCTCATTAGGAATTTTCCTTTTGTTAGAGACAATATCTTTCATATACTTTGAATAAGGAGGCAATTTAATAGCATCAGTCAAAGGGATTTGCAAGAATAAAGGTTTCATCCAATCGCAAAATTTATTATAGTGTTCTTCTTCCTTTGATTTTAGTTTCTTAGCAGGAAAAGGCATTTGTTTTTGAACCCAAGGTTCCCTTTCATTACCATGTTTCTTAGCAATAAAATCTTCTTTAGTATACTTTTTATTTTTAGCATGCTTTTCAGGTTCATCTTCAACCTCTTCTTTATCAGAAGCATCATTCTTATCATTATCTTTATCATGTTCATTACCACTTTCAGTTTCAGCATCGGAAATAGAAATACTATTAGGATCATTAACAGGCTCAGAGGATTCTACAACATTTTTATGTTTCTTTTTCCTTTTCTTAGAAGGAGCACTAGGTTCAATTCGTTGAGAATCTTGTTCAACTCTTTTGGGATGCCCCTCAGGATATAGAGAATCCTCAGTGGAAACACCGCCTCTAGTTGTTACTTCATAAGCATGTTTTTGTTTAGAAATATTTTTTAACAAGTCATTTTGCACTTTAGTGAGTTGATCAATTTGAGTTTGAATCATATGAAAATGTTTACAAGCATCTTAACATCATTGGAGGTTGATACGTCTCAAACGTATCTATAATTTCTTATGTTCCATGCTACTTTATTGATGATACTCACATGTTTTATACACACTTTATGTCATATTTATGCATTTTCTGGCACTAACCTATTGACAAGATGCCGAAGAGCCAGTTGCTGTTTTCTGCTGTTTTTGGTTTCAGAAATCCTAGTAAGAAAATATTCTCGGAATTGGACGAAATCAACGCCCAGGGTCTTATTTTTCCACGAAGCTTCCAGAAGATCGGAGGAGATACGATGTGGGGCCACGAGGCGCCGACACAGCAGGGCGGCGCGGCCCAGGCCTTGGCCGCGCGGCCCTAGCATGTGTGGCCCTCGTGACGCCCCCCTGACCTACTCTTCCGCCTATAAGAAGCCTTCGTCGAGAAAACCCCAGTACCGAGAGCCACGATACGAAAAAACTTCCGGAGACGCCGCCGCCGCCAATCCCATCTTGGGGGATTCAGGAGATCGCCTCCGGCACCCTGCCGGAGAGGGGAATCATCTCCCGGAGGACTCTTCATCGCCATGATCGCCTCCGGATTGATGTGTGAGTAGTTCACCCCTAGACTATGGGTCCATAGCAGTAGCTAGATGGTCGTCTTCTCTTAATTGTGCTATCATTGTTGGATCTTGTGAGCTGCCTAACATGATCAAGATCATCTATCTGTAATGCTACATGTTGCGTTTGTTGGGATCCGATGAATATGGAATGCTATGTTATGTTGATTATCAATCTATCATCTATGTGTTATTTATGATCTTGCATGCTCTCCGTTGCTAGTAGAGGCTCTGGCCAAGTCGTTACTTGTAACTCCAAGAGGGAGTATTTATGCTCGATAGTGGGTTCTTGCGTCCATTAAATCTGGGACAGTGACAGAAAGTTCTAAGGTTGTGGATGTGCTGTTGCCACTAGGGATAAAACATCAATGCTTTGTCTAAGGATATTTGTGTTGATTACATTACGCACCATAATTAATGCAATTGTCTGTTGTTTGCAACTTAATACTGGAAGGGGTGCGGATGCTAACCTGAAGGTGGACTTTTTAGGCATAGATGCATGCTGGATAGCGGTCTATGTACTTTGTCGTAATGCCCAATTGAATTTCACACTACTCATCATAACATGTATGTGCATTGTCATGCCATCTTTATTTGTCAATTTCCCAACTGTAATTTGTTCACCCAACATGCTTATTCTTATCGAAGAGACACCACTAGTGAACTGTGGACCCCGGTCCATTCTTTACATCGAATACAATCTACTGCAATACTCGTTCTTACTGTTCTCTGCAAACATCATCATCCACACTATACATCTAATCCTTTGTTACAGCAAGCCGGTGAGATTGACAATCTCACTGTTAAGTTGGGGCAAAGTATTTTGGTTGTGTTGTGCAGGTTCCACGTTAGCGCCGGAATCCCTGGTGTTGCGCCGCACTACACTCCGCCACCATCAACCTTCAACGTGCTTCTTGACTCCTACTGGTTCGATAACCTTGGTTTCTTACTGAGGGAAAACTTGCTGCTGTACGCATCACACCTTCCTCTTGGGGTTCCCAACGGAAGCGTGCTTTACCGTCACAAGCAGCTACTTTTTTCTGGCGCCGTTGCCGGGGAGATCAAGACACGCTGCAAGGGGAGTCTTCCACTTCCAATCTCTTTACTTTGTTTTTGTCTTGCTTTGCTTTATTTTATTTACTGTTTTGTTTGCTGCATTATATCAAAAACACAAAAAAATTAGTTACTTGCATTTACTTTATTTACTATCTTGTTTGCGTTCTCCATATTAAAAACACAAAAAATTAGTTACTTGCATTTACTTTAGGGATTTCTATTTTCGTGCCCCTGGCTCCTTAGTTGTGCTCAGTTTTCCCCAGCCCCTTAGTTTTTCCTCAGTTTTCCCCAAAACCTTGTCTGAAACCCGCAGAAGGAGCTCGGACGGAAGGAATCCCGTTAGTTGACGTTGGTTGGTGCTGGCAAGCGGGGCCGCTGTTGGTGCCCCGCAGTGGACACGTCTTCACTTATCCAGATCATCGTGGGACCCACAACTTGTCCACGTTAAGTGCGCCGGACCCACAGCTTACCCAGGTGACCGTTGCAAAATGGGAGCCCGAGCCAGCCCTGCGCCCGTGCCCGTGCCATTGCTTCCCCTTTCTTTCCCCGCGCCCCATTGTTCTTCTTCTCCGCCAGCGGCAGCCCTTCTCCGGCAGTCGGGTGATGTCTAGTTTCTCTTCGACCTCCCGTTCTTCATGGCCGCAGTATGGACCCGTGCCTTTGACAAGATGCCCTGACTGCCCACGCCAGGAGCCTCTGAAGCGGTCGATCTGTAAGACGGACGAGAACGGCAACCGTGGACGTGAGTTCCTTGCATGCGAGAGCTTGCCATATAGAGAGGGGGATAAGGTTAGATCTCGCTCCAATTTCTCTGTTTTCTCTCGATTTTCTTGCTATTCCATCAAATTTGGGATTTAGGGTTCCCGTTGTTGTTTTCAGATCCTGAAGAAATGCAGGCATTTCGAGTGGATCGATGTGTACGTTCAGAGGCTTAAATTGCAGGAATCAATTGGCGCTATTGGGGAGCGCAATTTGGGAGGGGGGGACTTGTTGTAGAGAATGCGGCGGAGAGAGGAGCCGTTCCGATTATGCCTAATGCTCCCAATGTAGGACTGGTGGAAGTGAAGGGAGAACTGAAGAAAATGAACAAGCAGTTAAGGCAGCTGATCGAGTTGAAGAAGCAAGCTAATCTGATAGCTGGTTGTTTTTTCTGTTGTATAATTGCGATCGGATTCTTATCATTGCTCACCAGGCGCTAGAAGTTGTTACAAGGGATACCTTGTTACAAATTCATTATTCAGTTACATGTACTTGTAGTTGTTTTCATGGTTAGTGTGTGCATTCACCGAAATGACCAACTATATTGGAATGCTTTATGTATGCCTCATGTTTATACAAGGGATTCTTATCATTGCTCACCGAACTATATTAGTGTGTGCCGTTTCAAATTACCGAAACTATATGCCAAAACTATATCCCCTAAAAGAAAAAGGAAAGCGAAAGATAGTTGATAATTGTTAGAGGGGTGACAATAATGCATTCACCGAAATCCGCAAATATGTATGCCTCATGTTTATACCGAAATTATACCACTTTTGGGCCGTTTCAAATTACCGAAACTATATGCCAAAACTATATCCCCTAAAAGAAAAAGGAAAGCGAAAGATAGTTGATAATTGTTAGAGGGGTGAAAATAATGCATTCACCGAAATCCGCAAATATGTATGCCTCATGTTTATACCGAAATTATACCACTTTTGGGCCGTTTCAAATTACAGAAACTATATGCCAAAACTATATCCCCTAAAAGAAAAAGGAAAGCGAAAGATAGTTGATAATTGTTAGGGGGGTGAAAATAATGCATTCACCGAAATCCGCAAATATGTATGCCTCATGTTTATACCAAAATTATACCACTTTTGGGCCGTTTCAAATTACTAAAACTATATGCCAAAACTATATCACCTAAAAGAAAAAGGAAAGCGAAAGCCAAAACTATATCCACCGACAGAGAGAGAGAGGGGTGGCCACGAAGAGAGAGAGAGAGAGAGGGGTGGCCACGAAGAGATGGGGAGGGGTATACTGCCCGTTAGATCAGTTGATCAACGGTTCGTGGAGTCGATCCGTGTGACAACGGCTCAACCAATCAGGATAAGTTTGGGCTTCTGAGAGCATTTGTGACAGAACTTGAGGGCAAAACTGAGTAGTACTAACAATCCAAGGGCACATAAATAGTAAATAGACTAAGGGATTCAAACAAAAAGAATTACAAAATGAAAAATGCATGTTTTGTACAATATAATTCATATTGGGCTACATCAAATTATTTTCAATTCAAATATACATGAGTGTGACAATTATGGCATCATTTAGACAAACTATGTTTTTGGGGAAGATGTTTTGCAAAGGGGTTTGAGTGGAAAACCATGCATCTTCATAGCTACACTAGTGATTCTGAGAAGTGGCAATTTGTGGTAAAACTTGATTTATATATGTTTGTTAAGGTTTTCTTGGTGGCAGGTTGCGTAGGAAGACTCCATGAGTAGGTGCCACTATGTTTTTATTTTTTTGAATTTTTTTGCGCATGAAATGCCTCAGTTAGATATGTTAATCTCATTTGTTGACTCTCTGTTAACTAGCTACTTGAGGGTAAAACTGAGTATATTGCACTTGCCAGTCTAAGTACTCGAGGGGAAAACTGAGTACAGATAAAATTTCCGTATAAGGCCCGAGGTTATAAATGAGTACACCAAACGTCCCAGGGTTAGACTCGTGTCGCGGTGCACGCTGCAGCCGTGCATAGCGGACGCGTGTTGCGGTACACGCCACCTTCGTCTTTATAGAGCCCTTTTCCTCTCCCTCGACGCACGTTCTCACTGCAACCGCCTCTCCTGTCCCATCATCTTCTCCACAACCGAAGAAAAAACCCCGAAGAAAACCGCCGGCGATGGAGAAGAATGAGATGCCCATTGTCGGCGCATCGGCCGCTGCCCCCGTCCAGGCCCCTGTCGCTGCTTCCAACGTAGCAGTCGGCGCATCAGCCGCCGGCGCATCGGCCGCCGCCACCGTCCAGGCCCCCGTCGCTTGGTACCCGTACGAACCAGTGCCGTACGTCGCGCCGGAGAACCCCTACGACACCAGCATCATCGACGACGAGCCGGAGGTAACCCTTTGCTCCCTTGTTCTTATCCCATTTCAATCCATTTGTGTTAGATCTAGCGTTATTAGGGTTCGTCTGTTCCTAGTTCAATCCATTTGTGTTAGATCTAGCGTTATTAGGGTGCGTCTGTTCCTAGTTCAATCCTTTTGTGTTAGATCTTGCGTTATTAGTGCTTGTGATTTGCTTTTGTTTAAGATTTGTGCCGATGATGATGAATATTTGGGCACAAATTGATTCAGGGTTTGGTCAGTAAACAATTGGTGTGTTCAAATTTGTTGTGCATGATCTTTGGTTTGCTGACTCAAATCCTGGATATAAGTGTGTCCAATGTAACTGAGGCTACCTCTTTTTTTCGAGCCCATATTATCATGCATGATCTTTGTTCACTCCCTGTTCCATCATCGTTGCAACTGACTCCATGTTTTTTGCACGATCTTTGGTGCTACGTGACAGGTGCAGAGCAATGACGCCGATGGCAAATGACGACGAGTCCTTCCACACCAAGACTCGTCACGTCCTCAGGAGGCTGTAGTCCGGCCATTACGATGGCCCCTTTGCTCGAGGCATTTACAAGTGCCCCTTCTGCAACAGGAAGCTCCGCGCCACCGACTTCAACTGCCTGGTGAACCATGCTGAATCCATTGGAAGATGCGGCGCTAGAGTTGGAACGACGGTGAACGTGCGTGCGTTCATGGCCAAACACAAAGCACTTGGGATTCACCTGCGCAACCTCCAGGCGAGTCACAGGCGCAACCTGGAGGCGTTGAACATGCCTACTGCACTCTCTGTATGTGACTGCTCTATCTGTAGAGCAGCTTAAATTCATGTAAAATGTAGCTTATGTTGTAGGGTTCTATCGGTACTACTGTTTGATCTGTCGTGAATATATCTATGCTATGTTGGCTGCTCTATGCAAGCTTATCCTATATTTTCTCTGGATTTGTGCCCTAGATTTCCTACCTGATTGGGTAAAAACGAAGGCATAAAGAAATGAATGGCGTTAAAAAACAGAAGGAGAAGCTGCTCTAGATTTGCTACCAATTTGGGCTATCAAATAGGAATGAGATCGAGCGAGAGAGAGGAAAAAGGTACATTGAAAACTGCTAATCTGGGCGAAAGAGACAGAAACCACTCGTGCCCACGTCCCGTACCCACACGGCTCCACACGCTACGGCCCCACACGGCCACACAAACATGGTCTCGTCCTGTCCCACGCGGTTCCTTCCTACTAGCCCCACACGACGCGACCCCACAAACAACACGACCCCACTCGTCAGCATGGAACGGTCAACTTAACGGATTCCTGCCGTCGGAGCTGCTTCTGCGGGTTTCAAACAAGGACTTGGGGAAAACTGAGGAAAAACTAAGGAGCTGGGGACAACTGAGCACAACTAAGGAACCGAGGGCACGAAAATAGAAATCCCTTTACTTTACTTATTTCATCATGTTTCCTCCTAAGTTCACTCTAAAAGATCTACCGGTAGGACGAGGGTCTATCATTAGAAGAGATAATATAGAAGATTTTTTCACCCATGTTAGTATGGATGAAGATTTTGAAGATATACCATTATTAAAAGCTGCTCCTACTTATGAAAGTGCTTCTGCCTGTTTAGTACACATGTTGGAAACTAGATTTGTTAATCTCAATCCCATAATACAACATATGTTTCTTACACTTTATGATATGGAGATGGGAGAAAAGAGAGATTTCGTTTTAAAAGTCCTCGTTAGAGAATTTGAAGATATAGCTAAAGAAGCTAGAAAAGTTTTTATTAAGCATAAGAGGCTTGGTTTCTTCACTGATTTTAAAAGAACACTTGAAAAGATGGACATGGATAGAATAAGGTACACTAATAATGTTAATGATGGTGGGGAGATTAAAGTACCGATACCTAGTAAGCTCCAAGGAATGCATGAAGCTCTAGAAAATAACTATGCTTGGCTTGTTCCTGAAAATTTGTTTGATGAGAATAGCAAGCCTAAGAGTAATGAAAAAGGAGCCTCTGAAACTTACATAGATAAGATACAATGAATAGTTGAGAAAACTCCGAACCCCTCTGTTGATGCATCATCTCTTGATAATACTTGATTCACACTTTCTGCGCCTAGCTGAAAGGTGTTAAAGAAAAGCACTTATGGGAGACAAACCATGATTTTACTTCTGCACTTTTGTTTTATATTTGAGTCTTGGAAGTTGTTACTACTGTAGCAACCTCTCCTTATCTTTATTTTGTTGCATTGTTGTGCCAAGTAAAGTCTTTGATAGTAAGGTTCATACTAGATTTGGATTACTGCACAGAAACAGATTTCTTGCTGTCACGAATTTGGGAAGTGTTCTCTGTAGGCAACTCAGAAAAATCTGCCAATTTACGTGAGTGATCCTCAGATATGTACGCAACTTTCATTCAATTTTAGAATTTTCATTTGGGCAAGTCTGGTGCCCCAGAAAAATTCGTCTTTAAAGACTGTTCTGTTTTTGACAGATTCTGCCTTTTATTTTGCATTGCCTGTTTTGCTATGTTTGATGGATTTCTTTATTCCATTAACTTTCAGTAGCTTTGTGCAATGTCCAGAAGTGTTAAGAATGATTATGTCACCTCTGAACATGTGAATTTTTGATTATGCACTAACCCTCTAATGAGTTTGTTTTGAGTTTGGTGTGGAGGAAGTTTTCAAGGATCAAGAGAGGAGGATGATACAATATGATCAAGGAGAGTGAAAGCTCTAAGCTTGGGGATGCCCCCGTGGTTCACCCCTGCATATTTCAAGAAGACTCAAGCATCTAAGCTTGGGGATGCCCAAGGCATCCCCTTCTTCATCGACAAATTATCAGGTTCCTCTAGTGAAACTATATTTTTATTCCATCACATCTTATGTGCTTTACTTGGAGTGTCTGTATGTTCTTGTTTTTGTTTTGTTTGAATAAAATTGGATCCTAGCATTCATTGTGTGGGAGAAAGACACGCTCCGCTGTTGCATATGAACACATATGTTCTTAGCTTTATTCTTAATGTTCATGGCGAAGGTTGAAACTTCTTCGTAAATTGTTATATGGTTGGAAACAGAAAATGCTACATGTGGTAATTGGTATAATGTTTTGAATAATTTGATACTTGGCAATTGTTGTGCTCATGATTAAGCTCTTGCATCATATACTTTGCACCTATTAGTGAAGAAATACTGTAGAGCTTGTTGAAATTTGGTTTGCATGATTGGTCTCTCTAAAGTCTAGATATTTTTTTGGTAAGGGTTTGAGCAACAAGGAAGACAGTGTAGAGTCTTATAATGCTTGCAATATGTTCTTGTGTGAGTTTTGCTGTACCGGTTCATACTTGTGTTTGCTTCAAACAACCTTGCTAGCCTAAGCCTTGTATTGAGAGGGAATACTTCTTGTGCATCCAAAATCCTTGAGCCAAAAACTATGCCATTTGTGTCCACCATACCTACCTACTACATGGTATTTCTCTGCCATTCCAAAGTAAATTGCTTGAGTGCTACCTTTAAAATTCCATTCTTTGTCTTTGCAATATATAGCTCATGGGTAAAATAGCCTAAAAACTATTGTGGTATTGAATATGTACTTATGTATCTTATTTCTTATAAGTTGCTTGTTGTGCGATAACCATATTCCTGGGGACGCCATCAACTATTTCACCTTTGTTGAATATCATGTGAGTTGCTATGCATGTTCGTCTTGTCTGAAGTAAGGGAGATTTATCATGAGTTGAATGGTTTGAGCATGCATATTGTTAGAGAAGAACATTGGGCCGCTAACTAAAGCCATGATCCATGGTGGAAGTTTCAGTTTGGACAACAATCCTCAATCTCTTATGAGAATATTATCTGTTGTTGAATGCTTATGCATTAAAGAGGAGTCCACTATCTGTTGTCTATGTTGTCCCGGTATGGATGTCTAAGTTGAGAATAATCAAAAGCGAGAAATCCAATGCGAGCTTTCTCCTTAGACCTTTGTACAGGCGGCATAGAGGTACCCCTTTGTGATACTTGGTTAAAACATATGTATTGCAATGATAATCCAGGTAATCCGAGCTAATTAGGACAAGGTGCGGGCACTATTGGTATACTATGAATGAGGCTTGCAACTTATAAGATATCTTATACATAACACATATGCTTTATTACTACCGTTGAAAAAATTGTTTCTTGTTTTCAAAATAAAAGCTCTAGCACAAATATAGCAATCCCTGCTTCCCTCTGCAAAGGGCCATTCTTCTACTTTTATGTTGAGTCAGTTTACCTACTTCCTTCCATCTTAGAAGCAAACACTTGTGTTAACTGTGCATTGATTCTTACATACTTGCATATTTGCATTCATCATATTACTTTATGTTGACAATTATCCATGAGATATACATGTTACAAGTTGAAAGCAACCGCTGAAACTTAAATCTTCCTTTGTGTTGCTTCAATGCCTTTACTAAGAATTTATTGCTTTATGAGTTAACTCATATGCAAGATTTATTGATGCTTGTCTTGAAAGTACTATTCATGAAAAGTCTTTGCTATATGATTCAGTTGTTTAATCATTGTATTTACCATTTCTTTGGATCGCTGCATTCATTACATATGCTTACAAATAGTATTGATCAAGATTATGATAGCATGTCACTTAAGAAATTATCTTTGTTATCGTTTACCTACTCGAGGACGAGCAGGAACTAAGTTTGGGGACGCTTGATACGTCTCAAATGTATCTATAATTTCTTATGTTCCATGCTACTTTATTGATGATACTCACATGTTTTATACACACTTTATGTCAGATTTATGCATTTTCCGGCACTAACCTATTGATAAGATGCCGAAGTGCCAGTTGCTGTTTTCTACTGTTTTGGTTTCAGAAATCCTAGTAAGGAAATATTCTCGGAATTGGACGAAATCAACGCCAAGAGTCTTATTTTTCCACGAAGCTTCTAGAAGACCGGAGGAGATACGAAGTGGCCACGAGGCGCCAACACAGCAGGGCAGCGCGGCCCAGGCCTTGGCCGCGCGGCCCTGGCGTGTGGGCCCCTCGTGACGCCCCCTGACCTACCCTTCCGCCTATAAGAAGCCTTCGTCGAGAAAACCCCAGTACCGAGAGACACGATACGAAAAACCTTCCAGAGACGCCGCCGCCAATCCCATCTCGGGGGATTCAGGAGATCGTGTCCGGCACCCTGCCGGAGAGGGGAATCATCTCCCGGAGGACTCTTCATCGCCATGATCGCCTCCGGATCGATGTGTGAGTAGTTCACCCCTGGACTATGGGTCCATAGCAGTAGCTAGATGGTCGTCTTCTCCTAATTGTGCTATCATTGTTGGATCTTGTGAGCTGCCTAACATGATCAAGATCATCTATCTGTAATGCTACATGTTGCGTTTGTTGGGATCCGATGAATATGGAATGCTATGTTATGTTGATTATCAATCTATCATCTATGTGTTGTTTATGATCTTGCATGCTCTCCGTTGCTAGTAGAGGCTCTGGCCAAGTCGTTACTTGTAACTCCAAGAGGGAGTATTTATGCTCGATAGTGGGTTCATGCCTCCATTAAATCTAGGACAGTGACAGAAAGTTCTAAGGTTGTGGATGTGTTGTTGCCACTAGGGATAAAACATCAATGCTTTGTCTAAGGATATTTGTGTTGATTACATTACGCACCATACTTAATGCAATTGTCTATTGTTTGCAACTTAATACTGGAAGGGGTGCGGATGCTAACCTGAAGGTGGACTTTTTAGGCATAGATGCATGCTGGATAGCGGTCTATGTACTTTGTCGTAATGCCCAATTGAATTTCACACTACTCATCATAACATGTATGTGCATTGTCATGCCATCTTTATTTGTCAATTGCCCAACTGTAATTTGTTCACCCAACATGCTTATTCTTATCGGAGAGACACCACTAGTGAACTATGGACCCGGTCCATTCTTTACATCGAATACAATCTACTGCAATACTCGTTCTTACTGTTCTCTGCAAACATCATCATCCACACTATACATCTAATCCTTTGTTACAGCAAGCCGGTGAGATTGACAACCTCACTGTTAAGTTGGGGCAAAGTATTTTGGTTGTGTTGTGCAGGTTCCACGTTGGTGCCGGAATCCCTGGTGTTGCGCCGCACTACACTCTGCCACCATCAACCTTCAACGTGCTTCTTGACTCCTACTGGTTCGATAACCTTGGTTTCTTACTGAGGGAAAACTTGCTGTTGTACGCATCACACCTTCCTCTTGGGGTTCCCAACGGACGTGTGCTTTACCGTCACAAGCAGAGGTTCTCTCCACAATATCATGTAAATTACTAATAGCTTGAGAATTTTCCATTAAATGATTCTCTACTCTCATATTAAACTTTTCTTGCTTAACAATATAATTATCAAACTCATCTAAGCATTGAGCAGGAGGTTTTGAATACGGAATATCTTCCCTAGTAAAGCGTTGAAGAGAATTTACCTCAATCATGTATGAAGGGGGAATTATCTTGCATAAATCTTCTATGGGAGGTAAGTTCTTCACATCTTCAGATTTAATACCTTTCTCCTTAAGAGATTTCTTGGCTTCCCTCATATCTTCATCATTTAATTTAATCAAACCCCTCTTCTTCAATATCGGCGTCGGGGCTGGTTCAGGTGTAGTCCAATCATCATGGTTCCGGCCTATTTTAGCCAATAATTCTTCAGCTTCGTCTGGAGTTCTTTTCCTGAAAACACAACCAGCACAACTATCCAAATATACCCTAGACTCAATGGTTAGTCCACTATAAAATATATCAAGTAAATCATGCTTTTCCAAATCATGTCCAGGTCGAGCTCGGATAAGAGAGCAAAATCTTGCCCAAGCTTCAGGCAATTTCTCCCCATCTTCCTGGTCAAAACTATAAATTTTCTACAAAGCAATATGTTGAGCACTAGCAGGAAAATATTTCCGAAAGAAAACATCAAGGAAACCACTTGGACTATCAATAGAATCAGGAGGCAAACTATTATACCAAGTTTTAGCATCATCCTTTAATGAGAAAGGAAAAAATTTAGCAACAAAATAAGTACGCATCTTGATATCATCAGAAAACAAGCTACTCAAAGTAGAAAGTTCATTCATGTGTTCTACAGCACTTTCTTTTTCAGTGCCACAAAAGGGTGCTTTCTCAACATTAGCTATATGAGATAAATCAAGAGAAAAATCATAATCCTTATCATTAATGTTTATAGGAGATGTGGCAAATTTAGGATCAGGAGACATTTTATATCTAACAGTATGTTGTGCAAGAAACTTTTTAATTTTACTTGCATCAGTAGTAGAATTGCATTTAACAATAAAATCGTCATCAAGTTCCACATAATCTTCATCAGGATCATCACTAGAGTATTCAACAGACTCATGTGAATTAACAGGTGTAGCAATATTTTCATTAGGAGTTTCAGTATTTTCAATTTGTCTAGACCTAGCAATTGTAGCATCTAGAAAAGATCCCAATGAACCACTATCATCAAGCACATCAGAAGCATCATCAAAATTATAAGATTTTTCAGATTCAGCAGAAATACCAGCATGTGAAGCTTGTGGTGGTGAAACAAGTTGACTTGTCACAGATGGTGAATCAAGAGCAGCAGAGGTACTCAGAGTTGTACCTTTTCTTGTAGTGGATGGTAATATGGCGACTTTAGGATCGCGAGATTTACCCATGATGGAGAATTTGCAGCGAACAATATCAATCCAAGTGAACTTCCAAATAAAGCTATGCTACCCGGCAACGGCGCCAGAAAATAGTCTTGATGACCCACAAGTATAGGGGATCGCAACAGTCTTTGCGGGAAGTAAAACCCAATTTATTGATTCGACACAAGGGGAGCCAAAGAATACTTGAAACCCTTAACAGCGGAGTTGTCAATTCAGCTGCACCTGGAAACAGACTTGCTCGCAAGAGTTTATCAGTAGTAACAGTTTATAGAAGTAGCAGTGGTGAAATATCAGCAGCAGTGTAACAAAGACAGCAGTAGTGATTATAGTAAACAACATGATTAAAATACTGTAGGCACAGGAATGGATGAACGGGCGTTGCATATATGAGAGAAACTCATGTAACAATCAAAGTAGGGCATTTGCAGATAGTAATAAAACAGTATCCAAGTACTAAACAATCCATAGGCATGTGTTCCATATTTAGTCGTACGTGCTCGCAATGAGAAACTTGCACAACATCTTTTGTCCTACCAGCCGGTGGCAGCCGGGCCTCTAGGGAATCTATTGGAAATTAAGGTACTCCTTTTAATAGAGTACCGGAGCAAAGCATTAACACTCCGTGAACACATGTGATCCTCACATCACCGCCTTCCCCTCCGGTTGTCCCAATTTCTGTCACTTTGGGGCCTCGGGTTCCGGACAGCGACATGTGTATACAACTTGCAGGTAAGATCATAAAACAATGAATATCATCATGAAACAATAACATGTTCAGATCTGAGATCATGGCACTCGGGCCCTAGTGACAAGCATTAAGCATAACAAGTTGCAACAATATCATCAAAGTACCAATTACGGACACTAGGCTATGCCCTAACAATCTTATGCTATTACATGACCAATCTCATCCAATCCCTACCATCCCCTTCAGCCTACAGCGGGGGAATTACTCACACATGGATGGGGTAAACATGGCTGGTCGACGGAGAGGCGTCAGTGGTGATGATGGCGATGATCTCCTCCAATTCCCCGTCCCGGCGGAGTGCCAGAACGGAGTTTCTGGTCCCGAGACGGAATTTTGCGATGGCGGCAGTGTTCTGGATGGCTTCTGGCGATTTCGACTTCCCGTCTCGCGTTTTTAGGTCGAAACCCTTAAATAGTCCAGAGGGGGGCGTCAGAGGCTGGCCGAGGCGGCCTCACCATAGGGCGGCACGCCCCCCTCCTAGGCCGCGCCGGCCTATGGTGTGGAGGCCGTGGGCCTCCCCCTGGCCTGCCCTTCTGGCTCCGTGAATATTCTGGGAAAATAGGCCCTTTAACATTAATTCCGGGGATTTTCCTGAAAGTTGAATTTCTGCACAAAAACGAGACACCAGAGCAATTTTGCTGAAAACAGCGTTAGTCCGTGTTAGCTGTATCCAAAATACACAAATTAGAGGCAAAACAATAGCAAAAGTGTTCGGGAAAGTAGATACGTTTTGGACGTATCAGGCCTCTGGGCTATGCGTAAACTATAGAAAGACTTCGGCCACGCTGATCCGAGGGCAGGACGGAGATGCCAACAGAGTTTCGGAGGCGTTGGGCTGTGAGGTAGTGGGTTTCCCCATAATGTACCTTGGCATGTAATTGGCCTTGAGACCGTTGACGAAAGCGGAGTGGCAGCCGCTGATTGACCAAGTCATACACTGCGTTCCAGCATGGCAGAGGGGGATGATTCCGAAATCTGGGAGACTCATACTCATTAAGTCAGTGATAACTGCACGACCTATTCATCAGCTGATGGTCGCTGAGGAACCAGCCTGGGTGCTTGAGGAGTTGGTCAAATGGATGAGAACTTTCTTCTGGGCTTGAAATAAGGAAGTTAATGGAGGTCAATGCCTGGTAGCTTGGGACACAATATGCAAACCGACTCGGTTTGGAGGCCTTGGAGTGAAAGACCTGAGGCTACAAGGTATGGCTCTTAGGGTGAGATGGTGTTGGCTACGTCGTACGGATCCATCGAGGCCATGGCAAGGGCTGCCTGCGCTCAACGACCCATAAGCTAATGGGGTGTTCCATAGCTTGGCGGAATTCAGAGTGGGAGATGACGAGAGTACTCTCTTCTGGACAGACAGATGGATTAATGGGAGAAGCGCGGGGGACATTGCCCCAGAGGTGACGGCTTTAGTCCCTACAAGGAGGAGTTACGCTAGGAAGGTTAGTGAGGCCTTGCAAGACAAATCCTGGCTCTCAGATGTCGACTCGTGGGGGAGTTGTCCATAGATGGATGGATGCAGTGCACCCTGCTTTGGGAGGCAATGGAGGGAGTACCCCGGGATGGCGATAGGCCGGATCAGTTTGCTTGGAAGGGATCAGCGTCTAGCAAGTACACCACCAGTGCGACCTACGACATGCTTTGCCAGGGGAGGATAACTTGGGCCATGGCCAAGCCGATTTGGAGATCTTTTGCACCGCTAAAGTGCAAACTTTTTGACTGGCTGGCTCTAAGGTACATGCTTTGGACTTTTGATAGGCGGGCTCGGCACAGACTGCAGGATCACCCGGATCCCTGCGTTACTTGCCTTCAGGAGGAGGATAACGTCGGCCATATCCTTTCGCACTGTCCGTATGCTAAGATGGTTTAGTTCGGATGCTTGAGAAGGCTGGGATCACAACTCCAGAAACCACAGGAGAACACCAATCTAGAGAGATGGTGGACTGAGGCGAGGAAGAGGCTTCAAAGGGAGGACAAGAGTGGTTTTGACACACTAGTCTTGCTGATTGCATGAACGCTTTGGAAACAGAGGAATGCCAGGGTCTTTGGTAACCTAGAGAGGCAGATGTCCACGGAGCAGACCATAGAGTCACTGCTAGAGGAGCTCGGCCTTTGGTGGGCTACGAGGGGAGGGGAGCGGAGAGTCATGTTGCGAGAGTAGGTTTCTAGGCTAGAGTGGTGTGTGTAGGTTGGCCGCGGGCAGACGTTCGCATCTCCCGTTGGTCTCTTGTATATTGTTTGCTCCCTTCTATAAAGATTTAGCACGTCTTTCGCGTGCCCGCGAAAAAAAAAATCACCAACAAATGCCACTTCTCTCATAGGACTTCTCCCAGCAACTTTTGTAAAGACTCTAGAAGCTATTACTTGTGATCTAGTACAAAGTTTGGCTCGTACAAATACAAGCCGTTTTAGAAAACCTACGCTTTCCTGAACCATCCGTAGGCATGTGACCTGTAAATACGGCAACCGTGCATTACTGGAACAAATTAAATTGGGATGTGCAATTTATGGTTCAAGAAAGTCATGTATAGCCTCTTGTTGAATGAGAGCAATGTTTACCTGTATCTTTGCAACACTGTATGTTACTATATTAAAGAGAAGAAAGGCAAAGTTGAGTTTGTGCTCTTTGTAATCTATCTGTCCACCATTTTTTGTTTTGAAACTGTCCGTCAAAATGTTGAAGTAATAAGTATCTGCTAGGGGAACATCCTATAAAGGTCCACATTTAATAAGATGAGGTTCATATTTAACCAATGGCCATTTTAGCAAGTCCACCCGAGAGGCGCGTCTTAAGTCCTCCGACACCGAATTTATAAATTGAGATACATAATCGTTGGTCCTTCGAGTTGAAAGTTAACTTGACAAAGATAACTTTTGTCGGCCCTTCAAGTCGTGTACCTGGGAAACCACCACTTCCATCCTCAAATTTTTCTTTACACATGGCAGCATTTCAAAATGACTGCAACCTTTTCATGAATTTGGATGACATTGTTTTATTCTGCTTCAGAACTGTTTATGTCATTGTTGTCTATCCATGCTCCTAAAGCCTAGGAAATATTTATTTCTTCTCGGTCTATCTTCACTTCTTTCTTAGGTGGGATGCCGCTAGCTATATTCTTAAACCATAGCCACAAATCATTTTCGGGAACATATTAGGTTCGGTTCCCTTGTTTTCTCAAATGAATTATCACCCTTATTTGTACAATATCCATGGCCCTGTGAATTACAAAATATAAGCCAAAGAGTGTGATCAGTTCCTTGCACCTTTGCAGGTATTCGTTTTCTTTGCTAATTGCTATGCAGTTCAGCTTATACTTCAATATATTTTTGACTCCCCATTTAAATCGGCGGTGGTTCTTAATTGTTCTTTAGGATTTATCCACATGATACACTTAAAACTTGAAGTACTAATACACTTAAATCTCAGGTAAACATACACTAAAACGTGAGGTACTATGAAGTACATTTTGAAAGTATTAAAAAATCATCAAAACCTATCTATATGTGATCTAGTTTTGAAGATCTCGATGTGAGACGCAAGCGTGAAAAAGGTTTGTAATTTAGATAAACAGTTCTCAAGTGATTTCCTTTTGAAACACGCCACTTGGCATAAAAGAGAGCATGCTAAAAGAGAACTTCGCTGAGGTTGGCTTTTTTTCAATGATTTTGCTTGCATATGTGTGTCCCTCGTTGGTTTCGGGATATCAATGGTTTGTGCATGTGCCATGGGTCAACGACTGAATCGGCGGTTAAGGTTGAAAATAAGGGAAAGACTAAATTTTTTTAAGGAAAAATCAAAATGTTGTGTCTTCTTTTGTACTATTTGTGATGTGTGTGTTGTTATCTTGCATATTAAGGAACCGTGAGGTCCTAAAATGTTGTAAAAAGATCTGAACTTTCATCCTATAACTATATGACTCCCGCGCAAGGAAAAAGAAAGTTCCTAAAAATCGCTCGAACACATATATATTTTATTTAGAACAAAAATAGCCATGTTATCTGTACGAAAACCCATGGATTTCTCAAGATCAAACGAGAGGATGCACTCCTAGCTAGGCTTTTAGCTAGCTTAATCAAGATCGATTAGAACTTGTTTCTGCAGGGGAAGAGCCGGTTGTGCTACTCCAGGTAAGTGCGGTCTAAATCATGGAATGACTTGAAAGATACACACACACGATAACATATTGAAGTTGACACATGCAATGAACGCGTCATAAAGGTAGTGATAGGGGTCACTTGATTTATCTCTTCCGTGTGTAGCCATGCATGCTGGACCAGCAAGCAGCTGCCACTTTATAATCGACCTAGTCTTGCGGTTGAACTGTGGATCTTTGAATCTCTTCATCAGCTGAATATACACTGACTTGTGCACTTTAGAGCAATTTCAATAATATAATCAACAACTAGTTATAACAAGATGTCATATCATTTGTAGTCATCACGTAGCTAATATGTACAATAGTTGGCTATAAGAATAAAATATTTTACTAACATATGATCCACCTTTCACTCTCACAAAGGTATCTAGGAGTACATGCAAGAGCTGGCTATTGCATAAGAGTCCACCTCCCTTCTCTCTCCCCTTCTCTCTCCTCCAAGTCATCCAAAATATATTACTTCATGTCTTATAGTCAGCTGACTGGACTCTATTGTACTACCTCCGTTTCAAGGAATAAGACGCACACGTATTTTAAGACAAACTTTGACCATAAAAATTGGACAACAAAATCTTGATTATATTTATGTAATTAGTATTATTGGATTCGTATTAAAATGCACTTTTTAATGATACTAATTTCATACAAACAATCTTTATCTATTTGAAGTAATTGTTGGTCAAACAAAAAATACGTAAAACGAAGACGGCTTATTTTTTAAAACGGAGGTAGTACTTGCTCTTACTTGTGTACTTGGCCACTACTAGGTAGCTGCATGCATGGACCTGGCCGGACGGCCGGTGGCAAGCTTGTCGTTCGTGCCTCTCCCCAAAGTGTTCCTAAAGCGATTTGGGATGCATCGGATAAAAAAATATTTCCAGCCACGTCCTCCAAAGTTGCTTTTTATACGGCGCACCTCGATACGGTGTCCGGCGGCCCGAGCCCGTCCCCGCCCCATAGGGGCGCACCGGGGACGCCAGACGCACCGAAAAGCGAGGCGGGGAGTGGCGGGACCGACCCATTAGCGGCACATTGAATTTTAACCTAACCGTCGCCTACCTCGCGATGGAATTTATTAGCGCGCAGCGACGGTGCAGTTCCCGCAGAGGCGCAGTGAAGCGTCTCGTCACGCCTAGCTATGTGTGCTGGCGTTAATGAGCGTTGCTGGCGTGAAGTTGGCGTGGGAGATAGAAATCTTTGTGGTGCAACTTTTCTTCAGATCGTCCCCGGCAACGGCGCCAGAAATTTAGCTTGATGGCGTGTAACTCACACGTTCGTTGGGAACCCCAAGAGGAAGGTATGATGCGCACAGCATATCTATAGCGAACCATAAGACCAAAATAAAAATTACTAAGGAGCAAACTTAGAGTCATTTGAGGTTCAGTTTTACGATAAGAAGTAAAAATTCTAGACCAAGCATCCTTAAAACTCTCCTCATCCCCTTGTTTAAAAGTGAAGACTAATTCTTCAGGCGAAGAAGTAACAGGTTCAGAGCTAGACATGGTAACAAGAGTAACTAATTTTTTTTTTTGTATTTTTAATATAGAGTGCAAGACAGTAAATAAAGCAAACTAGATAAAGTAAATGCAAGTAACTAATTTTTTTGTGTTTTTGATATAGCAAACAAGATAGCAAATAAAGTAAAACTAACAACTAATTTTTTTGTATTTTGATTTATTGCAGTAAACAAAGTAGTAAATAAAACTAAGCAAGACAAAAACAAAGTAAAGAGATTGAGAAGTGGAGACTCCCCTTGCAGCGTGTCTTGATCTCCCCGGCAACGGCGCCAGAAATTTACTGCTGGCGTGAAGTTGGCGTGGGAGATAGAAATCTTTGTGGTGCAACTTTTCTTCAGATCGTCCCCGGCAACGGCGCCAGAAATTTAGCTTGATGGCGTGTAACTCACACGTTCGTTGGGAACCCCAAGAGGAAGGTATGATGCGCACAGCAGCAAGTTTTCCCTCAGAAAGAAACCAAGGTTTATCGAACCAGGAGGAGCCAAGAAGCACGTTGAAGGTTGATGGCGGCGGGATGTAGTGCGGCGCAACACCAGGGATTCCGGCGCCAACGTGGAACCTGCACAACACAACCAAAGTACTTTGCCCCAACGAAACAGTGAGGTTGTCAATCTCACCGGCTTGCTGTAACAAAGGATTAACCGTATTGTGTGGAAGATGATTGTTTGCAGAAAACAGTAAAACAGTATTGCAGTAGATTGTATTTCAGTAAAGAGAATTGGACCGGGGTCCACAGTTCACTAGAGGTGTCTCTCCCATAAGACAAACAGCATGTTGGGTGAACAAATTACAGTTGGGCAATTGACAAATAAAGAGAGCATGACCATGCACATACATATCATGATGAGTATAGTGAGATTTAATTGGGCATTACGACAAAGTACATAGACCGCCATCCAACTGCATCTATGCCTAAAAAGTCCACCTTCAGGTTATCATCCGAACCCCCTCCAGTATTAAGTTGCAAAGCAACAGACAATTGCATTAAGTATGGTGCGTAATGTAATCAACAACTACATCCTTAGACATAGCATCAATGTTTTATCCCTAGTGGCAACAGCACAACACAACCTTAGAACTTTCTCACATCGTCCTGTGTCAATGCAGGCATGAACCCACTATCGAGCATAAATACTCCCTCTTGGAGTTACAAGCATCTACTTGGCCAGAGCATCTACTAGTAACGGAGAGCATGCAAGATCATAAACAACACATAGATATAACTTTGATAATCAACATAACAAGTATTCTCTATTCATCGGATCCCAACAAACGCAACATATAGAATTACACATAGATGATCTTGATCATGTTAGGCAGCTCACAAGATCCGACAATGATAGCACAATGGGGAGAAGACAACCATCTAGCTACTGCTATGGACCCATAGTCCAGGGGTAGACTACTCACACATCACACCGGAGGCGACCATGGCGGCGTAGAGTCCTCCGGGAGATGATTCCCCTCTCCGGCAGGGTGCCGGAGGCGATCTCCTGGATCCCCCGAGATGGGATCGGCGTTGGCGGCGTCTGTGGAAGGTTTTCCGTATCGTGGCTCTCGGTACTGGGGGTTTCGTCACGGAGGCTTTAAGTAGGCGGAAGGGTAGGTCAAGAGGCGGCACGAGGGGCCTGCACCATAGGCCGGCGCGGCCAGAGGGGGGGGGCCGCGCCGCCCTATGCTCTGGCTGCCTCGTGGCCCCTCTTCGTCTCGTCTTCGGACTTCTGGAAGCTTCGTGGCAAAATAGGCCCCTGGGCGTTGATTTCGTCCAATTCCGAGAATATTTCCTTACTAGGATTTCTGAAACCAAAAACAGCAGAAAACAAAGAATCGGCACTTCGGCATCTTGTTAATAGGTTAGTTCAGAAAATGCACGAATATGACATAAAGTGTGCATAAAACATGTAGATAACATCAATAATGTGGCATGGAACATAAGAAATTATCGATACGTTGGAGACGTATCAGCATCCCCAAGCTTAGTTCTCGCTCGTCCCGAGCAGGTAAAACGATAACACGTATAATTTCGGAGTGACATGCCATCATAATCTTGATCATACTATTTGTAAAGCATATGTAGTGAATGCAGCGATCAAAACAATGTATATGACATGAGTAAACAAGTGAATCATAAAGCAAAGACTTTTCATGAATAGCACTTCAAGACAAGCATCAATTAAGTCTTGCATAAGAGTTAACTCATAAAGCAATAATTCAAAGTAAAGGCATTGAAGCAACACAAAAGAAGATTAAGTTTCAGCGGTTGCTTTCAACTTATAACATGTATATCTCATGGATATTGTCAACATAGAGTAATATAATAAGTGCAATAAGCAAGTATGTAGGAATCAATACACAGTTCACACAAGTGTTTGCTTCTTGAGGTGGAGAGAAATAGGTGAACTGACTCAACATTGAAAGTAAAAGAATGGTCCTCCATAGAGGAAAAGCATCGATTGCTATATTTGTGCTAGAGCTTTGATTTTGAAAACATGAAACAATTTTGTCAACGGTAGTAATAAAGCATATGTATCATGTAAATTATATCTTACAAGTTGCAAGCCTCATGCATAGTGTACTAATAGTGCCCGCACCTTGTCCTAATTAGCTTGGACTACCGGATCATCACAATGCACATGTTTTGACCAAGTGTCACAAAGGGGTACCTCTATGCCGCCTGTACAAAGGTCTAAGGAGAAAGCTCGCATGGATTTCTCGCTATTGATTATTCTTCAACTTAGACATCCATACCGGGACAACATAGACAACAGATAATGGACTCCTCTTTTATGCATAAGCATGTAACAACAATTAATAATTTTCTCATTTGAGATTGAGGATATTTGTCCAAAACTGAAACTTCCACCATGGATCATGGCTTTAGTTAGCGGCCCAATGTTCTTCTCTAACAATATGCATGCTTAACCATAAGGTGGTAGATCTCTCTTACTTCAGACAAGACGGACATGCATAACAACTCACATGAAATTCAACAATGAATAGTTGATGGCGTCCCCAGTGAACATGGTTATCGCACAACAAGCAACTTAATAAGAGATAAAGTGCATAATTACATATTCAATACCACAATAGTTTTTAAGCTATTTGTCCCATGAGCTATATATTGCAAAGGTGAATGATGGAATTTTAAAGGTAGCACTCAAGCAATTTACTTTGGAATGGCGGAAAAATACCATGTAGTAGGTAGGTATGGTGGACACAAATGGCATAGTGGTTGGCTCAAGTATTTTGGATGCATGAGAAGTATTCCCTCTCGATACAAGGTTTAGGCTAGCAAGGCTTATTTGAAACAAACACAAGGATGAACCGGTGCAGCAAAACTCACATAAAAGACATATTGAAAACATTATAAGACTCTACACCGTCTTCCTTGTTGTTCAAACTCAATACTAGAAATTATCTAGACCTTAGAGAAACCAAATATGCAAACCAAATTTTAGCATGCTCTATGTATTTCTTCATTAATGGGTGCAAAGCATATGATGCAAGAGCTTAAACATGAGCACAACAATTGCCAAGTATCACATTACCCAAGACATTTATAGCAATTACTACAAGTATCATTTTCCAATTCCAACCATATAACAATTTAACGAAGGAGAAACTTCGCCATGAATACTATGAGTAGAAACTAAGGACATACTTGTCCATATGCTACAGCGGAGCGTGTCTCTCTCCCATAAAGTGAATGCTAGGATCCATTTTATTCAAACAAAACAAAAAACAAAAACAAACCGACGCTCCAAGCAAAGCACATAAGATGTGATGGAATAAAAATATAGTTTCAGGGGAGGAACCTGATAATATTGTCGATGAAGAAGGGGATGCCTTGGGCATCCCCAAGCTTAGACGCTTGAGTCTTCTTAATATATGCAGGGGTGAACCACCGGGGCATCCCCAAGCTTAGAGCTTTCACTCTCCTTGATCATGTTGCATCATACTCCTCTCTTGATCCTTGAAAACTTCCTCCACACCAAACTCGAAACAACTTATTAGAGGGTTAGTGCATAATAAAAATTAACATATTCAGAGGTGACACAATCATTCTTAACACTTCTGGACATTGCATAATGCTACTGGACATTAGTGGATCAAAGAAATTCATCCAACATAGCAAAAGAGGCAATGCGAAATAAAAGGCAGAATCTGTCAAAACAGAACAGTTCGTATTGACGAATTTTAAAATGGCACCAGACTTGCTCAAATGAAAATTCTCAAATTGAATGAAAGTTGCGTACATATCTGAGGATCATGCACGTAAATTGGCTTAATTTTCTGAGCTACCTACTGGGAGGTGGACCCAGATTCGTGACAGCAAAGAAATCTGGAACTGCACAGTAATCCAAATCTAGTACTTACTTTTCTATCAACGGCTTTACTTGGCACAACAAAACACAAAACTAAGATAAGGAGAGGTTGCTACAGTAGTAAACAACTTCCAAGACACAAAATAAAAACAAAGTACTATAGGTAAAAACATGGGTTGTCTCCCATAAGCGCTTTTCTTTAACGCCTTTCAGCTAGGCGCAGAAAGTGTGTATCAAGTATTATCAAGAGACGGTGTGTCAACCTTACCTTGGGCTTTACCCTTACCTTTCTTATTGTTTTTCTTTCCCTTTGGTTTAGGAAATATATGATTTCCCCCCGGTATAGAGGTGAATTTCAGAGTGCCTTCTCCCACATCAATGACTGCTCCCAATAGTTTCAGCAGGGACCTTCCGAGTGTGATTTTTCCTGTTTCAACAACAAGATAATCAATGGATATTGTTCTTCCAAGAATGGTTGTATGCACACCTGCGGCTATTCCCTTAGGAATTATAATAGAGTTATCAATGAGAGTTATTTCTTCTCCTCCTTCATCGACTCCCCAAAGTTTCAAAGATTTATAAATACTTTCAGGCATAAGGCAAAATTCATACATAATATCACAGTAGGCATGGAGAGTTCGATCACCGATAACAATTTTAACAGTAGGATCCCACAATGAAAGTTTAGAGTTCACTAAAACTTGTTCAAGACGATTACGAACGTGGCAATAGTTATCATCCAAGCGAGATGTACTTATCTCGAGATTGTTTAATCTACTATATATGCTAATGAGGGCTGAATCAAAGTTATTAGCTGAATCATGTGATGCAACCAACTTCTTTATGGCATTAAAAGCTTGATCCCCATTGCAATGAAGGAAATCTCCTCCCACTAAAGTATCCAAAGCATATCTATAGCGAACCATAAGACCAAAATAAAAATTACTAAGGAGCAAACTTAGAGTCATTTGAGGTTCAGTTTTACGATAAGAAGTAAAAATTCTAGACCAAGCATCCTTAAAACTCTCCTCATCCCCTTGTTTAAAAGTGAAGACTAATTCTTCAGGCGAAGAAGTAACAGGTTCAGAGCTAGACATGGTAACAAGAGTAACTAATTTTTTTTTTTTGTATTTTTAATATAGAGTGCAAGACAGTAAATAAAGCAAACTAGATAAAGTAAATGCAAGTAACTAATTTTTTTGTGTTTTTGATATAGCAAACAAGATAGCAAATAAAGTAAAACTAACAACTAATTTTTTTGTATTTTGATTTATTGCAGCAAACAAAGTAGTAAATAAAACTAAGCAAGACAAAAACAAAGTAAAGAGATTGAGAAGTGGAGACTCCCCTTGCAGCGTGTCTTGATCTCCCCGGCAACGGCGCCAGAAATTTACTGCTGGCGTGAAGTTGGCGTGGGAGATAGAAATCTTTGTGGTGCAACTTTTCTTCAGATCGTCCCCGGCAACGGCGCCAGAAATTTAGCTTGATGGCGTGTAACTCACACGTTCGTTGGGAACCCCAAGAGGAAGGTATGATGCGCACAGCAGCAAGTTTTCCCTCAGAAAGAAACCAAGGTTTATCGAACCAGGAGGAGCCAAGAAGCACGTTGAAGGTTGATGGCGGCGGGATGTAGTGCGGCGCAACACCAGGGATTCCGGCGCCAACGTGGAACCTGCACAACACAACCAAAGTACTTTGCCCCAACGAAACAGTGAGGTTGTCAATCTCACCGGCTTGCTGTATTAAAGGTTTAACCGTATTGTGTGGAAGATGATTGTTTGCGAGAAAACAGTAAAAACAGTATTGCGATGGGATTGTATTTCAGTAAAGAGAATTGGACCGGGGTCCACAGTTCACTAGAGGTGTCTCTCCCATAAGACAAACAGCATGTTGGGTGAACAAATTACTGTTGGGCAATTGACAAATAAAGAGAGCATGACCATGCACATACATATCATGATGAGTATAGTGAGATTTAATTGGGCATTACGACAAAGTACATAGACCGCCATCCAACCGCATCTATGCCTAAAAAGTCCACCTTCGAGTTATCATCCGAACCCCTCCAGTATTAAGTTGCAAAGCAACAGACAATTGCATTAAGTATGGTGCGTAATGTAATCAACAACTACATCCTTAGACATAGCATCAATGTTTTATCCCTAGTGGCAACAGCACAACACAACCTTAGAACTTTCTGTCACTGTCCCAGGTGTCAATGCAGGCATGAACCCACTATCGAGCATAAATACTCCCTCTTGGAGTTACAAGCATCTACTTGGCCAGAGCATCTACTAGTAACGGAGAGCATGCAAGATCATAAACAACACATAGATATAACTTTGATAATCAACATAACAAGTATTCTCTATTCATCGGATCCCAACAAACGCAACATATAGAATTACACATAGATGATCTTGATCATGTTAGGCAGCTCACAAGATCCGACAATGATAGCACAATGGGGAGAAGACAACCATCTAGCTACTGCTATGGACCCATAGTCCAGGGGTAGACTACTCACACATCACACCGGAGGCGACCATGGCGGCGTAGAGTCCTCCGGGAGATGATTCCCCTCTCCGGCAGGGTGCCGGAGGCGATCTCCTGGATCCCCCGAGATGGGATCGGCGTTGGCGGCGTCTCTGGAAGGTTTTCCGTATCGTGGCTCTCGGTCCTGGGGGTTTCGTCACGGAGGCTTTAAGTAGGCGGAAGGGTAGGTCAAGAGGCGGCACGAGGGGCCCAGACCATAGGCCGGCGCGGCCAGGGCAGGGGCCGCGCCGCCCTATGCTCTGGTTGCCTCGTGGCCCCTCTTCGTCTCGTCTTCGGACTTCTGGAAGCTTCGTGGCAAAATAGGCCCCTGGGCGTTGATTTCGTCCAATTCCGAGAATATCCTTACTAGGATTTCTGAAACCAAAAACAGCAGAAAACAGCAACTGGCACTTCGGCATCTTGTTAATAGGTTAGTTCCAGAAAATGCACGAATATGACATAAAGTGTGCATAAAACATGTAGATAACATCAATAATGTGGCATGGAACATAAGAAATTATCGATACGTTGGAGACGTATCAAGCGTCACCGCTCTGCCGCCTCCCTCCGTCCTATAAAAAAGGGCCGCCTCTCATCGTCCCTCTCACACACAAACCCTAGCGCCTCTCTCCGCAACCCTAGCCGCCACCATCTCAAGAGTCGACACCATGGCTGGTAGAGCCGGAGGCCGAGCTCGCGACCGTGGTCGTGGTCGCGGCCGCGGCAGAGTTGTACGCTCGCCGTCGCCTACGACGCCGTCGTCGTGCTCATCGTTGGACAGGCAGGACGAGCAGGGGCCCGTGCTTTTCGAGTTCATCGTCATCCTCAAGGGCGACCCACACGGCATCCAGAGGATGCCGGACGACTTCATTGACTTCGTCGCCGACGACGAGCACCCGGGCTCGCTGCATCTGCGGGAGGATGGCTGCCACTGCTGTCGGTGGATCGTGGACGTGATCTACGACGCGCGCAACAAGATGTACCTCCACATCGGCTAGGAGAAGTTCGCGCGCTACCACTGCCTCGAAGCCAGCTTCATCCTCGTGTTCTCCTACTTCGGTGACAGGGACGTGAGCGTCAAGGTGTTCGACGAGACGCGTTGCCGCCGGAACTACCACGGCGACAACGCCGAGGAGGACGACGGCTGAAGAGTGTTGTTTCTTCGCAGCAAAAAAATACACGAAGGTTTCTGGATGTTCTTCCTCGGAAGAACCAACATGGGCACCCTCACCAGCTGGATTTTCCAGTTTGGGTGACTGGGTGTGCCCTCGAGTGTTCTTTCTTGACAGCGAACACATGAAACCTTCGATGCCCGGCCTAGTTAGGTTTAGTTTTTTTGCAATCTTTTATATTTGTGTCAACCATGGTTCAAACTATTTATTAGTTTGTGGAAAACCATGTTTCAAACTATATCTTCATGTAAACCACGTTCCAAATTATGTATTAGTTTGTGGAATATTTCTTATCTTTATTGAAATAAAAATGCAAAAACATAAAAAAGTGTATTTTAATGTTTGGGGGCGGCGTTTGGGGGACGCGGCTGGGGAGCGACGTCCCCCAAACGCGACACGAACAAAACACGTCCCCCAAACACTCAATCTGGTGCCGTTAGGGGGACGCGACTGGAAATGCTCTTAGGGCATCTCCAGCGGGCCGACGCATTTCGGACGTCTGAAATGTCCGTTTGCGTCGGCCCGCGGACGCGATGTGGCACAGGGCGACCGTTTGCGTCTGGGGTACCTCCAGCGGTGCGGACGCATTTTTTAACCGGGGACAACATCAAGCTCGCTAATTGCGTTTTACGTCTCGTCGAGGACTGCCTCCGGCGATTAACTGTTCCCACGCGACGACGTTCGTTCCCGCGCGTGCCCAATACATTGGCAAGTTTCGCTGGCGTTTCACGCGCGTGGGAAACGACCTACGCGCGAACGTCGTTTCCCGCCCTGGCGTGGCTATATATGGTGGACACCGGCGGGGACGACGGGCACACCTCAAGCTAATCCATCCATGGCCGGGCAGAACCTTAGTTGGGAACACGTTGTTCAGATGTGCCTCCACCTCCACCCGGAGGAGGAGGAGGTAGCCGCCACCGGCGTTGAGGCCCAGCAGCTGGACCTGGAGGCGGCGGCGGAGGAGGTTGCGGAGGCGGCAGAGCGCGCGGAAGGGCGCCTCGCAGCGACCAGGGCGGAGATCGCCAACGCCATGGCCGAGCTCGTGGAGGCGCGGGTGGTTGTCGCGGCCCCTCCGGCGGACGCCGTCATCCACGACATCGCGGACGACGACCCCCACCCTCCCGTGCATATCCGCTTCGAGTGCGCCGGCGACCAACGGGTTCTGCTCGCGTCCTTCGCGTCCCTGGCTGGGGACGCCCAGCGCCGTCAGGCTTGGGTGGCGGAGGAGGAAGCCGACAGCTATGCGATGGCCATGGCTCGGGGGTTAATGTGCTCCGACCTGGACTCGCTCCAGCGTAGGGGCCCTTCTCCCGCGCGGGTCGAGCAGGAGAACCGGGAGCTGGAGGCTGATACATCTCAAACGTATCTATAATTTCTTATGTTCCATGCTAGTTTTATGACAATACTCACATGTTTTATATACACTTTATATCATTTTGATGCATTTTCCGGCACTAACCTATTAACAAGATGCCGAAGCGCTAGTTCCTGTTTTCTGCTGTTTTTGGTTTCAGAAATCCTACATAGGAAATATTCTCGGAATTGGATGAAACAAAAGCCCACGGTCTTATTTTCCACGGAGCCTTCCAGAAGTCCGAAGAGGAGACGAAGAGGGGCGACGAGGCGGCCACACCCTAGGGGGCGCAGCCCCACCCCTGGCCGCGCCGTCCTATGGGGTGGGCCCCTCGAGCGCCCCCCGACTCTGCCCCTTCGCCTATATATTCTCTCCATCGTGAAAACCCTAGTACCGAGAGCCACGATACGAGAAAAGTTCCAGAGACGCCGCCGCCGCCAATCCCATCTCTGGGGATTCAGGATATCGCCTCTGGCACCCTGCCGGAGAGGGGAATCATCACCGGAGGGCTCTACATCGCCATGCCCGCCTCCGGACTGATGCGTGAGTAGTTCATCCTTGGTCTATGGGTCCATAGCAGTAGCTAGATGGTTGTCTTCTCCTCTTGTGCTATCATGTTTAGATCTTGTAAGCTGCCTATCATGATCAAGATCATCTATTTGTAATGCTACATGTTGTGTTTGTTGGGATCCGATGAATATGGAATACTATGTCAAGTTGATTATTGATCTATCATATATGTGTTGTTTATGATCTTGCATGATCTCCGTTGCTAGTAGAGGCTCTGGCCAAGTTGATACTTGTAACTTCAAGAGGGAGTATTTATGCTCGATACTGGGTTCATGCCTCCATTGAATGCAGGACGATGTGACGAGAAAGTTCTAAGGTTATGGATGTGCAGTTGCCACTAGGGATAAAACAACAATGCATTGTCTAAGGATATTTGAAAAGTTTACATTACGCACAGTACTTAATGCAATTGTCTGTTGTTTGCAACTTAATACTGGAAGGGGTGCGGATGCTAACCCGAAGGTGGACTTTTTAGGCATAGATGCATGCTGGATAGCGGTCTATGTTCTTTGTCGTAATGCCCTAAGTAAATCTCATATTAGTCATCATGATATGTATGTGCATTGCTATGCTCTCTCTATTTATCAATTGCCCAACTGTAATTTGTTCACCCAACATGCTATTTATCTTATTGGAGAGACACCACTAGTGAACTGTGGACCCCGGTCCATTCTTTTACATCTGAAATACAATCTACTGCAATCATTGCTCTCTGATGTTCTTTGCAAGCAAACATCATTTTCGACACCATACGTTTAATCCTTTGTTTACAGCAGGCCGGTGAGATTGACAACCTCACTGTTAAGTTGGGGCAAAGTATTTTGATTGTGTTGTGCAGGTTCCACGTTGGCATTGGAATCTCTGGTGTTGCGCCGCACTACACTCCTTCACCAACTACCTTCACGTGGCCTTCATCTCCTACTGGTTCGATAACCTTGGTTTCTTTCTGAGGGAAAACTTGCTGCTGTGTGCATCACACCTTCCTCTTGGGGTTCCCAACGGACGTGTGCATCACGCGCCATCAAGACTGTTTTCTGGCGCCGTTGCCGGGGACCTGAAGAAAAGTTACACTACAGAGATCTCTAACTCCCACGTCAACTGCACGCCAGCAACTATTTTCTGGCGCCGTTGCCGGGGAGATCAAGACACGTTGCAAGGGGAGTCTCTCACATCCAATCTCTTTACTTTGTTTATTGTGTTGCTTTACTTTATTTTATTTTCTGTTTTGTTTGCTTTCTTTATATCAAAAACACAAAAAAATTAGTTACTTGTTTTACTTTATTTAATTCGGTTTTGCTTAGTTTATTTTTATTATTGCTAAAATGAATATTCCTGAGAACACAAGTTGTGTGATTTCACTAGCACCAATAATAATGATTTCATATGCACACCTATTGCTCCACCTACTGCTACAGCAGAATTTTATGTAATTAAACCTGCTTTACTAAATCTTGTTATGAGAGAGCAATTTTCTGGTGTTAGTACTGATGATGCTGTTGCCCATCTTAATAATTTTGTTGAACTTTGTGAAATGCAAAAGTATAAGGATGTAGATGGGGACATTATAAAACTGAAATTGTTTCCTTTCTCCTTAAGAGGAAGAGCTAAAGATTGGTTGCTATCTTTGCCTAAGAATAGTATTGATTCATGGACTAAATGTAAAGATGCTTTTATTGGTAGATATTATCCTCCTGCTAAAATTATATCTTTGAGAAGTAGCATAATGAATTTTAAGCAATTGGATAATGAACATGTTGCCAAAGCATGATAAAGAATGAGATCTTTAGTAAAGAATTGCCCTACCCATGGACTAACTACTTGGATGATCATCCAAACCTTTTATGCAGGATTAATTTTTTTCTCAAGGAACCTATTGGATTCAGATGCTGGAGGTACTTTTATGTCCATTACTTTGGGTGCCGCGACAAAGCTTCTTGATAATATGATGATCAACTACTCTGAATGGCACACTGAAAGGACTCCACAAGGTAAGAAGGTAAATTCTGTTGAAGAAACCTCCTCCTTGAGTGATAAGATTGATGTTATTATGTCTATGCTTGTTAATGGTAGATCTAATGTTGATCCTAATAATGTTCCTTTATCTTCATTGGTTGCTCAAGAAGAGCATGTTGATGTGAACTTCATTAAAAGTAATAATTTCAACAACAATGCTTATAGGAATAATTTTGGTAACAATAACTATATGCCATATCCTTCTAATAATGGTAATGGTTATGGTAATTCTTACAACAATAGTAGGAGTGTACCCTCTGGTCTTGAAGTCATGCTTAAAGAATTTATTAGTACACAAACTGCTTTTAACAAATCTGTTGAAGAAAAGCTTGGTAAAATTGATGTTCTTGCTTCTAAGGTTGATAGTCTTGCTGCTGATGTTGATCTTTTAAAATTGAAAGTTATGCCTAATGAAGATAAAGATATTAAGTCATTTGCTACAGAAAACTCTATACAAGTTCGAATTAATGACAATATTAGAATGATGGCTGAACTGCATGCTAGGTGGGAAATAGAAGAAAAACTTGCTAAAGAAAATAATGTAGTTAAAGTTTCGACAATTACCACCACTAGTAATGTTGATGCTTCACATGTTGCTAAACCTCCTACTATCAATGGTAAAATAATCGGTGTTGGCAAGGTTTCTACTCCTAATACAAAGCGTGCAAAATTGCCTGAAATTGCTGAAACTATTTGTGATAAAAATGCTTAAATTTTTTAGAATATTGGGGACAATGATCCCATTGCTTTAGATCATAATGGTTTTGATTTTGATAATTGTCATATCTCTGAAGTTATTAAGTTCTTGCATAAACTTGCTAGAAGTCCTAATGCTAGTGCTATAAACTTGGCCTTTACAAAACATATTACAAATGCTCTCATTAAAGCTAGAGAAGAGAAATTAAAACTTGAAACTTCTATTCCTAGGAAGTTGGAAGATAGTTGGGAGCCTATTATTAAAATGAAAGTTAATGATTTTGATTGTAATGCTTTATGTGATCTTGGTGCAAGTATTTCTGTTATGCCTAAGAAACTTTATGATATGCTTGACTTGCCACCATTGAAATATTGTTATTTGGATGTTAATCTCGCTGATAATTCTATAAAGAAACCTTTGGGGAGGATTGATAATGTTCACATTACGGTTAACAATAACCTTGCCCCCGTTGATTTTGTTGTCTTGGCTATTGAATGCAATGCATCTTGTCCTATTATTTTGGGCAGACCCTTTCTTCGAACTGTTGGTGCTATTATTGATATGAAGGAAGCAAATATTAAGTATCAATTCCCTCTTAAGAAAGGTATGGAAAACTTCCCTAGAAATAGAATGAAGTTACCTTTTGATTCTATTATTAGAATAAATTATGATGTTGATGCTTCATCTCTTGATAATACTTGATTTACACTTCCTGCGCCTAGCTGAAAGGCGTTAAAGAAAAGCGCTTATGGGAGACAACCCATTATTTTATTTCTGCAATTTTTGTTTTATATTTGTGTCTTGGAAGTTGTTACTACTGTAGCAAACTCTCCTTATCTTTACTTTATTGCATTGTTGTGCCAAGTAAAGTCTTTGATAGTAAGGTTGATACTAGATTTGGATTTCTGCGCAGAAACAGATTTTGAGCTGTCACGAATTTGAGTAGATCTCTCTGTAGGAAACTTAGGAAAATCTGCGAAAATTCATGAGTGATCCTCAGATATGTACGCAACTTTCATTCAATTTGAGCTTCTTCATCTGAGCATGTTAAGTGCCTCTAAAAAATTCGTCTTTACGGACTGTTCTGTTTTGACAGATTCTGCCTTTTATTTCACATTGCCTCTTTTACAGTGTTGAGTGGATTTCTTTGCTCCATTAACTTTCAGTAGCTTTGGGTAATGTCCAGAAGTGTGGGGAATGATTGTGTCATCTCTGAACATGTGAATTTTTGATTATGCACTAACCCTCTAATGAGATTGTTTTGAGTTTGGTGTGGAGGAAGTTTTCAAGGATTAAGAGAGGAGGATGATATAATATGATCAAGAAGAGTGAAAAGTCTAAGCTTGGGGATGCCCCCGTGGTTCACCCCTGCATATTTCAAGAAGACTCAAGCATGTAAGCTTGGGGATGCCCAAGGCATCCCCTTCTTCATCGACAACTTATCAGGTCACCTCTAGTGAAACTATATTTTTATTCCGTCACATCTTATGTGCTTTACTTGGAGCATCTGTATGTTTTTATTTTTGTTTTTGTTTGAATAAATTCGGATCCTAGCAATCCTTGTGTGGGAGAAAGACATGCTCCGCTTGTTCATATGAACACTGGTGTTCTTAGCTTTACTTTTGATGTTCATGGCAAAGGTTGAAAACCGCTTCGTTCATTGCTATTTGGTTGGAAACTGAAAATGCTTCATGTGGTAATTGGTATATTATCTTGAATAATTTGATACTTGGCAATTGTTTTGAGCTCTCAAATAGATCATGTTTAAGCTCTTGCATCATGTAGTTTGAACCTATTAGTGGAGAATTACTGTAGAGCTTGTTGAAATTTGGTTTGCATGATTGTTCTCTCTAAAGTCTAGATATTTTCTGGTAAAAGTGTTTGAAGAACAAGGAAGACAGTGTAGAGTCTTATAATGCTTGCAATATGTTCTTATGTAAGTTTTGCTGTACCGGTTCATACTTGTGTTTGCTTCAAACAACCTTGCTAGCCAAAGCCTTGTACTGAGAGGGAATGCTTCTCGTGCATCCAAAACCTTGAGCCAAAACTTACGCCATTTGTGTACACCATAACTACCTACTATGTGGTATTTCTTTGCCATTCCAAAGTAAATTGCTTGCGTGCTACCTTTAAAATTTTCATTCCTTGTCTTTTCAATATATAGCTCATGGGAAAGTAGCTTAAAAACTATTGTGGTAAAGAATATGTCGCTTATGTATCTTATTCCTTATAAGTTGCTTGTTGAGCGGTAACCATGTTTCTGGGGACGCCATCAACTGTTACACTTTTGTTGAATATCATGTGAGTTGCTATGCATGTTCGTCTTGTCTGAAGTAAGGGTGATTTGCCATGAGTTGAATGGTTGAAGTATGCATATTGTTAGAGAAGAACATTGGGCCGCCAACCAAAGCCATGTATCATGGTGGAAGTTTCAGCTTGGAAATTAATCCTCAATCTCTTATGAGAATATTATCTGTTGTTGAATGCTTAAGCATTAAAGAGGAGTTCATTATCTGTTTTCTATGTTGTCCCGGTATGGATGTCCTCAAGTTGAGATCTATCAAAAACGAGAAATCAAATGCGATCTATCTCCTTGGACCTTTGTACAGGTGACATAAAGGTACCCCTTTGTGACACTTGGTTGAAACATATGTAATGCAATGATAATCCATGGAAATCCGAGCTAATTAGGACAAGGTGTGAGCACTATTGGTATTCGATGCATGAGGCTTGCAACTTATAGGATGTTTTATGCATAACACATATGAATTATTACTACCATTGAAAAATTGTTTCCATGTTTTCAAAATAAAAATCTGTAGCACATGAGTAATCCCTGCTTCCCTCTGCGAAGGGCCTTTCTTTTACTTTATGTTGAGTCAGTTTACCTACTTCTTTCCATCTTAGAAGCAAACACTTGTGTCAACTGTGTGCATTGATTCCTACATACTTGCTTATTTGCACTCATCATATTACTTTGTGTTGACAATTATCCATGAGATATACATGTTGAAGTTGAAAGCAACTGCTGAAACTTATATCTTCCTTTGTATTGCTTCAAAACCTTCTATTAAGAATCTATTGCTTTATGAGTTACTCTTATGCAAGACTTATTGATGCTTGTCTTGAAAGTACTATTCATGAAAAGTCTTTGCTATATGATTCAGTTGTTTAGTCATTATCTTTACCATTGCTTTGAATCACTTCATTCATCTCATATGCTTTACAATAGTATTGATCAAGATTATGATAGTAGCATGTCACTTCAGAAAGTATCCTTGTTATCGTTTACCTACTCGAGGGCGAGTAGGAACTAAGCTTGGGGATGCTTGATACGTCTCAAGCGTATCTATAATTTCTTATGTTCCATGCTAGTTTTATGACAATACTCACATATTTTATATACACTTTATATCATTTTTATGAATTTTCTGGCACTAACCTATTAACAAGATGCCGAAGCACCAGTTCCTGTTTTCTGCTGTTTTTGGTTTCAGAAATCCTACAGAGGAAATATTTTCGGAATTTGACGAAACAAAAGCCCACGGTCTTATTTTCCACGGAGCCTTCCAGAAGTCCGAAGAGGAGACGAAGAGGGGCGACGAGGCGGCAACACCCTAGGGGGGCGCGGCCCCACGCCTGGCCGCGCCGTCCTATGGGGTGGGCCCCTCGAGCGCCCCCCGACTCTGCCCCTTCGCCTATATATTCTCTCCGTCGAGAAAACCCTAGTACCGAGAGCCACGATACGAGAAAAGTTCCAGAGACTCCGCCGCCAATCCCATCTCTAGGATTCAGGATATCGCCTCTGGCACCCTGCCGGAGAGGGGAATCATCACCGGCGGGCTCTACATCACCATGCCCGTCTCCGGACTGATGCGTGAGTAGTTCATCCTTGGACTATGGGTCCATAGCAGTAGCTAGATGGTTCTCTTCTCCTATTGTGCTATCATGTTTAGATGTGAGCTGCCTATCATGATCAAGATCATCTATTTGTAATGCTACATGTTGTGTTTGTTGGGATCCGATGAATATGGAATACTATGTCAAGTTGATTATTGATCTATCATATATGTGTTGTTTATGATCCTGCATGCTCTCCGTTGCTAGTAGAGGCTCTGGCCAAGTTGATACTTGTAACTCCAAGAGGGAGTATTTATGCTCGATACTGGGTTCATGCCTCCATCGAATCTGGGACAGTGACAGAAAGTTCTAAGGTTATGGATGTGCTGTTGCCACTAGAGATAAAACAACAATGCTTTGTCTAAGGATATTTGTATTGTTTACATTACGCACAGTACTTAATGCAATTGTCTGTTGTTTGCAACTTAATACTGGAAGGGGTGCGGATGCTAACCCGAAGGTGGACTTTTTAGGCATAGATGCATGCTGGATAGCGGTCTATGTTCTTTGTCGTAATGCCCTAAGTAAATCTCATATTAGTCATCATGATATGTATGTGCATTGCTATGCTCTCTCTATTTGTCAATTGCCCAACTGTAATTTGTTCACCCAACATGCTATTTATCTTATTGGAGAGACACCACTAGTGAACTGTGGACCCCGGTCCATTCTTTTACATCTGAAATACAATCTACTGCAATCATTGTTCTCTGCTGTTCTTTGCAAGCAAACATCATTCTCCACACCGTACATTTAATCCCTTGTTTACAGCAAGCCGGTGAGATTGACAACCTCACTGTTAAGTTGGGGCAAAGTATTTTGATTGTGTTGTGCAGGTTCCACGTTGGCGCTGGAATCCCTGGTGTTGCGTCGCACTACACTCCTTCACCAACAACCTTCACGTGGCCTTCATCTCCTACTGGTTCGATAACCTTGGTTTCTTTCTGAGGGAAAACTTGCTGCTGTGCGCATCACACCTTCCTCTTGGGGTTCCCAACGAACGTGTGCATCACGCGCCATCAGAGGCCGCCATCGCCGCCAGGGACGAAGCGGTGGCGGAGGCGGCTAGGGACAGGGCCCGCTTCAGCGCCGACGTGGCGGCGATCCAGGAGGCGACCCAGGCGAACGAGGACGCGGCGGCGGTCCAGGTGGCGGCGGAGGAGGAGGAGGAGGCCGAGGCGGCGGCGTTGGCGGAGGCTACCCAGGTGGCGTTGGCCCAGGCGGAGGCCCTGTGGGACAGCTCCCTGGCCAAGGCCCTCGAACGGCGCAGGCGGCAGGACGAGATGTCCGTTCGCCGGCGTGTGCGGCGCGCGTGCGCGAAGCGCTCCCGCTTCAACGACTGCGCCAGCCCTTCCGGTGGCCAGTAGTAGGCCGCACGAGTGCGAGTAACCGAGGCCGGTGTAGGCCGCGCGACGGCGAGTAGGTACGGCCGTTGTAGTTTTAGGTTAACTCGACTAACCATCTCTATAAAGATGGTCCTTTTGGCCAATCAATAGTAATGAAAAAATCTTTTGCTTACCTTCTCACTCCCGACCGGATGCACCCAACGCGGACAGTTTCCGCGACCGCCGAGCGTCCGCAGAGACGCAAACCTGGCGCATATTTGGGCTAGGTTAGCGTCTCCGCGGACGGCCCGGTCATTATGCGTCGCGCCGCTGGATGGTGCCAGACGCATTTCCGATCACAGTGGACACAGACGATTGTTTAGCGTTCGTTTGCGTCGCGCCGCTGGAGATGCCCTTAGGATCGAAGAGTGTGACATGGATAATGGAGTATATCTTCTAGCATGCTAGGGTTTGTACCACCCTACACGTCTAGGGATCGGTCATGTGGTGACTGCTGGCCGCCGGGATGCACGCACGCCATGGGAGGAGCTACCTAGCTAACTAGACGATTCTTCCAAATTAAGAGCAACGCGGTCCTGCTTTGACCAGTCGCTCATCAGTACTACTTACTCCATCCTATAAAAGTTTCTAAAATTAATCTTAAAATTTAGATTTTAATTTTAATAAATCTCAGATAAGTTTAATGGGATGGAGAAAGTACATAATTCTATCACGCTTTGTCTACACATGCATGTTTCAGTGTCCAGATCTAGCTCGCGTAACCCACATATATCTCGTTTTGTCTCTCTTATTTTCCAAACGGAGCTATATCTCAACCTCTGCATTAATTGATGCATACAGCCTAGTTTATAAAAAGTTTACGAATAAATTTATTAAAATTTAAGGATCATAGAAAGTCGATATAAAAAATCAACCATCTACAAATGATAAACATACATCAGTTAGACATATTTTAATCTACTAGTATGCTGCTAACTAGCCTGGCTGTAATCTGGTCCCGTTAATCCTCCGCGAGGAGAAAAGATATATATTTTTTGTGCTGGATAATTCTCAGTAGCACCAGTTTTATATGAACGCTGCAGTGTTAATTAAGTACGTGAAGAGGCATAGATCATTGTTCACGTGTATGATGTACATTCGATGTATGTAGCGTCCACGTTTTTCTCGCGAGAGTAATAAAGCAAAATTACATCTCTCTACTAATAAAAGAGCCAGAGGGGCTGATCCAAATGATCTGGGACGTCCGATCGGTATATCTAACGCTTCACATTAGTTCCATGTTTAACGGGAGCGGACAAGGCTAATTCAGTTTTCCCATGACCCGCATGGACCCTCATCGCGAATGAATAACTGAACGCACACGACATGGCCATCGCCCCTGCCCTCCCACCAAGTTGGACGAAGTCAGAGTCTGCCCACCGCCGCCGCGGGAGCCTACACGCCAGGGCCAGACCGCCGCCGAGCCTGCACGCAACGGCCAGGCCGCCGCCGAGCCTGCAAGCAACGGTCAGGCCGCCCCGAGAGCCTGCACACCAGCGTCAGCCGGCACACCAGAGACCGCCGCCAAATCTGCACGCCAGGGCCAGACCGCCGCCGAGCCTGCACGCCAGGGCCAGACCGCCGCCGAGCTTGCACGCGAGGGCCAGGCTGCCAGCCGGCCACCACGCGACCCCGCCTGCTGTCTACCCGCCATGCATGCTGCGGCGGCCGCCGTCACGTCTTCTGCACCCACCAGCCACCAACAGCTTGACGTCTTCCTGCAGTTCGACGACATGGTCCCGCATTCCCGCCTAGCAGCAACACCACATCCCTGCACACGGATTGGACGCCGGAAATTAAAGGTGAATTGTGAATTGCATAAATATTTGTTTCCTGGATTTTGCGTCTGACATTATTCTTCTAGCTTGGCTCAATTTATGTCTATATGTACAGAGTTATTGCTTTTTTTTTGTCTATGATCACCATCTCTCTGTACTGCAAGATGTGATACTGGTACTGAATATACATCTTTTGTATATTAGTATGTAGGATTTATCAACCGCACGAGGAGAGAGCAACGATGCGGCCATCCCACTATCCCAGAGACCATAGCAAGGTGAGGATATTGAATGCACACAGGGAGGAATAATTGATCAGAAACAGGGTCATCTTCCTCCGTAGGACTTCCATGTCAATGTAGGATTGAGGCGTTGCTCCAATGCTTCCTTGTGTTCATCTCTATGAGCAGCTTCTCCTATTAATAGTCTCAACCGTTGTAAATTCTGAAAGAGGAATACGTCAGTGTTTCTGTTCGAACGTATATATTTATACATTCCAGATTTCTTTTGTAGAGGAGAAAGAGGTCTGCGTGGTTTTGTTCTCTTTCATTGATGTGAAAGCCTTTTGCTATGCCAATGAAAAACATTGTATTCTTACTTTATCTTTATGATAATTTATGTTACTTCGTACCTTTAACTTGAGAAACGCCACATAAAATGCATCGGCATTATAATTTACAAAATATTGTTATTGTTATGAAGTCTAATGATTGGGATTCTATAAGTAGGTAATGCTTTTCTGTTAACACCATGGTTGGGCTAATGTTATTTGTTTCAGTTGTGGCAGAGGATTTTGGTGGAGGGATATCATAACTTGGTTTGTTGTCAGCATTTTGGAGTTAGCGTCAACTCTTTGTCACAGCTGATGCAAGTTGAAAGGGAGCATGATGGTGCTTTGCGTAATTAGAAGATATCCTGAAGGCCTAACTAGATCTCATGTTATCCTTTCGGTGCTATACAGATGTTTAATCTAATCAATTGCTCCGGCAATTCTGTAGGCTCTGCAAATTAATTGCTCTTTCTTTGTAGGATGTAAGGCAATTACACTTCCAGGCTTAAGATGGAACATTTTCATACTTTATGCATAATGAGTTTGCATAATATATGTTTATGTATTTCCATACCAGTAAATCATATTGATAAATTTAAACCCTGCACTTTTTTGCTATCACCATTCTGGTTATTCTTGCTTGGCCTAAACATTCTTACATACAATTTGTGCTGCTTTCATTAATTTACCAAAATGGACTGTTGTATACCTGAACAACAGTTTGATGACACAAATGCAGAAGCTGAAAAGAACGAATGTATAGACCACATTCAGGAGATAGCCCTGTGCATGGGACGGTGGCCCTTCCAAGTTACTCATACAGGTGTTTATTTCCAAGCTTATGATATAGTTTGTGCAAGTACAATTTTCTTTTAAACATTTGGAGTGTGTAAATCTTTGTTTGGTTTCCTGTTGGATACCGGCGGCGGGACGGGACTGTTGAAGACCAATTTTTTTTGGGTGGACTATTTTCTTTTTATTGGAGTCAAGGAAGTAGCACTAATCCTTTCACCTGATTAATTGGTAGTACTCCGTATGTTTTTTGTTGCTACAGTTGTACTCCAATTTTCTTAAGCACAAACTATGTCTTCAAATAAGATGACTTGTGGCAGTTTGTCTTCCAGAGCGTGAAGACATTTCATCAGATGTAGCTACATCTTAGTGATAAACTTTCAACCATGGTTGTGCAAATTTACAAGATGTATTTCTTTGTTCAATCTTGTGACCAAGGTACGGAAAATGCACCTCTGCAACATTCAGATGAGTTCACCAGATGATTTAGAGAGGATGCGGAACTTAGAATTTACTAGCTGAATGCCCGTGCGTTGCTACGGTTTAAATAGTTACACTTGCGGATTTTACTTTTGTGTCTGACAATATTATAACATATCCCTCATCTAGCCTATTTTTTGTCAACAATCTACTAAACGCACAAGTATAGCAAAAATATAAATTTGTGTGGTTAATCGTAAGATATATCAAACTCTATATTGTCTAGATCACAAGATGAGATGAGATACTCCCTCGGTTTTTATATAAAAGTCAACTATGAATTTCTAGGTGAAATATTGACTAATAATTTTTACAATGAAATAAAAGTTATATGACATCAGAATCATGTTGTTGGAATAGTTTTCAAAAATGAATCCAATAACATAATCTATATGACATATAACTCGTATTTTTAGGTTACATCATTTATCAAAGTTCTACGTTGAAATACATGTCTTCCGATCCCCCGGGTCGTGCGTCTGCCACGTGCCCACCCGGTGAAGGAGAAAACGTGGCCACCAATTTCTTAGGCGTTCTCTTCTCATCTCTATCCTCTGGCCATCTCAGTAATCCTACACTTACGGATTCTCTGCCTACGGAAACACCTACGGACTGATGTGGAAGACTGGCATCTCCTCCGCGTTGACCGCAAAAATTCCCCATGAGCTCGCATGGCGCCGAGACACCGGCGTTGTGCATTCCGCTGCGCAGCCGTTCGCCCTAAGCTACCACGCCGTGTGTCCTAGGATCTCCAAATCCTCAAATCCCGCTGCTACAACCACTACCAACCGGTGCTACATGCCGCTGCCGGCGTTGCTCCGACCGTTGGCCACCGATGCTACTTGTCGCTGGCGGCGCTGCTGCGATGTTTGATGGCGCGTGATACAAAGAGAAGGTGGAGCTGCTGCAGTCGCCAGCCACCGGTCCTACATGCCGCTGCCGGCGTTGCTCCGACTACTGGCCAGTGGCCACTGCTGCTACTTGTCGCTGGCGGGCGCTGATGCGAAGATTGATGGCGCGTGCTACAAGGGGATGGCAGAGTTGCTGCAACCTCTGGCCGGAGGTGCTACATGCCGCCGGCGGCACTGCTGCCAGGGTTGACCACCGGCGCTACAAGGGCCGGCAGCTCTGCTACGACTTCGGGCCAGCGGTGCTATATGCAGCACGCAGCGCTGCTGCCAGTGGTGCCGCGAGGCAAGTCGCCAGAGATGGGTGCGGGGCGGAGCGCATGGCATCCGAAGACAGGGGCGAAGTGTGGTGGCGGCCTGAGATGCGGGCAGGGCGGAGTGCGTTCGAGGCTAGAGATGGGGGCTGACGGCGCAGGCTGCCGGTGATAGGGCAGGGCGGCCCGAAGCGCGACGCTATGCTGCAAGGCGGACACTGCCCGCGCGAACCCGCAGCGAGCGGCCCATGTAGCACCCTCGCCAGAGCTGGAGTGGTTCTGCAAGGTGGGGCGGTGCCAGCAGTAGGTTCCGCCGCGCGAGCTTCTTCTGCGAGCCCATCACCGGAGCTGGACCTGCGGCAGGGAGGCGCATGTGCGCATGGACGCATGGAATTTTAATGTCTGGGCGCTACTTTTCCTTATGTAAGTGGGACAGAATAAAACACACGGAAGCGTCATCTGACGGTAATCCGATAAACAATCAACGGCTGACGAGGGGGAGAATCGGAGGTTCCCATCGTGTGATGAATCGCGTGCTCATGTAATGTTGCTGCTTCAAGCTGGAGTTTCTTTTTTCAAATAGAGAGCGATAGGAATTGTAGTGGAGTCGGAAAGTGATTTATCAATCGATCTGGTCCTAGTTCGCCTCTGGCTCGACATGAATACATATGGGCCGGTGGGTTCTGGTCCATATATAGCAAGGCCCGTTTGTGACACCAGCCAGTCACCTATTGCAATTTAATAGTAAAGATAAGCTTGTGGAGTTGTGGTCTAGGATTCCCAACTTTATTTGTGAATTTTGTTTGCATCATAGTAATCTTACATACTTGCTTGCTTTCTGGTTCATGACCATCGCTCAGACTCCTCACCTGCCAATACCGACCTTTTGGCTGTTGCCCGACAATTTCCTCAACATTCCTTTACGTCTGCATTTTGCAGCCATTATTTAGCAAGTTTGTTACCCCAACTATTTGTATTAGTAGGTTCTCCAGATTTGTATTTACAAATAAAGAGAAAATAGTGAGCACACACAGAAAGAAGAAGGGGCACGCACAGAGTGTGATTGATTGATGTTATAATAATGTATTCAAATTTGGAATCTCGCCTTAATGTTGCTGCAGTAATTTATAGATTTATTTTTTATAAAATATAAAATAAATAATGTAAATTTTTTCAGATCAAGAGCTTTCAAATAATTCAAAACTGCATACGTGCAAATAAATAATCTGAACCGTTACACACGATAGTACAAACAAAATATAGTACCCGCAAAAGTTGACAAGCCCTTGCTGATGAAAACATTATGCAAGTAAATGATTATTCATTTGACTTAGTGATTATTTGTAAAACCAGACTTATTTTTATGTATCCCAAATTCCCAATACGTGCATTGCACGTGCAATATTACTAGTAATGAATTAAAAAACAAAATCAAGTCACGTTAGTAAGTTGATCATGTCGAATATAATTACCTAATCTGTTACATTAGATTGGTATTTTGGTTGAACTGACTAAAGCATGTAATTTTCGTTCAAATTCTAGACAACCACATTATTGAAAACTAAATATTTGCGGCCTCCCAAAAAAATCTAACGATCCATGTCTAAGGTCCGTGCGAGATCTAAAATAAAATACCACATATCGAACAAACAATTCCACATATCGAGCGGTGGACATGTAGGTACAAGCAGAATATATATATGTTCATGTCACATGTTGTTTTGTGCAAGTATGTTTTCTCGAGGTCGATGTTTCTGACAAAATTGTACGCTTGATGAATGTGATCCTGGTGATTGGTAATTTGCACCATCCACCACAACAAGTGGGGATGGGAACACTAGGGGTTTTCATTTTTGTGGTGTTTCCAGTACCAATTTGTAGGTGAAAATTCTAGGCGTGACATTCATTGGTTATATCTGGCAACAATGGATTTTTTGTTACTTCCTTACTGAATGCATTGTCTCGAGAGATTGGAGTTTCTTCGAGCTAAAAACTCATGATATACTTTTGTAATTAGATTGGGCAACAACAACTTGTGCACTATCCATTTCTGCCTCGCTATTGGAGACCCCTCTTTGTAGTCCGGCGTGTGGTGAAGATTTTATTTTTTTGATGAAGGGTGTTTTATTACTTAAAAGGTTTACGTATTACACCTAACCTCTGCATAACTAAGATGCACACAACCACTCATAACCAACAATCACAAAAGATAGAAATAAAAAAGGCGTCACACAAATAACTGAAAGTGCATGGAACCCCCATGTGTGGTTTTGGTAATTAATGACAATCCCTATGGACTAATGTTTGCATTGAGTTATATTTGTAGGAGTTGTTCATAGGCAATGCTTGAACCATAGGTTGGCTTCAAGATTGCAATAAGAAGCAAATGAAGAATATCAAGTGTCAAGTATGTCTTGAAGATGAAGATGAAGTGAGCTCTCAAGGTTAACTTCAAGACATCAACGAAATGAAGTGCAAGTTCAAGATGAGCCAACTCGAAGAGATCATAAGCTTAAAGCTTGCCATGAAGAAGAAATTGATAAAGGATATCAAGTGTCAAGTATGTCTTGAAGATGAAGATGAAGTGATCTCTCAAGATTAACTTCAAGACATCAACGAAATGAAGTGCAAGTTCAAGATGAGCCAACTCGAAGAGATCATAAGCTTAAAGCTTGCCATGAAGAAATGTAGTGCAAGTTCAAGATGAGCCATCTCGAAGAGATCCTTTGCTTGACTCTTGCCATCCATATGGTGATCATGCATATGTGAAGATGCGCCGAAGAAGAAGCTCTCCCATGGTGGATTATGGGGGAGCCATCCATATGGTGATCATGCATATGTGAAGATGCGCCGAAGAAGAAGCTCTCCCATGGTGGATTATGGGGGAGAAATCCACAATACTTCGTCAAGCAAGCACAATCAAAAAAGGCGTTCCATCTTGTTGAGGTCAAGATCGTCATCATCGAGCTCAAGTGGAATGCACAAGTATAAGGTTTGTTCTTGATAGGGTTTCTTTCTCACCGGTCTCATAGTGTAGTTGGAGACCGGTTTATAGTTTAGTTGCCGTACTATCAAGAGGGCTCTCGAGTGAGTAACTCGATCGTATTGTTCGGAGAGAGCTCAAACCTTTGCATCCTTGCATCATCTTTCTTGATTGTTATTTGGATCTTATCCATGTGATGTTTTAGAGCTTGTGCTTATTCTCATGATAAGCTCTAGTTCATCGAAAACGGATTTTGCATAGATCACTTGTTGCATTCTCGAGTTTTGTGATTTTCTCGGTTTCTCATGTTGAGGTGTTGGGTAAGCTCTTGTCGTCCTCTTTCCAACAAAATTGGTTTCACTCGATTCGGAGCTACCAATCTTAAGTTTTGGATTTTACAAGGTAGCAGGCCTATATCACCAGGCCGGATTTTCCGGGCCGGATATTTGCAAAATATCCGGCCCCTGAAAATCGGCTAAGGACTTTTGGCGAAGTTGCTTAGTGATACCCTGGATAGGGGCCGGATTTTTGGCTGGACTTTTGCCCGGATTTTCCTAGGGCCGGATATTCCAGGGGGGCGAATTATCCGGCCCTAACTTACACCGGATAATCCGGCCCTGGATTTTCCCCAACGGCTCGATTTTCTTGGGAGGGTATAAGTACCCCCCCTTCTTCCTCCTTGGGCTGGTGCTTCTTCCACTCTCTCTCTCCTCCATTGTTGTTCTTGAGAAGCTTGCCCTATCTCTCTATCCCTCCATGATTCTTGCCCCTTTTTGAGGGAAAAGAGAGAGGAGATCTAGATCCACACTTTGACCAAACCAAATCATCTCTTTGTGAGTGAATCTTTGGGATCTAGATCTTGGAGAATTTTGTGTTCTCCTCTTTGTTCTTCCTCTCTTATTCCCCCAATAGATTTTGTAGCTTTGTTGTAATTTGTGAGAGAAGGACTTGAGCATCTTTGTGGTGTTCTTGCCATTGCATTTTGTGCATTGGTTTGAGTTCTCCACGGTGATTCGTGGTGGTGAAAACAAGAAGGTTGTTACTCTTGGGTTCTTGGAACCCTAGACGGATTCGAGGCCTTTGTGGCGATTTGTTGGGAGCCTCCAATTAAGTTGTGGATGTGTGCCCCAATCTTTGTGTAAGGCCCGGTTTCCGCCTCGAAGGAAATCACTTAGTGGAACCGTGACCTAGGCCTTTGTGGCGAGGGTCAACGGAGAATAAGGTGAGGCGCCTTCGTGGCGTTCGGTGTGTGGTGTGAGTACCGCATCTTGGGTTGAGGCCTTTGTGGCGTTGGTGGGCATCGAGCAACCACACCTCAAGGTGAGCCTCTTGTGGCGTTCGGGAGCACTAAGCCACCGCACCTCTCCAACGGAGATTAGCACTCGCAAGAGTGTGAACTTCGGGATAAATCTTCATCTCCCGTGTGCTTCGGTTATCTCTATACCCGAGCTCTTTACTTATGCACTTTACCTTGTGATAGCCATCGTGCTTGAAGTTATATATCTTGCTATCACATAAGTTGCTTGTATTGCTTAGCATAAGTTGTTGGTGCACATAGGTGAACCATTGCTTAGAATAAGTTGTTTGTGCACATAGGTGAACCATAGTATATAGGCTTTGGGCTTGACAAAGTAAACGCTAGTTTTATTCCGCATTTGTTAAGCCCATCTCGTTAAAGTTTTAAACCGCCTATTGATACGTCTCCAACGTATCTATAATTTCCGATGTTCCATGCTTGTTTTATGACAATACCAACATGTTTTGTTCACACTTTATATCATTTTTATGCGTTTTCCGGAACTAACCTATTGACGAGATGCCGAGAGGCCAGTTGCTGTTTTCTGCTGTTTTTGGTTCCAGAAAGGCTGTTCGGGCAATATTCTCAGAATTGGACGAAATCAACGCCAAACCTCCTATTTTTCCCGGAAGGCTCCAGAACACCGAAGGAGAGTCGGAGGAGTGCCAGGGGGGCCCCACACCCTAGGGTGGCGCGGCCCAAGGGGGGGCGCGCCCCCCTATGGTGTGGCCAGCCCAGGCCCCCTCCGACTCCGATTCTTCGCCTATTTAAGCCGTCGTGACCTAAAACCTCGACACCAATTGACGAAACTCCAGAAAGACTCCAGGGGCGCCGCCGCCATCGCGAAACTCCAATTCGGGGGACAGAACTCTCTGTTCCGGCACCCTGCCGGACGGGGAATTGCCCCCGGAGCCATCTCCACCGCCGTCTTCACCGCCATCTTCACCGCCATCGCTGCCCCCATGATGAGGAGGGAGTAATTCACCCCCGAGGCTGAGGGCTTCACTGTAGCTATGTGGTTCATCTCTCTCCCATGTACCTCAATACAATAATCTCATGAGCTGCTTTACATGATTGAGATTCATATGAGTTTTGTATCACAATTTATCTATGTGCTACTCTAGTGATGTTATTAAAGTAGTTCTATTCCTCCTGCACGTGTGTAAAGGTGATTAGTGTGTGCACCGTGTGGTTCTTGTCGTAGGCTATGATCATGATCTCTTGTAGATTGTGGAGTTAATTATTACTATGATGGTATTGATGTGATCTATTCCTCCTACATATGCATGAAGGCGATAGTGTGCATGCTATGTTAGTACTTGGTTTAGTCTTTTGATCTATCTTACACTATAAGGTTACTAAATATGAACAAATTGTGGAGCTTGTTAACTCCGGCATTGAGGGTTCGTGTAATCCTACGCAATGCGTTCATCATCCAACAAAAGTGTAGAGTATGCATTTATCTGTTCTGTTATGTGATCAATGTTGAGAGTGTCCACTAGTGAAAGTGTAATCCCTAGGCCTTGTTCCTAAATACTGCTATCACCGCTGCTCGTTTACTGTTTTACCGCGTTACTACTGCTGCAATTCTACCACCATCAACTACACACCATCAAGCTATTTTCTGGCACCGTTGCTACTGCTCATACTTATTCATACCACCTGTATTTCACTATCTCTTCGCCGAACTAGTGCACCTATTAGGTGTGTTGGGGACACAAGAGACTTCTTGCTTTGTGGTTGCAGGGTTGCATGAGAGGGATATCTTTGACCTCTTCCTCCCTGAGTTCGATAAACCTTGGGTATCCACTTAAGGGAAACTTGCTGCTGTTCTACAAACCTCTGCTCTTGGAGGCCCAACACTGTCTACAGGAAAGGAGGGGGAACGTAGACATCAAGCACTTTTCTGGCGCCGTTGCCGGGGAGGAAAGGTAAAAGGCACTCATACTCCGGTTCCAGGTAAAGTATTTTTCTGGCGCCATTGTGTTTGTGCTCGAAGCTATTTCCTTTAGATCCTGCAATTGCAACTTTTTGTTTCTTGTTTACACTAGTTAGGCATAATGGAAAACAACAAAAAAAATTAGTGAGCTTTTTAATCTTTTTCCTGATTTAGAATTGTTTGATGCGAAAATTAAAAAACCTATGGAACCTTATTTGCATGCTAGTAGCGATGTTATTAGTATGAATGCAATTACTGCTAATGCTATGAAGAAGTCTAAGCTTGGGGAAGCTAGTTTTTGTGGTCTTTTTAGCTTCCCATCTTTTGGGGAGAAAATTTGTTCTGATAATGCTTTATCTCCCATATGCGATAACTCTAATAATGCTTCTGATATTTTAAATCCACCTGCTGAAAGTATTCCGTATAAAATACCCATGAAAATTATTGAACGTGTTATGGACAACCACTATAAAGGGGATGGAACTGTCCATCCTAGAGATCATTTACTGTTTTTGCACGAATTATGTGGGTTATTCAAGTGTGCAGGTATCTCTATGGATGAAGTGAGGAAGAAGCTATTCTCTGTTTCGCTGTCTGGTAAAGCAGCGCATTGGTATAAATTGTTGGAGAATAGGCATTCTCTTGGTTGGGAGGAAATTGCATCTCTCTTTTATTCTAAATTTTATCCTCCGCATGAAGTGCATATTGATAGGAATTATATTTATAACTTTTATCCTCGTGATGGAGAGAGTATTTCTCAAGCGTGGGGGAGAATGAAATCACTAATGCTCAAATGTCCCATTCATGAGCTCCCCCGTAATGTTATTGTTAACAATTTTTATGCGAGACTTTCAGGACAACACAAGGACTATCTGGACGCGTGTTCGGAAGGATCTTTCACAAGCAAGGAGGTTGAAGCTAGGTGGGACCTCCTCGATCGGATTGAGGACAACGCTGAAGGATGGGAGAACAATGAAGGTAAAGAGTCGTATAAATTATGATTATGAATGCATTGAAGCTTTTATGGATACCGATAAATTTCGAAATATGAGTGCTACTTATGGTCTTGACTCTCAAGTTGCTGCGAATCTTTATAAAGCCTTTGCTTCTCATTTTGAATTACCTAAAAATAATTTTGATAAGTATCATGAACCTTTTAAAGAGGCTTGCATGAAGAATGAAATTGTTGTTAATTATTGCAATAAGCATGCTCAAACTCCTAAGAATGCTATTTCCTATAAGCATGTTAATTTTTGTGGAATACATAGACCTTGTGGAATTAATCAAATCAAAGATGAATATTGTATCCATCATGCTAATGAAAAAACTAGAAAGTGGTTTAGGGCTCTAGATGATCTTGGTAAAAAAGTTTGTGCCCTCTATCCTTTTATTTGTGAAGTTTGCCATGAAGTGGGTCATTTTAATTTTCAATGCTCCTCCAGTGATATATTGAACCCAATGAGTGCTGCAAATTTGTATTGTGATGATGAAATTACTCCTAATCAGCATGATGAACTTACTTTATTTTTGGGGTGTGAAGAATTGTCGAGAAAAATCTCTTTGTTACATATGAGTGATCTTGATATTGATGATGTCCTGCATGGGTGTTTTTCTTATTGCATTGATAATAGCCATACAAATACTTACATACAAAATATTTTAGAAGATGACACCTTGCCAAAATATGATAGGACTGCTGTGTGTTTTCAACTAATTAATGAAAAGGAGGGATTCCCCCAAGTTTCTTCTATTGTTTCTGAAAGTAAATCAGGTTATGAGGACAAGCCACCCTTCAAGCCTCTTCCACCTAAAGGAGGGAACGAGGAGAAGGAAGAGAAGAAGAAGAAGGAACGAAGAAGAAGAAGAAGAAGAAGAAGGGGAATAAAAGAAAGAGGTAACATCATATCCCCGCGTATATGAGATAACAATAGGTAACCGTAAGTATGTTGCTCCTAATGATTATTGTGATAATGAATCTGAATATGATGATCTTCCTATGCCCTTTACATACATTAGCAATCATGATTTGAATGAGCACACCACTTTTGATATTACAAATCTCTGGGAAATTGATTCTATTTCTTATGATGACACTATGCCTCCGATCTCTAATGATTATTATAAAGAATGCTATGATGTAGGTTCTAATTATCCTTATGAAACTTGTCATAGTCGTGATTGGATTACCAAAAACAATTCCCTTAATAGGCAACTTGTTTACCATGTTCAAATTCTTGATAATAATCTTGCTCCAATTACTATTAATGAGAATAACTCTTCTTATGCCAAATTTAATGATACTTCTATGCATATGAACCATGATAAGAATGTTTTAAGTGATGGGTATATTGTGGATTTCATCAATGATGCTACTGAAAGTTATTATGAGAGAGGGAAATATGGTTATATGCATCTTAATGATATTAAGTTTCCCCTCTTTATGTTGAGAATCTTGAAGTTACTCGTGTTTTATCCTCTTATGCTTGTCACTTTGTTCTTCATGAATTCATTTGTGTACAAGATTCCTCTTCATAGGAAGCATGTTAGACTTAAATTTGTTTTGAATTTGCCTCTTGAAGCTCTCTTTTGCTTCAAATACTATTTCCCGCGAATGGATTATTAAAACTGCTGAGCCCATCTTAATGGCTATAAAGAAAGAACTTCTTGGGAGATAACCCATGTGTTATTTTGCTACAGTAATTTGTTTTTATTTTGTGTCTTGGAAGTTGTTCACTACTGTAGCAACCTCTCCTTATCTTAGTTTTGTGTTTTGTTGTGCCAAGTAAAGCCTCTAATCGAAGGTTGATACTAGATTTGGATTTCTGCGCAGAAACAGATTTCTATCTGTCACGAATCTGGGATTTTCTCTCTGTAGAAAAATCAGAAAAATATGCCAATTTACGTGCGTGTTCCTCAGATATGTACGCTACTTTCATTAGTTTTGAGTTTTCTGATCTGAGCAACGGAAGTATTTATTAGAAATTCGTCTTTACGGACTGTTCTGTTTTGACAGATTCTGCCTTTTATTTCGCATTGCCTCTTTTGCTATGTGGGATGGATTTCTTTGTTCCATTAAACTCCAGTAGCTTTGAGCAATGTTCAGAAGTGTTAAGAATGAGTGTGTCACCTCTGAACATGTGAGTTTTTGATTATGTACTAACCCCTCTAATGAAGTTTATGAGAAGTTTGGTGTGAAGGAAGTTTTCAAGGGTCAAGAGAGGAGGATGATATACTATGATCAAGAAGAGTGAAAGCTCTAAGCTTGGGGATGCCCCGGTGGTTCACCCCTGCATATATCAAGAAGACTCAAGCGTCTAAGCTTGGGGATGCCCAAGGCATCCCCTTCTTCATCGACAAATTATCAGGTTCCTTCTCTTGAAACTATATTTTTATTCGGTCACATCTTATGTGCTTTACTTGGAGCGTCTGTGTGCTTTTGTTTTTGTTTTTGTTTGAATAAATTGGATTACATCATGCTTGTGTGAGAGAGAGACACGCTCCGCTGTTGCATATGAACACATGTGTTCTTAGCTCATGATATTCATGGCGAAGTTTCCTCTTCGTTAAATTGTTATATGGTTGGAATTGGAAAATGCTACATGGAGTAATTGCTATAATGTCTTGGGTAATGTGATACTTGGCAATTGTTGTGCTCATGTTTAAGCTCTTGCATCATATACCTTACACTTATTAGTGAAGAAATACATAGAGCTTGTTAAAATTTGGTTTGCATGAGTGGTTTCTCTAGAGTCTAGATATTTTCTAGTAAGATGTTTGAACAACAAGGAAGACGATGTATAGTTTTATAATGCTTGTAATATGTCTTTTATGTGAGTTTTGCTGTACTAGTTCGTGCTTGTGTTTGCTTCAAACAACCTTGCTAGCCTAAACCTTGTATCGAGAGGGAATACTTCTCATGCATCCAAATCCTGAGCCAAACAACACTATGCCATTTGTGTCCACCATACCTACCTACTATGTGGTATTTCCTGCCATTCCAAAGTAAATTGCTTGAGTGCTACCTTTAAACAATTCAAAATTTATCACCTCTGATTTGTGTCAATGTTTTATAGCTCATGAGGAAGTATGTGGTGTTTAGCTTTCAACCTTGTCATTTACTTTTGACGGACTCTCATATGGACTAGTGGCACATCCGCTTATCCAATAATTTTGCAAAAAGAGCTGGCAATGGGATTCCCAGTCCCAAATTAATTAACAAAAATAGACACTCCTCCATGGTATGTGATTGTTGGACGGCACCCGAAGGATTCGGTTAGCCATGGCTTGTGTAAGCAAAGGTTGGGAGGAGTGTCATCATCATAATAAAACTAAAATAAAAAGGCACTCCTTCATGGTATGAGATTGTTGGCAGGCACCCGAGGATTCGGTTAGCCATGGTTTGTGAAAGAAAGGTTGGAAGGAGTGCCACCCAAAAATAAAATAATTCATGGGAGCCGCTCTTGGAAGTCCGGTTGGCGAGGTAGTTAGTGTACCCATTACCATTCGTTGACAACAACAAACACCTCTCAAAACTTTACTTTTTATGCTCTCTATATGTTTTCAAAACCAAAGCTCTAGCACAAATATAGCAATCGATGCTTTCCTCTTTGAAGGACCATTCTTTTACTTTTATTGTTGAGTCAGTTCACCTATTTCTCTCCACCTCAAGAAGCAAACATTTGTGTGAACTGTGCATTGATTCTTACATACTTGCTTATTGCATTTGTTATATTGCTCTGCATTGACAACTATCTATGAGATATACATGTTACAAGTTGAAAGCAACCGCTGAAACTTAATCTTCCATTGTGTTGCTTCAATACCTTTACTAAGAATTTATTGCTTTATGAGTAATTCTTATGCAAGACTTGTTGATGCTTGTCTCGAAAGTACTATTCATGAAAAGTCTTTGCTATATGATTCAATTGTTTACTCATTGCATTTACATTGTTTCGAATCGCTGCATTCATCTCATATGCTTTACAATGGTATGATTAAGATTATGTTGGTAGCATGTCACCTCAGAAATTATCTTTTATCGTTTACCTACTCGAGGACGAGTAGGAACTAAGCTTGGGGATGCTGATACGTCTCCAACGTATCTATAATTTCCGATGTTCCATGCTTGTTTTATGACAATACCAACATGTTTTGTTCACACTTTATATCATTTTTATGCGTTTTCCGGAACTAACCTATTGACGAGATGCCGAGAGGCCAGTTCCTGTTTTCTGCTGTTTTTGGTTCCGTAAAGGCTGTTCGGGCAATATACTCGTAATTGGACGAAATCAACGCAAAACCTCCTATTTTTCCCGGAAGGCTCCGGAACACCGCCGGCGAGTCGGAGGAGTGCCAGGGGGCCCCACACCCTAGGGTGGCGCGGCCCAAGGGGGCGCGCCCCCTATGGTGTGGCCAGCCAGCCCCCTCCGACTCCGATTCTTCGCCTATTTAAGCCGTCGTGACCTAAAACCTCGACACCAATTGACGAAACTCAGAAAGACTCCAGGCGCCGCCGCCATCGCGAAACTCCAATTCGGGGGACAGAACTCTCTGTTCCGGCACCCTGCCGGACGGGGAATTGCCCCCGGAGCCATCTCCACCGCCGTCTTCACCGCCATCTTCACCGCCATCGCTGCCCCCATGATGAGGAGGGAGTAATTCACCCCCGAGGCTGAGGGCTTCGCTGTAGCTATGTGGTTCATCTCTCTCCCATGTACCTCAATACAATAATCTCATGAGCTGCTTTACATGATTGAGATTCATATGAGTTTTGTATCACAATTTATCTATGTGCTACTCTAGTGATGTTATTAAAGTAGTTCTATTCCTCCTGCACGTGTGTAAAGGTGATTAGTGTGTGCACCGTGTGGTTCTTGTCGTAGGCTATGATCATGATCTCTTGTAGATTGTGGAGTTAATTATTACTATGATGGTATTGATGTGATCTATTCCTCCTACATATGCATGAAGGCGATAGTGTGCATGCTATGTTAGTACTTGGTTTAGTCTTTTGATCTATCTTACACTATAAGGTTACTAAATATGAACAAATTGTGGAGCTTGTTAACTCCGGCATTGAGGGTTCGTGTAATCCTACGCAATGCGTTCATCATCCAACAAAAGTGTAGAGTATGCATTTATCTGTTCTGTTATGTGATCAATGTTGAGAGTGTCCACTAGTGAAAGTGTAATCCCTAGGCCTTGTTCCTAAATACTGCTATCACCGCTGCTCGTTTACTGTTTTACCGCGTTACTACTGCTGCAATTCTACCACCATCAACTACACACCATCAAGCTATTTTCTGGCACCGTTGCTACTGCTCATACTTATTCATACCACCTGTATTTCACTATCTCTTCGCCGAACTAGTGCACCTATTAGGTGTGTTGGGGACACAAGAGACTTCTTGCTTTGTGGTTGCAGGGTTGCATGAGAGGGATATCTTTGACCTCTTCCTCCCTGAGTTCGATAAACCTTGGGTATCCACTTAAGGGAAACTTGCTGCTGTTCTACAAACCTCTGCTCTTGGAGGCCCAACACTGTCTACAGGAAAGGAGGGGGAACGTAGACATCACCTATCCCCCCCTCTAGGCGACATCCGTGTCCTTTCAATAACTCTCAAAGAAACTGCATAGGCGCCTAAGCCGATGGAGATCCAATCCAAAGATCACACTGCCATTGTCTCGCTGTGTCCTCCAACCATGTAGGCATATCTATAAATTGGTTACTATTCTTCATACGTTGTAGAGACGGTCATGAACGGAAAAAAGTTATGCACCGATAGATAACCTATATAAGAGAAGAATTTTTATGATTAAAAATCTTGTCATCACTACATATCCATAGCGATCAAATGATGGCAACCGCTCTCACCCAAATAAGTACTTTAAACATACGATCCACACCGTTTAGCCAATTGCTGAATATATTGAGCTATTGAGCTCAACAATCATTTCGCTACAACATTTTCTACTGTATCTATTGAGCTAGATAGCACACTTCCATCATTTAACGAATAGCAGGGAAGAATAAGGAGACTAATATAAAGATAATTTAGCCAAACGAAACTGGAATGAGTGTCCGAAATGTGTCTTCTGCGGGGATCAGGAGACTATCCAACATCTCTTTGTGGAGTGTCCGTTTGCTAAACTTCTTTGGCGTACAGTTAATTTCACTTATGATCTTCCACCTCCATCAAATATTACTAATATGTTTGGTAATTGGTTGAATGGAGTAGATAGACAATATAAGGCTTTTATCCGAATTGGAGTTTCTGCTTTATGTTGGTCTATATGAAGGGTTAGAAATGATATTATCTTTAACAGGAAAAATTCTTTTCACTTTTTGCAGGTTATTCATATGGTGGCATATTGAGTCCAGCTTTGGTCCCTCCTCTCGCCGGAGGGACAGCGGGATGTTATGGCTACTGGGTGCATATGGCTCCTGATGGCCGCTCATGATATCTTGTGCCAGGTTGGTTGGCGGCATACTAGGAGGCTTGGTTCATGAGTACTCTTTTTATGTCATCTTTCTTAGGAATGGTTGATTTTTGTATCAATCATTGATGATACTTGAGATGTAATCAATACTGTTCTTGATATTATTATTAATAAAAAGCCGTGTGCATCATCATGATGCAGAAGCTGGGGTATACCCCATTTCGAAAAAAAGCAGAGAAGAATAAGGATCACCGGAGAAGATCGATCTATGAGCCAAATTACTTCACAATTGTTAAATATTTAAGATTTGTCTGTTTTATTTACAATCGCCTTCAGTGCTTGCAGAGTGAAATGTTTCCTTGCTTTTCAATCATAGTTCACAGATACGAAGGATGAATCAGGCTATCGTTTCTAGTTGAATGAAAGTTCTGGATAGCACTGGAGATAAGCCAGCCCGATAATTGTCTTATGTATGTTGCCCAAGAAATTTGTGTCTCATTTGGTTTTGTTATAAACGATGCATTTTTTGCACTCCCGTGCCAAGCCATCTCATATGATCCACAGTGGTGGCTACAGGATGCATCACCGACAGTTTCTTTTATCTGGTCGCTTGCTACGCTGACGATCCGCAATTGCAGGCTAGCTGCAGGCGTAAAGATCGACCGATCGACCGTGAAATACCTGCATGGAGCAAAATACGCTTGTTGTATAGATGATAGCTGCATTCTCACTTCTACTTCATTTTGTTATTTCTAGTTTATACTTTAGGGCCAACTTTAAATTAGAAATTGTGAGATAACTTACAGGTGGGGTTTTGGCGGGATCTCCATAGCTGGCAGTCCAATTAGAAAAATGTATTGCCGGTCAGTGTTTTTTTCTGGAAGCTATATATGCTCGTCAAGGATTAGGAGCCGCCTAGCTAGCTAATAGTTGGTACTACTGTTACTGTCACGCGTCACCCCTAGCTAACCGTCTACATGTTTCCTTCCGTTTAGGGCATCTCCAACAGGGTGACCCATCCCGCACGTCCGGATGGGTTCAGTTGGATAAAAACACGGCCCAACGCGGTAACGCACCGCAAATGCGGATGGCCGCGGCGTCCGGAACGACGCAAATCCGGCCCAAATTTGGACCGGGTTTGCGTGGCTGCGGATGGCACGCGACGTCCTCGCGTGTCCGCCTGGTTCGCGTGGCTGGTCCAGCTGTCGGTGCCCCAGTCCTATTAAATGTGGACTGGGGGAGGGGACTGTCCCTATCCAGTCCCCACTCTCCACTCCGGCCACACGCACGAGCGACCGCGAGCTTCCGCGCTGCCATGGCCCCGAAGCGGGAGTTCCTCCCGTCCGCGAACGACCACAAGGCCGGCAGCAGCCGGCGAATCGGGCCAGCGGCGTTCGACATGGGGCCACCGGCTCCTCCCAGCCACGACCGGATCTACGTCACCATAGCGGTGGCGCAGATGTTCTGGGACGCCGGCGTCCCAATGCCATGGGGGGACGTGCACCACCCCCACGGCTGGCACCTGAGCCCAGATCGGGTTCCGGTGCCGCCCATCCCGGGCTCCGGCCGCGCCCGCATTGCGGAGATCCGGAGGCGCCGCGCGCAGCTGCCGGCGGACCTCCGGGAGCACCCCGCATACGGCGACACAAGTCCCAATTGGGACTTGTGGTTCGAGGTGGAGCACGACGCGCGCCGGCGCACGTGCTTCACGTCCGCGACGGCTCGGCCTCGCGCGCAGCCGCGGACGCCTGCAAGGCGGGCTGGCCACCGGCCCCGGCGGCCTATACATCGACGAGGCCGCGTCGGCGCCACAGGCCCAACCCCAGCCCCAGCCCGAGTCCTAGGAGGAGGACGACCCCGAGCTGCAGGCGGCGCTCGCGGCGTCCCTTGAGCAGCGCGACCTCGAGGAGCTGGCCAAATGGCCGCACCTCGCGGAGACGTTGCGCACCTCCACGCTGGAGGAGATGGCCAGGAAGGCCCATGAGGACGCCCAGGCGGAGGCATGGGCCTTCCTCGAGATGGCTCGCCAGGAGGAGGAGGCCACGCGCCAGGCGGCGCTCCGGGAGGAGATGGAGTGCCGGGCCACGCTCCGGGCGGAGGAGGAGCGCCGGGCCGCGCTCCGCCAGGAGGCGGAGCTGCAGGCCGCAGCGGCGGAGCAGCTCCGGAAGGAGTCTGCGCGGAGGGCACGGCTACGCAGGCCGGCGAGCCCTCCGGACCCGCACTCCGCCTGGGAAAGGGCGCAATGGTCGCCCTGGCCGGAGTTCCCGGCGCCCTCCGGCGTGTCCAACCGAAACAGCGCGTCGCTGCCGGGGGGGCGTGATACGCGTACAGCACGCGTCCGTTGGGAACCCCAAGAGGAAGGTGTGATGCGTACAACGGCAAGTTTTCCCTCAGTAAGAAACCAAGGTTTATCGAACCAGTAGGAGCCAAGAAGCACGTTGAAGGTTGATGGCGGCGAGATGTAGTGCGGCCCAACACCAGGGATTCCGGCGCCAACGTGGAACCTGCACAACACAACCAAAGTACTTTGCCCCAACGTAACAGTGAGGCTGTCAATCTCACCGGCTTGCTGTAACAAAGGATTAGATGTATAGTGTGGATGATGATGTTTGCAGAAAACAGTAAAGAACAATTGCAGTAGATTGTATTTCAGATGTAAAGAATAGGACCGGGGTCCACAGTTCACTAGAGGTGTCTCTCCCATAAGAATTAGCATGCTGGGTGAACAAATTACAGTTGGGCAATTGACAAATAATGAGGGCATGACAATGCACATACATGATATGAAGAGTATTGTGAGATTTAATTGGGCATTACGACAAAGTACATAGACCGCTATCCAGCATGCATCTATGCCTAAAAAGTCCACCTTCAGGTTATCATCCGAACCCCTTCCAGTATTAAGTTGTAAACAACCGACAACTACATCCTCGGACATAGCATCGATGTTTTATCCCTAGTGGCAACAGCACATCCACAACCTTAGAACTTTCTGTCACTGTCCCAGATTTAATGGAGGCATGAACCCACTATCGAGCATAAATACTCCCTCTTGGAGTTACAAGCAAAAACTTGGCCAGAGCCTCTACTAGCAACGGAGAGCATGCAAGATCATAAACAACACATGATAGATTGATAATCAACATAACATAGCATTCACTATCCATCGGATCCCAACAAAGACAACATATAGTATTACAGATAGATGATCTTGATCATGTTAGGCAGCTCACAAGATCCGACAATGATAGCACAATGAGGAGAAGACAACCATCTAGCTACTGCTATGGACCCATAGTCCAGGGGTGAACTACTCACACATCACTCCGGAGGCGACCATGGCGGTGTAGAGTCCTCCGGGAGATGATTCCCCTCTCCGGCAGGGTGCCGGAGGCGATATCCTGAATCCCCCGAGATGGGATTGGCGGCGGCGGCGTCTCTGGAAGGTTTTCCGTATCGTGGCTCTCGGTACTGGGGGTTTCGTGACGAAGGCTATTTGTAGGCGGAAGGGCAGGTCAAGGGGCGTCACGAGGGGCCCACACAGTAGGGCCGCGCGGCCAGGTCTTGGGCCACGCCGCCCTGTTGTGTGGCCACCTCGTGGCCCCACTTCGTCTCCTCTTCGGTCTTCTGGAAGCTTCGTGGAAAAATAGGCCCCTGGGCGTTGATTTCGTCCAATTCCGAGAATATTTCCTTACTAGGATTTCTGAAACCAAAAACAGCAGAAAACAACAACTGGCTCTTCGACATCTTGTTAATAGGTTAGTGTCGGAAAATGCATAAATATGACATAAAGTATGCATAAAACATGTAGGTATCATCAATAAAGTAGCATGGAACATAAGAAATTATCGATACGTTGGAGACGTATCAGCATCACCAAGCTTAGTTCCTACTCGTCCCGAGTAGGTAAACGATAACAAAGATAATTTCTGGAGTGACATGCCATCATAATCTTGATCATACTATTATAAGCATATGTAATGAATGCAGCGATCCAAGACAATGGTAAAGAGAATGAGTAAACAACTGAATCATATAGAAAAGACTTTTCATGAATAGTACTTTCAAGACAAGCATCAATAAGTCTTGCATAAGAGTTAACTCATAAAGCAATAAATTCATAGTAAATGTATTGAAGCAACACAAAGGAAGATTAAGTTTCAGCGGTTGCTTTCAACTTGTAATATGTATATCTCATGGATTGTTGTCAACATAAAGTAGTATGATGAATGCAAATATGCAAGCATGTAAGAATCAATGCACAGTTAACACAAGTGTTTGCTTCTTGAGGTGGGAGGAAATAGGTAAACTGACTCAACATAAAAGTCAAAGAAAGGTCCTTCAAAGAGGAAAGCATCGATTGCTATATTTGTGCTAGAGCTTTTATTTTGAAAACAAGAAACAATTTTGTCAACGGTAGTAATAAAACATATGTGTTATGTAAATTATATCCTACAAGTTGCAAGCCTCATGCATAGTATACCAATAGTGCCCGCACCTTGTCCTAATTAGCTCGGATTACCTGGATTATCACCGCAATACATATGTTTTAACCAAGTGTCACAAAGGGGTACCTCTATGCCGCCTGTACAAAGGTCTAAGGAGAAAGCTCGCATTGGATTTCTCGCTTTTGATTATTCTCAACTTAGACATCCATACCGGGACAACATAGACAACAGATAATGGACTCCTCTTTAATGCTTAAGCATTCAATAACAATTAATTTTCTCATTAGAGATTTGAGGATTGTTGTCCAAAACTGAAACTTCCACCATGAATCATGGCTTTAGTTAGCGGCCCAATGTTCTTCTCTAACAGTATGCATGCTCAAACCTTTCAACTCATGGTAAATCGCCCTTACTTCAGACAAGACGAACATGCATAGCAACTCACATGATATTCAACAAAGAGTAGTTGATGGCGTCCCCAGGAACATGGTTATCGCACAGCAAGCAACTTAATAAGAAATAAAATGCATAAGTACATATTCAATACCACAATAGTTTTTAAGCTATTTATCCCATGAGCTATATATTGCAAAGGCAAAGGATGGAAATTTAAAGGTAGCACTCAAGAAATTTACTTTGGAATGGCGGAGAAATACCATGTAGTAGGTAGGTATGGTGGACACAAATGGCATAGTTATTGGCTCAAGGATTTGGATGCACGAGAAGTAATCCTTCTCAATACGAGGCTTAGGCTAGCAAGGTTATTTGAAGCAAACACAAGCATGAACCGGTACAGCAAAACTCACATAAAAACATATTGCAAGCATTATAAGACTCTACACTGTCATCCTTGTTGCTCAAACCTTTACTAGAAAATATCTAGACTTTAGAGAGACCAATCGTGCAAACCAAATTTCAACAAGCTCTATGTATTTCTTCACTAATAGGTGCAAAGTACATGATGCAAGAGCTTAAACATGATTTATAACAATTGCCAAGTGTCAAATTTCTATGACATTTTACCAATTACCACATGTAGCATTTTCCGTTTCCAACCATATAACAATTAACGAAGCAGATTATCCTTCGCCATGAACATTATGAGTAAAGCCAAGGACATATTTGTCCATATGATACAGCGGAGCGTGTCTCTCTCCCACAAGATGAATGCTAGGATCCATTTTATTCAAACAAAACAAAAACAAAAAACAAACAGACGCTCCAAGCAAAGTACATAAGATGTGATGGAATAAAAATATAGTTTCACTAGAGGAACCTGATAATGTTGTCGATGAAGAAGGGGATGCCCAAGGCATCCCCAAGCTTAGATGCTTGAGTCTTCTTGAAATACGCAGGGATGAACCACCGGGGCATCCCCAAGCTTAGAGCTTTCACTCTCCTTGATCATATTGTATCATCCTCCTCTCTTGATCCTTGAAAACTTCCTCCACACCAAACTCAAAACAACTCATTAGAGGGTTAGTGCACAATTAAAATTTACATGTTCAGAGGTGACATAATCATTCTTAACACTTCTGGACATTGCACAAAGCTACTGAAAGTTAATGGAACAAAGAAATCCATCAAGCATAGTAAAACAGGCAATGCGAAATAAAAGGCAGAATCTGTCAAAACAGAACAGTTCGTAAAGAAGAATTTCTAACAGGCACCAGACTTGCTCAAATGAAAATGCTCAAATTTAATGAAAGTTGCGTACATACCTGAGGATCACTCACGTAAATTGGCATAATTTTCTGAGTTACCTACAGAGGATTAGGCCCAGATTCGTGACAGAAGAAATCTGTTTCTGCGCAGTAATCCAAATCTAGTATGAACCTTACTATCAAAGACTTTACTTGGCACAACAATGCAACAAAACTAAGATAAGGAGAGGTTGATACAGTAGTAACAACTTCCAAGACTCAAATATAAAACAAAAGTGCAGTAGTAAAATCATGGGTTGTCTCCCATAAGCGCTTTTCTTTAACGCCTTTCAGCTAGGCGCAGAAAGTGTGTATCAAGTATTATCAAGAGATGAAGTATCAACATCATAGTTTGTTCCATTAGGTATCTTAGATGCTCCCTTTTCTATAGTGGTGTTAAGATCTTTATCAATTTTAGGCCTATAATAATATTTTTTTGGTTTAGGCACCTTAGAGACATACATGAATTTTTGCTCCTTACCCACATAAGATTTCTCTCTAAACTTAATAGATGAAAAGGTTGAACCCAAGGTTCCCATAGCTTCTTCAAGTTCACTAATTCTTTGGGTTTGATTATCGTGAGTAGCACAAGCTTCTAGGATGGAGATTCTCTCATTAATTCCACCTAGAGATTTGTCAAGTTTATCAGTGCTATTAAGTAATTCTTCCAGTTTAGTTTCTATACTTGGAAGGTTTTGCTCTATGGTTTCCAACTTTTCCATAGCATCTTCAAGAGAGATTTCAGTTTTAGCTTCATTAACAGGTGGTATTCCAAATAGACTCTCAATAATGCAACTAGCTTCTAAAGCAGGAGTGCCTAGGAAATTACCTCCCGCGAGACAATCAAGAACATACCTATTCCAGCTAGAGATACCAACATAAAAATTCCTGAGTAGGATAGTGGTGGAGTGTTTCTTAGTGCACCTATTATGAGCATCACTAACTCTATACCAGGCATCTTTTAAACATTCTCCCCCTTGTTGCTTAAACGAACGAACTTCAACTTCAGGATTACTCATTTTAGCAAAAGTAAATAAAGCAAACTAGATAAAGTAAATGCAAGTAACTAATTTTTTTGTGTTTTTAATATAGAGAATGCAAACAAGACAGTAAATAAAGCAAAGCTAGCAACTAATGTTTTTGTGTTTTGATATAATGCAGCAAACAAAATACTAAATAAAATAAAGCAAGACAAAAACAAAGTAAAGAGATTGGAAGTGGAGACTCCCCTTGCAGCGTGTCTTGATCTCCCCGGCAACGGCGCCAGAAAATCTAGCTTGATACGCGTACAACACGCGTCCGTTGGGAACCCCAAGAGAAAGGTGTGATGCGTACAGCGGCAAGTTTTCCCTCAGTAAGAAACCAAGGTTTATCGAACCAGTAGGAGCCAAGAAGCACGTTGAAGGTTGATGGCGGCGGGATGTAGTGTGGCGCAACACCAGGAATTCCGGCGCCAACGCGGAACCTGCACAACACAACCAAAGTACTTTGCCCCAACGTAACAGTGAGGTTGTCAATCTCACCAGCTTATTGTAACAAAGGATTAGATGTATAGTGTGGATGATGATGTTTGCAGAAAACAGTAAAGAACAATTGCAGTAGATTGTATTTCAGATGTAAAGAATAGGACCGGGGTCCACAATTCACTAGAGGTGTCTCTCCCATAAGAATTAGTATGTTGGGTGAACAAATAACAGTTGGGCAATTGATAAATAATGAGGGCATGACAATGCACATACATGATATGAAGAGTATTGTGAGATTTAATTGGGCATTACGACAAAGTACATAGACCGCTATACAGCATGCATCTATGCCTAAAAAGTCCACCTTCAGGTTATCATCCGAACCCCTTCCAGTATTAAGTTGTAAACAACAGATAATTGTGTAGGGATTCGTTGCATAGAAAACAAAAAATTTCCTACCGGGAGAACGCAATCCAAGCCAAGATGCAATCTAGAAGATGGGAGCAACGAGGGGATGAACGAGACTAACCCTTGAAGATTTCCAAAGCCTACAAGAGGAGGCTCTCGTTGCTGCGGTAGACGATCACTTGCCACTTTCAAAAGCGCGTAGAAGATCTTGACGGTGCCACAATCGGGCAGCACCTCCGTACTCGGTCACACGTTCGGTGTTGATGACGACGTCCTTCTCCCCGTTCCAGCGGGCAGCGGAAGTAGTAGATCCTCCTCGGAATCCCGGCAGCATGACGGCGTGGTGGCGGTGGTGGTGGAGAACTCTGGCAGGGCTTCGCCTATGCGCTGCGGGAGTTTGTATGTGGAGGAGGAGAGGCTAGGGTTTGGGGAGAGGGGGCTATGGGCGCCAGCCTCAAGGGGGCAGGGGTGGTGCGGCCAAGCCTTAGACTGCCCCCTCCCTCTCCTCCTCATTATATAGGTGGAACCCCAAGGGTTTGTCCAAAGTCTTCGAATAAGACCCCAACAGAAAAACTGCCTTATGGACGAAACCTAGAGGGACAGGGACTCTCCCCCTTCCCCCTTTTCTTGGCCGGCCAAGGAGGTGGAGTCCACCATGTACTCCACCCTCCCACTTGGTTGGCTGGTTAGGGTTTGTGGAGTCCCTCCGGGACTCCTCCTTCCATAGTGATTTATTCCGGATAATTCTAGAAACCACCTTCCATAAATTCACCGGATCATTTCCAAACTTGGAAAGTGACTTCCTATATATGAATCTTATTCTCCGGACCATTCCGGAACTCCTCGTGATGTCCTGGATCCCATCTGAGACTCTGAACAAAACTTCGAACTCCATTCCATATTCCATATCTACTTAAACGACATCAAACCTTAAGTGTGTCACCCTACGGTTCGTGAACTATGTAGACATGGTTGAGACTTCTCTCCGACCAATAACCAATAGCGGGATCTGGAGATCCATAATGGCTCCCACATATTCAACAATGACTTAGTGATCGAATGAACCATTCACATACGATACCAATTCCCTTTGTCACGAGATATTTTACTTGTCCGAGGTTTGATCATCGGTATCACTCTATACCTTGTTCAACCTCGTCTCCTGACAAGTACTCTTTACTCGTACTGTGGTATGTGGTCTCTTATGAACTCATTCATATGCTTGCAAGACATTAGACGACATTCCACCGAGAGGGCCCAGAGTATATCTATCCATCATTGGGATGGACAAATCCCACTGTTGATCCATATGCCTCAACTCATACTTTCCGGATACTTAATCCCACCTTTATAACCACCCATTTACGTAGTGGCGTTTGATGTAATCAAAGTACCTTTCCGGTATAAGTGATTTACATGATCTCATGGTCATAAGGACTAGGTAACTATGTATCGAAAGCTTATAGCAAATAACTTAATGACGTGATCTTATGCTACGCTTAATTGGGTGTGTCCATTACATCATTCATATAATGACATAACCTTGTTATTAATAACATCCAATGTTCATGATCACGAAACCATGATCATCTATTAATCAACAAGCTAGTTATACAAGAGGCTTACTAGGGACTCTTTGTTGTTCACACAACACACATGTATCAATGTTTCGGTTAATACAATTATAGCATGGTATGCAAACATTATCATAAACACAAAGATATATTATAATAACCATTTTATTATTGCCTCTTGGGCATATCTCCAACAGTCTCCCACTTGCACTAGAGTCAATAATCTAGTTTACATTTGTAAAGATATAACACCTTGGCCTTCCGGTGCTTTATCATGTTTTGCTCACGGGAGAGGTTTTAGTCAACGGACCTGACATGCTCAGAACCGTATGTATTTTGCAATTCATTTGCGTCTTCACGCATCACTCATTTTCCAAATGAGTCGGCATTTAAGTATGTTTGGTCTTCTGGTGGAACCTTAATTCCGCGGTCTGAAATAAGTCACTAATATTGTCACACACAATATAGCTTCAAAGTTCCGACTCTGTCGGAACTACACCAAGTTCTCAAAGAACCTCTTGACTTAACATCCTTTGTCATTGTCAAAACAATGACATACTCCGCCTTCTTTTGTAGAATCCGTCACAATATTTAGAACTCTTCTAAATCTAGCATAGACAACTTCTAGCTCATTGTGCTACCTTTTAAACAACACTTAGTCTAATTTGAGATTGAAATTTTATTTTCATATGTGACAAAACAAATATCGGTGCAACACCTTACAACGATTTGTTTTGTCATTTCTCCATACGAAACTATATATATATACATATATCCTTGGTTCTTCTTAAGTACTCAAGAATATTCTTACTCCCTCCGACCCGAAAAAATGGGCGGGCGGGCGTTTTAATTAAAATTTACAGAAAACCCCTTAGAAGTTTGAAAACTTTTGCAATCAGATCCTCCCGTCGTCTTCCTCGCGTCGCCAGGACGCGCGCCGCTGCTCCCCGGCGACCGCGCGCCGCTGCTATCCGTGGCTCCGCCCTTTCCCGCGGAGAGATCCCAGCGGCCGGACGCTTCTCCTTCCCCTGCCCAGGCGACCTCGTCGACGGAAGGGTCGAGCTCGCCGACGGAAGGTTGGAGCAAGGCCGCTGGTGGAGGGCGCCGGAGCGGGGTATCAAGGCCGCAAGGACGCGACGGCCGCGCCGGTGAAGGACGAGCCGCCGGAGAACCGCAGCGCTTCCAACCTCGCCGGAGTATCTCGTCGCTGCCGCCCCCAGGGAGGTGAGCTCGCCCTCTTCTTTACCGGCACCTCTCCGTGATGTCTTCTGGCCAAGCACCTCCCCATGTTCTGCATCCGTCCACTGGTACAATCAAGTAACCTCGGCACTCTAACAACATCAAGAATCTGAAGTTCAAAACCTCCTTCCCCGATGAAGCAGTCGTCCCTGAAGTTCCTGGTGGCAAAGTTTTTGAGCAACTGCAAGTGATGCAATGCTGTTGATTAAAAAAATGAAGAGTCGGTATTTTGATAGATTTCCCATTTGAGAGAAACGAGAGAGGAACCACAAGAATATCTGTCAAACATGCCCAATGGATGGCATTTCTCCAACAGTTCGTTAACATCTCTTTCATGCAATGTCCCAGTAACAATTAGGACAACATTATCAATCATGTGTCCATACCTGTGGAAAACATTATCCCATTATGAACAAGCTCCCTGCACTAGAGTTTAATATGTTGGTGTGTGCAAAAGAAACAGAAGCTATGATAGCATCACTTACGTTATGTACTGTAGGAATGTAGACATAGGTTCATTGGTCTGACACAACATGTGTTTGTATTCATCAACCAGCTTAAGAGTGCACTTCTCCACAATTTTTGTTGTGTGCAATGGAGAAGGCTCTGCAATTGATCAGAGTAGAGTTTTATCAGAACAAGCATACACAGCAACTATCTTGCCTACGGTTCCCTAGGAGGGAGATGAACTTCGGTGAAGCTAGGCCTGGATTGCGAGCGTTCATGCCAAGATCCTAGACAAAGTTGATGCCCACTCACTGGTCGATCCGTGGATAGCATGCTTGCTCTCTAGATCGTAAGGATTGTACGAGGATCTCTGGATCATATCACTGCGGATGCTTTGGATAGTAGGCCGGTATGGGCAAGGCGTGGCGAAAACATCAGATCCTCCAGCCATCATCATGTGATCATTGATCTACAAGAGAGAATAAGATCATATATTATAAGAGTAGAAGCAAGAATATAGACGTCTAGCTAGTTATGATCCCCCTCACCTGCTGATTAGATTCACCCAAAAATTGCTGCCTCAAGTGCTGATCTCCATAGCCTTTCCCTTGATGCTCCGACCTCTTCATCCGCTCAAACACACTGATGCAATCCTGAACATCACCATTTGGCCAAATTGAATTGGTGCAAGGTTAGCAAAATGAATTGCCAATATTATTTACAGGTCAATAAAATCAAACATGGTCTCAAAGAAAAAAATACTGCCAAGCACCGCTATAAATGTTCATCTTGTGTTCCCTAAAAGAAATGTTCAGTTCAGTTTTATTGTAAAGATACAGCAGCATATAGGTCTACTAGTCCAAGTGAACTGATAGCAAAGTACTGTTGGACAGGCATTGAGGTCAAGCATAGAAGGTAGTAAGTGAAGAGTCCAGACCCTTATATTGAATTTGCAAGTGACCATGGATACCAGAGCTTATATTAAGATATGAAATTCAGGACAATACAGCAGGCAAGTTCTCTTGCTTGAAGTAATTCAGTTAACAGCTTGACATGTGAATAAATTATCAACCTTATAATGCTTTTGGACAAAGATCTCAGAATTGGTGTACTATACCAAAATGCATAACTCTTGAAGGAATTTCATATTGGGCAGCGGATGCTCTATACTCATAGAGCACAGAATTCGAGAACTAATAACCTTCCTTATCTGGAGGTCCTACTTGGTAACGCACTATGACAGTAAATTGCAAATCAGAACACAATATGGAAAAAGAATTGAGGGTTAGTTTAGCACACTCTGTTCTTATTCTTCTCCACTAACTGCTCATTGTAATGACATGGATTTATTTTCTGCAGCTGGTTCATAATAGGCGAAAATGGTCATGCTCATTGATATCAACTCAACTCCTCCAGAAGAGGAGGATGATGTCGGGAGGGTTCTGGATCTGAACTTCAGTCCACATACTCCACAAGAACAAGAACAAGCTGCTCAGCCAGGTCACATTCCAGACGAACAAGAACAAGAACAAGCTGCGGAGCTAGAACAGAATCCAGAACAAGAACAAGAACAAGATGTGGAGCTAAACCAGAATCCAGAAGAAGAACGTAATTTGCACCGGCGTCGTAAGGATGTGCCAGAGAGAAGCAAATTTGCCTCATATATTGCATTGAAAGCTTTAGGCAAAGATAGACCTGTTGTGAAGGCAGATAAAGAAAATGTGGCTCAACTCTTGGGAATAAGTCTTCGGTCAGTCGAGAAGACATGGAAGAAGGCAATGGATCAAGAGGCCAGGAATGAAGTGGTTGATTTCTCCAATAATCAGAAGATGTGTGGAAGAAAGAGGAGAGAGCTTAATCTGGATGAAAGGGTTCCTCAAGTTCCATTGAACCAAAGGGGTACACTGAGGGCGCTGGCAAGGTCCCTTGGTGTCCCTTTCTCAACACTACAAAGACGGTTGGCATGGGGCGATTTAAGGCGCCATACTAATAGTCTGAAGCCATATCTATCTTTGTAAAATAGACTAAGAAGACTGCTATATTGCATCTCAATGATAGATGAACCATCAATAACAGATGCAAAGGTTATCTTCAAAATGATGGGGAACATAATGCATATGGATGAAAAATGGTTTGATATGACAAAGCGCAATCGAACATATTACCTAACTCCAGAAGAACCGGATCCAGTTCGCACTATCCATAACCATAACAACATCGGTAAGGTGATGTTCCTAACTCTGGTTGCAAGACCAAGATTTGATGCACAAGGTAATATGACATTTGACGGAAAGGTCGGAATTTGGGCTTTTGTCATAGAGGATGTGGCCAAGTACAACTCAAAGTATCAAACAAAAGGCGATTTGATGCTAAAGAATCTCAATGTTACTAGAGAGGTGATGCGGGAATACCTCTGTGAGAAGGTAATTCCAGCAATTGTTGAAGTATGGCCCGACGATGGAGACGTGGGAACCATATGGATACAACAGGACAATGCAAGAACACATGTTCCGCCTGATGATCCTATTTTTCAAGCCGCCGTAAAAGCTTCAGGATTGGATATTAGGTTGACTTTTCAACCTCCTAACTCCCCAGATGTGAATGTTCTGGATCTCTGCTTCTTCAGTTCAATCCAATCCTTGGCATTTGAGAGTGCACCTAATACTCTCAAAGAATTGATAGAATCAGTAGAACAAGCTTACGATGCATATGACGTGAATACACTTGCCAAAGTGTATGTCACCTTGCAGTCTGTCCTTGTGCAGATTATGAAAAACCAGGGTGGAAATACATACAAGCTAATTCACATGGGCAAGGACAAAATGATAAAGGAGGGAAACTTGCCTGACACACTAGAGGTTGATAGCGAACTATATGAAGAAACCTTAGAGTTGATATAGGAATATGAGAAGCAACTAAAGGAGGAAGAGGAGAAACAGATCAAGGCTACAGAAGCAAAGAAAGCATCAAAGAGAAAAGGAAGATCCCAAATAATTGTGGACGATGACACCATTATCGCAGCAAAAGAATATAGCACATGGTTGAAGGAACCATCAAGCATTATCCGACCATTGCGTCGAGTCAAGACTGTATGTCAATGTCCTATTGCTTGTAATTATCTGTATTAAGATAGGTCTAAACTGATGCATCTTACTCACAGAATTTTATGTCTACTATTTACAGAAACTTGACCTCATCCGGGAAACACAAATAGGCAAATTTGAAGCTGCAATACAGCCAAGAATAAAAGAAGAGAAGCCTAAGCAGGAGAAGAAGATCGAGGCAAAACAACCAGCCAAAGCATCAAAGAGAAAAGCACGCAGGACTGGCCCCCAAGTAATTGTGGATGATCACATAATTATCCCAGGAAATACATATGACACATGGTTGAATGACCCATCAAGCCTTGTCCGTCAAAGGCGTCGAGTCGAGACACAGAAAATTAACCTCATCTGGGAAACCAAAATAGGAGAATTCCAAGCTTCAATACAAGAGGAACTCGGATAAGGAGGACCCAAACAAACAGTCCTAAAATAGCTGGCATGGAGTACTGTACAATTGAACTGAGGAGAAGCAGGGTATATTGAACAAGGAGCAAACAAATGTAAAGTAGAAGCATGGTATATTGCAAAAAATGTAAAGGATAAGATGGTATAATTGTGTTGTCTGTAAGTCATTATTCTACAACTGTGTTTACTACTGTGTATATATGTACTTGATGGCATATACTGGTAGATTGCAATGACAGAGACAAGGAGTAATAGATTGATGGAATATTCTAGCATGCAAATTGTTCTGATTTTCAGTTTGTCTGTTTGTTGCAGCAACTCTTTCCAAGAAAGCCTTCAAATCAACAACATGATAATTCTTTCTCGTCATGTTTCAAACCAAATTAACCTTATGCAGTCTGAAAAATTAAAACTAAAAATTTAGTCTGCTGAATTTCGGACAAGCTGGGTAGAAGACTAGTTTAAACCACAAGCCATAAGTCAAAAAAAAATAAAAACTGAGATGAATATTACAGTACTCAATAGGACAACAATACACTGAGAGAAACCAAGAAGACGTAACACAAGGCTGTACTATATGCAAGGTTACACAAGTAAGCAGACTATCGACAAACTCTATCGAAAAACCTGAGCTATCTCCTTAAACTGCAATGGAGCAACAACCGTCAGTTTTCCAACCAAACCAGAAAGCAACCATGTCATTCAAACAGATTAACGACGCAAGCAACGGTCAACATCAACTGCTGAATTTCCCAACACAAGCACTTAACACATTCTTGCAGATATGAAACACATTGTTGCAACTAAATTTAAAGCCTGGGATGAACTGGAGGAAGGAAAGCTCACTCTGATCCACATGACAATTCAGTTACGGAGTATGACACACATTCTTGCAGCTATATTTAGAGCCACATTACTTCTTATCAAACAAAGCAAAAGCTCAGTAATTCTCGCAGTTAAACAAGCTAATGGCAACTCATACGAAGCATTTACATCGACATGTAGAGCAATTTAAACCCTCATGCTTCACCACATGGCTGAAAGGTTAGATAATTCAATTGGTCTCTGATCACTGGTAAGCACACTCTAAATTTGTCAATTATAAAGAAGCTAGAAAGTTCAGATGCTCTAAATAAGCACGAAACTAGATTGTCTACCTAGAAGCAACCATACAGGCTTTGTAATGAGAGCAAGTGCAATCAGTGGAGGTATCATGAACTTTACATAACCCCGGCTAAACAAGCAGCAGCACCTAACTCTGGCTACCATTTCAGATCGAACCCAGGGTCAAACTGTAGGAGTTCAGACGGACTAAATTATGCTGGCAAACGGAACATCTGCAACGGCAAGCCTAATAAACAGTTGACTGAATTGAGCAGCAGCGAAGCGGGTAAGGAGGATCTGGACCTGGAACTCGCGCTCGACGGCGTGGGCGGACTGGAGGATGGCCACGGCGGGCTTCTTCCGGAGCACGTAGCGCCGGGTCTCGGTGGCGGAGGCGGCCCGGAGGCAGTAGGTGGGGTTGGACTGGCCGTGGCCGAACTGCGTGAGCGCCAGCGCGGGCGCCGGCGCGGGGAAGCCCTGGACGTGCGCGGCCGCGTAGCGCAGCAGCGCCGCCTCGTCCAGCGCCAGCGCCGGGTCGACCGGCCACATTACGCCAGGTGGAGAAGGTTGTAGGGGAGCTCCGACAGGCGGTGCGTGTGGCGGCGCAAGAGGACGCGAGGAATCCGCTGGATTCACCCCGCAGACTACGAGCATCGCCGCCGGAGCCGGCAAAATTAGATGCTTGGGGGCAAAAGGGATCACTTTCATCTTTGCTCCCTCCTCGTTGGGTTCTGGTTGGTCGAAGGCAGAGGAAGGAAGGCGGGGAGATGATGAGGAAGGAAGGCGGCCGGCGAGGGAGGGGCGGAGCAGACGGCGCGGGCAAGATGTGGCCACCGGCGGTGGAGTAGCGGGGAAAGGGGGGCGACCAGACGAGTAGCGAGGATAGAGACGACCTCGGTTGTTTGTCGGGAAACTTGGAAGGTGTGTTTTATAAAAAGGACATCACGTCCACTAATTCGGGTCGGAGGGAGTACTGTTTTTTCAATGATCATCACATGAATCTTTCTAGTACATGCTCCTAACTCTTTAGAGCACAGGACATCTGATTTTGTACATATTCTTCGTGATCTAAAATCACTCATGTGTTTTTACTCATCGAGTGTCAGATACACTTAAGTCTTGTTAAAACTTCACATGACAAGAACATTTTCTTAATATTTCTATATTGAACTATTTCAATATCCATTCTATGTACTTTGACTTAAACATATTATGTGTTTTAATCTGTCTTCATAGATCTTGACACAAAATTTGTTTCAATCCATATCCTTTCATTGAAACTAGCGGGGTAGCCCGTGCATACTGCACGGCTAGACTTTTTCACTTTCATGTGATAAAATTGATTTTTCAATTTGTTCATCTTCACCAAATGCATAACCTTTTTACCTATTTCAAAATCAGATTTGCAATGTAGTTCAAAAACTCAAAATATTCATAGTAACTGAAATTCAACACAATATATGAGTATGTATATACTCAATTTTGTACGTTTTTTACAAACTTTTTTTTGTTAGTTTCATAGAGTAGAAAATACAATATAGTTGAGGCTGACACTCATATGTGTCTATAGCTTACTCCGGATGAGACAAAGTATGGGGCACTATGGAATTTGACCTTAAGATTTCATATCCTGATAGCATAAGAATAATTCCCGTATCATCATATCTTGTATAAATATATATTATAAGCAGCCCTACTTCAGTTGGGATTCTGAATCCTATATATGTTTCTTGTATTTCAAATGGCAATCATATGGTCTGTGAGAATGTCATATTGTGAGTGCATAAATACCTTACCTCAAATGATGATGATCCCATTGATAGGATATAAGCTTTGTGAAACTCTGTAACTTCCCATGTTTTTGCACCTTTTTCATCTGTAAAATGGCATAGAAAATGGTTGCTGTATTGATTCAGCATATTTTTCAAATATATTTGTTCTACCACTACTATTTGTACCCATTTTCTCCCTAGAGATTCGGAACTGATGATAGAAAATCCAGAGTAATTTACATAGCTTTTATATACCAGTATGCTCTACCACGAATCACTGAAGATCGATTGCAAACAATAAATAAATTATTACGTATGTCCAACGGTGCCATACTCTAAATTAATTATTTTAAAAAACTGTAACAAATTAAATATGTTGCCATACATCAAAGTTTTCACTCCCTGATAACGATTCAGTTTATAGAAAATAGTGTCCAAGAAAAGAGATAGCAGCCTAAGGTTTTCACATCCAGTTTTGCATCCTGCATGGGATGGCGCCGTTGTCTTTACGGCAGGTCAGCGAAGTCGATACAAATACTTCAGTCCAGATGCTGCATATCAGATGATTTCATACAGCTCAAACTGCTCTAATCTTGCATGATCAAAAATTATAAGTGCGTTAGAAATAACATTGTGCATGTCAGGTGTTGCATACCTCAACAGCAGCATGCACATATATATATTAAACGGCGCGGCTGGCTTGCCATAAGGAATTTCGCGTCCGGCACCGCGACATGGAGAAGATCCTGTTCTGTGATCGCGTATCACACGATGCATCGATGGCCTTTCCCGTACTCAAGAATGCCTCGCGTTTTTGCTGTCTATTAACCATGCTGTTGAAACTTCGAACAATGGCGTCTAGTGGCACCGCACACTCAATTAATTATCGGTCGTTAGCGCTGGCGACCACGGAAAGCATAACTGGAGAATATATCTGGAACAACGACGACACAAACTCATAAGCTCGGCTGTGTAGACTGACGTAACCTAGAATTGGAGAATAGATCTGGAGCAATGACGGCGGCTGGAATTCATATGCTCACCTGTAGATTGATGTAATCTAGGACGAAGCAGTGCTGCGCTTGGAGCCTACGATGCAGGGACAAAGCACCGATCGATTCATCCGCAAGGACAATGCATCGATCGATTGATCTTTTTTTTTTACATGATCGATCGATTGATCTAAAAGCAGTCTTTTCGTTGAGTTGCTTATCTAAATAATCGTACGTCTATTTTTATATATCTGGCGTCTCCCCATTTCCATAAAATCTGAGTCGTTCTTTTATGTTGCTCAATCCATACCGTTGGTTGTCTTGTACTTTAATTATATAATAGATTAATTTCTCAATGAAACCTTTTAATCAAGTATATAATTACATCATTTATAACCAACTATATGTCATCTTACATAAGTATTATAAATATGTCTCAGCGCTCCCACTTAATTTCTTGCAAATGCAAGCCTCTTCATCGTCTCTGATGAAATCAAAAACTCTTTGACTATTTCATCCGGTGAAGATTCCAACTCCGCGATACTCACTTCATCAAATTGAAGTTTGTATATCTGTCTAGTATTCCACGGATCAGCAAAACTCTTGGTTGTATCTTGTATACACCTTTAATACACACTTCTGATAAGTAATGTATTTTGCCATCCTACTAACATATATCATAAAATAAATATGTAGTGATTACTAGAATAATCCATATAGACTATAAGCATTGCTACGGAAGATCTAATCTTGTCGTAGTCAACTCTTTGAACTTTGTCGTAAACAACTTTTCGAAAAGTCAAGCTTCTTCAAGGATATTTCATCCAAGTCCATCAATTTTATAGATCCATTTACTTTCAAAAAGTATTCATCTATCTTGGATTTCATGGCGTATAGCCATTTTAACGGAGTCAGGGCCCATCATAACTTTTTTGTTTGTAGTTGGTTTATCATTGTTCAAAATCAATCCTTTGTCCACAAATCATTTATTTGATCACAAAGTAAACCATACCTACAAGGTTCAATATGTACTTTGATCTCCATGGCTAAAACACTTTGTAGTCATGGGAGTCATGATCGCCGTGGTCGCTTCCGGAACCAATTTCCGATGCTGCGCTACTCTGATTATTATGCTCAGGTTCATAAACCTTATCAAGTTCTATTGTCCTCCCACTCAAATACTTCGCTAGAAAACAATTTCTTGGAAATAAGCAAGTAACATTAACAAACACTTTTGTTGTTTACTTCATAGTGGAAAGAATTCCCAATCAATTCTTTGGAATAACCAACAAAGACATTCATCCGATTTTGGTTGTAAACTTTTAGACCAAAATTTAAAGAAAGGACTATTAGGGTTTATACCCATGCCATAACCTGTATGGTGTCATTTCAACGGATCATGATGATGCTCTATTTAGAGTAAAAGCGGTAGTCACTAAAGCATAATCCACAAAAATATAATGGCATCATTTTATCTCATCATTAATCCAACAAGGTTTGGATACGTCTTTCGGATACTTCATCATCACTATGATACTCCAAGAAACGTGAGTTGTAGAACAACTTCATAACTCTCTTAGATGTTCGCTAAAACTCGTAATTCAAATATTTCCACCATGATCCAATCATAGATTATTTGACTTTTCTATTATGATGATTTCCACTTCATGCTGAAATTTATTTGAATCTATTCAAATGTTTCAAACTTCTTCCTTATCGAATATATCCACATATATATACTCAATTCATTGTTTGAAGTTTTCATGAAGTAGAAGAATCTCCCGCACACAACTATGTCCAGTGAACCACATACATCATCATGTATGTTTTCACTAAGTTAGTTGCCCGTTCAACTCTTGGCCTATGAACGGTATTTTAGTCATTCTCTTTTAGAAAAGATTTGCAAGCGCCAAATGATTCAAAAATCAAATGACTCCAATAATCCATTTGCATGGAGTTTCTTCATGCGTTCCTTTCCAACATGACCTAAATGGCGGTTCCACAATTAAGTGGAATTCAAATCATTTGCCTTATGACATTTTAGCGTCAGTATTATGTGTGTGTGTGTTTCACCATTAAGATTTATAATAACTTATCCATCGTACATGGAGTAATGTCATAATTTGAACAACTCATTGTTTTCATTTGACCAGAGCAAAATAACAATTATTAAGTTCTTGATTATAAATTCTAAGGGCTAGATAGAATGCCAATGATGAACATAATAACACTTTATTTTTGTTCCAGACGTGCATTCCTATCATATTCCTTGTCAATCACTTAGGCCATTGTACTCTTATATTGCGTTGTTTTGTATGACACTTCATACCAACCAATATGGTACAAATACCCAAGAATTTCATTGTGTGACCAAACGAGGAATACATCCATAACATGTATATCATTTATATACACCTGAGCTAGACTTTCTAGTCTTTTCTTTCTTTCTGCCAATATACTTTTGTAGTTTCTCTTTTAGCTTTCCTCATTATTCAGAAAACATCAATAACCTTTCTAGGTTTGTTGGTCAAATACCAATAACCTTGAGGTTCTTACTTTGAAGTTGATCACCATATGACAAGTGTTCCGGATTTCACTATTAGTAACCTTTTAATATGATGAACAATTTCACTCATAATTTTATCCATCATATCATGACGACTTTCCGAGACCATGTCTGTACATGCTAGGCTCGTAAAGTTTAACCTTAGTATTCGCATGTGCAAATCTGGCTTGCACCCGTTGTATGCACACGTAGAATCTATACCTCAGTATTCGAAACGACGAGTCTTAGCAACGGTGCATACTAAGGACGATGACTTCATGGATATGCGAATATCGTTAGTGCCCCAATAGTTGGAGGATTGGGACGCCTTGCGTCTTCAACCTTCGTACATTCCCATAAAACTTATGAGTTTATGTAGTCTCACCAAATTATGTTCTATCATCTTGCAATAATGTCTTAGATATCACATATATCTTATACCTTGATTATTTCTGAAAACTAAATTTTTAGCTCCTTACTTTTCAAACAGATTTGAACTTCAAGTTTCACGGAGACAAGATAATTTTAGGTACTAATTGAAACCATAGTTCTTTGAATCAACAATGTGAGGTTTACTAAAAGGTTGCAATAGGACTTAATCATTTCTTGATTCATTAACAATACGGTACCAATCCGTAAAGTTTATTGTCAGATTTTAACAGTATTTCTATCTCAATAACAAGACTAGCGCTTGGTAGAAAAACGGATGCCAATACTACAAATTAATTCAAAATACTACTCAGACTATGTTTATGATAATTAGTTCATGTTTTAATCTAATTACTAATGAACTCCCACTTAATACAACATCCCTCATAGTTGTTAAGTGGTACACGATCCAAATCCACTACACCAAAACCGATCATCACGTGAGATGATGTAGCTTCAATGGTGAACATCAACATTTTGATCATATCATCCATATGACCCGTGTTCAACCTTTAGGTTTCCGTTGTCCCGAGGCCATGTCTGTACATGCTAGGCTCGTCAAGCAAACCCAAGTATTCCGCGTGTGCAACATGGCTTACACCCGTTGTTTGTGAACGTTGAGTCTATCTCCGATCATCACGAGATGCTTCGAAACAACGAACTGTTGCAACGGTGCATACGAGGGGAGAACACTTTATTATCTTGATATTAATGTGAGGGATCATCTTATAATGCTACCGTCGCGTTCTAAGCAAAATAAGATGCATAAAGGATTAACATCACATGCAATTCATATGTGATATGATATGGCCCTTTAGTCTTTGCGCCTTCGATCTTCATCTCCAAAGCACGGACATGATCTCCATCATCAACGGGCATGATCTCCATCATTGTTGGCGTAGCGTCAAGGTCCATGGCGCCGTCTTCATGGTTGTTCACCTCATGTAGCGACTATTACAACTACTTTGAAATACTACTCAACATGAAAATTAAAGACAACCATAAGGCTCCTGCCGGTTGCCACAATACAATAATGATCATCTCATACATATTCATCATCATATCATGGCCATATCACCTCACCAAACCCTGCAAAAACAAGTTAGACGTCTCTATTTTGGTTTGCATATTTTACGTGGTTTAGGGTTTCCGAGTAAGATCTAATCTACCTACGAACATGAACCACAACGGTGATACTAGTGTTGTCAATAGAAAGAGTAAATTGAATCTTCACTATGGTGGGAGAGACAGACACCCGCAAAGCCACTTATGCAATACAAGTTGCATGTCGAACGTGGAGCAAGTCTCGTGAACGCGGTCATGTAAAGTTAGCCCGAGCCGCTTCATCCCACCATGCCACAAAGATGCAAAGTACTCGAACTAAAGACAACATAAGCATCAACGCCCACAAAACAATTGTGTTCTACTCGTGCAACCATCTATGCATAGACACAGCTCTGATACCACTGTAGGGATTCGTTGCATAGAAAACAAAAATTTTCCTACCGGGAGAACGCAATCCAAGCCAAGATGCAATCTAGAAGATGGGAGCAACGAGGGGATGAACGAGACTAACCCTTGAAGATTTCCAAAGCCTACAAGAGGAGGCTCTCGTTGCTGCGGTAGACGATCACTTGCCGCTTTCAAAAGCGCGTAGAAGATCTTGATGGTGCCACAATCGGGCAGCACCTCCGTACTCGGTCACACGTTCGGTGTTGATGACGACGTCCTTCTCCCCGTTCCAGCGGGCAGCAGAAGTAGTAGATCCTCCTCGGAATCCCGGCAGCACGACGGCGTGGTGGCGGTGGTGGTGGAGAACTCCGGCAGGGCTTCGCCTATGCGCTGCGGGAGTTTGTATGTGGAGGAGGAGAGGCTAGGGTTTGGGGAGAGGGAGCTATGGGCGCCGGCCTCAAGGGGGCAGGGGTGGTGCGGCCAAGCCATAGACTGCCCCCTCCCTCTCCTCCTCATTATATAGGTGGAACCCCAAGGGTTTGCCCAAAGTCTTCGAATAAGACCCCAACAGAAAAACTGCCTTATGGACGAAACCTAGAGGGACAGAGACTCTCCCCCTTCCCCCTTTTCTTGGCCGGCCAAGGAGGTGGAGTCCACCATGGACTCCACCCTCCCACTTGGTTGGCTGGTTAGGGTTTGTGGAGTCCCTCCGGGACTCCTCCTTCCATAGTGATTTATTCCGGATAATTCTAGAAACCACCTTCCATAAATTCACCGGATCATTTCCAAACTTGGAAAGTGACTTCCTATATATGAATCTTATTCTCCGGACCATTCTGGAACTCCTCGTGATGTCCTGGATCCCATCCGAGACTCCGAACAAAACTTCGAACTCCATTCCATATTCCATATCTACTTAAACGACATCAAACCTTAAGTGTGTCACCCTACGGTTCGTGAACTATGTAGACATGGTTGAGACTTCTCTCCGACCAATAACCAATAGTGGGATCTGGAGATCCATAATGGCTCCCACATATTCAACGATGACTTAGTGATCGAATGAACCATTCACATACGATACCAATTCCCTTTGTCACGCGATATTTTACTTGTCCGAGGTTTGATCATCGGTATCACTCTATACCTTGTTCAACCTCGTCTCCTGACAAGTACTCTTTACTCGTACTGTGGTATGTGGTCTCTTATGAACTCATTCATATGCTTGCAAGACATTAGACGACATTCAACCGAGAGGGCCTAGAGTATATCTATCCGTCATTGGGATGGACAAATCCCACTGTTGATCCATACGCCTCAACTCATACTTTCCGGATACTTAATCCCACCTTTATAACCACCCATTTACGCAGTGGCATTTGATGTAATCAAAGTACCTTTCCGGTATAAGTGATTTACATGATCTCATGGTCATAAGGACTAGGTAACTATGTATCAAAAGCTTATAGCAAATAACTTAATGACGTGATCTTATGCTACGCTTAATTGGGTGTGTCCATTACATCATTCATATAATGACATAACCTTGTTATTAATAACATCCAATGTTCATGATCACGAAACCATGATCATCTATTAATCAACAAGCTAGTTATACAAGAGGCTTACTAGGGACTCTTTGTTGTTCACACAACACACATGTATCAATGTTTCGGTTAATACAATTATAGCATGGTATGCAAACATTATCATAAACACAAAGATATATTATAATAACCATTTTATTATTGCCTCTTGGGCATATATCCAACAAATTGCATTAAGTATGGTGCGTAATGTAACCGACAACTACACCCTCGGACATAGCATCGATGTTTTATCCCTAGTGGCAACAACACATCCACAACCTTAGAACTTTCTGTCACTGTCCTAGATTTAATGGAGGCATGAACCCACTATCGAGCATAAATACTCCCTCTTGGAGTTACAAGCAAAAACTTGGCCAGAGCCTCTACTAGCAACGGAGAGCATGCAAGATCATAAATAACACATGATAGATTGATAATCAACATAACATAGCATTCACTATCCATCGGATCCCAACAAACACAACATATAGTATTACAGATAGATGATCTTGATCATGTTAGGCAGCTCACAAGATCCGACAATGATAGCACAATGAGGAGAAGACAACCATCTAGCTACTGCTATGGACCCATAGTCCAGGGGTGAACTACTAGAACATCACTCCGGAGGCGACCATGGCGGTGTAGAGTCCTCCGGGAGATGATTCCCCTCTCCGGCAGGGTGCCGGAGGCGATCTCCTGAATCCCCCGAGATGGGATTGGCGGCGGCGTCTCTGGAAGGTTGTCCATATCGTGGCTCTCGGTACTGGGGGTTTCGCGACGAAGGCTATTTGTAGGCGGAAGGGCAGGTCAAGGGGCGTCACGAGGGGCCCACATAGTAGGGCCGCGCGGCCAGGTCTTGGGCCGCGCCGCCCTGTTGTGTGGCCACCTCGTGGCCCCACTTCGTCTCCTCTTCGGTCTTCTGGAAGCTTCGTGGAAAAATAGGCCCCTGGGCGTTGATTTCGTCCAATTCCGAGAATATTTCCTTACTAGGATTTCTGAAACCAAAAACAACAGAAAACAACAACTGGCTCTTCGGCATCTTGTTAATAGGTTAGTGTCGGAAAATGCATAAATATGACATAAAGTATGCATAAAACATGTAGGTATCATCAATAAAGTAGCATGGAACATAAGAAATTATCGATACGTTGGAGACGTATCAGGGCATCGTCCTCATCGACGGCGACGACGACGAGTACTACTGGGAGTAGTACTGCCGGCGGCCACTGTGCTCGCAAACCCTGGCTAGGGTTTGCTTTTTTATTTAGTTTAAATAAATCCCATATAGGGCTTTCTTTTGTGTAAAATTGCCCAAAATAGGGCTAAGTTTAGTGAACCACTAGTTTCAATTTATTTTTTGTTGTTTCCCTTTCCCTTTTCATTTTCTTTTTTATTCCATTTGCGCTGCGTCCGCACGTTGGGCGCAGCGTGCGACCCAAACGGACACGCGGACGCGGGCCGCTGTCCGGGTGTCCGCGGCCACCCACATGGCCCGGACGGCCCAACGCGTTCATTTGGGTCGCAGGGTTGGAGATTCTATAAGATATATATTCGGCCGCTGTACTGGATAATGGTTATCGTTGTATGTGCATTGCAGCTTCTGTCTTCCTCCAGCCTCAAAGCCTCAAAGGCATGCACCTAAAGCAGCTGGAAGATGAGATTGCAATGGAAGATGAGGCCGCGTTGGTTCACTAGGGACCCTCTTTTGTAATACTCATGTAAGTATCCATATGAATCAATGAAAAAGCTATTTTGCCGAGTTATTGATGTCGAAATATTTCTTTCCAGTTGGTTTTTGACAACTATACCGTGGTCCCTCGTTCTTCAGATGCATGACCAGCCGCGTCCTACTCGAGAAAAAAACCCCGTTGTCGAGTTTACTGGAGGTTCTTCAAGTGTTACACAGAATGAGGATTTGAACGAGCTTAGAAAACAACTTCAGTTGACGAAGAAGCAAACTCTCGTGATAATGGAGCAGTGTCGAAAATCTTCTGAAAGGGAGAAACTTGCTCTTCAACAAGCTCAAGAAGCCCTAGTGTTGAAGGAAGCCACGATTACTGAGGCTGCCGAAGTTATTTCACGGAAAAATTGTATGCTTCAACTGATGAACGACTCCAGCTTGGATATGACGGGTACACTTCTTGGACTTGGCCATATTTGATTTAATTCTTGCTGCTTTCTCTGCCTTGCTGATGCTTTCGCTGAAATAGGTTCTTTTTTGGATACTGCTACCGAAGATCAACGTGTTGAAGCTCGGTCCAATGTGCTTCGCAAGCTTGCACTGGAGCATGGTTCTAATTTCTGGGCTACGCCTGAACATACCCGCCAAATCGTCAGATTTCAAGATCGCGCGGGTCAAGTCCGCGATTTTCTCGACTTCTGCACAAGGACATTGTCTTTAATTTATAACACCATGTTTCCACGAAACAAAGTGCCAGAAACTCTTCCTGCTCTGATGGATAAATTTTGGGATGCTCATCGGATCCATGAGTTTGTGAGAGCTCAACTGACTGCCGGAGCTAGGTTTGCCATGATTATGTTGTAGATCTGCTATCCGAAGTTGGATATGACCAAGATTGTCGCCAAATGTCAAGCCAAACTAACTAGGAGGAGGAGGAATATTGACAAAATCAACGATGCAGTGACCCCTGTAGCTGAAGAGATGATGGACGAATTACTTCGACTAGATTCTGTATTCTTCACAAGAGGTAGCTATGCTGAACATAGGACTGGTGCTGCAAGCAATGAGAGGGTAAACATAGATGATATACTTGGGCAAAACTGAAAGTTCCTTTTTTCCCTTGTCGAATTTTCTTTGATAGTAAGAATATATATATTGTAAGCATAATGTATATTGTAAAATATCTTGTATGTTTTTTCGTTTACCAATCTTCCGAGATTGTTGTTGGCCGGTGCTTATATCTTTGTTGACTTGCAAACTATTTTTTAGCCAAGACGAATAACTATTTTGTGCGGAGGTCTATATATATATTGTTTATGCGGGTTACGAGCCCCCGAGCCTGTCGACGAAAAGATGTATATCACCAATATATTTATTATATTGCAGCACCGCGAGCCCGCCTCATTAAAAACCTTTCAGCCCCACTCGGCGCCCTGAAAGGAAAAGAGTGCGTATGAAACCTCGCGGGCGTTTCAGTACATTGTATGTTTACAAAGGGAACTATATTTCGACTTCAGGCGTAAAAACGCTAAGTTGCGCCACGTTCCAGGGATTTGGCTCGGCGACTCTTGTCTTCTTGTCCTTTATTCTGTATGTTCCTCCTGCAATTACTTCGGTGATGATGTATGGGCCAACCCATGGCGACTCAAGTTTCTCATGGCTATTTTGTGTTAGCCGAAGAACTAGGTCGCCTACTTGGAAAGACCTTGGTCGCAAACGTCGGCTGTGGTAGTTTTTCAGATCTTGCTGGTACTTAGTGACTCTTGAGAGTACTTCATCTCGAGCTTCGTCGAGTGCGTCGACATCATCCTCCAATGCCTTTATTGACGTTTCTTCATCATATTCTGCCACTCTCGGAGAATTGTGTTCTATTTTTATCGGCAGCACTGCCTCAGCTCCATGGACTAGAAAAAACGGTGTTTCCTGTGTTGCTGTATTTGGTGTTGTTCGAATACTCCATAAAACACTGGGCAACTCCTCTGGCCATGTGTGTCGAGCTTTTTCCAATGGTGTTAGCAAACGTTTCTTGATGCCGTTGCAGATGATGCCGTTTGCTTTCTCGACTTGACCGTTGGTTTGCGGGTGCGACTGATGCAAAGTGTAGTTTGATGCCTACCTCTGCACAATATGCCTTGAATTCCTTGGATGTGAAATTACTACCATTGTCTGTGACGATGCTATGCAGCACTCCAAATCAAAAGACGATACTCTTGACAAACTTGACTGCAGATGCTCCATCTGGTGAATTTATCGGCTTCGCTTATATCCACTTTGTGAACTTATCGACAGCTACGAGCATATACTCGTATCCTCCTGGCCAAGCCTTGTGCAATTTGCCCACCATATCAAGACCCCATTGAGCAAAAGGCCATGATAGCGGTATTGGCACCAACTCCGCTGCCGGAGAATGAGGTTTCGCGACAAACCTTTGGCACGCGTCGCAAGTGCGAACTATGTCCTTTGCATCCTCGATTGCTGTCAACCAATAAAATCCTGCTCTAAAAACCTTGGCTGCTATAGCTCGACTGCTTGCATGATGTCCACACACTCATTCGTGTACATCCTTCAGAATTAGCCTTCCTTCCTCGGGTGTGACACATCTTTGTAGTACTCCCGAAATACTTCGTTTCTATAGCTCTGCTTTGACCACAGTAAAGGCTTTAGAACGCCTAATAACTCGCCTTGCTTCAACTGGATCGTCGGGTAGTTCTGTTCTCGAGATATATGCTATGTACGCCCGCATCCATGGAATTTGTATCATCATTATTACCTTAGGTTCCTCATCTTCTTCCGACGGTACTTCTTTAGCCCCCGAGGATTTCTCCTCCTTCTCCTTCATCTGCTGTTTCTTCGCCTTGGTTGATGTTTCAGCTATCTCCTCCCAAAACACGCCAGGTGGAATTGCAAGACATTGCGACCCGATATTTGCGAGAACATCGGCTTCATCGTTGCTGAGCCTGCTGATGTGATTTACTTCGCACCCGTCGAATAGCCTCTCGAGCTCATTATACACTTCTTTGTATGCTATCATACTATCATTAACCGCATCGCACTGATTCATCACTTGTTGAGCCACCAGTTGTGAGTCGCCGAAGATTTTTAATCGAGTTGCGCCACAAGCCTTCGCCATCTTCATCCCATGTATAAGTGCTTCGTATTCTGCTTCGTTGTTAGACGCGTTTGGAAACGTCATCCGTAAGACGTACTTCAACTTGTCGCCTTGAGGTGATACTAGTATCAAGCCTGCTCCAGCTCCTTCTAATCTCTTGGACCCGTCGAAGTTCATAGTCCATGTTCTCGATAAATCCGGAGGTCCCGTATTTTGTAGCTCCATCCACTCTGCGATGAAATCTGGTAAGATCTGCGACTTTATTGCTTTTCTTTTTTCGTATGTGATGTCCCGAGGGGAAAGCTCTATTCCCCAAAGCGAGAGACGACCCGTAGCCTCTGAATTGTTTAATATATTGGACAAAGGTGCCTCATTGACCACTATTATCGGATGCGCCGAAAAATAGTGTCGCAGTTTTCTTGCGGTTGTAAACACTCCATATGCTAGCTTTTGGTACTGCGGATACCGTTGTTTCGAGGGTGACAAAACTTCACTGATGAAATATACCGGCCTCTGTACTCCATGGAGTTTTCCTTCTTCCTCTCTTTCGACCACGAGTACTGTGCTGACCACCTGAGGCGTGGCTGCGATATATAACAAGAGAGGCTCCTTCTCCTTAGGCGCCACCAAGATTGGTGGTGTCGAGATTATACGCTTAAGATCTTCGGAAGCTCTGGCTGCTTCTTCATTCCACTGGAACTTCTCTCCTTGTTTGATCAAAGCGTAAAACGGCAACGCCTTTTCTCCTAGCCTGGCGATGAATCTGCTTAAAGCTGCGACTCGCCCAATCAGCTGTTGTATTTCCTTCAACTTTGTTGGCTTCCTCATTGTTACGATAGCTTGAATTTTCTCTGGATTGGCCTCGATTCTTCTTGCTGAAACTAGGAACCCGAGAAGTTCTCCCGCAGGAACGCCAAAGGAGCACTTTGTCGGGTTCAGCTTGAGGCGGAACTTGTCAAGGTTGTCAAAAGTTTCTTTTAGATCCTCGATCAATGTTGACCCCTTCTTTGTTGTTATGACAACATCGTCGATGTAAACTTGTACGTTTTTTGCCAATCTGTGTTGCAAGACACTTCTGCATCATCCGCTGGTATGTTGCTCCCGCGTTTTTCAGACCAAAAGGCATTGTTCTATAGCAGAACACGCCATAAGGTGTTATAAAAGCTGTTTTGACCTCGTCATCTTCTTTTAATCTGATCTGGTTATAACCAGAATATGCATCTAGGAAGGAAAGATGTTCACAGCCTGCCGTGGAGTCGATAATTTGATCGATCCTTGGGAGGGGAAAATGATCTTTTGGACAATGTTTATTGAGACACGTGAAGTCGACGCACATGCGAAGGACTTTTGTGTTTTTCTTCGGGACCAGTACTGGGTTAGCTACCCACGTGACCTCTGTATGTAACTCTTTAATAAAACCAGTCTCTCTGAGTCGATCAATTTCTGACAGCATAACTTTGCGGTTTGGTTCCGAAAAATGCCGCAAAGGTTGTTTAATTGGTCTCGCCATTGGATCCAAGTTTAGGTGGTGCTCGGCAAGTTCCCTGGGTACTCCTGGCATGTCGGCTGGACACCATGCGAAGATTTTCCAGTGCTCACGGAGGAACTCGACGAGCGCGCTTTCCTATGCGAGGTCCATGTTTGCTGCAATGGACGTCGTTTTCTTGGTATCAGTCGGATGAATCTGTACCTCCTTAGAATCCTTGGTAGTGTTAAAGGTAGGTTCCCTGAGTGGCCTTCCTACATCTGGCAACACATCATAGTCAGTTGTTAGCCTTGACGCCATATACTCTGCTTGCATCCCGAAGGTTTCTGACAGTCGATGAAAATCCTTGCCGCATTTATCAGCTAACATGAAACTGCCTTTGACTGTGATCGGTCCCTTGGGTCCAGGTAGCCTCCACAACAAGTATGTGTAATGGTACCGCCATAAACCTGGCATATGCTGGTCGTCCCAACAAAGCATGATACTGCGACGGGAAATCTACAACTTCGAATTCCAATCTTTCTATCCTGTAATTCTCTCGGGTTCCAAACTGAACATCTAGATTGATCTTCCCAAGCGGATAACTCGGCTTGTCTGGTGTGATACAATGGAAACGCGCGTCGGTTGGTTTTAGATTTGACAGGGATATGTTCATTTTCCTCAATGTATCTGCATACATAAGGTTTAAGCTGCTGCCTCCATCAATGAATACTCGTGAAACATCGAACCATGCGATCACCGCTGGTAAAATCAGTGTTGATTGCCCTGGCCGAGGAACTTGCTGTGGGTGGTCTACTATAATGAAGCCAATATCTTGTCCCGACCAATTTAGGTAGTCGGTTGTTGGTGGGGGCATCTTCTCTGCCATGAACACTTGTCGTGAAATTACCTTCTGAGCTCTGTTAGATGGCCTAGCATTCTGAATCATCGAGACCACGCCATTGGTGTCGATATAAGGAGGTGGATTTGGAGCTGCCGCTATTTGTAGCTGATGTAGATTTGCATCCGTAATTGCGGAAGGAGGCGGAAGGTGGATCTCACTCCTTGGCCCCTAGGGGTTTCTATTCATTGCTTGCGTGTTGGCTTGCCCTGCAGATCTCAGCATTGCTTGAAAATTTCGACAGTCCTTCTGCAGATGCCCTGACTGCCTCTTCCCATTATTGTCGAGATAAAAATGCATTTGACATGGTCCGTTCATCATATCCTCGGGAGATATATATGATCTCTGGAACCTTGGTCCATTATTTTGTCTATTGTTACGAGAGTCATCTTTATTATCGCCTTACTGCTCGCCATTCCTTTGATAATCATCTCGATTGTTTCCTCCAGTGTTTCCTCGAAATCCATCCGATATTTGGCCAGGAGCATCATAATTCGAGAACTATCAAGGAAATCGTCGTCTATTTTGAAAGTTTCGACTGCGGTCCTCCTCAGGCGACCTATGCCGCTTGTTGTGAACAACATCTTCTCCATCTGCCCACCTATTCGCTATTTCCATTAATGCTGATATTGTCTTTGGGTTGGTTCTCCCCAGATCTTCGACAAGATCTCCCCTTCGAATTCCAGCCACAAACGCGTCTATTGCTCTCTCGTCAGATATGTTCTCTGCCGAGTTTTTGATGATATTCCACCTCTGGATGTACTTTCTCATTGATTCGCCGTACTTCTGCCTGCAAGCCCTCAACTCCTCTAATGATGCGGGTTTTTTGCATGTGGATCGGAAATTCTTCACAAAGATTTCCTCGAAAATGTCCCAACTGTCGATGGTCCCCGGAGGTAGCTTCTTTATCCATGATCGTGCGGCTCCACTCAAGTGTACTTGGACGCTTTGCATGGTTGTTGATCTGGTTCCGCCTATCAGCTTTACTGTCTCAAGGTAATCAACTAGCCAGTCCTCAGGATCTTGCAGACCATCGAATTTTTTGAAATTATCAGGGAGTTTAAACCCTGAAGGAACTCGAGTTTTTCGGACTCGTCTTGTAAAGCACGGTAGCCCACACATATCCTCTTCATCAATTTCTAGGGAATGCCGATGTTCCCTTCTATTCTGTCGCGCTCTGTCTACCCGCGCTTGAGTTGCTGCGTCTCTTGCTCCACTCGTTCTCTCAGGATCTTGCACTGCTGCATTAGGTCGTGGACTATTTTGCCTTGCAGAACCTTTGGGAGGTGAATTTGCAAACGCCGTCCCCATGGCTCCAACTCCTGCCATGGCCATGTTATATAATGCCTCTCTTGGATCTCCGGGAGGTGGCCTGGATGCGAGGATGAAAGCTTGCGTCGCCATGTATCCAGCTTCTGGTGTTTTGGGAATAATATTCCCAAATGTGTCGATTGACATAAAGGACATGTCGAGGTTTTGAACCAAATTCTCTCTATCAGCCTCAGGTATATTTCGCAGCCGAGATCTTGCTCTATTTCGAGCTGCTCTGTGACTATCTCCCGAAGTACATGATTGTCGGCTCAACTCCGTCCTTCGCCTGCTTGACGCGGAAGCCGCTTCTTGCCTCCTATCCAGCTCGATTTTCTGTTTCTCGAGCTCCCGCCTGGTACGTGCAAGTCTATATTGGTATGCTTGTAACTCTTCAGGTGTCGCTGTTATGGTCATTGGCTCTGTACCATTAATAGCTCTTGCCACTCTATCCCACACTGCCTGCGGAAATTGCACCATCTCTCGTGTTCCAGGTCCGATGTATTTGGTTCCCAAACCTCGCGTAAGGTCTGCGGGATCGATATACGGGTTTCCTGCGTTGTCGAAGTTCTCTGATGTCTCCTCCTGTGGGCGACTTGTATCCCCAATTGCATAGATTTGATGGTATTTTGAATTTTGAACTTTATCGGGATTGGTGACACCATCATATAGATCGGTGAAGACCTCTCCGACAATAATGGATCTGTCGATGAAGCTGAAGCTGTCGATGCTGCTTGAGTCACCGCTTATATCGGAGTCTGCAGATGACTCGAAGGACATGTTGCCGAAGATCTTGGCGAGGTTTTCACTTGCCGTAGTGTTGATGAAGCGTGGCGGCGAAATCTCCTCGTCGACTGTCTCGGTCGATGACGTTGAGTCCGAAAAATCGGAATCGATCTCCGACAATCCCGACGAAATCGGAACTTCGAGACGATACAATCCTTCTTTTTCGACGCGGAAGTGGAACTTGCCAAACGTCATCTCCATAGGCTCCTCCAGATACGCATATGCATCCAAACGGGAGGGCGGGTGAGAAACAAAATCGACTAGATCAATTTCGATATGTTTACCTCTATCCATCGCGTTGCTTGCTACCGAAGAAGTCGACGATCTTGAGCGTGCCATCGAGATCAGCTCATTGTCGCCTCTAATTCCCACAGACGGCGCCAATTGACAAGGGGTTAACTAATCAATGCCTACGGATTGCAGACTAGGGTTTAGTTGGAAGTAGAGGGCAAGTAGATCTCGAGGGTTTCAGCCGAAAAGTACTCGACGATTAAGAAACTAGGGTTGTGTTGACAATGGATTCGATCCTCTCTTTGTCCCTCGACTCCCCCTTATATAGGAGGCGGAGCCGAGGGTACCGTGTTACACAAGATTACAGATTCCGGGAGACTCTCTAAGTTCAACCCGTAAAGTTACAAATCTCCATACTTCATAATACAACTCTATCTTTCCTTAATACTTATTGGGCTTCCGAACTTCATACTCTTCGACTTGTGGGCCTTCAGTAAACCTCAGGTACCATCTTTGGTAGGCCCATTGGAAAGGACAAGGACATCGGCGCGTTGCCCTGCATCTACCTATCCTCTTCCCTTCTGGCTCGCCCTCTTTATCTTTCCCACTCTGGGTCGCTGCCCAAAAAACCGCCGTCGGTGAGCTTGTTTTGCCATCGTTGCGGTCGTCCCCAACTCCATCCGACTAGAAGAAGAGCACCTCATTTCCTTCCTCTTCTTCCCCCTCAAAGGAACCATCGCCAAGCTGATCATCTTCCCCAACTTAGGCCGCAGCTGATCTTGTCATATCCGGCTTCCTCCATTATTTCCAGCCCTGTAAGTCGTAGCTCTGGATGTTCATGGGCACAGCGGCGCTGCCATCCCCTCACGACCAGACCTCTCCGTCGTTCTGGTGGCCTCCGGCTCGGCTTCCTGAAGGACGCGGTTGTCGGGGCTTCCGAAGATGGTGGCGACCACTGCTCGGTGTACGGCCCCGTCCCCTTCGTGTCCAGAGTGCGGCGATCGACCAGAGTGCGGTGGCGGCGGTGGAGGTGGGCCGGTGGGGCAGACGGAGTACATCGGCGATGGGAGTTGGACGGTGCTAGTGCCATGGAGGTCAACCTCCGGTTCCTTTTTTTTATAGATTCCCATTTTTCTTTTCTTCAAATATTTTGATTCTCTAAATTAGAGCTGACAAGGGGGACCCAATCCACATCAGCAAACTGGACCTCACAGGTGGGTCCTAGTGACAGTTTCGGTGTCAATTCGTGATCAACTTTGTTTCAGTTTACTGCACATTGCAAAAATTATGCACTAGAGTGGTAGGTTTTTGCTAGCCAACATAATGTGGTTTCGAAATTTAAGCACAAATGTGATAGTTTTATCCTATCAACTCATTTGTGCCCTTTGTGCCTTCTCCTTTGTGCAGATGAACGCACTGGCCAAACAATAGATAGTATATGTCTTTCTCTTCTCCCATGCCCTAACTATTGTTTTTTTACGAAAATTCCATCGATCTATCAATAGTACAAATAGCCTAAAAATTAATACTTCCTCCGATTCATATTACTTGACACTAATAGAGATGTATCTAGACACATTTTAATTGTAGATACATCTATTATAGTAGCAAGTAATATGGATCGGAGGGATTGAGCAAGAAAGTTATAAATAGATACTCGACCAACTATCGATGATTACATACACTAGCACGAACCAAGGACATATCATTATCCTCGCCGCTCCATCATTGGAGCCACGCAAAACTTGTAGTAGATAGCTATTCACATCTGTTTGAACATGTAAGTATGTATAACAGAGAGTAGGGAATGATCGTCCTGTACGATCTGCAACTGCCGCGATCGACCGAGATCAACGATGGCAAGCATGATGCCGGACGGCTTCTGGATCTGCATCTGGATTTATCGATCGATCTATCTATCTGCACGCTCGCCCATGATGTCTGACGGCTCAAAATGCACCACTGCACTACATACCTCCACCCAGAAAGGAATAGATCGATATATGCACCACCGGTGGCAGCGCGCATGCTAAAAAGATTTTGGACAGGTGCTGTCGTTGGCAGCAGGTGTGCATATGCTTTCTCTGATTCCCGCAATATTATCATTTCACTGTGCTTACCTGCACACGTAGCAAGGGATGTGCCGTCAATAGTCCATGCATAGAGCAAACTCGATTAATTAGCTAGCGTACTCCCATCCCATGACAATAGCTGTTAAAACAGACACGCATATAACATTGCAATGCATGCTGGTCAAAGGTTGCGGCTGTTATCGACGTCTCTCCACCGTATGCATGCTTGTTTTGAAGCCAGAAGAATGTATATGCAAGTTTTCGCCTCCCCATGCATGGCAATGCAACTGTGTTTTATTTTGATTTGGTGCATCACAGATGGAAGTCAGAGTCTACTCAGCATATAGGCAATCTGCATTAATAACGTGTCACCAAGGAGACACGTCACGGGTAAAAAATCAATGGACTACTTGCTAGTGGCGTATGCATATATGTACATGCCACAAATACGTAGACCATTCTGATCAAAGAATAAAATGACAGGACTACTTACTGGTCGCGTGTGCATCTATAGGCACACCACTGGTAGTAAACCTACAGATGTAAATGGGTCACTATTAAGGTACTTTATCATCTTTAACTAAAAATGAACTAACTTTTTAAATAAAGTAATAAAATAAAAATAAAAAATAAAAGAAGAACAAAATCCGTAAAAGGAAATAAGTAGCAAAGAAACAAAAATGAAAAAGAATAAGAAAATAGAAATTGTACAAAGAAACCTAGCAATAAAGCTTACCTAGTTCCACAAGCGCAGTGGCGGAGCCAGAACTTAAAGTCTGTGTTGTTATTTCAAATCTGTGATATCAGATACATGATTTTTTTATGTATTTTAAATATTTTCCACAAGATTAATATCAACTTTCAAAGAGTTTGGCAAAAAGCTGTGTGGTCAATTGACCACACAGCCCTCAACGTGGCTCCGCCACTGCACAAGCGAAAAATATTAGCTTACCAGTCATGAGTGATTTCTGAGGGTAGGCAACAGCACTAAGCGAACTCCAAAGGCATAAGGACAAAGAAAAGTATTGATGCTAAAACTCAAATACGGGGCCCATTAAAGAAGAGCCCAGCTGGTCTCCTCTATATAATAAAACTAGAAGGATACCCCGCGCGTTGCAGCGGAAATTTCTTCGATAACTCTATTTTGTAAAAAATAAAAGGGTATAAGTTGGTTCGAATAGGATATTATTTGTAGGAACATGCATGATGTGTAAATATTCAAGGGGCTAACTTAAAAAAACTGACTTGAAATGGTTATGTAGTTGACGGCTAAAAGTTGATGATGTGGATAATTGGATGGCTTAAAAAAGAGATGATGTGGCTTGCATGTAGAGTATTAATGAATGTTAGTGGGGGATGACATGGATAATTGGATGGCTAATAAAATGGATGATGTGGATAGCTTGCATGTTGAGATAGACAACTTAAATGACCATCTAGTGGGGTTTTGCTTTATAAGAGATATAGATGGCCAGTAAACCATAATGTGTTATATGTTTGCACAATCCTTGATTCAAAATCCAACTACCCTTGGTTGCTGGACTGAGAATTTACTGATCTGCTTCAGCGAGAATTAGCAATTCCACAACTTGTTATAAATTATAGTTTGTAACATAATTTCGAAAAAAAAACACCTTCTGGAATAAGAAAACTCTGTTTCATCTATGGTTCAATCAAACAAACAAACGTTGGTGCAAAACATAATATTCAAACTTTTCAAGTTACGTAAATAAAAAAGGAACCGTTTGTACCCATTCTAATTTCCTATTTCTCCTCATCACCTGCTCTTTCTCCTCCCAAGCCTTTGTTTGCAACCGACGTTAGGCCCAAAACCCCAACTCTCACGAGGATTCCAAGGTGCGAGCAATGGTGACCGGAGAGGCAATGGTGTTCTTCGCGCTGCTCGTGGGTGTCCTCGTCACTTTCACGATGTTGCTGAAGGTAGAACAACATCGTGAAAGCAATGAGGACACCCACGATATCCATTGGAACTAATGCCTCATTCATGCCCAAATATAAAAAAATATCAATGGGGCTCGAACCACTTCGTTGTTCTTAGACCAGGGGACCACCGTCCCCTCCCCTCGTCCCCTAGCCCAATTTTTTTTGGCCTAGACCCCTTTACATTTGGCATTGTTTAACTAAAATATCCTATATTTACCCCCATTTACATCCCCCGAATAATGGCGTTGTATCAATGGTGTTATAGTTTGAGCAAAACAGGCAAGTAACATCAATCTAAGGTTACGATCATGTGACTGTGTAGTATTTCTTCTGTAACTTTTGCAAAAAAAACGCCAATTAGTCTTTTTTAACACTGAGTTCGATAACCGTCAGAAGGTACTAGACGGCTGCAGCTTTTTCCCTTCTTTCGTTAGTGTACGTACGGATATTAATTGACAGCTGTTGACTAATACAAGTACGTACCTTTATAGGTACTTCTAATCAGATCGATTTGCATATAAATTTGGTACTGGTGAATAAGTACAGTTTAGTGATAGCATTGAATCTATGTTACTCCTACTATGACTAACCAGATGCAGCGTAATCATGCATGGTGATGTACGTGGAATTGTGTAGCACTTAACATCATGCATGGTGATGTACGGTACCTTTTGGTCCGGTTCGTTAGTTACCTTTTATCCCGGTTTGAGACACAAACGGGGACTAAAGGGGTCTGCGGCCCACTGCGGTCAGGTGCTCCACCTTTAGTTTCGATTTGAGTCTCAAACCATGACAAATAGGCTTACCCTTCAGTCTTGATTGGTAGTACGAACCGGGGCTATAGGCTTTCTATTTTATTTTATTTTGCTTTCCACGCACCTCCAGCTCCCCCGGATCGTTTTTTTAGCTTTGTAATTTTTTTAAAAAAAATTATAGCAAATTCAAAACAAAAATCTTTTAAGATTCTTGTATGTTACGCAACCTTTTTTTTGAACTTAAAACCATTTCCAGCAAACAGCAGGCCGCCTCATTAAAAACCTTCCAGTCCCCTTAGGTACCTTGGAAGGAAAAGAGTGCGTCAGAAACCTGATGCCGCAATGACAGTATAGTTACATCATCTATAAGAGATTGTAGGAGGAAGCTAGGGGGTTCATCCACCCCAGGTACAATCAGATTTAGCTTTGAAACAAAACCTAGCTAGTGAATGCGCAACCTCATTTGATTCCCTAGGGCAGTGAGTAAAGCGAATAGAATCCAAACTAATAGCAGCATCAACACAGTCGGCAAAAATCGCCGATGCTTCATTCCACCACCTTTGCTCGCCAGTGCATGCTTGGATCACTTCTAGGGAGTCCGATACAACAACTACCCTTGAACATCCCATGCGTTGGGCAAGGCCAATCCCCTCACGCATTGCCAATGCTACCACCATCATAGCCGAGGCTACGTGAGGAATATAAACTGTCGATGCAACTATGAAATCGCCTTTAACATCTCTGAGGACTGCACCAATAGCTATTGTGCATGAATCAGCAAAGAAAGAAGCATCGACATTTACTTTTACCTGTCTCACCTCAGGTTTCGACCACTTCGCCGTAGTACTTTGGGCTTTCTTGGTACCGACTTTTGCAGCATTAGCCGTCATAGCAAGTATAGACATTTTGCATTTATAAATAGGAGGTGTAGGCTCATCATGTGTCCGTTGTCGTCGTATCCACCATAAATACCAACTGGCCACCAAGACCACTTCTTTCACACCAAACAAGTAAACCCATCAAGAGCATTATTTTGTCTGTTTAAAATATTTTCGAGAACCGCAGATCCTGCACGGTCCTCTACTAAGGCATCGTCGATGATATCAGATAGACCCATACATTGCCAAACTGTCATAGCGGCCGGGCAGGTGAATAGAAGATGTCTGATATCCTCTGCATCCAAATTGCACACCGGACAGGAACCCGATGTACCAATGTGCCTGTTAGCCAGAATTGCTTTGAGAGGAACTATCCCATGAAGCGCTCGCCAAATAAAAAAATTCACCTTTGCTGGGATTTTCAACTGCCATAGGGTCTTCCATACTGGATTCAGGGCCGAGACTCCAGGGATCGCTAGCTGGCTAGTAGACCGACCAAATTGATGCCGCCACTGTAGATGATAACCTGATCGGACTGTATACTGTCCATGTTTGGTGAAATGCCAACTAATAAAGTCCTCAAAACCATGTGTGCTGATCGGAATTTGCAAAATTCTTGTAACATCAATTGGATTGAATAAATCATTCAATAAAACTTCATCCCATTGCCCCGTGATAGGACATAGGAGTTCACTCACCCGCGTATAGATGGCGCCCCCTCTAGGGGTCAGTATTCTTCTATGAGCACTTGATGGAATCGACAGATCTTCCCAGATTTTAATTTTTTCATCGTTTCCTACTTGATGGAGTTCAGGTCGGAGCACATGTACCCTGAGCCATGGCGACCGCATAGCTGTGGGCTTCCTTCTCCGCTTCCCAAGTCTGACAGCGCAGGGCATCCCCAGCCAGGGTCTCGAAGGACGCGAGCAGAACCCGCTGGTCGACGGCGAACTCGAAGCGGCCGGGTACGGTGTCGTCGTCGGCGACGTCGTGGATGACGTGTTGGAGATATGCCCAAGAGGCGATAATAAAATGGTTATTATAATATATCTTTGAGTTTATGATAATGTTTACATACCATGCTATAATTGTATTAACCGAAACATTGATACATGTGTGTTATGTGAACAACAAGGAGTCCCTAGTAAGCCTCTTGTATAACTAGCTTGTTGATTAATAGATGATCATAGTTTCATGATCATGAACATTGGATGTTATTAATAACAAGGTTATGTCATTATATGAATGATGTAATGGACACACCCAATTAAGCGTAGCATAAGATCACGTCATTAAGTTCATTTGCTATAAGCTTTCGATACATAGTTACCTAGTCCTTTGACCATGAGATCATGTAAATCACTTATGCTGGAAGGGTACTTTGATTACATCAAACGCCACTGCGTAAATGGGTGGTTATAAAGGTGGGATTAGGTGTTCCGAAAGTATGAGTTGAGGCATATGGATCAATAGTGGCATTTGTCCATCCCGATGACGGATAGATATACTCTGGGCCCTCTCGGTGGAATGTCGTCTAATTAGCTTGCAAGCATATGAATGGTTCATAAGAGACCACATACCACGGTACGAGTAAAGAGTACTTGTCATGAGACGAGGTTGAACAAGGCATAGAGATACCGATGATCAAACCTCGGAAAAGTAAAATATCGCATGACAAAGGGAATCGGTATCATATGTGAATGGTTCAATCGACCACTAAAGTCATTGTTGAATATGTGGGAGCCATTATGGATCTCCAGATCCCGCTATTGTTTATTGGTCGGAGAGAAGTCTCAACCATGTCTGCATAGTTCGCGAACCATAGGGTGACACACTTAAGGTTTGATGTCGTTTAAGTAGATATGGAATATGGAATGGAGTTCAAAGTTTTGTTCGGAGTCTCGGATGGGATCCAGGACATCACGAGGAGTTCCGGAATGGTTCGGAGAATAAGATTCATATATAGGAAGTCACTTTCCAAGTTTGGAAATGATCCGGTAAATTTATGGAAGGTGGTTTCTAGAATTATCCGGAATAAATCACTATGGAAGGAGGAGTCCCGGAGGGACTCCACAAACCCTAACCAGCCAACCAAGTGGGAGGGTGGAGTCCATGGTGGACTCCACCTCCTTGGCCGGCCAAGTAAAGGGGGAAGGGGAGAGTCCCTGTCCCTCTAGGTTTCGTCCATAAGGCAGTTTTTCTGTTGGGGTCTTATTTGAAGACTTTGGGCAAACCCTTGGGGTTCCACCTATATAATGAGGAGGAGAGGGAGGGGGCTGCCCATGGCTTGGCCGCACCACCTAGGGCATCCAAGGGTCGGCGCCCAAGTGCCCCTCCCCTCTCCCCAAACCCTAGCCTCTCCTCCTCCACATAATACTCCCGCAGCGCATAGGCGAAGCCCTGCCGGAGTTCTCCACCACCACCGCCACCACGCCGTCGCGCTGCTGGGATTCCGAGGAGGATCTAATACTTCCGCTGCCCGCTGGAATGGGGAGAAGGACTTCGTCTTCATCAACACCGAACGTGTGACCGAGTACGGAGGTGCTGCCCGATTGTGGCACCATCAAGATCTTCTACGCGCTTTTGAAAGCGGCAAGTGATCATCTTCTGCAACAACGAGATCTAATCTCGTAGGATTTGGAAATCTTCAAGGGTTAGTCTCGTGATCCCCTCGTTGCTACCATCTTCTAGATTAGATCTTGGCTTGTGTTTCGTTCTTGCGGTAGGAAATTTATTGTTTTCTATGCTACGAATCCCATCATGACAGCGTTCGCTGGTGGGGCTATCGGAGGGGCCGCCATCGCCGCCCGCGCCTCCGCCCTGGCGTCGGCGAGCTCGGCCCTGGCGCCGTGTCTATGCATAGATTGGTTGCACGAGTAGAACACAATTGTTTTGTGGGCTTTGATGCTTTGTTGTCTTCAGTTCGTGTACTTTGCAGCTTTGTGGCATAGTGGGATGAAGCGGCTCAGGCTAACTTTACATGACCGCGTTCATGAGATTTGCTCCACGCTCGACATGCAACTTGTATTGCATAAGTGGCTTTGCGGGTGTCTGTCTCTCCCACTATAGTGAAGATCCAATTTACTCTTTCTATTGACAACATTAGTATCACCGTTGTGGTTCATGTTCGTAGGTAGATTGGATCTTACTCGAAAACCCTAAACCACGTAAAATATGCAAACCAAATTAGAGGCGTCTAACTTGTTTTTGCAGGGGTTTGGTGATGTGATATGGCCATGATGTGATGATGAATATGTATGAGATGATCATTATTGTATTGTGGCAACCGGCAGGAGCCTTATGGTTGTCTTTAAATTTCGTGTTGAGTAGTATTTCAAAGTAGTTGTAATAGTTGCTACATGAGGTGAACAACAATGAAGACGGCGCCATGGACCTTGACGCTACGCCGACGATGATGGAGATCATGACCGTTGATGATGGAGATCATGTCCATGCTTTGGAGATGAAGATCAAAGGCGCAAAGACTAAAGGGCCATATCATATCACATATGAATTGCATGTGATGTTAATCCTTTATGCATCTTATTTTGCTTAGAACGCGACGGTAGCATTATAAGATGATCCCTCACATTAATATCAAGATAATAAAGTGTTCTCCCCTCGTATGCACCGTTGCAACAGTTCGTCATTTTGAAGCATCTCGTGATGATCGGATGTGATAGACTCTACGTTCACATACAACGGGTGTAGGCCATGTTTGCACACGTAGAATACTTGGGTTTGCTTGACGAGCCTAGCATGTACAGACATGGCCTCGGGACAACGGAAACCGAAAGGTTGAACACGAGTCATATGGATGATATGATCAACATGTTGATGTTCACCATTGAAGCTACATCATCTCACGTGATGATCGGTTTTGGTGTAGTGGATTTGGATCGTGTACCACTTAACAACTATGAGGGATGTTGTATTAAGTGGGAGTTCATTAGTAATTAGATTAAAACATGAACTAATTATCATGAACATAGTTTGAGTAGTATTTTGAATTAATTTTGTAGTATTGGCATCCGTTTTCTACCATGCGTTAGTCTTGTAATTGAGATAGAAATACTGTTAAGTCTGACTAGAAACTTTACGGATTGGTACCGTATTGTTAAAGAATCAAGAAATGTTTAAGTGCTATTGCAAACTTTTAGTAAACCTCACATTGCTGATTCAAAGAACAATGGTTTCAATTAGTACCTAGAATCATCTTGTCTCCGTGAAACTTGAAGTTCAAATCTGTTTGAAGAAGTAAGGAACTAGAAATTTTGTTTTCAGAAATAAGCAAGGTATCAGATATATGTGATATCTAAGACCTTATTGCAAGATGATTGAATATAATCTAGTGAGACTACATAAACTCATAAGTTTATGGGAATGTACGAAGGTTGAAGACGCCCGGCGTCCCAATCCGCCAACTAAGTTGGACACTAAAGATATTCGCATATCTATGAAGTGATCGTCATTAGTATGCACCGTTGCTAAGACTCGTCGTTTCGAAGCATCTCGTGATGATCGGGTGTTATAGATTATACGTGTGCATACAACGGGTGCAAGTCAGATTTGCACATGCGAATACTGAGGTTAAACTTTACGAGCCTAGCATGTACAGACATGTCTCGGAAAGTCATCATGATACAATGGACAAAATTATGAGTGAAATTGTTCATCATATTACAAAGTTACTAATAGTGAAATCTAGAACACTTGTCATATGATGATCAAACTTCAAAGTAAAAACTTCAAAGTTATTGGTATTTGACCAATGGACCTAGAAGTTATTAAAGATGAAGTGTTTTCTGAATAATGAGGAAAGCTAAAAGAGAAATTACAAAAGATATTTTGGCAGAAAGAAAAGAAAAGACTAGAAAGTCTAGCTCAGGTGTATATAAATGATATACATATTATGGTGGTATTCCTAGTTAGGTCACAAAATGAAATTCTTGGGTATTAGTACCATATTGGTTGGTATGAAGTGTCATACAAAACAACGCAATACAAGAATACAATGGCCTAAGTGACTAATAACGCGTGAAGCACACGTCCGTTGGGAACCCCAAGAGGAAGGTGTGATGCGTACAGCAGCAAGTTTTCCCTCAGTAAGAAACCAAGGTTATCGAACCAGTAGGAGATGAAGGCCACGTGAAGGTTGTTGGTGGAGGACTGTAGTGCGGCGCAACACTAGGGATTTCGGCGCCAACGTGGAACCTGCACAACACAATCAAAATACTTTGCCCCAACTTAACAGTGAGGTTGTCAATCTCACCGGCTTGCTGTAAACAAAGGATTAAACATATGGTGTGGAAAATGATGTTTGTTTGCAAAGAACAGTAGAGAACAATGATTGCAGTAGATTGTATTCCAGATGTAAAGGAATGGACCGGGGTCCACAGTTCACTAGTGGTGTCTCTCCAATAAGATAAATAGCATGTTGGGTGAACAAATTACAGTTGGGCAATTGACAAACAGAGAGGGCATAACAATGCAAATATATATCATGATGAATAATATGAGATTTACTTAGGGCATTACGACACATTACATAGACCGCTATCCAGCATGCATCTATGCCTAAAAAGTCCACCTTCGGGTAAGCATCCGCACCCCTTCCAGTATTAAGTTGCAAACAACAGACAATTGTATTAAGTATGGTGCGTAATGTAATCAACACAAATATCTTTAGACAAAGCATTGATGTTTTATCCCTAGTGGCAACAGCACATCCACAACCTTAGAACTTTCTGTCACGGTCCCAGATTCAATGGAGGCATGAACCCACTATCGAGCATAAATACTCCCTCTTGGAGTCACAAGTATCAACTTGGCCAGAGCCTCTACTAGCAACGGAGAGCATGCAAGATCATAAACAACACATATATGATAGATTGATAATCAACTTGACATAGTATTCCATATTCATCGGATCCCAACAAACACAACATGTAGCATTACAAATAGACGATTTTGATCATGATAGGCAGCTCACAAGATCTAACATGATAGCACAATGAGGAGAAGACAACCATCTAGCTACTGCTATGGACCCATAGTCCAAGGATGAACTACTCACACATCAGTCCGGAGGCGATCATGGTGATGTAGAGTCCTCCGGGTGATGATTCCCCTCTCCGGCAGGGTGCCGGAGGCGATCTCCTGAATCCCCCGAGATGGGATCGGCGGCGGCAGCGTCTCAGTATGTTTTCTCGTATCGTGGCTCTCGGTAATAGGGTTTTCGCGACGGAGAGTATAAGTAGGTGGAAGGGCAGAGTCGGGGGAGGCACGAGGGCCCCACCCCATAGGCCGGCGCGGGCCCCTCCTTGGTCGCGCCGCCCTATGGTGTCGGCGCCTCGTGGCCCCACTTCGTATCTCCTTCGGTCTTCTGGAAGCTCCGTGGAAAAATAAGACCCTGGGCTTTTGTTTCGTCCAATTCCGAGCATATTTCCTGTGTAGGATTTCTGAAACCAAAAATAGCAGAAAACAGGAACTGGCGCTTCGGCATCTCGTTAATAGGTTAGTGCCGGAAAATACATAATAATGATATAAAGTGTATATAAAACATGTGAGTATTGTCATAAAACTAGCATGGAACATAAGAAATTATAGATACGTTTGAGACGTATCAGTGACTGACAAGGAATATGATAGGAATGCCCGTCTGGAACAACAATAAAGTGTTATTATGTTCGTCGTTGGCATTCTATCTAGCCCTTAGAATTTGTAATAAAGAACTTAATAATTGTTATTTTGCTCTGGTCAAATTAAAACAATGAGTTGTTCAAATTATGACATTACTCCATATACGATGGATAAGTTATTATAAATCTTAATGGTGAAACACACATACATAACACTGACGCTAAAATGCCATAAGGCAAATGATTTGAATTCCACTTATTTGTGGAACCGCCATTTAGGTCATTTTAGAGAAGAACGCATGAAGGAACTCCATGCAAATGGATTTTTGGAGTCATTTGATTTTTGAATCGTTTGGCGCTTGCAAATCTTTTCTAAAAGAGAATGACTAAAATACCGTTCATAGGCCAAGAGTTGAACAGGCAACTAACTTAGTGAAAACATACATGATGATGTATGTGGTTCATTGGGCATAGTTGTGTGCGGGAGATTCTTCTACTTCATGAAAACTTCCAACAATGAATTGAGTATATATATGTGGATATATTCGATAGAAGTTTGAAACATTTGAATAGATTCAAATAAACTTCAGCATGAAGTGGAAATCATCGTAACAGAAAAGCAAAATATCTTTGATTGGATCATGGTGGAAATATTTGAATTACGAGTTTTAGCGAACATCTAAGAGAGTCATGAAATTGTTCTACAACTCACATTTCTTGGAGTATCATAATGATGATGTAGTATCCGAGAGATGTATCCAAACCTTGTTGGATTAATGATGGGATAAAATATTATGACGCCATTATATTTTTGTGGATTATGCTTTAGTGACTACCGCTTTTACACTGAATAGAGCATCATCATGATCCGTTGAAATGACACCATACGAGTTATGGAATGGGTATGAACCCTGATAGTCCTTTCTTAAATTTTGGTATGCATAGCATAAGTAAATAAGTTTACAACCAAAATCGGATGAATGTCTTTGTTGGTTATCCCAGAGATTTGATTGGGAATTCTTCCCAGGAGACAAAGACAAAAGTGTTTGTCAATGTTTCTTGTTTCCGAGAAATTGTTTCTAGCGAAGTATTTAAGTGGGAGGACAATAGAATTTGATAAGGTTTATCAACCTGAGCATAATGATCAGAGTAGCGCAGTGATGTCTACTCACAATTCTTTTCCTGTAGACAGTGTTGGGCCTCCAAGAGAGAGGTTTGTAGAACATCAGCAAGTTTTCCCTTAAGTGGATCACCCAAGGTTTATCGAACTCGGGGAGGAAGAGGTCAAAGATATCCCTCTCAAGCAACCCTGCGATCACAATGCAAGAAGTCTCTTGTGTCCCCAACACACCCAATACACTTGTCAGATGTATAGGTGCACTAGTTCGGCGAAGAGATAGTAAAATGCAAGTGGTATGGATGTATATGAGTGGTAATAGCAATCTGAATAAAATATGGCAGCGAGTAAACATGCAGTGGAACAGTAAACAAACAGTGACAACGGCGCCAGAAAATGCTTGCTGGCGTGCAGTTGACGTGGGAGATAGGAATCTTTGTGGTGTAACTTTTCTATTCGGAGACAAGTCCTAGGGATCATACTTTCACTAGTGGACACTCTCAACATTGATCACATAATAAAACCACTCTACACTCTCTTGTTGGATGATGAACACCACTAATTGTGTAGGGCTACAAGAGCACCTCAATGCCGGAGTTAACAAGCTCCACAACATTCGATATTCATGTTTAAATAACCTTAGAGTGCATGATAGACCAACGCAATTATACCGAGTACTAACATAGCATGCACACTGTCACCATCATACTATGAAAGGAGGAATAGATCACATCAATACCATCATAGTAATAGTTAACTTCATAATCTACAAGAGATCACAATCATAAACTACGCCAAGTACTACATGATGCACACACTGTCACCATTACATCATGGAGGAGGAATAGAGTACTTTAATAACATCACTAGAGTAGCACATAGATTAATAGTGATACAAAGCTCATATGAATCTCAATCATGTAAGGCAGCTCATGAGATCATTGTATTGAAGTACATAGGAAAGAGATTAACCACATAGCTACCGGTACAGCCCTTAGCCTCGATGGTGAACTACTCCCTCCTCATGGGAGACAGCAGCATTGATGAAGATGGCGGTGGTGTCGACGGAGATGCCTTCCGGGGGCACTTCCCCATCCCGGCGGCGTGCCGGAACAGAGACTTCTGTCCCCCAGATCTTGGCTTCGCGATGGCGGCGGCTCTGGAAGGTTTCTCGTACCGTGGCTTATTCGTATCGAAGATCTAGGTCAGGGGGCTTCTTATAGGCGAAGAGGCAGAGTCGGAAGGCTGAAGGGGGCGCCACACAATAGGGGGGGCACCCCCCCTTGGGCCGCACCGGCCACCTGTGTGGTGGGCCTGTGACTCTCCTCTGGTCCCTCTTGGGTGTTCTAGAAGCTTCGTGGAATTATAAGATGCTGAGCGTTGATTTCGTCCAATTCCGAGAATATTTCCTTACTAGGATTTCTGAAACCAAAAACAGCAGAAAACAGGAACTGACACTTCGGCATCTTGTCAATAGGTTAGTTCCGGAAAACACATCAAAACGATGTAAAGTGTGTACAAAACATGTAGGTATTGTCATAAAACAAGCATGGAACATAAGAAATTATCGATACGTTGGAGACGTATCAGCATCCCCAAGCTTAGTTCCTACTCGTCCTCGAGTAGGTAAACGATAACAAAGATAATTTCTGAAGTGACATGCTACTTACATAATCTTGATCATACTATTGTAAAGCATATGAGATGAATGCAGCGATTCAAAGCAATTGTAAAGGCAATGATTAAACAACTGAATCATATAGCAAAGACTTTTCATGAATAGTACTTTCAAGACAAGCATCAATAAGTCTTGCATAAGAGTTAACTCATAAAGCAATAGATTCTAAATAAAGGCATTGAAGCAACACAAAGGAAGATTAAGTTTCAGCAGTTGCTTTCAACTTTCAACATGTATATCTCATGGATAGTTGTCAATGCAAAGTAATATGATGAATGCAAATATGCAAGTATGTAAGAATCAATGCACAGTTAACACAAGTGTTTGCTTCTAAGGTGGAAGGAAATGGGTAAACTGACTCAACATAAAAATAAAGGAAAGGCCCTTCGAAGTGGGAAGCATTGATTGCTATATTTGTGCTAGAGCTTTTATTTTGAAAACATAGAGAGAGCATAAAAGTAAAGTTCTGAGAGGTGTTTGTTGTTGTCAACGAATGGTAATGGGCACACTAACCCCCTTGCCAGACAAACCTTCGAAGAGCGGCTCCCATGAAAAAAATTTATTTTTAGGTGGCACTCCTTCCAACCTTGCTTTCACAAACCATGGCTAACCGAATCCTCGGGTGCCTGCCAACAATCTCATACCATGAAGGAGTGGCTTTTTATTTTAGTTCTATTTAGATGACACTCCTCCCCACCTTTGCTTTCTCAAGCCATGGCTAACCGAATCCTCGGGTGCCGTCCAACAATCACATACCATGGAGGAGTGTCTATTTTTTGTAAAATTATGAAGGTTAATTAATTGGGACTCGGAATCCCATTGCCAGCTCTTTTTGCAAAATTATTGGATAAGCGGATGAAGCCACTAGTCCATTGGTGAAAGTTGCCCAACAAGATTGAAAGATAAACACCACATACTTCCTCATGAGCTATAAAACATTGACACAAATCAGAGATGATAAATTTTGAATTGTTTAAAGGTAGCTGATGACGCGTAAAGCACACGCTCGTTGGGAACCCCAAGTGGAAGGTGTGATGCGTACAGCAGCAAGTTTCCCTCAGTAAGAAACCAAGGTTTATCGAACCAGTAGGAGTCAAGAAGCACGTTGAAGGTTGATGGCGGCGAGATGTAGTGCGGTGCAACACCAGGGATTCCGGCGCCAACGTGGAACCTGCACAACACAACCAAAGTACTTTGCCCCAACGAAACAGTGAGGTTGTCAATCTCACCGGCTTGCTATAACAAAGGATTAACCGTATTGTGTGGAAGATGATTGTTTGCAGAAAACAGTAGAACAAGTATTGTAGTAGATTGTATTTCAGTAAAGAGAATTGGACCGGGGTCCATAGTTCACTAGAGGTGTCTCTCCCATAAGACAAACAGCATGTTGGGTGAACAAATTACAGTTGGGCAATTGACAAATAAAGAGAGCATGACCATGCACATACATATCATGATGAGTATAGTGAGATTTAATTGGGCATTACGACAAAGTACATAGACCGCCATCCAACTGCATCTATGCCTAAAAAGTCCACCTTCAGGTTATCATCCGAACCCCCTCCAGTATTAAGTTGCTAACAACAGACAATTGCATTAAGTATTGCGCGTAATGTAACTAGTGACTACATCCTTGAACATAGCACTAATGTTTTATCCCTAGTGGCAACAACACATCCATAACCTTAGAGGTTCTTGTCACCCCTCCAGATTCACGGAGACATGAACCCACTATCGAGCATAAATACTCCCTCTTGGAGTTACTAGCATGAACTTGGCCAGAGCATCTACTAATAACGGAGAGCATGCAAGATCATAAACAACACATAGATATAACTTTGATAATCAACATAACAAGTATTCTCTATTCATCGGATCCCAACAAACGCAACATATAGAATTACAGATAGATGATCTTGATCATGTTAGGCAGCTCACAAGATCCGACAATGATAGCACAATGGGGAGAAGCCAACCATCTAGCTACTGCTATGGACCCATAGTCCAGGGGTAGACTACTCACACATCACTCCGGAGGCGACCATGGCGGCGTAGAGTCCTCCGGGAGATGATTCCCCTCTCCGGCAGGGTGCCGGAGGCGATCTCCTGGATCCCCCGAGATGGGATCGGCGTTGGCGGCGTCTCCGGGAAGGTTTTCCGTATCGTGGCTCTCGGTACTGGGGGTTTCGTCACGGAGGCTTTAAGTAGGCGGAAGGGCAAGTCAAGAGGGGGCACAGGGGCCCCAGATGACAGGGCGGCGCGGCCAAGGGGGGGGCCGCACCGCCCTAGGGTTTGGGCACCCTGTGGCCCCACTTCGTTTCGTCTTCGGACTTCTGGAAGCTTCGTGGAAAAATAGGCCCCTGGGCTTTGATTTCGTCCAATTCCGAGAATATTTCCTTACTAGGATTTCTGAAACCAAAAACAGCAGAAACAAAGAATCGGCACTTCGGCATCTTGTTAATAGGTTAGTTCCAGAAAATGCACGAATATGACATAAAGTGTGCATAAAACATGTAGATAACATCAATAATGTGGCATGGAACATAAGAAATTATCGATACGTTGGAGACGTATCAGCATCCCCAAGCTTAGTTCTGCTCGTCCCGAGCAGGTAAAACGATAACACAGATAATTTCTGGAGTGACATGCCATCATAATTTTGATCATACTATTTGTAAAGCATATGTAGTGAATGCAGCGATCAAAACAATGTATATGACATGAGTAAACAATTGAATCATAAAGCAAAGACTTTTCATGAATAGCACTTCAAGACAAGCATCAATAAGTCTTGCATAAGAATTAACTCATAAAGCAATAATTCAAAGTAAAAGCATTGAAGCAACACAAAAGAAGATTAAGTTTCAGCGGTTGCTTTCAACTTGTAACATGTATATCTCATGGATATTGTCAACATAGAGTAATATAATAAGTGCAATAAGCAAGTATGTAGGAATCAATGCACAGTTCACACAAGTGTTTGCTTCTTGAGGTGGAGAGAAATAGGTGAACTGACTCAACATTGAAAGTAAAAGAATGGTCCTCCATAGAGGAAAAGCATCGATTGCTATATGTGTGCTAGAGCTTTGATTTTGAAAACATGAAACAATTTTGTCAACGGTAGTAATAAAGCATATGCATCATGTAAATTATATCTTATAAGTTGCAAGCCTCATGCATAGTGTACTAATAGTGCCCGCACCTTGTCCTAATTAGCTTGGACTACCGGATCATCACAATGCACATGTTTTTACCAAGTGTCACAAAGGGGTACCTCTATGCCGCCTGTACAAAGGTCTAAGGAGAAAGCTCGCATTGGATTTCTCGCTATTGATTATTCTTCAACTTAGACATCCATACCGGGACAACATAGACAATAGATAATGGACTCCTCTTTTATGCATAAGCATGTAACAACAATTAATGATTTTCTCATTTGAGATTGAGGATATATGTCCAAAACTGAAACTTCCACCATGGATCATGGCTTTAGTTAGCGGCCCAATGTTCTTCTCTAACAATATGCATGCTTAACCATAAGGTGGTAGATCGCTCTTACTTCAGACAAGACGGACATGCATAGCAACTCACATGAAATTCAACAATGAATAGTTGATGGCGTCCCCAGTAAACATGGTTATCGCTCAACAAGCAACTTAATAAGAGATAAAGTTCATAATTACATATTCAATACCACAATAGTTTTTAAGCTATTTGTCCCATGAGCTATATATTGCAAAGGTGAATGATGGAATTTTAAAGGTAGCACTCAAGCAATTTACTTTGGAATGGCGGAGAAATACCATGTAGTAGGTAGGTATGGTGGACACAAATGGCATAGTGGTTGGCTCAAGGATTTTGGATGCATGAGAAGTATTCCTCCTCGGTACAAGGCTTAGGCTAGCAAGGTTATTTGAAACAAACACAAGGATGAACCGGTGCAGCAAAACTCACATAAAAGACATATTGTAAACATTATAAGACTCTACACCATCTTCCTTCTTGTTCAAACTCTTTACTAGAAATTATCTAGACTTTAGAGAGACCAAATATGCAAACCAAATTTTAGCAAGCTCTATGTATTTCTTCATTAATGGGTGCAAAGTATATGATGCAAGAGCTTAAACAAGAGCACAACAATTGCCAAATATCAAGTTATTCAAGACATCATACCAATTACTACATGTACCATTTTCCATTTCCAACCATATAATAATTAACGAAGCAGTTTCAACCTTCGCCATGAAAATTAAAAGCTAAGAACACATGTGTTCATACGAACCAGCGGAGCGTGTCTCTCTCCCACACAAGCATTTATTCAAACAAAAACAAAAACAAGAAACATACAGATGCTCCAAGTAAAGTGCATAAGATGTGACGGAATAAAAATATAGTTTCAGGGGAGGAACCTGATAATGTTGTCGATGAAGAAGGGGATGCCTTGGGCATCCCCAAGCTTAGACGCTTGAGTCTTCTTGATATATGCAGGGGTGAACCACCGGGGCATCCCCAAGCTTAGAGCTTTCACTCTTCTTGATCATAGTATATCATCCTCCTCTCTTGACCCTTGAAAACTTCCTTCACACCAAACTCGAAACAACTCATTAGAGGGTTAGTGCATAATCAAAAAATCACATGTTCAGAGGTGACACAATCATTCTTAACACTTCTGGACATTGCCCAAAGCTACTGGAAGTTAATGGAACAAAGAAATCCATCCCACATAGCAAAAGAGGCAATGCGAAATAAAAGGCAGAATCTGTCAAAACAGAACAGTCCGTAAAGACGAATTTTAAAATGGCACCAGACTTGCTCAGATGAAAATGCCCAAATTGAATGAAAGTTGCGTACATATCTGAGGATCACTCACGTAAATAGGCTTAATTTTCTGAGTTACCTACAGAGAATTTTGCCCAGATTCGTGACAGCAAAGAAATCTGAAACTGCGCAGTAATCCAAATCTAGTATGAACTTTAGTATCAAAGACTTTACTTGGCACAACAAAACACAAAACTAAGATAAGGAGAGGTTGCTACAGCAGTAAACAACTTCCAAGACACAAAATAAAAACAAAGTACTGTAGTAAAATAACACATGGGTTATCTCCCAAGAAGTTCTTTCTTTATAGCCATTAAGATGGGCTCAGCAGTTTTGATGATGCACTCGCAAGAAATAATATTTGAAGCAAAAGAGAGCTTCAAGAGGCAAATTCAAAACACATTTAAGTCTGACATGCTTCCTATGAAGAGGAATCTTGTAAATAAACAAGTTCAAGAAGCATAATGCAACAAGCGTAGAAAGATAAAACAAATGTAGCTTCAAAAATTTCAGCACATAGAGAGGTGTTTTAGTAACATGAAAATTTCTACAACCATATTTTCCTCTCTCATAATAACTTTCAGTAGCATCATGAGCAAACTCAACAGTATAACTATCACATAAAGCATTCTTATCATGAGTCTCATGCATAAAATTATTACTCTCCACATAAGCATAATCAATTTTATTAGTTGTAGTGGGAGCAAATTCAACAAAGTGGCTATCATCATATATAGGAGGCATATTGTAATCATAAAAGAAAATTTTCTCCTCAATGCTTGGGGGACTAAAAAGATCATGCTCATCAAAGCCAGCTTCCCCAAGCTTAGAATTTTCCATAGCATTAGCAACAATGCTGTTCAAAGCATTCATAGTAATAACATTCCCATTAGCATGCATATAAAGTTCCATGGGTTTTTTAATTCTCTCTTCAAACACATCATGTCCTAATTCAAGATAAAGTTCATAAAGATCTCTCATATTTTTGTTGTTTTCCATTATGCTTAACTAGTGAAATAAAAACATGCATGATATTAAGTAAAGTAAAACAAGTAACTAATTTTTGTGTGTTTTTGATATAGCAAACAAGATAGCAAATAAAGTAAAACTAGCAACTAATTTTTTTGTATTTTGATTTAGTGCAGCAAACAAAGTAGTAAATAAAACTAAGCAAGACAAAAACAAAGTAAAGAGATTGAGAAGTGGAGACTCCCCTTGCAGCGTGTCTTGATCTCACCCGGCAACGGCGCCGTAAATTTAGCTTGATGACGCGTAAAGCACACGCTCGTTGGGAACCCCAAGTGGAAGGTGTGATGCGTACAGCAGCAAGTTTCCCTCAGTAAGAAACCAAGGTTTATCGAACCAGTAGGAGTCAAGAAGCACGTTGAAGGTTGATGGCGGTGAGATGTAGTGCGGCGCAACACCAGGGATTCCGGCGTCAACGTGGAACCTGCACAACACAACCAAAGTACTTTGCCCCAACGAAACAGTGAGGTTGTCAATCTCACCGGCTTGCTGTAACAAAGGATTAACCGTATTGTGTGGAAGATGATTGTTTGCAGAAAACAGTAGAACAAGTATTGCAGTAGATTGTATTTCAGTAAAGAGAATTGGACCGGGGTCCACAGTTCACTAGAGGTGTCTCTCCCATAAGACAAACAAGATGTTGGGTGAACAAATTACAGTTGGGCAATTGACAAATAAAGAGAGCATGACCATGCACATACATATCATGATGAGTATAGTGAGATTTAATTGGGCATTACGACAAAGTACATAGACCGCCATCCAACTGCATCTATGCCTAAAAAGTCCACCTTCAAAGTTATCATCCGAACCCCTCCAGTATTAAGTTGCTAACAACAGACAATTGCATTAAGTATTGCGCGTAATGTAACTAGTGACTACATCCTTGAACATAGCACTAATGTTTTATCCCTAGTGGCAACAGCACATCCATAACCTTAGAGGTTCTTGTCACCCCTCCAGATTCACGGAGACATGAACCCACTATCGAGCATAAATACTCCCTCTTGGAGTTACTAGCATCAACTTGGCCAGAGCATCTACTAATAACGGAGAGCATGCAAGATCATAAACAACACATAGATATAACTTTGATAATCAACATAACAAGTATTCTCTATTCATCGGATCCCAACAAACGCAACATATAGAATTACAGATAGATGATCTTGATCATGTTAGGCAGCTCACAAGATCCGACAATGATAGCACAATGGGGAGAAGACAACCATCTAGCTACTGCTATGGACCCATAGTCCAGGGGTAGACTACTCACACATCACTCCGGAGGCGACCATGGCGGCGTAGAGTCCTCCGGGAGATGATTACCCTCTCCGGCAGGGTGCCGGAGGCGATCTCCTGGATCCCCCGAGATGGGATCGGCGTTGGCGGCGTCTCTGGAAGGTTTTCTGTATCGTGGCTCTCGGTACTGGGGGTTTCGTCACGGAGGCTTTAAGTAGGCGGAAGGGCAAGTCAAGAGGGGGCACAGGGGCCCCAGATGACAGGGCGGCGCGGCCAAGGGGGGGGCCGCACCGCCCTAGGGTTTGGGCACCCTGTGGCCCCACTTCGTTTCGTCTTCGGACTTCTGGAAGCTTCGTGGAAAAATAGGCCCCTGGGCTTTGATTTCGTCCAATTCCGAGAATATTTCCTTACTAGGATTTCTGAAACCAAAAACAGCAGAAAACAAGAATCGGCACTTCGGCATCTTGTTAATAGGTTAGTTCCAGAAAATGCACGAATATGACATAAAGTGTGCATAAAACATGTAGATAACATCAATAATGTGGCATGGAACATAAGAAATTATCGATACGTTGGAGACGTATCAGTAGCACTCAAGCAATTTACTTTGGAATGGCGGAGAAATACCATGTAGTAGGTAGGTATGGTGGACACAAATGGCATAGTTATTGGCTCAAGGATTTTGGATGCATGAGAAGTAATCCCTCTCAATACAAGGCTTAGGCTAGCAAGGTTATTTGAAGCAAACACAAGTATGAACCGGTACATCAAAACTCACATAAAAACATATTGCAAGCATTATAAGACTCTACACTGTCATCCTTGTTGCTCAAACCCTTACTAGAAAATATCTAGACTTTAGAGAGACCAATCATGCAAACCAAATTTCAACAAGCTCCATGTATTTCTTCACTAATAGGTGCAAAGTATATGATGCAAGAGCTTAAACATGATCCTTATGAGCACAACAATTGCCAAGTATCAAATTATTCAAGTCATTTTACCAATTACCACATGTAGCATTTCCCTTTTCCAACCATATAACAATTAACGAAGCAGTTTCAACCTTCGCCATGAACATTATGAGTCAAGACTAAGGACATATTTGTCCATATGCAACAGCGGAGCGTGTCTCTCTCCCACACAATGAATGCTAGGATCCAACTTTATTCAAACAAAACAAAAAAAAAACAGACGCTCCAAGTAAAGCACATAAGATGTGATGGAATAAAAATATAGTTTCACTAGAGGAACCTGATAATGTTGTCAATGAAGAAGGGGATGCCTTGGGCATCCCCAAGCTTAGATGCTTGAGTCTTCTTGAAATATGCAGGGATGAACCACCGAGGCATCCCCAAGCTTAGAGCTTTCACTCTCCTTGATCATATTGTATCATCATCCTCTCTTGGTCCTTGAAAACTTCCTCCACACCAAACTCAAAACAACTCATTAGAGGGTTAGTGCATAATCAAAATTCACACGTTCAGAGGTGACATAATCATTCTTAACACTTCTGGACATTGCACAAAGCTACTGAAAGTTAATGGAATAAAGAAATCCATCAAACATAGCAAAACAGGCAATGCGAAATAAAAGGCAGAATCTGTCAAAATAGAACAGTCCGTAAAGATGAATTTTTAAGAGGCACCAGACTTGCTCAGATGAAAATGCTCAAATTGAATGAAAGTTGCGTACATATCTGCGGATCACTCACGTAAATTGGCAGATTTTTCTGAGTTACCTACAGAGAATTCAACCCAGATTTGTGACAGCCAGAAATCTGTTTGTGCGTAGTAATCCAAATCTAGTATGAACCTTACTATCAAAGACTTTACTTGGCACAACAATGCAACAAAATTAAGATAAGGAGAGGTTGCTACAGTAGTAACAACTTCCAAGACACAAAAATAAAACAAAAGTACTGTAGCAAAATAACACATGGGTTATCTTCCAAGAAGTGCTTTCTTTATAGCCATTAAGATGGGCTCAGCAATTTTAATGATGCACTCCCAAGAAATAAGAGTTGAAGCAAAAGAGAGCATCCAAAAGCAAATTCAAAACACATTTAAGTCTAACCCACTTTCTATGAAAAGGAATCTTGTAAATAAACAAATTCATGAAGCATAATGCAACAAGCATAGAAAGATAAAACAAGTGCAGCTTCAAGATTTTCAGCAAAAAGAGAGGTGTTTTAGTAACATGAAAATTTCTACACCCATATTTTCCTCTCTCATAAAGATTTTCAGTAGCATCATGAGCAAACTCAACAATATAACTATCAAGTGAAACATTCTTACCATGAGTCTCATGCATAAAATAATTACTACTCCCAACATAAGCATAGTCATTCTTATTAATTGTAGTGGGAGCTGATACGTCTCCGACGTATCGATAATTTCTTATGTTTCATGCCACATTCTTGATGATATCTACATGTTTTATGCAAACTTTATGTCATATTTATGCATTTTCCGGAACTAACCTATTGACGAGATGCCGAAGGGCCAGTTGCTGTTTTCTGTTGTTTTTGGTTTCAGAAATCCTAGTAAGGAAATATTCTCGGAATCGGACGAAATCAACGCCCAGCATCTTAGAATCCCCAGAAGCATCCAGAACACCCGAGAGTCGCCAGAGTGGGGCCACTGGGCCACCAGACGCCAGGGTGGCGCGGCCCAGGCCTTGGCCGCGCCCCCCTAGTGTGTCACCGCCTCGTCGACCCTCCGACTCCGCCTCTTCTCCTATTTAAAGGTCCCTGACCTAAATCTTCGAGACGGAAAAGTCACGGTACGAGAAACCTTCCAGAGCCGCCGCCATCGCGAAGCCAAGATCTGGGGACAGGAGTCTCTGTTCCGGCACGCCGCCGGGACGGGGAAGTGCCCCCGGAAGGCTTCTCCATCGACACCGTTGCCATCTCCACCGCCATCTTCATCACCGCTGCTGTCTCCCATGAGGAGGGAGTAGTTCTCCATCGAGGCTAAGGGCTGTACCGGTAGCTATGTGGTTAATCTCTCTCCTATGTACTTCAATACAATAATCTCATGAGCTGCCTTACATGATTGAGATTCATATGATGATGCTTGTAATCTAGATGTCATTATGCTAGTCAAGTGGATTTTACTTATGTGATCTCCGGAGACTCCTTGTCCCACGTGTGTAAAGGTGACAGTGTGTGCACCGTGTGGGTCTCTTAGGCTATATTTCACAGAATACTTATTCACAGTTATGAATGGCATAGTGAAGTGCTTATTTATATCTCTTTATGATTGCAATGTGTTTTGTATCACAATATATCCGTGTGCTACTCTAGTGATGTTATTAAAGTAGTTTATTCCTCCTGCACGGTGTAATGGTGACAGTGTGTGCATCGTGTAGTACTTGGCGTAGGCTATGATTGTGATCTCTTGTAGATTATGAAGTTAACTATTGCTATGATGGTATTGATGTGATCTATGCCTCCTTTCGTAGCGTGAAGGTGACAGTGTGCATGCTATGTTAGTACTTGGTTTGGTTATGTTGATCTGTCATGCACTCTAAGGTTACTTAAACATGAATATCGAATATTGTGGATCTTGTTAACTCCGGCATTGAGGGTTCGTGTAATCCTACACAGTTAGTGGTGTTCATCATCCAACAAGAGAGTGTAGAGTGTAGCATCTATTTATTTATTCTGTTATGTGATCAATGTTGAGAGTCTCCACTAGTGAAAGTATGATCCCTAGGCCTTGTTCCTAAATACTGCTATCGCTGCTTGTTTACTGTTCTACTGCATCTGTACTATCCGCAATATTACCACCATCAACCACACGCCAGTCCTGGACAGCAAAGCACTTTTCTGGTGCCGTTGCTACTGCTCATACTTATTCATACCATCTGTATTTCACTATCTCTTCGCCGAACTAGTGCACCTATTAGGTGTGTTGGGGACACAAGAGACTTCTTGCTTTGTGGTTGCAGGGTTGCATGAGAGGGATATCTTTGACCTCTTCCTCCCTGAGTTCGATAAACCTTGGGTGATCCACTTAAGGGAAATTTGCTGCTGTTCTACAAACCTCTGCTCTTGGAGGCCCAACACTGTCTACAAGAATAGAAGCACCCGTAGACATCAAGCACTTTTCTGGCGCCGTTGCCGGGGAGGAAAGGTAAAAGGCTCTCATACTCCGGTCCCAGGTAAAGTACTTTTCTGGCACCGTTGTGTGTGTGCTCGAAGCTATTTCCTTTAGATCCTGCAATTGCATCTTTTTGTTTCTTGTTTACACTAGTTAGGCATAATGGACAACAATGAGCTTCTTATTCTATTTCCTGATTTAAGACATGGATGGTTTGATGCGAAAATTAAAAAACCTATGGAACATATTAGTATGAACGCTTTGAACACCATTGTTGCTAATGATATGGAAAATTCTAAGCTTGGGGAAGCTGGTTTTGATGATCATGATCTTTTTAGTCCCCCAAGCATTGAGGAGAAAATTTACTTTGATGATACTTTGCCTCCTATTTATGATGATTATAATGATAGTAGTCTTTTAGTACCGCCTGTTATGGAGGATAAATTTGATTATGAATACAATATGCCTCCTATATTTGATGATGAAAATAATAATGATAGCTACTTTGTTGAATTTGCTCCCACTATTACTAATAAAATTGATTATGCTTATGTTGGGAGTAGTAATAATTTTATGCATGAGACTCATGATAAGAATGCTTTATGTGATAGTTATATTGTTGAGTTTGCTCATGTTGCTACTGAAAGTTATTATGAGAGAGGAAAATATGGTTGTAGAAATTTTCATGTTACTAAAATGCCTCTCTATGTGCTGAAATTTTTGAAGCTACACTTGTTTTATCTTCCTATGCTTGTCACTTTGCTCTTCATGAACTTGTTTATTTACAAGATTCCTATGCATAGGAAGCATGTTAGACTTAAATGTGTTTTGAATTTGCCTCTTGATGCTCTCTTTTGCTTCAAATACTATTTCTTGCGAGTGCATCATTAAAACTGTTGAGCCCATCTTAATGGCTATAAAGAAAGAACTTCTTGGGAGATAACCCATGTGTTTATTTTACTACAGCACTTTTATTTTGTATTTGTGTCTTGGAAGTTGTTACTACTGTAGCAACCTCTCCTTATCTTAATTTTGTTGCATTGTTGTGCCAAGTAAAGTCTTTGATAGTAAGGTTCATACTAGATTTGGATTACTTTGCAGAAACAGATTTCTTGCTGTCACGAATCTGGGCCTAATCCTCTGTAGGTAACTCAGAAAATTATTCCAATTTACGTGAGTGATCCTCAGATATGTATGCAACTTTCATTCAATTTGATCATTTTCATTTGAGCAAGTCTGGTGCCTCAATAAAATTTGTCTTTACGGACTGTTCTGTTTTGACAGATTCTGCCTTTTATTTCGCATTGCTTCTTTTTATATGTTGGATGGATTTCTTTGTTCCATTGACTTCCAGTAGCTTTAGGCAATGTCCAGAAGTGTTAAGAATGATTGTGTCACCTCTGAACATGTGAATTTTGATTGTGCACTAACCCTCTAATGAGTTGCTTTGAGTTTGGTGTGAAGGAAGTTTTCAAGGATCAAGAGAGGAGGATGATATACTATGATCAAGGAGAGTGAAAGCTCTAAGCTTGGGGATTCCCCGGTGGTTCATCCCCGCATATTTCAAGAAGACTCAAGCATCTAAGCTTGGGGATGCCCAAGGCATCCCCTTCTTCATCGACAACATTATCAGGTTCCTTCTCTTGAAACTATATTTTTATTCGGCCACATCTTATGTACTTTACTTGGAGCGTCTATTTGTTTTTGTTTTTGTTTCTGTTTGAATAAATGCTTGTGTGGGAGAGAGACACGCTCCGCTGGTTCGTATGAACACATGTGTTCTTAGCTTTTAATTTTCATGGCGAAGGTTGAAACTGCTTCGTTAAATTGTTGTATGGTTGGAAACGGAAAATGATACATGTAGTAATTGCTATAATGTCTTGGATAATGTGATACTTGGCAATTGTTGTGCTCATGTTTAAGCTCTTGCATCATATACTTTGCACCCATTAATGAAGAAATACATAGAGCTTGCTAAATTTGGTTTGCATAATTGGTCTCTCTAAGGTCTAGATAATTTCTAGTAAAGTGTTTTGAACAACAAGGAAGACGGTGTAGAGTCTTATAATGTTTACAATATGTCTTTTATGTGAGTTTTGCTGCACCGGTTCATTCTTGTGTTTGTTTCAAATAACCTTGCTAGCCTAAGCCTTGTATCGAGAGGGAATACTTCTCATGCATCCAAAATCCTTGAGCCAACCACTATGCCATTTGTGTCCACCATACCTACCTACTACATGGTATTTCTCCGCCATTCCAAAGTAAATTGCTTGAGTCCTACCTTTAAATTTCCATCATTCGCCTTTGCAATATATAGCTCATGGGACAAATAGCCTAAAAACTATTGTGGTATTGAATATGTACTTATGCACTTTATCTCTTATTAAGTTGCTTGTTGTGCGATAACCATGTTCCTGGGGACGCCATCAACTACTCTTTGTTGAATATCATGTGAGTTGCTATGCATGTTCGTCTTGTCTGAAGTAAGGGCGATTTACCATGAGTTGAAAGGTTTGAGCATGCATACTATTAGAGAAGAACATTGGGCCGCTAACTAAAGCCATGATTCATGGTGGAAGTTTCAGTTTTGGACAACAATCCTCAAATCTCTAATGAGAAAATTAATTGTTGTTGAATGCTTAAGCATTAAGGAGGAGTCCATTATCTGTTGTCTATGTTGTCCCGGTATGGATGTCTAAGTTGAGAATAATCAAAAGCGAGAAATCCAATGCGAGCTTTCTCCTTAGACCTTTGTACAGGCGGCATAGAGGTACCCCTTTGTGACACTTGGTTAAAACATATGTATTGCGGTGATAATCCAGGTAATCCGAGCTAATTAGGACAAGGTGCGGGCACTATTAGTATACTATGCATGAGGCTTGCAACTTGTAAGATATAATTTACATAACACATATGCTTTATTACTACCGTTGACAAAAAAATTTCATGTTTTCAAAACCAAAGCTCTAGCACAAATATAGCAATCGATGCTTTCCTCTTTGAAGGACCTTTCTTTTACTTTTATGTTGAGTCAGTTCACCTATTTCTCTCCACCTCAAGAAGCAAACACATGTGTGAACTGTGCATTGATTCCTACATACTTGCATATTGCACTTGTTATATTACTTTACATTGACAACTATCCATGAGATATACATGTTACAAGTTGAAAGCAACCGCTGAAACTTAATCTTCCTTTGTGTTGCTTCAATACCTATACTATGAATTTATTGCTTTATGAGTTAACTCTTATGCAAGACTTATTGATGCTTGTCTTGAAAGTACTATTCATGAAAAGTCTTTGCTTTATGATTCATTTGTTTACTCATGTCATTTACCATTGTTTTGATCGCTGCATTCATCACATGTGTTTACAATAGTATGATCAAGGTTATGATGGCATGTCACTCCAAAAATTATCTTTGTTATCGTTTACCTGCTCGGGACGAGCAGAAACTAAGCTTGGGGATGCTGATACGTCTCCGACGTATCGATAATTTCTTATGTTCCATGCTACATTCTAGATGATATCTACATGTTTTATGCATACTTTATGTCATATTTATGCATTTTCCGGAACTAACCTATTGACGAGATGCCGAAGGGCCAGTTCCTGTTTTCTGCTGTTTTTGGTTTCAGAAATCCTAGTAAGGAAATATTCTCGGAATCGGACGAAATCAACGCCCAGCATCTTAGGATCATGCGAAGCTTCCAGAACACCCGAGAGAGGCCAGAGGGGGGCCACTGGGCCACCAGACGCCAGGGTGGCGTGGCCCAGGCCTTGGCCGCACCCCTAGTGTGTCACCGCCTTGTCGACCCTCCGACTCCGCCTCTTCACCTATTTAAAGGTCCCTGACCTAAATCTTCGAGACTGAAAAGCCACGGTACGAGAAACCTTCCAGAGCCGCCGCCATCGCGAAGCCAAGATCTGGGGGACAGGAGTCTCTGTTCCGGCACACCGCCGGGATGGGGAAGTGCCCCCGGAAGGCTTCTCCATCGACACCGCTGCCATCTCCACCGCCATCTTCATCACCGCTGCTGTCTCCCATGAGGAGGGAGTAGTTCTCCATCGAGGCTAAGGGCTGTACCGGTAGCTATGTGGTTAATCTCTCTCCTATGTACTTCAATACAATAATCTCATGAGCTGCCTTACATGATTGAGATTCATATGATGATGCTTGTAATCTAGATGTCATTATGCTAGTCAAGTGGATTTTACTTATGTGATCTCCGGAGACTCCTTGTCCCACGTGTGTAAAGGTGACAGTGTGTGCACCGTGTGGGTCTCTTAGGCTATATTTCACAGAATACTTATTCACTGTTATGAATGGCATAGTGAAGTGCTTATTTATATCTCTTTATGATTGCAATGTGTTTTGTATCACAATATATCTGTGTGCTACTCTAGTGATGTTATTAAAGTAGTTTATTCCTCCTGCACGGTGTAATGGTGACAGTGTGTGCATCGTGTAGTACTTGGCGTAGGCTATGATTGTGATCTCTTGTAGATTATGAAGTTAACTATTGCTATGATGGTATTGATGTGATCTATGCCTCCTTTCATAGCGTGAAGGTGACAGTGTGCATGCTATGTTAGTACTTGGTTTGGTTATGTTGATCTGTCATGCACTCTAAGGTTACTTAAACATGAATATCGAATATTGTGGAGCTTGTTAACTCCGGCATTGAGGGTTCGTGTAATCCTACACAGTTAGTGGTGTTCATCATCCAACAAGAGAGTGTAGAGTCTAGCATCTATTTATTTATTCTGTTATGTGATCAATGTTGAGAGTCTCCACTAGTGAAAGTATGATCCCTAGGCCTTGTTCCTAAATACTGCTATCGCTGCTTGTTTACTGTTCTACTGCATCTGTACTATCCGCAATATTACCACCATCAACCACACGCCAGTCCTGGACAACAAAGCACTTTTCTGGAGCCGTTGCTACTGCTCATATTTATTCATACCACCTGTATTTCACTATCTCTTCGCCGAACTAGTGCACCTATTAGGTGTGTTGGGGACACAAGAGACTTCTTGCTTTGTGGTTGCAGGGTTGCATGAGAGGGATATCTTTGACCTCTTCCTCCCTGAGTTCGATAAACCTTGGGTGATCCACTTAAGGGAAACTTGCTGCTGTTCTACAAACATCTGCTCTTGGAGGCCCAACACTGTCTACAAGAATAGAAGCACCCGTAGACATCAGGAGCAAATTCAACAAAGTAGCTATCATTATTATTCTCATCAAGTGTAAGAGGCATGGTATAATCATAATAAAATTTATCCTCCATAGTAGGTGGCACCAAAAGACTACTATCATTATAATCATCATAAATAGGAGGCAAAGTATCATCAAAGAAAATTTTCTCCAAAATGCTTGGGGGACTAAAAATATCATGCTCATCGAAACCAGCTTCCCCAAGCTTAGAATTTTCCATATCATTAGCAACAATGGTGTTCAAAGCGTTCATACTAATATGTTCCATAGGTTTTTTAATTTTCGCATCAAACCATCCATGTCTTAACTCAGGAAATAGATTAAACAGCTCCATGTTGCTTTCCATTATGCCTAACTAGTGAAAAACAAGAAACAAAAAGATGCAATTGCAGGATCTAAAGGAAATAGCTTCGAGCACTTACAACGACACCAGAAAATAACTTAGTTACCTGGGACCGGAGTGTGAGTGCCTTTTACCTTTCCTCCCCGGCAACGGCGCCAGAAAATAGCTTGATGTCTACTCACACTTCTTTTCCTGTAGACAGTGTTGGGCCTCCAAGAGCAGAGGTTTGTAGAACATCAGCAATTTTTCCCTTAAGTGGATCACCCAAGGTTTATCGAACTCAGGGAGGAAGAGGTCAAAGATATCCCTCTCAAGCAACCCTGCGATCATAATGCAAGAAGTCTCTTGTGTCCCCAACACACCCAATACACTTGTCAGATGTATAGGTGCACTAGTTCGGCGAAGAGATAGTAAAATGCAAGTGGTATGGATGTATATGAGTGGTAATAGCAATCTGAATAACATATGGCAGCGAGTAAACATGCAGTGGAACAGTAAACAAACAGTGACAACGGCGCCAGAAAATGCTTGCTGGCGTGCAGTTGACGTGGGAGATAGGAATCTTTGTGGTGTAGCTTTTCTATTCGGAGACAAGGCCTAGGGATCATACTTTCACTAGTGGACACTCTCAACATTGATCACATAATAAAACCACTCTACACTCTCTTGTTGGATGATGAAAACCACTAATTGTGTAGGGCTACAAGAGCACCTCAATGCCGGAGTTAACAAGTTCCACAACATTCGATATTCATGTTTAAATAACCTTAGAGTGCATGATAGACCAACGCAATTATACCGAGTATTAACATAGCATGCACACTATCACCATCATACTATGAAAGGAGGAATAGATCACATCAATACCATCATAGTAATAGTTAACTTCATAATCTACAAGAGATCACAATCATAAACTATGCCAAGTACTACATGATGCACACACTGTCACCATTACATCATGGAGGAGGAATAGAGTACTTTAATAACATCACTAGAGTAGCACATCGATTAATAGTGATACACAGCTCATATGAATCCCAATCATGTAAGGCAGCTCATGAGATCATTGTATTGAAGTACATAGGAGAGAGATTAACCACATAGCTACCGGTACAGCCCTTAGCCTCGATGGAGAACTACTCCCTCCTCATGGGAGACAGCAGCGTTGATGAAGATGGCGGTGGTGTCGATGGAGATGCCTTCCGGGGGCACTTCCCCGTCTGGCGAGCGGCGTGCCGAACAGAGACTGGTCCCCGCATCTTGGCTTCGCGATGGCGGCGGCTCTGGAAGGTTTCTCGTACCGTGGCTTATTCGTATCGAAGATTTAGGTCAGGGGGCTTCTTATAGGCGAAGAGGCGGAGTCGGAAGGCTGACGGGGGCGCCACACAACAGGGGGGCGCGCCCCCCTTGGGCCGCGCCGGCCACCTGTGTGGTGGGCCTGTGACTCTCCTCTGGTCCCTCTCGGGTGTTCTGGAAGCTTCGTGGAATTATAAGATGTTGGGCGTTGATTTCGTCCAATTCTGAGAATATTTCCTTACTAGGATTTCTGAAACAAAAAAACAGCAGAAAACAGGAACTGGTACTTCGGCATCTTGTCAATAGGTTAGTTCCGGAAAACGCATCAAAACGATGTAAAGTGTGTACAAAACATGTAGGTATTGTCATAAAACAAGCATGGAACATAAGAAATTATCGATACGTTGGAGACGTATCACGCAGCATCGGAAATTGGTTTCGGAAGCGGCCATGACGATCATGGCTCCCATGACTACAAAGTTTTTTAGCCATGGAGATCGAAGTACTTATTGAACTTTGTAGGTATGGTTTACTTTGTGATCAAATAAATGATTTGTGGACAAAGGATTGATTTTGAACAATGATAAACCAACTACAAACAAAGAAGTTATGATGGGCCCGGACTCTGTTAAAATGGTCATGCGCCATGAAATTCATGATAGATGAATACTTTTTGAAAGTAAATGGATCTATAAAATTGATGGACTTGGATGGAATATCCTTGAAGAAGCTCGACTTGTCAAAAAGTTGTTTACGACAAAGTTCAAAAAGTTGACTATGATAAGATTAGATCTTCCGTAGCAATGCTTATAGTCTATGTGGATTATTCTAGTAATCGCTACATATTTCTTTTATGAGATATGCTAGTAGGATGGCAAAATACATTACTTAACAGAAGTGTGTATTAAAGGTGTATACAAGATAAAACCAAGAGTTTTGCTAGTCCGTGAAATACTAGATAGGTATACGAACTTCAATTGGATGAACTAAGTATCGCGGAGTTGGAATCTTCACCAGATGAAATAGTCAAAGAGTTTTTGATTTCATCAGAGACGATGAAGAGGCTTGCATTTGCAAGAAATTAAGTGGGAGCGCTGAGACACATTTATAATACTTTATGTAGATGACATATAGTTGGTTATAAATAATGTAATTATATACTTGATTATAAAAGGTTTCATTGAGAATTAACTTCAATGACAGGATATGGACTGAAACATATTTAGTGTCAAGATCTATGAAGATAGATTGAAACACATAATAAGTTTAAATCAAAGTACATAGAATGGATATTGAAGTAATTCAATATAGAATTATTAAGAAAATATTCTTGTCATGTGAAGGTTTAACAAGACTTGAGTGTATCTGACACTCAATGAGTAAAAACACATGAGTGATTATAGATCACGAATAATATGTACACAATCAGATGTCCTGTGCTCTAAAGTATTACGAGCATATACCAAAATGATTCATGTGATGATCATTGGACGACAGTAAGAATTTCCTTGGGTACTTTAGAAGAACCAAGGATATATATATAGTTTTGTATGGAGAAATGACAAACAAATCGTTGTAAGTTGTTGCACCGATATTAGTTTGGTCACATATAAAAATGAATTTCAAATCTCAATTAGGCTAAGTGTTGATTAAAAGGTAGCACAATAAGCTAGAAGATGTCTATGCTAGATTTAGATGAGTTCTAATATTGTGACAGATTCTACAAACGAAGGCAGAGTATGTCATTGTTTTGACAATGACTGAAGATGTTAAGTCGATAAGTTCTTTGAGAACTTTATGTAGTTCCGATAGTCTCAGAACTTTGAAGCTATATTGTGTGTGACAATATTAGTGACATATTTCAGACCGCGGAATTAAGGTTCCACCAGAAGACCAAACATATTTAATGCCGACTCATTAGGAAAATGAATGATGCGTGAAGACGCAAATGAATTGCAAAATACATACGGTTCTGAGCATGTCAGGTCCGTTGACTAAAACCTCTCCCGTGAGAAAAACATGATAAAGCACTGGAAGGCCAAGGTGTTATATCTTTACAAATGTAAACTAGATTATTGACTCTAGTGCAAGTGGGAGACTGTTGGAGATATGCCCAAGAGGCGATAATAAAATGGTTATTATAATATATCTTTGAGTTTATGATAATGTTTACATACCATGATATAATTGTATTAACCGAAACATTGATACATGTGTGTTATGTGAACAACAAGGAGTCCCTAGTAAGCCTCTTGTATAACTAGCTTGTTGATTAATAGATGATCATAGTTTCATGATCATGAACATTGGATGTTATTAATAACAAGGTTCTGTCATTTTATGAATGATGTAATGGACACACCCAACTAAGCGTAGCATAAGATCACGTCATTAAGTTCATTTGCTATAAGCTTTCGATACATAGTTACCTAGTCCTTTGACCATGAGATCATGTAAATCACTTATGCTGGAAGGGTACTTTGATTACATCAAACGCCACTTCGTAAATGGGTGGTTATAAAGGTGGGATTAGGTATTCCGAAAGTATGAGTTGAGGCATATGGATCAATGATACGTCTCCGACGTATCGATAATTTCTTATGTTCCATGCCACATTATTGATGATATCTACATGTTTTATGCATACTTTATGTCATATTTATGCATTTTCCGGAACTAACCTATTGACGAGATGCCGAAGGGCCAGTTGCTGTTTTCTGCTGTTTTTGGTTTCAGAAATCCTAGTAAGGAAATATTCTCGGAATCGGACGAAATCAACGCCCAGCATCTTAGAATCCCCGGAAGCATCCAGAACACCCGAGAGTCGCCAGAGTGGACCCACAGGGAGCCCAGGAGGTAGGCCGGCGCGGCCCAGGCCCTGGCCGCGCCGCCTTACCCTCTCACCGCCTCTTCGACCCTCCGACTCCGCCTCTTCGCCTATATAAAGGTCCTCGACCTAAAACCTCGATACGGAAAAACCACGGTATGAGAAACCATCCAGAGCCGCCGCCATCGCGAAGCCAAGATCTGGGGGATAGGAGTCTCTGTTCCGGCACGCCGCCGGGACGGGGAAGTGCCCCCGGAAGGCTTCCCATCGACACCACCGCCATCTTCATCACCGCTGCTGTCTCCCATGAGGAGGGAGTAGTTCTCCATCGGGGCTAAGGGTTGTACCGGTAGCTATGTGGTTAATCTCTCTCCTATGTACTTCAATACAATAATCTCATGAGCTGCCTTACATGATTGAGATTCATATGATGATGCTTGTAATCTAGATGTCATTATGCTAGTCAAGTGGATTTTACTTATGTGATCTCCGGAGACTCCTTGTCCCACATGTGTAAAGGTGACAGTGTGTGCACCGTGTGGGTCTCTTAGGCTATATTTCACAGAATACTTATTCACTGTTATGAATGGCATAGTGAAGTGCTTATTTATATCTCTTTATGATTGCAATGTGTTTTATATCACAATTTATCTATGTGCTACTCTAGTGATGTTATTAAAGTACTTTATTCCTCCTGCACGGTGTAATGGTGATAGTGTGTGCATCGTGTTAGTACTTGGCGTAGGCTATGATTGTGATCTCTTGTAGATTATGAAGTTAACTATTGCTATGATAGTATTGATGTGATCTATGCCTCCTTTCGTAGCGTGAAGGTGACAGTGTGCATGCTATGTTAGTACTTGGTTTGGTTGTGTTGATCTGTCATGCACTCTAAGGTTATTTAAATATGAAGATCGAATATTGTGGAGCTTGTTAACTCCGGCATTGAGGGTTCGTGTAATCCTACACAGTTAGTGGTGTTCATCATCCAACAAGAGAGTGTAGAGTCTAGCATCTATCTATTTATTCTATTATGTGATCAATGTTGAGAGTGTCCACTAGTGAAAGTATGATCCCTAGGCCTTGTTCCTAAATACTGCTATCGTTGCTTGTTTACTGTTTTACTACCTTTCTACTGCCTGCAATATTACCACCATCAACCACACGCCAGCAAGCACTTTTCTGGCACCGTTACTACTGCTCATACTTATTCATACCACCTGTATTTCACTATCTCTTCGCCGAACTAGTGCACCTATTAGGTGTGTTGGGGACACAAGAGACTTCTTGCTTTGTGGTTGCAGGGTTGCATGAGAGGGATATCTTTGACCTCTTCCTCCCTGAGATCGATAAACCTTGGGTGATCCACTTAAGGGAAACTTGCTGCTGTTCTACAAACCTCTGCTCTTGGAGGCCCAACACTGTCTACAAGAATAGAAGCACCCGTAGACATCAAGTACTTTTCTGGCGCCGTTGCCGGGGAGGAAAGGTAAAAGGCACTCATACTCCGGTTCCAGGTAACAGTACTTTTCTGGCGCCATTGTATTTGTGCTCGAAACTATTTCCTTTAGATCCTGCAATTGCATCTTTTTGTTTCTTGTTTACACTAGTTAGGCATAATGGAAAACAACAAAAATATGAGAGATCTTTATGAACTTTATCTTGAATTAGGACATGATGTGTTTGAAGAGAGAATTTAAAAACCCAAGGAACTTTATATGCATGCTAATGGGAATGTTATTAATATGAATGCTTTGAACACTATTGTTGCTAATGCTATGGAAAATTCTAAGCTTGGGGAAGCTGGTTTTGATGAGCATGATATTTTTAGTCCCCTAAGCATTGAGGAGAAAATTTACTTTGATGATACTTTACCTCCTATTTATGATGATTATAATGATAGTAGCCTTTTGGTGCCACCTGTTATGGAGGATAAATTTGATTATGATTACAATATGCCTCCTATATTTGATGATGAGAATAATAATGATAGCTACTTTGTTGAATTTGCTCCCACTACAACTAATAAAATTGATTATGGTTATGTTGGGAGTAGTAATAATTTTATGCATGAGACTCATGATAAGAATGCTTTATGTGATAGTTATATTGTTGAGTTTGCTCATGATGCTACTGAAAGTTATTATGAGAGAGGAAAATATGGTTGTAGAAATTTTCATGTTACTAAAATGCCTCTCTATGTGCTGAAATTTTTGAAGCTATACTTGTTTTATCTTCCTATGCTTGTCACTTTGCTCTTCATGAACTTGTTTATTTACAAGATTCCTTTTCATAGGAAGCATGTTAGACTTAAATTTGTTTTGAATTTGCTTCTTGATGCTCTCTTTTGCTTCAAATACTATTTCTTGCGAGTGCATCATTAAAACTGCTGAGCCCATCTTAATGGCTATAAAGAAAGAACTTCTTGGGAGATAACCCATGTGTTTATTTTACTACAGTACTTTGTTTTATATTTGTGTCTTGGAAGTTGTTACTACTGTAGCAACCTCTCCTTATCTTATTTTTATTGCATTGTTGTGCCAAGTAAAGTCTTTGATAGTAAGGTTCATACTAGATTTGGATTACTGCGCAGAAACAGATTTCTTTGCTGTCACGAATCTGGGCAAAATTCTCTGTAGGTAACTCAGAAAATTATGCCACTTTACGTGAGTGATCCTCAGATATGTACGCAACTTTCATTAAATTTGAGCATTTTCATTTGAGCAAGTCGGGTGCCTCAATATAATTCGTCTTTACGGACTGTTCTGTTTTGACAGATTCTGCCTTTTATTTCGCATTGCCTCTTTTGCTGTGTTGGATGGATTTCTTTGTTCCATTGACTTCCAGTAGCATTAAGCAATGTTCAGATGTGTTAAGAATGATTGTGTCACCTCTGAACATGTGAATTTTGATTATGCACTAACCCTCTAATGAGTTTGTTTCGAGTTTGGTGTGGAGGAAGTTTTCAAGGGTCAAGAGAGGAGGATGATAAAATATGATCAAGGAGAGTGAAAGCTCTAAGCTTGGGGATGCCCCGGTGGTTCATCCCTGCATATTTCAAGAAGACTCAAGCATCTAAGCTTGGGGATGCCCAAGGCATCCCCTTCTTCATCGACAAATTATCAGGTTCCTTCTCTTGAAACTATATTTTTATTCGGCCACATCTTATGTACTTTGCTTGGAGCGTCTGTGTGCTTTTGTTTTGTTTTGTTTGAATAAATGCTTGTGTGGGAGAGAGACACACTCCGCTGGTTCATATGAACACATGTGTTCTTAGCTTTTAATTTTCATGGCGAAGGTTGAAACTGCTTCGTTAATTGTTATATGGTTGGAAACGGGAAATGCTACATGTAGTAATTGGTAGAATGTCTTGAATAATGTGATACTTGGCAATTGTTATGCTCATGTTTAAGCTCTCGCATCATATAGTTTGCACCTATTAATGAAGAAATACATAGAGCTTGCTAAAATTTGGTTTGCATAATTGGTCTCTCTAAGGTCTAGATAATTTCTAGTATTGGGTCGAACAACAAGGAAGACGGTGTAGAGTCTTATAATGTTTACAATATGTCTTTTATGTAAGTCTTGCTGCACCGGTTCATCCTTGTGTTTGTTTCAAATAGCCTTGCTAGCCTAAGCCTTGTATCGAGAGGGAATACTTCTCATGCATCCAAAATCCTTGAGTCAACCACTATGCCATTTGTGTCCACCATACCTACCTACTACATGGTATTTCTCCACCATTCCAAAGTAAATTGCTTGAGTGCTACCTTTAAATTTCTATCCTTCACCTTTGCAATATATAGCTCATGGGACAAATAGCCTAAAAACTATTGTGGTATTGAATATGTACTTATGCACTTTATCTCTTATTAAGTTGCTTGTTGTGCGATAACCATGTTCCTGGGGACGCCATCAACTACTCTTTGTTGAATATCATGTGAGTTGCTATGCATGTTCGTCTTGTCTGAAGTAAGGGAGATCTACCACTAAAATGGTTAGAGCATTGCATACTATTAGAGAAGAACATTGGGCCGCTAACTAAAGCCATGATCCATGGTGGAAGTTTCAGTTTTGGACAAATATCCTCAATCTCATATGAGAAAATTAACTGTTCTTGAATGCTTATGCATAAAAGAGGAGTCCATTATCTGTTGTCTATGTTGTCCCGGTATGGATGTCTAAGTTGAGAATAATCAATAGCGAGAAATCCGATGCGAGCTTTCTCCTTAGACCTTTGTACAGGCGGCATAGAGGTACCCCTTTGTGACACTTGGTTAAAACATGTGCATTGCGATGATAATCCAGGTAATCCAAGCTAATTAGGACAAGGTGCGGGCACTATTAGTATACTATGCATGAGGCTTGCAACTTGTAAGATATAATTTACATAACACATATGCTTTATTACTACCGTTGACAAAATTGTTTCTTGTTTTCAAAACCAAAGCTCTAGCACAAATATAGCAATCGATGCTTTCCTCTTTGTAGGACCTTTCTTTTACTTTTATTGTTGAGTCAGTTCACCTATCTCTCTCCACCTCAAGAAGCAAACACTTGTGTGAACTGTGCATTGATTCCTACATACTCGCATATTGCACTTGTTATATTACTCTATGTTGACAATATACATGAGATATACATGTTATAAGTTGAAAGCAACCGCTGAAACTTCATCTTCCTTTGTGTTGCTTCAATACCTTTACTTTGAATTATTGCTTTATGAGTTAACTCTTACGCAAGACTTATTGATGCTTGTCTTGAAGTACTATTCATGAAAAGTCTTTGCTTTATGATTCATTTGTTTACTCATGTCATTTACATTGTTTTGATCGCTGCATTCATTACATATGCTTACAATAGTATGATCAAGGTTATGATGGCATGTCACTCCAGAAATTATCTTTGTTATCGTTTACCTTCTCGGGACGAGCAGAAACTAAGCTTGGGGATGCTGATACGTCTCCGACGTATCGATAATTTCTTATGTTCCATGCCACATTATTGATGATATCTACATGTTTTATGCATACTTTATGTCATATTTATGCGTTTTCCGGAACTAACCTATTGACGAGATGCCGAAGGGCCAGTTGCTATTTTCTGCTGTTTTTGGTTTCAGAAATCCTAGTAAGGAAATATTCTCGGAATCGGACGAAATCAACGCCCAGCATCTTAGAATCCCCAGAAGCATCCAGAACACCCGAGAGTCACCAGAGTGGACCCACAGGGGGCCCAGGAGGTAGGCCGGCGCGGCCCAGGCCCTGGCCGCGCCGCCTTACCCTCTCACCGCCTCTTCGACCCTCCGACTCCGCCTCTTCGCCTATATAAAGGTCCTCGACCTAAAACCTCGATACGGAAAAACCACGGTACGAGAAACCATCCAGAGCCGCCGCCATCGCGAAGCCAAGATCTGGGGGACAGGAGTCTCTGTTCCGGCACGCCGCCGGGACGGGGAAGTGCCCCCGGAAGGCTTCCCCATCGACACCACCACCATCTTCATCACCGCTGCTGTCTCCCATGAGGAGGGAGTAGTTCTCCATCGAGGCTAAGGGCTGTACCGGTAGCTATGTGGTTAATCTCTCTCCTATGTACTTCAATACAATAATCTCATGAGCTGCCTTACATGATTGAGATTCATATGATGATGCTTGTAATCTAGATGTCATTATGCTAGTCAAGTGGATTTTACTTATGTGATCTCCGGAGACTCCTTGTCCCACGTGTGTAAAGGTGACAGTGTGTGCACCGTGTGGGTCTCTTAGGCTATATTTCACAGAATACTTATTCACTGTTATGAATGGCATAGTGAAGTGCTTATTTATATCTCTTTATGATTGCAATGTGTTTTGTATCACAATTTATCTATGTGCTACTCTAGTGATGTTATTAAAGTAGTTTATTCCTCCTGCACGGTGTAATGGTGACAGTGTGTGCATCGTGTTAGTACTTGGCGTAGGCTATGATTGTGATCTCTTGTAGATTATGAAGTTAACTATTGCTATGATAGTATTGATGTGATCTATGCCTCCTTTCGTAGCGTGAAGGTGACAGTGTGCATGCTATGTTAGTACTTGGTTTGGTTGTGTTGATCTGTCGTGCACTCTAAGGTTATTTAAATATGAACATCGAATATTGTGGAGCTTGTTAACTCCGGCATTGAGGGTTCGTGTAATCCTACATAGTTAGTGGTGTTCATCATCCAACAAGAGAGTGTAGAGTCTAGCATCTATCTATTTATTCTGTTATGTGATCAATGTTGAGAGTGTCCACTAGTGAAAGTATGATCCCTAGGCCTTGTTCCTAAATACTGCTATCGTTGCTTGTTTACTGTTTTACTGCGTTTCTACTGCCTGCAATATTACCACCATCAACCACACGCCAGCAAGCACTTTTCTGGCACCGTTACTACTGCTCATACTTATTCATACCACCTGTATTTCACTATCTCTTCGCCGAACTAGTGCACCTATTAGGTGTGTTGGGGACACAAGAGACTTCTTGCTTTGTGGTTGCAGGGTTGCATGAGAGGGATATCTTTGACCTCTTCCTCCCTGTGATCGATAAACCTTGGGTGATCCACTTAAGGGAAACTTGCTGCTGTTCTACAAACCTCTGCTCTTGGAGGCCCAACACTGTCTACAAGAATAGAAGCACTCGTAGACATCAATCAACAGTGGGATTTGTCCATCCCGATGACGGATAGATATACTCTGGGCCCTCTCGGTGGAATGTCGTCTAATTAGCTTGCAAGCAAATGAATGGTTCATAAGAGACCACATACCACGGTACGAGTAAAGAGTACTTGTCATGAGACGAGGTTGAACAAGGTATAGAGATACTGATGATCAAACCTCAGACAAGTAAAATATCGCATGACAAAGGGAATCGGTATCATATGTGAATGGTTCAATCGATCACTAAAGTCATCGTTGAATATGTGGGAGCCATTATGGATCTCTAGATCCCGCTATTGGTTATTGGTCGGAGAGAAGTCTCAACCATGTCTGCATAGTTCGCGAATCGTAGGGTGACACACTTAAGGTTTGATGTCGTTTAAGTAGATATGGAATATGGAATGGAGTTCGAAGTTTTGTTCGGAGTCTCGGATGGGATCCAGGACATCACGAGGAGTTCCGGAATGGTCCGGAGAATAAGATTCATATATAGGAAGTCACTTTCCAAGTTTGGAAATGATCCGGTGAATTTATGGAAGGTGGTTTCTAGAATTATCCGGAATAAATCAATATGGAAGGAGGAGTCCCGGAGGGACTCCACAAACCCTAACCAGCCAACCAAGTGGGAGGGTGGAGTCCATGGTTAACTTTGATACGTCTCAAACGTATCTATAATTTCTTATGTTCCATGCTACTTTTATGATGATACTCACATGTTTTATACACACTTTATGTCATATTTATGCATTTTCCAGCACTAACCTATTGACAAGATGCCGAAGAGCCAGTTGCTGTTTTCTGCTGTTTTTGGTTTCAGAAATCCTACAAAGGAAATATTCTCGGAATTGGACGAAATCAACGCCCAGGGTCTTATTTTTCCATGGAGCTTCCAGAAGACCGAAGAGCATACGAAGTGGGGCCACGAGGCGCCGCCACCATAGGGCCGCGCGGCCAGGGAGGGGCCCACGCCGCCCTATGGTGTGGGGCCCTCGTGCCTCCACCGACGCTGCCCTTCCGCCTATTTATTCCCTCCGTCGCGAAAACCCTTTTACCGAGAGCCACGATACGGAAAACCTTCCAGAGACACCGCCGCCGCCAATCACATCTCGGGGGATTCAGGAGATCGCCTCCGGCACCCTGCCGGAGAGGGGAATCATCTCCCGGAGGACTCTTCATCGCCATGATCGCCTCCGGATTGATGTGTGAGTAGTTCACCCCTGGACTATGGGTCCATAGCAGTAGCTAGATGGTTGTCTTCTCCTCATGTGCTATCATTGTTCGATCTTGTGAGCTGCCTATCATGATCAAGATCATCTATTTGTAATGCTACATGTTGTGTTTGTTGGGATCCGATGAATATGGAATACTATGTTATGTTGATTATCAATCTATCATATATGTGTTGTTTATGATCTTGCATGCTCTCCGTTGCTAGTAGAGGCTCTGGCCAAGTTGATACTTGTAACTCCAAGAGGGAGTATTTATGCTCGATAGTGGGTTCATGCCTCCATTTAATATGGGACAGTGATAGAAAGTTCTAAGGTTGTGGATGTGCTGTTGCCACTAGGGATAAAACATTAATGATTTGTCTAAGGATATTTGTGTTGATTACATTACGCACCCTACTTAATGCAATTGCCTGTTGTTTGCAACTTAATACTGGAAGGGGTGCGGATGCTAACCTGAAGGTGGACTTTTTAGGCATAGATGCATGCTGGATAGCGGTCTATGTACTTTGTCGTAATGCCCAATTGAATTTCACACTACTCATCATGATATGTATGTGCATTGTTATGCCCTCTTTATTTGTCAATTGCCAAACTGTAATTTGTTCACCCAACATGCTTTATCTTATTGGAGAGACACCACTAGTGAACTGTGGACCCCGGTCCATTCTTTTACATCTGAATACAATCTACTGCAAACATTGTTCTTTACTGTTCTTCGCATACAAACATCGTTTTCCACACCATACATTTAATCCTTTGTTACAGAGGTGAGATTGACAACCTCACTGTTAAGTTGGGGCAAATTATTTGGATTGTGTTGTGCAGGTTCCACGTTGGCGCCGGAATCCCTGGTGTTGCGCCGCACTCACTCCGTCACCAACAACCTTCACGTGTTCCTTGACTCCTACTGGTTCGATAAACCTCGGTTTCTTACTGAGGGAAAACTTGCTGCTGTACGCATTGATGTCTACTCACACTTCTTTTCATGTAGACAGTGTTGGGCCTCCAAGAGCAGAGGTTTGTAGAACAGCAGCAAGTTTTCCCTTAAGTGGATCACCCAAGGTTTATCGAACTCAGGGAGGAAGAGGTCAAAGATATCCCTCTCAAGCAACCCTGCAATCACGATACAAGAAGTCTCTTGTGTCCCCAACACACCCAATACACTTGTTAGATGTATAGGTGCACTAGTTCGGCGAAGAGATAGTGAAATACAAGTAATATGGATGTATATGAGTGGTAATAGCAATCTGAATAAAATATGGCAGCGAGTAAACATGCAGTGGAACAGTAAACAAACAGTGACAACGGCGCCAGAAAATGCTTGCTGGTGTGCAGTTGACGTGGGAGATAGGAATCTTTGTGGTGTAGCTTTTCTATTCAGAGACAAGGCCTAGGGATCATACTTTCACTAGTGGACACTCTCAACATTGATCACATAATAAAACCACTCTACACTCTCTTGTTGGATGATGAACACCACTAATTGTGTAGGACTACAAGAGCACCTCAATGCCGGAGTTAACAAGCTCCACAACATTCGATGTTCATATTTAAATAACCTTAGAGTGCATGATAGACCAACGCAATTATACCAAGTACTAACATAGCATGCACACTGTCACCATCATACTATGAAAGGAGGAATAGATCACATCAATACCATCATAGTAATAGTTAACTTCATAATCTACAAGAGATCACAATCATAAACTACACCAAGTACTACATGATGCACACACTGTCACCATTACATCATGGAGGAGGAATAGAGTACTTTAATAACATCACTAGAGTAGCACATAGATTAATAGTGATACAAAGCTCATATGAATCTCAATCATGTAAGGCAGCTCATGAGATCATTGTATTGAAGTACATAGGAGAGAGATTAACCACATAGCTACCGGTACAGCCCCTTAGCCTCGATGGAGAACTACTCCCTCCTCATGGGAGACAGCTGCGGTGATGAAGATGGCGGTGATGTCGATGGAGATGCCTTCCGGGGGCACTTCCCCGTCCCGGCAGCGTGCCGGAACAGAGACTCCTGTCCCCTAGATCTTGGCTTCGCGATGGCGGCGGCTATGGAAGGTTTCTCGTACCGTGGCTTATTCTTCTCGAAGATTTAGGTCAGGGGGCTTATTATAGGTGAAGAGGCGGAGTCGGAAGGGCTACGGAGCCGCCACACAATAGGGGGGCGCCCCCCTTGGGCCGCGCCGCCACCCTGTGTGGGCCCCCTGTGGCTCTCCTCTGGTCCCTCTCGGGTGTTCTGGAAGCTTCGTGGAATTATAAGATGCTGGGCGTTGATTTCGTCCAATTCCGAGAATATTTCCTTACTAGGATTTCTGAAACCAAAAACAGCAGAAAACAGGAACTGGCACTTCGGCATCTCGTCAATAGGTTAGTTCCGGAAAATGCATCAAACTGATATAAAGTGTGAACAAAACATGTAGGTATTGTCATAAAACAAGCATGGAACATCAAAAATTATAGATACGTTGGAGACGTATCAGTGATACGCGTACAGCACGCGTCCGTTGGGAACCCCAAGAGGAAGGTGTGATGCGTACAGCGGCAAGTTTTCCCTCAGTAAGAAACCAAGGTTTATCGAACCAGTAGGAGCCAAGAAGCACGTTGAAGGTTGATGGCGGCGAGATGTAGTGCGGCGCAACACCAGGGATTCCGGCGCCAACGTGGAACCTGCACAACACAACCAAAGTACTTTGCCCCAACGAAACAGTGAGGTTGTCAATCTCACCGGCTTGCTGTAACAAAGGATTAGATGTATAGTGTGGATGATGATTGTTTGCAGAGAACAGTAGAACAAGTATTGCAGTAGATTGTATCGATGTAAAAGAATAGGACCGGGGTCCACAGTTCACTAGAGGTGTCTCTCCCATAAGATAAATAGCATGTTGGGTGAACAAATTACAGTTGGGCAATTGACAAATAGAGAGGGCATGACAATGCACATACATGATATGATGAGTATTGTGAGATTTAATTGGGCATTACGACAAAGTACATAGACCGCTATCCAGCATGCATCTATGCCTAAAAAGTCCACCTTCAGGTTATCATCCGAACCCCTTCCAGTATTAAGTTGCAAACAACAAACAATTGCATTAAGTATGGTGCGTAATGTAATCAATAACTACATCCTCGGACATAGCATCAATGTTTTATCCCTAGTGGCAACAAAGACATCCATAACCTTAGGGGCTTCACACTCCCCGCATTCACGGAGACATGAACCCACTATCGAGCATAAATACTCCCTCTTGGAGTTACAAGCATCAACTTGGCCAAAGCATCTACTAGTAACGGAGAGCATGCAAGATCATAAACAACACATAGATTGATGATCAACATAACATAGTATTCTCTATCCATCGGATCCCAACAAACACAACATATAGTACTACAGATAGATGATCTTGATCATGTTAGGCAGCTCACAAGATCCGACAATGAAGCATAATGAGGAGAAGACAACCATCTAGCTACTGCTATGGACCCATAGTCCAGGGGTGAACTACTCACTCATCACTCTGGAGGTGACCATGGCGGTGTAGAGTCCTCCGGGAGATGAATCCCCTCTCCGGCAGGGTGTCGGAGGCGATCTCCTGAATCCCCCGAGATGGGATTGGCGGCGGCGGCATCTCTGGAAGGTTTTCCGTATCGTGGCTCTCGTTGCTGGGGGTTTCGCGACGAAGGCTATATGTAGGCGGAAGGGCAGAGTTGGGAGAGTCACGAGGGGCCCACACGCTAGGGCCGCGCGGCCAGGGCTTGGGCCGCGCCGCCCTAATGTGGCGCCGCCTCGTGGCCCCACTTCGTCTTCTCTTCGGTCTTCTGGAAGCTTCGTGGCAAAATAGGCCCCTGGGCGTTAATTTCTTCCAATTCCGAGAATATTTCCTTACTAGGATTTCTGAAACCAAAAACAGCAGAAAATAGCAACTGGCTCTTCGGCATCTCGTTAATAGGTTAGTGCCGGAAAATGCATAAATATGACATAAAGTATGCATAAAACATGTAGATATCATCAATAATGTGGCATGGAACATAAGAAATTATCGATACGTCGGAGACGTATCAGCATCCCCAAGCTTAGTTTCTGCTCGTCCCGAGCAGGTAAATGATAACAAAGATAATTTCTGGAGTGACATGCCATCATAACCTTGATCATACTATTGTAAGCATATGTAATGAATGCAGCGATCCAAACAATGTAAATGACATGAGTAAACAAATGAATCATATAGCAAAGACTTATCATGAATAGTACTTCAAGACAAGCATCAATAAGTCTTGCATAAGAGTTAACTCATAAAGCAATAATTCATAGTAGAGGCATTGAAGCAACACAAAGGAAGATTAAGTTTCAGCGGTTGCTTTCAACTTATAACATGTATATCTCATGGATATTTGTCAACATAGAGTAATATAACAAGTGCAATATGCAAGTATGTAGGAATCAATGCACAGTTCACACAAGTGTTTGCTTCTTGAGGTGGAGAGAAATAGGTGAACTGACTCAACAATAAAAGTAAAAGAATGGTCCTTCAAAGAGGAAAGCATCGATTGCTATATTTGTGCTAGAGCTTTGGTTTTGAAAACATGAAACAATTTTGTCAACGGTAGTAATAAAGCATATGTGTTATGTAAATTATATCTTACAAGTTGCAAGCCTCATGCATAGTATACTAATAGTGCCCGCACCTTGTCCTAATTAGCTCGGATTACCTGGATTATCATCGAAATGCACAGGTTTTAACCAAGTGTCACAAAGGGGTACCTCTATGCCTCCTGTACAAAGGTCTAAGGAGAAAGCTCGCATCGGATTTCTCGCTATTGATTATTCTCAACTTAGACATCCATACCGGGACAACATAGACAACAGATAATGGACTCCTCTTTTATGCATAAGCTTTCAAGAACAATTAATTTTCTCATATGAGATTGAGGATATTTGTCCAAAACTGAAACTTCCACCATGGATCATGGCTTTAGTTAGCGGCCCAATGTTCTTCTCTAACATTATGCAATGCTCTAACCATTTTAGTTGTAGATCTCCCTTACTTCAGACAAGACGAACATGCATAGCAACTCACATGATATTCAACAAAGAGTAGTTGATGGCGTCCCCGGGAACATGGTTATCGCACAACAAGCAACTTAATAAGAGATAAAGTGCATAAGTACATAATCAATACCACAATAGTTTTTAGGCTATTTGTCCCATGAGCTATATATTGCAAAGGTGAAGACTAGAAATTTTAAAGGTAGCACTCAAGCAATTTACCTTGGAATGGCGGAGAAATACCATGTAGTAGGTAGGTATGGTGGACAAAAATGGCATAGTGGTTGGCTCAAGGATTTTGGATGCATGAGAAGTATTCCCTCTCGATACAAGGTTTAGGCTAGCAAGGTTTATTTGAAACAAACACAAGGATGAACCGGTGCAGCAAAACTCACATAAAAGACATATTGTAAACATTATAAGACTCTACACCGTCTTCCTTGTTGTTCAAACTCAATACTAGAAATTATCTAGACCTTAGAGAGACCAATTATGCAAACCAAATTTTAGCAAGCTCTATGTATTTCTTCATTAATAGGTGCAAAGTATATGATGCAAGAGCTTAAACATGAGCACAACAATTTCCAAGTATCACATTATCCAAGACATTATAGCAATTACTACATGTATCATTTTCCGTTTCCAACCATATAACAATTTAACGAAGAAGATTCTTTCGCCATGAATACTATGAGTAAAGCCTAAGGACATACTTGTCCATATGCAACAGCGGAGTGTGTCTCTCTCCCACACAATGAATGCTAGGATCCAACTTTATTCAAACAAAACAAAAAAAAACAGACGCTCCAAGTAAAGCACATAAGATGTGATGGAATAAAAATATAGTTTCACTAGAGGAACCTGATAATGTTGTCGATGAAGAAGGGGATGCCTTGGGCATCCCCAAGCTTAGACGCTTGAGTCTTCTTGATATATGCAGGGGTGAACCACCGGGGCATCCCCAAGCTTAGAGCTTTCACTCTCCTTGATCATGTTGTATCATCTCCCTCTCTTGATCCTTGAAAACTTCCTCCACACCAAACTCAAAACAACTCATTAGAGGGTTAGTGCACAATTAAAATTTACATGTTCAGAGGTGACATAATCGTTCTTAACACTTATGGACATTGCACAAAGCTACTGAAAGTCAATGGAATCGAAAAATCCATCAAGCATAGCAAAACAGGCAATGCGAATTAAAAGGCAGAATCTGTCAAAACAGAACAGTTCGTAAAGACGAATTTTATTGAGGCACCAGACTTGCTCAAATGAAAATTCTCAAATTGAATGAAAGTTGCGTACATATCTGAGGATCACTCACGTAAATTGGCATAATTTTCTGAGTTACCTACAGAGAATTTGGCCAAGATTCGTGACAGCAAAGAAATCTGTTTCTGCGCAGTAATCCAAATCTAGTATGAACCTTACTATCAACGACTTTACTTGGCACAACAATGCACAAAACTAAGATAAGGAGAGGTTGCTACAGTAGTAACAACTTCCAAGACTCAAATATAAAATAAAGGTACTGTAGTAAAAACATGGGTTGTCTCCCATAAGCGCTTTTCTTTAACGCCTTTCAGCTAGGCGCAGAAAGTGTATATCAAGTATTATCAAGAGACGAAGTGTCAACATCATAATTTGTTCTAATAATAGAATCAAAAGGTAACTTCATTCTCTTTCTAGGGAAGTGTTCCATACCTTTCTTGAGAGGAAATTGATATTTAATATTATCTTCCTTCATATCAATAATAGCACCAACAGTTCGAAGAAAAGGTCTTCCCAATATAATGGGACAAGATGCATTGCATTCAATATCCAAGACAACAAAATCAACGGGAACAAGGTTATTGTTAACGGTAATGCGAACATTATCAACTCTCCCCAAAGGTTTCTTTGTAGAATTATCAGCAAGATTAACATCCAAATAACAATTTTTCAATGGTGGCAAGTCAAGCATATTATAGATTTTCTTAGGCATAACGGAAATAGTTGCACCAAGATCACATAAAGCATTACAATCAAAGTCATTGACCTTCATATTAATGATGGGCTCCCATCCATCCTCTGGCTTCCTAGGAATAGAAGTTTCACGTTCTAGTTTCTCTTCTCTAGCTTTTATGAGAGCATTTGTAATATGTTTCGTGAAAGCCAAATTTATAGCACTAGCATTAGGACTCTTAGCAAGTTTTTGTAAGAACTTTATAACTTCAGAGATGTGGCAATGGGATCATCATCCCCAATGTTGGAAAAAAATTCAGCAGTTTTATCACAGGCAGTTTCAGCAGTTTTAGCAGTTTCAGGCAGTTTTTCGCGCTTTGCATTAGAAGTGGAAACATTGCCAACACCAATTCTTTTACCATTATTAGTAGGAGGTGCAGCAACATGTGTAGCATGATACGCGTACAGCACGCGTCCGTTGGGAACCCCAAGAGGAAGGTGTGATGCGTACAGCGGCAAGTTTTCCCTCAGTATGAAACCAAGGTTTAATCGAACCAGTAGGAGCCAAGAAGCACGTTGAAGGTTGATGGCGGCGAGATGTAGTGCGGCGCAACACCAGGGATTCCGGCGCCAACGTGGAACCTGCACAACACAAACCAAGTACTTTGCCCCAACGAAATAGTGAGGTTGTCAATCTCACCGGCTTGCTGTAACAAAGGATTAGATGTATAGTGTGGATGATGATTGTTTGCAGAGAACAGTAGAACAAGTATTGTAGTTGATTGTATTTCAGATGTAAAGAATAGACCGGGGTCCACAGTTCACTAGAGGTGTCTCTCCCATAAGATAAATAGCATGTTGGATGAACAAATTACAGTTGGGCAACTGACAAATAAAGAGGGCATGACCATGCACATACATATTATGATGAGTATTGTGAGATTTAATTGGGCATTACGACAAAGTACATAGACCGCTATCCAGCATGCATCTATGCCTAAAAAGTCCACCTTCAGGTTATCATCTGAACCCCTTCCAGTATTAAGTTGAAAACAACAGACAATTGCATTAAGTATTGCGCGTAATGTAATCAATAACTACATCCTCGGACATAGCATCAATGTTTTATCCCTAGTGGCAACAGCACATCCATAACCTTAGAGGTTTCTGTCACTCCCCCAGATTCACGGAGACATGAACCCACTATCGAGCATGAATACTCCCTCTTGGAGTTACTAGCAAAAACTTGGCCAGAGCCTCTACTAATAACGGAGAGCATGCAAGATCATAAACAACACATAGATATAAATTGATAATCAACATAACATAGTATTCTCTATTCATCGGATCCCAACAAACACAACATATAGCATTACAGATAGATGATCTTGATCATGTTAGGCAGCTCACAAGACCCGACAATTAAGCACAATGAGGAGAAGACAACCATCTAGCTACTGCTATGGACCCATAGTCCAGGGGTGAACTACTCACTCATCACTCCGGAGGCGACCATGGCGGTGTAGAGTCCTCCGGGAGATGAATCCCCTCTCCGGCAGGGTGCCGGAGGCGATCTCCTGAATCCCCCGAGATGGGATTGGCGGCGGCGGCGTCTCTGGAAGGTTTTTCGTATCGTGGCTCTCGGTACTGGGGGTTTCGGGACGAAGGCTATTTGTAGGCGGAAGGGCAGGTCAAGGGGCGTCACGAGGGGCCCAGGAGACAGGCCGGTGCGGCCAGGGCTTGGGCCGCGCCGCCCTACCTCCTGGCCACCTCGTGGCCCCACTTCGTTGACTCTTCGGTCTTCTGGAAGCTTCGTGTGAAAATAGGCCCCTGGGCGTTGATTTCGTACAATTCCGAGAATATTTCCTTACTAGGATTTCTGAAACCAAAAACAGCAGAAAACAACAACTGGCTCTTCGGCATCTTGTTAATAGGTTAGTTCCAGAAAATGCATAAATATGATGTAAAGTATGCATAAAACATGTAGATATCATCAATAATGTGGCATGGAACATAAGAAATTATCGATACGTCGGAGACGTATCAGCATCCCCAAGCTTAGTTTCTGCTCGTCCCGAGCAGGTAAACGATAACAAAGATATTTTCTGGAGTGACATGCCATCATAACCTTGATCATACTATTGTAAGCATATGTAATGAATGCAGCGATCCAAACAATGTAAATGACATGAGTAAACAACTGAATCATATAGCAAAGACTTTTCATGAATAGTACTTCAAGACAAGCATTAATAAGTCTTGCATAAGAGTTAACTCATAAAGCAATAATTCAAAGTAAAGGTATTTAAGCAACACAAAGGAAGATGAAGTTTCAGCGGTTGCTTTCAACTTGTAACATGTATATCTCATGGATAATTGTCAATGCAAAGTAATATAACAAGTGCAATATGCAAGTATGTAGGAATCAATGCACAGTTCACACAGGTGTTTGCTTCTTGAGGTGGAGAGAAATAGGTGAATTGACTCAACATAAAAGTAAAATAAAGGTCCTTCAAAAAGGAAAGCATCGATTGCTATATTTGTGCTAGAGCTTTGATTTTGAAAACAAGGAACAATTTTGTCAACGGTAGTAATAAAGCATATGTGTTATGTAAATTATATCTTACAAGTTGCAAGCCTCATGCATAGTATACTAATAGTGCCCGCACCTTGTCCTAATTAGCTTGGATTACCGGGATTATCGCAATGCACATGTTTTAACCAAGTGTCACAAAGGGGTACCTCTATGCCGCCTGTACAAAGGTCTAAGGAGAAAGCTCGCATTGGATTTCTTGCTATTGATTATTCTCAACTTAGACATCCATACCGGGACAACATAGACAACAGATGATGGACTCCTCTTTTATGCATAAGCATGTAGCAACAATTAATTTTCTCATATGAGATTGAGGATATTTGTCCAAAACTGAAACTTCCACCATGATTCATGGCTTTAGTTAGCGGCCCAATGTTCTTCTCTAACAATATGCATGCTCTAACCATTAAGTGGTAAATCGCCCTTATTTCAGACAAGACGGACATGCATAGCAACTCACATGATATTCAACAAAGAATAGTTGATGGCGTCCCCAGGAACATGGTTATCGCACAACAAGCAACTTAATAAGAGATAAAGTGCATAATTACATATTCAATACCACAATAGTTTTTAGGCTATTTGTCCCATGAGCTATATATTGTAAAGGTGAAGAATGGAAATTTAAAGGTAGCACTCAAGCAATTTACTTTGGAATGGCGGAGAAATACCATGTAGTAGGTAGGTATGGTGGACACAAATGGCATAGTGGTTGGCTCAAGTATTTGGATGCATGAGAAGTATTCCCTCTCGATACAAGGTTTAGGCTAGCAAGGTTATTTGAAACAAACACAAGGATGAAGCGGTGCAGCAAAACTCACATAAAAGACATATTGTAAACATTATAAGACTCTACACCGTCTTCCTTGTTATTCAAACTCAATACTAGAAATTATCTAGACTTTAGAGAGACCAAATATGCAAACCAAATTTTAGCATGCTCTATGTATTTCTTCATTAATAGGTGCAAAGTATATGACGCAAGAGCTTAAACATGAGCACAACAATTGCCAAGTATCACATTATCCAAGACATTATAGCAATTACTACATGTATCATTTTCCAATTCCAACCATATAACAATTTAACGAAGAAGAAACTTCGCCATGAATATTATGAGTAAAGCCTAAGGACATACTTTTCCATATGCAACAGCGGAGTGTGTCTCTCTCCCACCCAAAGAATGCTAGGATCCATTTTATTCAAACAAAACAAAAACAAAAACAAACCGACGCTCCAAGCAAAGCACATAAGATGTGATGGAATAAAAATATAGTTTCAGGGGAGGAACCTGATAATGTTGTCGATGAAGAAGGGGATGCCTTGGGAATCCCCAAGCTTAGACGCTTGAGTCTTCTTGATATATGCAGGGGTGAACCACTGGGGCATCCCCAAGCTTAGATCTTTCACTCTCCTTGATCATGTTGTATTATCTCCCTCTCTTGATCCTTGAAAACTTCCTCCACACCAAACTCAAAACAACTCATTAGAGAGTTAGTGCACAATTAAAATTTACATGTTTAGAGGTTACATAATCATTCTTAACACTTCTGTACATTGCACAAAGCTACTGAAAGTCAATGGAATCGAAAAATCCATCGAACATATCAAAACAGGCAATGCGAAATAAAAGGCAGAATCTGTCAAAACAGAACAGTTCGTAATGACGAATTTTATTGAGGCACCAGACTTGCTCAAATGAAAATTATCAAATTGAATGAAAGTTGCGTACATATCTGAGGATCACTCACGTAAATTGGCATAATTTTCTGAGTTACCTACAGAGAATTTTGCCCAGATTCGTGACAGCAAAGAAATCTGTTTCTGCGCAGTAATCCAAATCTAGTATGAACCTTACTATCAACGACTTTACTTGTCACAACTAAGCACAAAACTAAGATAAGGAGAGGTTGCTACAGTAGTAAACAACTTCCAAGACTCAAATATAAAATAAAAGTACTGTAGTAAAATAAACACAAGGGTTATCTCCCAAGAAATTCTTTCTTTATAGCCATTAAGATGGGCTCAGCAATTTTAATGATGCACTCGCAAGAAATAGTATTTGAAGCAAAAGAGAGCATCAAGAGGAAAATTCAAAACACATTTAAGTCTAACATGCTTCCTATGCATAGGAATCTTGTAAATAAACAAGTTCATGAAGAGCAAAGTGACAAGCATAGGAAGATAAAACAAGTGTAGCTTCAAAAATTTCAGCATATAGAGAGGCATTTTAGTAACATGAAAATTACTACAACCATATTTTCCTCTCTCATAATAACTTTCAGTAGTATCATGAGCAAACTCAACAATATAACTATCACATAAAGCATTCTTATCATGAGTCTCATGCATAAAATTATTACTCTCCACATAAGCATAATCAATTTTATTAGTTGTAGTGGGAGCAAATTCAACAAAGTGGCTATCATCATATATAGGAGGCATATTGTAATCATAAAAGAAAATTTTCTCCTCAATGCTTGGGGGACTAAAAATATCATGCTCATCAAAGCCAGCTTCCCCAAGCTTAGAATTTTCCATAGCATTAGCAACTATGGTGTTCAAAGCATTCATAGTAATAACATTCCCATTAGCATGCATATAAAGTTCCATGGGTTTTTTAATTCTCTCTTCAAACACATCATGTCCTAACTCAAGATAAAGTTCATAAAGATCTCTCATATTTTTGTTGTTTTCCATTATGCTTAACTAGTGAAATAAAAACATGCATGATATTAAGTAAAGTAAAACAAGTAACTAATTTTTTGTGTTTTTAATATGGAGAACAAGATAGAAAGTAAAGTAAAACTAGCAACTAATTTTTTTGTATTTTGATTTAGTGCAGCAAACAAAGTAGTAAATAAAGTAAAGCAAGACAAAACAAAGTAAAGAGATTGGGATGTGGAGACTCCCCTTGCAGCGTGTCTTGATCTTCCCGGCAACGGCGCCAGAAAAAGAGCTTGATACGCGTACAGCACGCGTCCGTTGGGAACCCCAAGAGGAAGGTGTGATGCGTACAGCGGCAAGTTTTCCCTCAGTATGAAACCAAGGTTTAATCGAACCAGTAGGAGCCAAGAAGCACGTTGAAGGTTGATGGCGGCGAGATGTAGTGCGGCGCAACACCATGGATTCCGGCGCCAACGTGGAACCTGCACAACACAAACCAAGTACTTTGCCCCAACGAAACAGTGAGGTTGTCAATTTCACCGGCTTGCTGTAACAAAGGATTAGATGTATAGTGTGGATGATGATTGTTTGCAGAGAACAGTAGAACAAGTATTGCAGTTGATTGTATTTCAGATGTAAAGAATAGACCGGGGTCCACAGTTCACTAGAGGTGTCTCTCCCATAAGATAAATAGCATGTTGGATGAACAAATTACAGTTGGGCAATTGACAAATAAAGAGGGCATGACCATGCACATACATATTATGATGAGTATTGTGAGATTTAATTGGGCATTACGACAAAGTACATACACCGCTATCCAGCATGCATCTATGCCTAAAAAGTCCACCTTCAGGTTATCATCCGAACCCCTTCCAGTATTAAGTTGAAAACAACAGACAATTGCATTAAGTATTGCGCATAATGTAATCAATAACTACATCCTCGGACATAGCATCAATGTTTTATCCCTAGTGGCAACAACACATCCATAACCTTAGAGGTTTCTGTCACTCCCCCAGATTCACGGAGACATGAACCCACTATCGAGCATAAATACTCCCTCTTGGAGTTACTAGCAAAAACTTGGCCAGAGCCTCTACTAATAACGGAGAGCATGCAAGATCATAAACAACACATAGATATAAATTGATAATCAACGTAACATAGTATTCTCTATTCATCGGATCCCAACAAACACAACATATAGCATTACAGATAGATGATCTTGATCATGTTAGGCAGCTCACAAGACCCGACAATTAAGCACAATGAGGAGAAGACAACCATCTAGCTACTGCTATGGACCCATAGTCCAGGGGTGAACTACTCACTCATCACTCCGGAGGCGACCATGGCGGTGTAGAGTCCTCCGGGAGATGAATCCCCTCTCCGGCAGGGTGCCGGAGGCGATCTCCTGAATCCCCCGAGATGGGATTGGCGGCGGCGGCGTCTCTGGAAGGTTTTCCATATCGTGGCTCTCGGTACTGGGGGTTTCGCGACGAAGGCTATAAGTAGGCGGAAGGGCAGGTCAGGGGCGTCACGTGGGGCCCAGGAGACAGGCCGGCGCGGCCAGGGCTTGGGCCGCGCCGCCCTACCTCCTGGCCACCTCGTGGCCCCACTTCGTTGACTCTTCGGTCTTCTGGAAGCTTCGTGTGAAAATAGGCCCCTGGGCGTTGATTTCGTCCAATTCCGAGAATATTTCCTTACTAGGATTTCTGAAACCAAAAACAGCAGAAAACAACAACTGGCTCTTCGGCATCTTGTTAATAGGTTAGTTCCAGAAAATGCATAAATATGATGTAAAGTATGCATAAAACATGTAGATATCATCAATAATGTGGCATGGAACATAAGAAATTATCGATACGTCGGAGACGTATCATAGCATTAGCATTACTAGTGGTGGTAATAGTCCAAACTTTAGCTATATTGTCTTCTTTTTCATTTTCTTCTCTTTCCCACCTAGCACGCAATTCGGCCATCAATCTTATATTCTCATTAATTCTAACTTGGATGGCATTTGCTGTAGTAACAATATTATTATTATGATTTTCATGAGGCATAACTTTCAATTTCAAAAGATCAACATCAGCAGCAAGACTATCGACTTTAGAAGCAAGTATATCAATTTTCCCAAGCTTTTCTTCAACAGATTTGTTAAAAGCAGTTTGTCTACTAATAAATTCTTTAAGCATAGCTTCAAGTCCAGGGGGTGTGTTCCTATTATTGTTGTAAGAATTCCCATAAGAATTACCATAGTCGTTGCCATTATTATAAGGATATGGCCTATAGTTGTTACTAGAATTGTTCCGATAAGCATTGTTGTTGAAATTATTATTTTTAATGTAGTTTACATCAACATGTTCTTCTTGAGCAACTAATGAAGCTAACGGAACATTATTAGGATCAATATTTGTCCTATCATTCACAAGCATAGACATAATAGCATCAATCTTATCACTCAAGGAAGAGGTTTCTTCGACAGAATTAACCTTCTTACCTTGTGGAGCTCTTTCCGTGTGCCATTCAGAGTAATTAATCATCATATTATCAAGAAGCTTTGTTGCTTCACCAAGAGTGATGGACATAAAGGTACCTCCAGCAGCTGAATCCAATAGGTTTCGTGAAGAAAAATTCAGTCCTGCATAAAAGGTTTGGATGATCATCCAAGTAGTCAGTCCATGGGTTGGGCAATTTTTAACCAAAGATTTCATTCTTTCCCATGCTTGTGCAACATGCTCAGTATCCAATTGTTTAAAATTCATTATGCTACTCCTCAAAGATATAATTTTAGCAGGGGGATAATATCTATCAATAAAAGCATCCTTGCAATTAGTCCATGAATCAATACTATTCTTAGGCAGAGATAGCAACCAATCTTTAGCTCTTCCTCTTAATGAGAAAGGGAACAATTTTAATTTTATTATGTCACCATCTACATCTTTATACTTTTTCATTTCACAAAGTTCAACAAAATTATTGAGATGGGCAGCAGCATCATCAGAACTAACACCAGAAAATTGCTCTCGCATAACAAGATTTAGTAAAGCAGGTTTAATTTCAAAGAATTCCGCTGTAGTAGCAGGTGGAGCAATAGGTGTGCATAAGAAATCATTATTATTTGTGGTTGTGAAGTCACACAACTTAGTATTTTCAGGAGTACCCATTTTAGCAATAGTAAATAAAGCAAACTAGATAAAGTAAATGCAAGTAACTAATTTTTTTGTGTTTTTGATATAGAGTGCAAACAAGATAGCAAATAAAGTAAAACTAGCAACTAATTTTTTTTGTGTTTTATTTTAGTGCAGCAAACAAAGTAGTAAATAAAACAAAGCAAGACAAAAACAAAGTAAAGAGATTGGGATGCGGAGACTCCCCTTGCAGCGTGTCTTGATCTCCCCGGCAACGGCGCCAGAAAAAGAGCTTGATACGCGTACAGCACGCGTCCGTTGGGAACCCCAAGAGGAAGGTGTGATGCGTACAGCGGCAAGTTTTCCCTCAGTAAGAAACCAAGGTTTATCGAACCAGTAGGAGCCAAGAAGCACGTTGAGGGTTGATGGCGGCGAGATATAGTGCGGCGCAACACCAGGGATTCCGGCGCCAACGTGGAACCTGCACAACACAACCAAAGTACTTTGCCCCAACGAAACAGTGAGGTTGTCAATCTCACCGGCTTGCTGTAACAAAGGATTAGATGTATAGTGTGGATGATGATTGTTTGCAGAGAACAGTAGAACAAGTATTGCAGTAGATTGTATCGATGTAAAAGAATAGGACCGGGGTCCACAGTTCACTAGAGGTGTCTCTCCCATAAGATAAATAGCATGTTGGGTGAACAAATTACAGTTGGGCAATTGACAAATAGAGAGGGCATGACAATGCACATACATGATATGATGAGTATTGTGAGATTTAATTGGGCATTACGACAAAGTACATAGACCGCTATCCAGCATGCATCTATGCCTAAAAAGTCCACCTTCAGGTTATCATCCGAACCCCTTCCAGTATTAAGTTGCAAACAACAGACAATTGCATTAAGTATGGTGCGTAATGTAATCAATAACTACATCCTCTGACATAGCATCAATGTTTTATCCCTAGTGGCAACAGCACATCCATAACCTTAGGGGCTTCTGTCACTCCCCCAGATTCACGGAGACATGAACCCACTATCGAGCATAAATACTCCCTCTTGGAGTTACAAGCATCAACTTGGCCAAAGCATCTACTAGTAACGGAGAGCATGCAAGATCATAAACAACACATAGATTGATAATCAACATAACATAGTATTCTCTATCCATCGGATCCCAACAAACACAACATATAGTATTACAGATAGATGATCTTGATCATGTTAGGCAGCTCACAAGATCCGACAATGAAGCATAATGAGGAGAAGACAACCATCTAGCTACTGCTATGGACCCATAGTCCAGGGGTGAACTACTCACTCATCACTCCGGAGGCGACCATGGCGGTGTAGAGTCCTCCGGGAGATGAATCCCCTCTCCGGCAGGGTGCCGGAGGCGATCTCCTGAATCCCCCGAGATGGGATTGGCGGCGGCGGCGTCTCTGGAAGGTTTTCCGTATCGTGGCTCTCGGTACTGGGGGTTTCGCGACGAAGGCTATATGTAGGCGGAAGGGCAGAGTCGGGAGAGTCACGAGGGGCCCACACGCTAGGGCCGCGCGGCCAGGGCTTGGGCCGCGCCGTCCTAGTGTGGCGCCGGCTCGTGGCCCCACTTCGTCTTCTCTTCGGTCTTCTGGAAGCTTCGTGGCAAAATAGGCCCATGGGCGTTGATTTCGTCCAATTCCGAGAATATTTCCTTACTAGGATTTCTGAAACCAAAAACGATGAAAACGACAAGCGGCTCTTCGGCATCTCGTTAATAGGTTAGTGCCGGAAAATGCATAAATATGACATAAAGTATGCATAAAACATGTAGATATCATCAATAATGTGGCATGGAACATAAGAAATTATCGATACGTCGGAGACGTATCAATCAGCATCCCCAAGCTTAGTTCCTACTCGTCCCGAGTAGGTAAACGATAACAAAGATAATTTCTGAAGTGACATGCTATCATAATCTTGATCAATACTGTTGTAAGCACATGTAATGAATGCAGCGATTCGAAGCAATGGTAAAGACAATGGTTAAACAATTGAATCATACAGCAAAGACTTTTCTTGAATAGTACTTTCAAGTCAAGCATCAATAAGTCTTGCATAAGAGTTAACTCATAAAGCAATAAGTTCATAGTAAAGGCATTGAAGCAACACAAAGGAAGATTAAGTTTCAGCGGTTGCTTTCAACTTGTAACATGTATATCTCATGGATAGTTGTCAATACAGAGTAATATGATGAATGCAAATATGCAAGTATGTAAGAATCAATGTACAGTTCACACAAGTGTTTGCTTCTAAGGTGGAAGGAAATAGGTAAACTGACTCAACATAAAAGTAAAAGAATGGCCCTTCGAAGAGGGAAGCATGGATTGCTATATTTGTGCTAGAGCTTTTGTTTTGAAAACATAAAGAGAGCATAAAAGTAAAGTTTTGAGAGGTGTTTGTTGTTGTCAACGAATGGTAATGGGCACTCTAACCCCCTTACCAGACAAACCTTCGAAGAGCGGCTCCCATGAAACATTTTTATTTTTAGGTGGCACTCCTTCCAACCTTGCTTTCACAAACCATGGCTAACTGAATCCTCGGGTGCCTGCCAACAATCTCATACCATGAAGGAGTGCCTTTTTATTTTAGTTTTATTTAGATGACACTCCTCCCCACCTTTGCTTTCTCAAGCCATGGCTAACCGAATCCTCGGGTGCCGTCCAACAATCACATACTATGGAGGAGTGTCTATTTTTGTAAAATTATGAAGGTTAATTAATTTGGGACTGGGAATCCCATTGCCAGCTCTTTTTGCAAAATTATTGGATAAGCGGATGAAGCCACTAGTCCATTGGTGAAAGTTGCCCAACAAGATTGAAAGATAAACACCACATACTTCCTCATGAGCTATAAAACATTGACACAAATCAGGGATGATAAATTTTGAATTGTTTAAAGGTAGCACTCAAGCAATTTACTTTGGAATGGCAGAAAATACCATGTAGTAGGTAGGTATGGTGCACACAAATGGCATAGTTTTTGGCTCAAGGATTTGGATGCACGAGAAGTAATCCCTCTCAATACAAGGTTTAGGCTAGCAAGGTTATTTGAAGCAAACACAAGTATGAACCGGTGCAGCAAAACTCACATAAAAAAATATTGCAAGCATTATAAGACTCTACACCGTCCTCCTTGTTGCTCAAACCCTTACCAGAAAATATCTAGACCTCAGAGAGACCAATCATGCAAACCAAATTTTAGCAAGCTCTATGTATTTCTTCACTAATAGGTGCAAAGTATATGATGCAAGAGCTTAATCATGAGCACAACAATTGCCAAGTATCAAATTATTCAAGACATCATACCAATTACCACATGTAGTATTTTATGTTTCCAACCATATAACAATTAACGAAGCAGTTTCAGCCTTCGCCATGAACACTAAAAGCTAAGAACACATGTGTTCCTACGAACCAGCGGAGCGTGTCTCTCTCCCACACAAGCATTTATTCAGAGAATGAAAATAACAAAAACGAAAATAAAAACACACAGATGCTCCAAGTAAAGTACATAAGATGTGACGGAATAAAAATATAGTTTCAATAGAAGAAACCTGATAAATTGTTGATGAAGAAGGGGATGCCTTGGGCATCCCCAAGCTTAGATGCTTGAGTCTTCTTGAAATATGCAGGGGTGAACCACGGGGGCATCCCCAAGCTTAGACTTTTCACTCTTCTTAATCATATATCATCCTCCTCTCTTGACCCTTGAAAACTTCCTCCACACCAAACTCGAAACAAACTCATTAGAGGGTTAGTGCATAATCAAAATTCACATGTTCAGAGGTGACACAATCATTCTTAACACTTCTGGACATTGCAGAAAGCTACTGAAAGTTAATGGAACAAAGAAATCCATCCAACACAGCAAAAGAGGCAATGCGAAATAAAAGGCAGAATCTGTCAAAACAGAACAGTCCGTAAAGACGAATTTTTAAGAGGCACCAGGCTTGCTCAGATGAAAATGCTCAAATTGAATGAAAGTTGCGTACATATCTGAGGATCACGCACGTAAATTGGCAGATTTTTCTGAGTTACCTACAGAGAATTCAACCCAAATTCGTGACAGCAAGAAATCTGTTTCTGCGCAGAAATCCAAATCTAGTATCAACCTTACTATCAAAGACTTTACTTGGCACAACAATGCAATAAAATAAAGATAAGAAGAGGTTGCTACAGTAGTAACAACTTCCAAGACTCAAATATAAAACAAAATTGCTGTAGTAAAATAAACACATGGGTTATCTCCCAAGAAGTGCTTTCTTTATAGCCATTAAGATGGGCTCAGTGATTTCAATGATGCACTTGCAAGAAAATAAGAGTTGAAGCAAAAGAGAGCATAAAAAAGCAAATATGAAACACTTTTAAGTCTAACCCACTTCCTATGAAAAGGAATCTTGTAAATAAACAAATTCATGAAGCATAATGCAACAAGCATAGAAAGATAAAACAAGTGCAGCTTCAAGATTTTCAGCAAAAAGAGAGGTGTTTTAGTAACATGAAAATTTCTACAACCATATTTTCCTCTCTCATAATAATATCCAGTAGCATCATGAGCAAACTCAACAATATAACTATCACATAAAGCATTCTTACCATGAGTCTCATGCATAAAATAATTACTACTCCCAACATAAGCATAGTCATTCTTATTAATTGTAGTGGGAGCAAATTCAACAAAGTAGCTATCATTATTATTCTCATCAAGTGTAGGAGGCATGGTATAATCATCATAAAATTTACTCTCCATAGTAGGTGGCACCAAAAGACTACTATCATTATAATCATCATAAATAGGAGGCAAAGTATCATCAAAGAAAATTTTCTCCTCAATGCTTGGGGGAATAAAAATATCATGCTCATCAAAACCAGCTTCCCCAAGCTAAGAATTTTCCATATCATTAGCAACAATGGTGTTCAAAGTGTTCATACTAATATGTTCCATGGGTTTTTCTAATTTTCGCATCAAACCATCCATGTCTTAACTCAGGAAACAGATTAAAAAGCTCCATGTTGCTTTCCATTATGCCTAACTAGTGAAATAAAAACAAGAAACAAAAAGATGCAATTGCAGGATCTAAAGGAAATAGCTTCGAGCACTTACAACGGCACCAGAAAATAACTTAGTTACCTGGGACCGGAGTGTGAGTGCCTTTTACCTTTCCTCCCCGGCAACGGCGCCAGAAAATAGCTTGACTGCCTACAACTGGCGCGTGGTGAACGAGGGAGGAAATATCCGTGGTGAAGCTTTTCGGTCCCCGGCAACGGCGCCAGAAAATAGCTTGATGTCTACTCACACTTCTTTTCCTGTAGACAGTGTTGGGCCTCGAAGAGCAGAGGTTTGTAGAACAGCAGCAAGTTTTCCCTTAAGTGTATCACCCAAGGTTTATCGAACTCAGGGAGGAAGAGGTCAAAGATATCCCTCTCAAGCAACCCTGCAATCACGATACAAGAAGTCTCTTGTGTCCCCAACACACCCAATACACTTGTCAGATGTATAGGTGCACTAGTTCGGCGAACAGATAGTGAAATACAACTAATATGGATGTATATGAGTGGTAATAGCAATCTGAATAAAATATGGCAGCGAGTAAACATGCAGTGGAACAGTAAACAAACAGTGACAACGGCGCCAGAAAATGCTTGCTGGTGTGCAGTTGACGTGGGAGATAGGAATCTTTGTGGTGTAGCTTTTCTATTCAGAGACAAGGCCTAGGGATCATACTTTCACTAGTGGACACTCTCAACATCGATCACATAATAAAACCACTCTACACTCTCTTGTTGGATGATGGACACCACTAATTGTGTAGGGCTACAAGAGCACCTCAATGCCGGAGTTAACAAGCTCCACAACATTCGATGTTCATATTTAAATAACCTTAGAGTGCATGATAGACCAACGCAATTATACCAAGTACTAACATAGCATGCACACTGTCACCATCATACTATGAAAGGAGGAATAGATCACATCAATACCATCATAGTAATATTTAACTTCATAATCTACAAGAGATCACAATCATAAACTACGCCAAGTACTACATGATGCACACACTGTCACCATTACATCATGGAGGAGGAATAGAGTACTTTAATAACATCACTAGAGTAGCACATAGATTAATAGTGATACAAAGCTCATATGAATCTCAATCATGTAAGGCAGCTCATGAGATCATTGTATTGAAGTACATAGGAGAGAGATTAACCACATAGCTACCGGTACAGCCCCTTAGCCTCGATGGAGAACTACTCCCTCCTCATGGGAGACAGTAGCGGTGATGAAGATGGCGGTGATGTCGAGGGAGATGCCTTTCGGGGCACTTCCCCATCCCGGCAGCGTGCCGGAACAGAGACTCCTGTTCCCCAGATCTTGGCTTCACGATGGCGGCGGCTCTGGAAGGTTTCTCGTACCGTGGCTTATTCTTCTCGAAGATTTAGGTCAGGGGGCTTCTTATAGGCGAAGAGGCGGAGTCGGAAGGGCTACGGAGCCGCCACAGAATAGGGGGGCGCCCCCCCTTGGGCCGCGCCGCCACCCTGTGTGGGCCCCCCGTGGCTCTCCTCTGGTCCCTCTCGGGTGTTCTGGAAGCTTCGTGGAATTATAAGATGCTGGGCGTTGATTTCGTCCAATTCCGAGAATATTTCCTTACTAGGATTTCTGAAACCAAAAACAGCAGAAAACAGGAACTGGCACTTTGGCATCTCGTCAATAGGTTAGTTCCGGAAAATGCATCAAAACGATATAAAGTGTGAACAAAACATGTAGGTATTGTCATAAAACAAGCATGGAACATCAGAAATTATAGATACATTGGAGACGTATCACGCATCACACCTTCCTCTTGGGGTTCCCAACGGGCGTGTGCTTTACGCGTCAACAAGCTCTTTTTCTGGCGCCGTTGCCGTGGAACTGAAGAAAAGTTACACCACAGAGGTTGCCAACTTCCACGGCAACAGCTCTTTTTCTGGCGCCGTTGCCGGGGAGATCAAGACACGCTGCAAGGGGAGTCTCCCACTTCCAATCTCTTTACGTTGTTCTTGTCTTGCTTTACTTTATTTTATTTACTGCTTTGTTTGCTTTCTTATATCAAAATATAAAAAAATTAGTTACTTGCTTTACTTTATTTACTGTCTTGTTTGCGTTCTCCATATTAAAAACACAAAAAATTAATTACTTATTTACTTTGCTTATTTCATCATGTTTCCTCCTAAGTTTACTCTGAAAGACATACTGGTAGGGCAAGGGTCTATCATTGGAAGAGATAATATAGAAGAATTCTTTACTCATGTTAGTACCGTTGAAGATTTTGAAGATAGACACTTGGTAGAACTTGCTCATACTTATGAAATTGCTGCTGCTTCTTTAGTACACATGTTGGAAGCTAGATTTGTTAATCTCAACCCTATAATGCAACATATGTTTCTTACACTAGGTGATATGGAAGAAGGAGAAAAGAAAGATTTTGTTTTAGAAACCCTTCTCAAAGAATTTGGTGATGTAGCTAGAGAAGCTAGAAAAGTATTTATTAAACATAAGATGCTTGGCTTTTATACCAATTTTGCTAATACCCTTGAAAAGATGGAAAAAGATATATTAAAGTACACTAATAAAGTTAATTGTGAGGGGGAAATTAAAACATCAATACCTTGCAAGCTCTTAGGAATGTGTGAGGCACTAGAAAAGAATTTTTATTGGATTGTTCCTGAAAATTTGTTTGATGAGAATAGCAAGCCTAAGAGTAATGAAAAAGGAGCCTCTGAAACTTACATAGATAAGATACAATGCATAGTTGAGAAAACTCCAAACCCCTCTGTTGATGCATCATCTCTTGATAATACTCGATTCACACTTTCTGCGCCTTGCTGAAAGGCGTTAAAGAAAAGCGCTTATGGGAGACAACCCATTATTTTACTTCTACACTTTTGTTTTATATTTGAGTCTTGGAAGTTGTTACTACTGTATCAACCTCTCCTTATCTTTATTTAATTGCATTGTTGTGCCAAGTAAAGTCTTTGATAGTAAAGATGATACTAGATTTGGATTACTGCGCAGAAACAGATTTCTTGCTGTCACGAATTTGAGTAGTATTCTCTGTAGGTAACTCAGAAAAATCTGCCAATTTACGTGCGTGATCCTCAGATATGTACGCAACTTTCATTCAATTTGAGCATTTTCATCTGAGCAAGTTAAGTGCCCCATAAAAATTCGTCTTTACGGACTTTTCTGTTTTGACAGATTCTGCCTTTTATTTCGCATTGCCTGTTTTGCTATGTTTGATGGATTTCTTTGTTCCATTAACTTTCAGTAGCTTTGTGAAACGTCCAGAAGTGTTAAGAATGATTATGTCACCTCTGAATATGTGAATTTTTGATTATGCACTAACCCTCTAATGAGTTTGTTTTGAGTTTGGTGTGGAGTAAGTTTTCAAGGATCAAGAGAGGAGGATGATACAATATGATCAAGGAGAGTGAAAACTCTAAGCTTGGGGATGCCCCCGTGGTTCATCCCTGCATATTTCAAGAAGACTCAAGCATCTAAGCTTGGGGATGCCCAAGGCATCCCCTTCTTCATCGACAACTTATCATGTCACCTCTAGTGAAGCTATATTTTTATTCCGTCACATCTTATGTGCTTTACTTGGAGCGTCTTTATGTTTTTATTTTTGTTTTTGTTTGAATAAAATCGGATCCTAGCATTCTTTGTGTGGGAGAGAGACACGCTCCGCTGTTGCATATGAACACATGTGTTCTTAGCTTTACTCTTAATGTTCATGGCGAAGGTTGAAACTGCTTCGTTCATTGTTATATGGTTGGAAACAGAAAATGCTACATGTGGTAATTGGTATAATGTCTTGAATAATTTGATACTTGGCAATTGTTGTGCTCAAATAGATCATGTTTAAGCTCTTGCATCATGTACTTTGTACCTATTAATGAAGAAATGTTGTAGAGCTTGTTGAAATTTGGTTTGCATGATTGGTCTCTCTAAAGTCTAGATATTTTCTGGTGAGGGTTTGAACAACAAGGAAGACAGTGCAGAGTCTTATAATGCTTGCAATATGTTCTTATGTAAGTTTTGCTGTACCGGTTCATACTTGTGTTTGCTTCAAACAACCTTGCTAGCCTAAACCTTGTATTGAGAGGGATTACTTCTCGTGCATCCAAAATCCTTGAGCCAAAAACTATGCCATTTGTGTCCACCATACCTACCTATTACATGGTATTTTTCTGCCATTCCAAAATAAATTGCTTGAGTGCTACCTTTAAATTTCCATTCTTTGTCTTTGCAATATATAGCTCATGGGAAAAATAGCTTAAAAACTATTGTGGTATTGAATATGTACTTATGTATCTTATTTCTTAATAAGTTGCTTGTTGAGCGATAACCATGTTCCTGGGGACGCCATCAAGTATTTCACCTTTGTTGAATATCATGTGAGTTGCTATGCATGTTCGTCTTGTCTGAAGTAAGGTTGATTTATCATGATCAAATGGTTTGAGTATGCATATTGTTAGAGAAGAACATTGGGCCGGTAACTAAAGCCATGATCCATGGTGGAAGTTTCAGTTTGGACAACAATCCTCAATCTCATATGAGAATATTATCTGTTGTTGAATGCTTATGCATTAAAGAGGAGTCCATTATCTGTTGTCAATGTTGTCCCGGTATGGATGTCTAAGTTGAGAATAATCAAAATCGAGAAATCCAATGCGAGCTTTCTCCTTAGACCTTTGTACAGGCGGCATAGAGGTACCCCTTTGTGACACTTGGTTGAAACATATGCTATGCAATGATAATCCATGTAAATCCAAGCTAATTAGGACAAGGTGCGGGCACTATTGGTATACTATGCATGAGGCTTGCAACTTATAAGATATCTTATACATAACACATATGAATTATTACTACCGTTGACAAAATTGTTTCTATGTTTTCAAAATAAAAGCTCTAGCACAAATATAACAATCCATGCTTCCCTCTGCGAAGGGCCATTCTTTTACTTTTATGTTGAGTCAGTTTACCTAGTTCTTTCTATCTTAGAAGCAAACACTTGTGTCAACTGTGTGCATTGATTCCTACATACTTGCTTATTTGCATTCATCATACTACTTTGTGTTGACAATTATCCATGAGATAAACATGTTGAAGTTGAAAGCAACCGCTGAAACTTATATCTTCCTTTGTGTTGCTTCAAAACTTTCTACTAAGAATCTATTGCTTTATGAGTTAACTCCTATGCAAGTCTTGTTGATGCTTGTCTTGAAAGTACTATTCATGAAAAGTCTTTGCTACATGATTCAGTTGTTTATTCATTGTCTTTACCATTGCTTCGAATCACTTCATTCATTACATATGCTTTACAATAGTATTGATCAAGATTATGATAGCATGTCACTTCAGAAATTATCTTTGTTATCGTTTACCTACTCGAGGGCGAGTAGGAACTAAGCTTGGGGATGCTTGATACGTCTCAAATGTATCTATAATTTCTTATGTTCCATGCTACTTTTATGATGATACTCACATGTTTTCTACACACTTTATGTCATATTTATGCATTTTCCGGCACTAACCTATTGACAAGATGTCGAAGAGCCAGTTGCTGTTTTCTGCTGTTTTTGGTTTCAGAAATCCTACAAAGGAAATATTCTCGGAATTGGACGAAATCAACGCCCAGGGTCTTATTTTTCCACGGAGCTTTCAGAAGACCGAAGAGCATACGAAGTGGGGCCACGAGGCGCCGCCACCATAAGGCCACGTGGCCAGGGAGGGGCCCGCGCCGCCCTATGGTGTGGGGCCCTCGTGCCTCCACCGACGCTGCCCTTCCGCCTATTTATTCCCTCTGTCGCGAAAACCCTTTTACCGAGAGCCACGATACGGAAAACCTTCCAGAGACACCGCCGCCGCCAATCCCATCTCGGGGGATTCAGGAGATCGCCTCCGGCACCCTGCTGGAGAGGGGAATCATCTCCCGGAGGACTCTTCATCGCCATGATCGCCTCCGGATTGATGTGTGAGTAGTTCACCCCTGGACTATGGGTCCAGAGCAGTAGCTAGATGGTTGTCTTCTCCTATTGTGCTATCATTGTTCGATCTTGTGAGCTGCCTATCATGATCAAGATCATCTATTTGTAATGCTACATGATGTGTTTGTTGGGATCCAATGAATATGAAATAGTATGTTATGTTGATTATCAATCTATCATATATGTGTTGTTTATGATCTTGCATGCTATCAGTTGCTAGTAGAGGTTCTGGCCAAGTTGATACTTGTAACTCCAAGAGGGAGTATTTATGCTCGATAGTGGGTTCATGCCTCCATTTAATCTAGGACAGTGACAGAAAGTTCTAAGGTTGTGGATGTGCTATTGCCACTAGGTATAAAACATCAATGCTTTGTCTAAGGATATTCGTGTTGATTACATTACGCACCATACTTAATGCAATTGTCTGTTGTTTGCAACTTAATACTGGAAGGGGGTGCGGATGCTAACCTGAAGGTGGACTTTTTGGGCATATATGCATGCTGGATAGCGGTCTATGTAATTTGTCGTAATGCCCAATTGAATTTCACACTACTCATCATGATATGTATGTGCATTGTTATGCCCTCTTTATTTGTCAATTGCCCAACTGTAATTTGTTCACCCAACATGCTTTATCTTATTGGAGAGACACCACTAGTGAACTGTGGACCCCGGTCCATTCTTTTACATCTGAATACAATCTACTGCAAACATTGTTCTTTACTGTTCTTCGCATACAAACATCATTTTCCACACCATACATTTAATCCTTTGTTACAGCAAGCCTGTGAGATTGACAACCTCACTGTTAAGTTGGGGCAAAGTATTTGGATTGTGTTGTGCAGGTTCCACATTGGCGCCGGAATCCCTGGTGTTGCGCCGCACTACACTCCGTCACCAACAACCTTCACGTGCTCCTTGACTCCTACTGGTTCGATAAACCTTGGTTTCTTACTGAGGGAAAACTTGCTGCTGTACGCATCACACCTTCCTCTTGGGGTTCCCAACGGGCGTGTGCTTTACGCGTCAACAGACTCCACCTCCTTTGCCGGCCAAGTAAAGAGGGAAGGGGAGGGTCCCTGTCCCTCTAGGTTTCGTCCATAAGGCAGTTTTTCTGTTGGGGTCTTATTCGAAGACTTTGGGCAAACCCTTGGGGTTCCACCTATATAATGAGGAGGAGAGGGAGGGGGCTGCCCATGGCTTGGCCGCACCACCTAGGGCATCCAAGGGCCGGCGCCCAAGTGCCCCTCCCCTCTCCCCAAACCCTAGCCTCTCCTCCTCCACATAATACTCCCGCAGCGCATAGGTGAAGCCCTGCCGGAGTTCTCCACCACCACCGCCACCACGCCGTCGTGCTGCCGGGATTCTGAGGAAGATCTACTACTTCCGCTGCCCGCTGGAACGGGGAGAAGGACTTCTTCTTCATCAACACCGAACGTGTGACCGAGTACGGAGGTGCTGCCCGATTGTGGCACCATCAAGATCTTCTACGCGCTTTTGAAAGCGGCAAGTGATCATCTTCTGCAACAACGAGATCTAATCTCGTAGGCTTTGGAAATCTTCAAGGGTTAGTCTCGTGATCCCCTCGTTGTTACCATCTTCTAGATTAGATCTTGGCTTGTGTTTCGTTCTTGCGGTAGGAAATTTTTTGTTTTCTATGCTACGAAACCCATCATGACGGCGTCCGCTGGTGGGGCTGTCGGAGGGGCCGCCATCGCCGCCCGCGCCTCGGCCCTGGCGTCGGTGAGCTCGGCCCTAGCGTCGGCGATTTCCGCCCTGGTCGCCGCGAGGCGCCCTTGCGCGCGATCTGCCGCCTCCGCCTCCAGGTCTAGCTGGTCGGCCTGAACGGCGGCGGCGACTAACTACTAGTCCTCCTCCGGGTGGGGGTGGCGGCACATCTGAACTACCTGATCCCAGCTAATGTTGTGCTCAGCAATGGATGGACGCTAGGGTTTAGCTTGAGGTGTGCTCTTCACCCCCGCCGGTGTCCAGCATATATAGCCACGGCAGGGCGGGAAACGGCGTTGCAGCGCAGGTCGTTTCCCGTGCGCGCAAATGCCGGCGAAAGTTGCCAATGTATTGGGCACGCGCGGGAACGACCGTCATCGCGTAGGAACTGTTAATCGCCGGCGCCAGGACTCGACGGGACGTAAAACTCCATTAACGACCTTGATGATGTCTCTGCTAAAAAAATGCGTTCGCACCGCTGGAGGTACCCCTGACGCAAACGGTCGCCCTAGGCCACATGGCGCCCATGGACCGACGCAAACGGACACAACCGGACATTTCGGACGTCCGAAATGCGTCGGCCCGTTGGAGATGCCCTAAGCGTGCTAGTGCTGGAGTAGCGGGGGGGGGGGGTGACCGAGTGGTAAGTTTGACCACGAGTAAATAATTTGACTAGAAATTAAGTGTAGTTAGAGTCTAAACTTGTCAAATAACTGAAATACTAGAAATTCTGAAAAAATAATAGAAAAATAGAGGGAGTGAAAAATAATTAGAAAAAAGGATAAAAAATACAAAATACCCTTTAGTCCTAGTTGGTGTGACAAACCGGGACTAAAGGTCCTTCGCCCCCAGCGTGCACCGCGGCCTTTTGTCCCGGCTGGTAACCGGGCCGGGACTAAAGGGTTCACCTTTAGTCCCGATTGGCCAAACGGGACTAAAGCCCCTTATGGGCCGGGATCAGAAGGGTCTGTCTCCAGTAGTGAAAAGCGCTAGTGGTGAGTAGTGGGGGGTGGGTGACCGAGTGGGAAGTTTAAACACGAGTAAATAATTTGACTAGTTATTAAGTGTAGTTAGAGTCTAAACTTGTCAAATAATTGAAATACTAGAAATTCTGAAAAAATAATAGAAAAATAGAAGAAGTGAAAAGTAATGAGAAAAAAATAAATAAATAATTACAAAATAGCCACCGGGACTAAAGATCCTTCGCCCCCAGCGCGCTCCACATCCTTTTGTCCCGGCTGGTAACCGGACCGGGGATAAAGGGTTCTCCTTTAGTCCTGGTTGACCCAACCGGGACTAAAGACCCTTACGGGCCAGGACAGAAGGGCTTGTCTCTAGTGAAAAGTGGTTGCGGGCGTTTGCTTTTGTGGCCCCACATGGATATATTTTGACTACACGTCTGTTTCCGTCTAGACGTGCTTCCAGCGGGGTGACCTATTTTTTTCTTTTGCAATAATATTTAAAAAGCATAATGTAGTACAAACTACAGTCGATACAAGCTCTAGGCTACTTGTTGCTCGATATCCCGGGCCCGTCGTTGCGTCCCTCCCTCGTCTGCTTCTCTGCTGCCCGCCGTGCGGCCTCTAGAGCTTGGTGCGCCACCGCGTCCTCTAGCAGGCGCCGCCTCGGCATCTCGTTGGCGGCATCCTCGACCTTCTTGAGCGTCTCGAAGGAGTCGACTAACACCCTCTTCTCCGCCACCCTCTCCTCCGGGGTAGGCGCATCAGGGTCATCAGATGACCATGAGATGTCCGAGTCATCGTCCTCTACGGCGACGGCCTCCCTGCAGCGTTCCATCTTGGCGTCGAACGCCGCGTGGGCCGCCCGCTCCTCTTCTGCTTCCTGCTCCACGTTAGCCAAGAACTTCGCGTCCCTAGCCGCGTCGAGGACGTTGTCGCTGCTTTTGTTGTCCTCCAACTCCTGGCCGGAGCTCTCGACCGGGAGAGGTGGAGTCGGAGGTGGAGGCGCGGTAGCCTGGCCGCGGCTGGCGCTGCTCATGGCAAATGTGGAGGTTGTGCGGCGGCGGCGCTACGGTGGAGGTTGTGCGGCGGCTAGGGTTCTGTGTGGGAGGAAATGAGATGCGCACGCCCCTGTTTATATAGGATGGAGGTAGGCGATGGCCGCGACACGCGTGGCATCACCATTACTTCGTGCACAGAGGTAGGCGACGACCGCTCGCCACGCGAGATATTGCCATTAATGTGGTCGTAGACTAATGAAGCGACATCTCGACGCCAGTACTAGCGCCCCTGAAAAGACGCATCAAGCTTAGGTTGGGCCCAACGAAACATCCGCCAGACTTGAGCGGATACTTTGCGCGTCCGCGCAGCGTCTGTATAGACGCATCCGAGACGCATAATTAGACCAGGTTTTCGTCGCTGTGGAGGACCCAATAACTATGCGTCGCCCCGCTGAAGTAGGACCCAGACCTATTTTACGACCGCGCGGACGCAGACAACGCTCGCGTCGCCCCCATCGGAGATGGCCTGACACTGATGGCCGGTACACCTACATCACTAGCGCATTCAACTAGCTAGATAGTTCTTGTTCCAAAAAAAAAAAGAAAAAAGACTAGCTAGATAGTGTGATACTGTGATGGAAGGAATGAGAACCAAAAAGCGAAATAGGTGTGTGTCTTGCTCTTGCGCGACGTATCCATCTGTTAGAGCTGCTCACATTTCTCTGCACACGTAACAGACAGTCAGGAGTCAGGAATGATCGCGTGTACGATCTGCAAACGTTGCGATCGACGAGACCGATGATGGCAAGCGTATAAATTGTGCACGCTCGATCTGCTCCTGGATCGACCGATCTATCTCAATATCTGAATGCTCGCCCATGATGTCTGACGGCTCAAAATGCCACAATACACTATGTGTACCTCCACTCAGGAAGGAACAGATTGATAGTACGCACCAGCGCGGCAGTCGCACGTGCTAGGTACATCACTGTTTAGATAGAAAGATTTTGGACAGGTGTGCGTATGCTTTCTCTGATTCCAGAAACTGCCCGCAATGTTATCCATGCACTGTGGTTTACCTGCACACACACGTACCTTGGCGCATCTGACCTCCACAGTCTATGCATGGAACAAACTCGATTAATTAGAGGCAGCCCTAAAATAGTCGCCGGCAGCGGGCGCCGGCACTACCGTATGGGGGCGCCGGCGCAACATCTACTATTTGGGGATGCTGCTCTCATACCGACGCCCCCATACGCCAACCTCGATAGATTTTGAAATTTAAAGTGATATTTAAAAACCGAAATTTAGATGAAATTCATACAAAATTTATATAAAAGTAGCTTGAATTTAAACATAACTAAAACTTAAACTTAATCCTGATCTACTGGCCGTCGGTTGGGGTGCTCGACGGCCCTGCCTCGTCGTCGTTCTTCGCCATTGCCGCCTGCGTCCGTGCCCGCTTCTCATCCCTTGCTTCGCGCATCTGGCGGTGGAGTATGGCGGCCGGTGTCGCGGGAGCTTACCGGCGGCGCTGTCCCCACGCTTCCAGCCTTTCCCGAGAAGCTTCGATCTCGGCGCGCCTCGCCTGCTAGCGGGCGAACGCCTCGTAGTGGCGATGAGCGTTGACCTCTGCGAGCTTCTGTCACTCCGCCTCCATGAGGCGGCGTCCCGCCTCCTCCGTGGCCGCTCGCTGGCGCGAGATCTCGAGGACATGCTCAAGGTTCGCGGCGTTGACGAACTCGCGCTCCTCCTACTTCAACCGCTGGTAGCGTGTCGCGTTCAGTGGCGCGAGGATCGCCGCCTGCTCCGGGTGGGTAGGGGCCTGCGGCTGCTTGCCCGACTGCGCTGCCTCCTCCGCCGCCTCTGCTTCCGCATCTACGACGTAGACCTCGTGCCACGCCACGAACCGTGGGTCCTCGTCCTCGTCGGAGCTGTACTCCGCGTCGGCCTGCGGCTCTGGCTCCTGCTGCGGCTGCGGTGGCGGTGGAGGCAGCGCGCGGCCGTTGAGGCCAAGCATCGAGTAGGTGGTTTTCAGACGGCGCGGCATTTTGATGTGGAGAGGACAGAATGGAGCGGCGGTGGTGGAGATGAGAGGAGAGAATGTGTTGAATATATAAGCAAATATCCATATGAAATAATCCATACAAGTAATTTATAAATCATGACTATGAAAATAACAAATAAACTAATCGTGCAGAGTAGTAAGCTAGATGAACATATCACATCTAAACAAGACAAACTAATCGCATCTACCACGGGAACTAGAAGAAGAAACTCTAACAGAAACTGAAAGAGAAACGAGAAGATCACATACTTCGCAGCAGCATCGTTGTCGCCCATGTTGAGGTTGTCGAAGAAGTCGCTGAGGTCCAGGAAGAAGTTGTCGGTGTGAAGAAACTCGTCGTCCGATGACGACGTCGTGATGCCAGTAGTCGCGCTGGAGCGCTCCCCAAAAACCTAATTGCCCCTCACCCGTACAGGTTCACGAGAGCTAGGGTTCCGGAGGCCTACTGTCCCGGCAGTCGGTGCACGCAGATGGACGGGATGAGGAAGACGAAGGCGGCGGCGCAAATGAACTGGAAACAGGTAGTCGCGTATGCGTCTCGTAGTAGCGGCTAGGGTTGCGTAGGGTCTTATGTAGTGCGGTTAGGGAAGGTCGTGGGGCGTAGCCCACGTCCGAGTCAGCACAGCCACGATCCAGAAAAACCGGAAGGCAAAACGGGCGAGCGGCTCGGCGAGATTCCCGCAACCCGCGGCGCGGCGCGTCGTGACGTGACGAGGCGAGGCGAGGCGGGCGGCGGAGGAGGAGGAGTGCGCGAGGGTTCTCTCTCTCTTCTCACTCACTTACTAGGACTAGAACAGCCCACCTTATATACCACTCCAATTCTCTTCCAACTAGCAATGTGGAACTAAACTTCAGCCCCTACTAGTGCTGCCACTGATTTTTGGAATGGGCCATGTGAGTTTCAGAATTTGATAATGGGTCATGGGCCAAAGGCCAAATGGCCAAAATTCCAGCAATCCCCCACAAACTCTCATTGGCACATCTCATCAATAAGTTTCCAGAACATTGTTTTATATACCGGTATGTCGTGGAGACTGTTAAGTTGAACTTCCACTTAAAGCTTCATATTATACTAGATTGCAACTTCGATAGTGGACTATGCCTTGAACTACAAGTTTTCTGCGCACTAGCTTCATACAAAGCCTAGACTGATACTAGGCTGCCGCGAGGCTTCCTCGCGGTTTGGAGCTTATACGTCATACTCCAGGGCCTTTCATGAGTTTACTAGAGAGCTGATGACCCACAAGTATAGGGGGTGTATCGTAGTATTTTCGATAAGTAAGAGTGTCGAACCCAGCGAGGAGCAGAAGGTGTTGACAAGCAGTTTCGATGAAGGATTCACTGTAAATGCTCACAGACAAGTATTCAGGGGGTTTAGATGTAGCAGATGAATAAAGTACGAGTAAGTAAAATGCGACAGTAACAATTGCAGCGAGTGGCCCAATCCGTTTTTAGCACAAAGGACAAGCCGGTTTGTTTACTTATAATCACCAAACGTTCTTGAGGACACACGGGAATTTAGTCTAGTGCTTTCGCTTCATATAGCTGATTAATCTTCATTGTTTTGATAAGTGTTGTGTGGGTGAACCTATGCTAATGCATCGCCCTTCCTAGGACTAATACATACTTGTGATTATACCCCTTGCAAGCATCCGCAACTACAAGAAAGTAATTAAGATAAATCTAACCATAGCCTTAAACTCTGAGATCCTGCTATCCCTCTTGCATCGATATACCAACGGGGGTTTAGGTTTCTGTCACTCCGGCAACCCCGCAATTGGCAAACAAGTACAAGATGTATTCCCCTAGGCCCATAAAGGTGAAGTATCATGTAGTCGACGTTCACATGACACCACTAGAAGAATAACACCACAACTTAAATATCATAACATTGAATATTACTCAACCATAATTCACTACTAACATTTAGACTTCACCCATGTCCTCAAGAACTAAACGAACTACTCACGAGACATCATATGGAACATGATCAGAGGTGATATGATGATGAAAAACAATCTTAATATAAACCTTGGTTCAATGGTTTCACTCAATAGCATCAATAACGAGTAGAAATCAATACCGGGAGAGTTTCCCCTATCAAACAATCAAGATCCAACCCTAATTGTTACAGCGGTGATAATGTGCAGCGGTGGAGACGGCGGTGATGATGATGGAGATGATGGTGATGATGATGGAGATGATGTCCAGCTCGATGACGGTGACGATGGCGTCGATTTCCCCCTCCGGGAGGGAATTTCCCCGGCAGATTTCAGCCTGCCGGAGAGCTCTTTTCTCTCTGGTGTTTTTCGCCCCGCAGAGGCGGCTGTGACTCTTCACGACTATCCTCTGGAGCTTAGGTTTTCGGGACGAAGAAGTACACGAAGGAGACGAGGCCAGAGGGGGCTATGGGCCCCCTCCCCACATGGCGGCGCGACCAGGCCTGGGCCCGCGCCGGCCTATGGGGGTCCATGGTGGCCCTCCTCGGCTCCTCCTTTTGGCTCTCTTCGTCTTCTGGGAAAATAGGATTTTTAGTATAATTTCCGTCAATTGTTGATCTTCCGAAATATTGCATTATGACGGCGCTTTTTCCAGCAGAATCCTGACTCCGGTGCGCGATTCTCCAATATCCACGGAACATGCAAAATAGATGAAATAACATAAGTATCACCTCTAAATATGAAATATATCAATGAATAACAGTAAATTATGATATAAAATTTTGATGCAAAATGGACGTATCAACTCCCCCCAAGCTTAGACTTCGCTTGTCCCCAAGCGAAACTGAACTCTGTAAACAGGACCACATGTTTATGGAGTGAAGAGTCGATAAACCAAATACGGACAAGAAGCATCATATTAATTCACACAAGACATTCTAGTGAACAACTTCCTCATATAATTCAACTTGAAACAAGTAGAAGGTAATCAAAAATAAAGGTGCATAAGAAATCATAAATGGTGATGGCAAACTTCGTTCTTGGTCAGAGAACAATTAACAGATTGTACTTATCTATCGAGCAGCGCTCTTATGTTAAAGCTTATATGGCATATCTTGTATACTCAATCATAATAATCTCCTCATAATCATTGATAACTTTCAAAGCTATATTCATTCAGATAAAACTTGCACTAAACAAGGAAGAGTAAAAGGCATGATTAAGCAGATCACAATATAAATAGTTTGATCACAACAACTCAAATGCTTGCTTAAGATGGAGGGAAATAGGTTTACCTAGACTCAACATAGAGTAAAAGACAGGCCCTTCGCAGAGGGAAGCAGGGATTAAATCATGTGCTAGAGCTTTTTCAGTTTTGAAATCATTTAAAGAGAATAAAAGTAAAATTTTGAGAGGTGTTTGTTGTTGTCAACGACTGGTAGCGGGTACTCTAACCCCCTTGCCAGACAAACTCTCGACGAGCGGCTCCCATAAAATTTATTTTTGGCTGACACTCCTTCCAACCTTTGCTTTCACAAACCATGGCTAACCGAATCCTCGGGTGCCTTCCAATCATTCTCATACCATGAAGGAGTGTCTTTTTATTTTAGTTTTATTTAGATGACACTCCTCCCCACCTTTGCTTTCTCAAGCCACGGCTAACCGAATCCTCGGGTGCCATCCAACAATCACATACCATGGAGGAGTGTCTATTTGTAAAATTATGAAGATTAATTAATTGGGGCTGGTGATGGCGTGTATTTCACACGTTCGTTGGGCAACCCCAAGAGGAAGGTATGATGCGCACAGCAGCAAGTTTTCCCTCAGAAAGAAACCAAGGTTTATCGAACCAGGAGGAGCCAAGAAGCACGTTGAAGGTTGATGGCGGCGGGATGTAGTGCGGCGCAACACCAGAGATTCCGGCGCCAACGTGGAACCTGCACAACACAACCAAAGTACTTTGCCCCAACGAAATAGTGAGGTTGTCAATCTCACCGGCTTGCTGTAACAAAGGATTAACCGTATTGTGTGGAAGATGATTGTTTGCAGAAAACAGTAGAACAGTATTGCAGTAGATTGTATTTCAGTAAAGAGAATTGGACCGGGGTCCACAGTTCACTAGAGGTGTCTCTCCCATAAGACGAACAGCATGTTGGGTGAACAAATTACAGTTGGGCAATTGACAAATAAAGAGAGCATGACCATGCACATACATATCATGATGAGTATAGTGAGATTTAATTGGGCATTACGACAAAGTACATAGACCGCCATCCAACTGCATCTATGCCTAAAAAGTCCACCTTCAAAGTTATCATCCGAACCCCTCCGGTATTAAGTTGCAAAGCAACAGAGACAATTGCATTAAGTATGGTGCGTAATGTAACTAGTGACTACATCCTTGAACATAGCACTAATGTTTTATCCCTAGTGGCAACATCACAACACAACCTTAGAACTTTCTCACATCGTCCTGTGTCACTGCAAGCATGCTCCCACTCTCGCGCAAAAATACTCCCTCTTCGAGTTCCAAGCATCTACTTGGCCCGAGCATCTACTAGTAACGGAGAGCATGCAAGATCATAAACAACACATAGCATAACTTTGATAATCAACATAACAAGTATTCTCTATTCATCGAATCCCAACAAACGCAACATATAGAATTACAGATAGATGATCTTGATCATGTTAGGCAGCTCACAAGATCCGACAATGATAGCACAATGGGGAGAAGACAACCATCTAGCTACTGCTATGGACCCATAGTCCAGGGGTAGACTACTCACACATCACACCGGAGGCGACCATGGCGGCGTAGAGTCCTCCGGGAGATGATTCCCCTCTCCGGCAGGGTGCCGGAGGCGATCTCCTGGATCCCCCGAGATGGGATCGGCGGCGGCGGCGTCTCTGGAAGGTTTTCCGTATCGTGGTTCTCGGTACTGGGGTTTTCGTCACGGAGACTTTTTATAGGCGAAAGGGCAGGTCAAGAGGCGGCACGGGGGCCCCACACCACAGGGCCGCGCGGCCAAGGGGGGGGCCACGCCGCCCTATAGTGTGGCCCCTCCGTGGCCCCTCTTCGTCTCTCCTTCGGACTTCTGGAAGCTTCGTGAGAAAATAGGCCCCTGGGCTTTGATTTCGTCCAATTCCGAGAATATTTCCTTACTAGGATTTCTGAAACCAAAAACAAGCAGAAAACAAGAATCGGCACTTCGGCATCTTGTTAATAGGTTAGTTCCAGAAAATGCACGAATATGACATAAAGTGTGCATAAAACATGTAGATAACATCAATAATGTGGCATGGAACATAAGAAATTATCGATACGTCGGAGACGTATCAGCATCCCCAAGCTTAGTTCTGCTCGTCCCGAGCAGGTAAAACGATAACAAAGATAATTTCTGGAGTGACATGCCATCATAATCTTGATCATACTATTTGTAAAGCATATGAGCTGAGATCAAATCATTCAAAGCAAGTATCTATATTGACATAAGAGATGATAATGCAAGAGTTAGACAAGCTAAAAGTTTTCATGAACTATTGCTTTAAAGACATGCAACCGTACAAAGTTCATTAAAGATGTATTAAGTATTCAGCATAGAAGTTCTATCCTTCATTCCAAGCATCAAGTAAATTTTCACAACATAAGAAGGATTCTGTCAAGTAAACATAAACATGAACATCATGAATCAACTGTTTCGAAGTCTACTCAACCGGTGAGCGCAAGCATTTGGTATTAGCACCAGGATGTTATGGCATAAAGAACGTTAATGGGGGTTTGGAAGGCCAAATGGAAGAAAGGCTTGCAAAGCTGTAAATGACCATTAGACAAGAGGAAACCTTATGATCGAAGCTATGCAAGGAGTAGTGATTGCCATGCAACGGATGCACATAGAGCTATATGTGTATGAAAGCTCTCCAATGGAACTAGTGGGGGTGCATCCAACTTGGTTGCTCACGAAGACCTAGAGCACTTTTGAGGAGGCTCATCATTGGAATATACAACCCAAGTTCTATAGTGTAAATTCCCCACATAGTTATACTAGTAAAACATGAAAACTCTCTCATATGAATGTAAGTGCTGAACATGAGCACAAATGATGACTATGAATAATGCTGGTGCTAAAACATGAGCACAAGTGTGGATAAAAGATAGTAATGCTGCCCCCTTTTTCTTTATTCTCTTTTTTTCTTTTTTTCTTTTTCTTTTTTTCTTTCTTTTCATTTTTTTCTTTCTTCTCTTTTTCTTTTCTTTTTGATGGCCTCCACGGCTCTTTCCATTTTTAGGGGCAACATCCTAATATGACAACACACTTTTTGGTACAAATAACTCATAATGAATGAAACATGATGTATGAAACTGTATGCCTCTGCCAGTGTAGCAGGATGTGCAATGATCTAGCGTAACATGGGTAAACCACACATCAGCTGTATATGATCATGCAAAGCAATATATAAATAATAAATGACAACATGGCATGTAATGTAAAAATGGATGTTGCATGGCAATATATCTCGGAACAACTATGGAAATGCTGTGGTAGGTAGGTATGGTGGTTGTTTTGAGGAGATGTATGGGCTTATGTGTAGGAGAACAAGAGAAAGTTCTCCCACGGGTTTGGATGTACCGGCGAAGTATGCACAATTCTCAATGTGAGCAAAAGGCAATGCACAAGATCAGAAGAGGCTAGCAAATTTGGATGGTGGAAATGCCAAAAACCGTAGCTTAACATTAGTCAAAAAGAACTCACAAGCTTATTGCAAACAACTAGCAGGTTCATCATTAAGAGCATGATTAAAATTTACTCCAAGGAGGGCCGTTCACGGTGGCACAAGTACCCCGCTAGCTCCCTCGACCTTCAGCACAACTTAGTTATTACGATGAACTCTCAGACATGGAAAGCTATCAAGTCCAACTACGCCTTCAACTATTTAAATAGAGTTTGTAGTACGGCACAAGCTTAAAGACAACAATCCACTACTAATTTTAACTCATTTATCCAGCAAGCCTTACCATCTAAATATCTCAAAACATTTGCAAAGAATCAAGTTATCAAAGCTCAATGTTCTACAAGTATTTTATTATACACTACCACATGCAACATTTCCCGTTTCCAACCATACAACAATTTAACGAAGAAGAAACTTTGCCATGAATATTATGAGTAAAGCCTAAGGACATACTTGTCCATATGCTACAGCGGAGCGTGTCTATCTCCCACACAATGAATGCTAGGATCCATTTTATTCAAACAAAACAAAAAACAAAAACAAACCGACGCTCCAAGAAAAAGCACATAAGATGTGATGGAATAAAAATATAGTTTCAGGGGAGGAACCTGATAATGTTGTCGATGAAGAAGGGGATGCCTTGGGCATCCCCAAGCTTAGACGCTTGAGTCTTCTTGATATATGCAGGGGTGAACCACCGGGTGCATCCCCAAGCTTAGAGCTTTCACTCTCCTTGATCATGTTGCATCATACTCCTCTCTTGATCCTTGAAAACTTCCTCCACACCAAACTCGAAACAACTCATTAGAGGGTTACTGCACATTATAAATTGACATATTCAGAGGTGACACAATCATTCTTAACACTTCTGGACATTGCATAATGCTACTGGACATTAGTGGATCAAAGAAATTCATCCAACATAGCGAAAGAGGCAATGCGAAATAAAAGGCAGAATCTGTCAAAACAGAACAGTTCGTATTGACGAATTTTAAAATGGCACCAGACTTGCTCAAATGAAAATGCTCAAATTGAATGAAAGTTGCGTACATATCTGAGGATCATGCATGTAAATTGGCTTAATTTTCTGAGTTACCTACAGGGAGGTGGACCCAGATTCGTGACAGCAAAGAAATCTGGAACTGTGCAGTAATCCAAATCTAGTACTTACTTTTCTATCAACGGCTTAACTTGGCACAACAAAACACAAAACTAAGATAAGGAGAGGTTGCTACAGTAGTAAACAACTTCCAAGACACAAAATAAAAACAAAGTACTGTAGGTAAAAACATATGGGTTGTCTCCCATAAGCGCTTTTCTTTAACGCCTTTCAGCTAGGCGCAGAAAGTGTGTATCAAGTATTATCGAGAGATGAAGTGTCAACATCATAATTTGTTCTCATAATAGAATCAAAAGGTACCTTCATTCTCTTTCTAGGGAAGTGTTCCATACCTTTCTTGAGAGGAAATTGATATTTTATATTACCTTCCTTCATATCAATGATAGCACCAACAGTTCGAAGAAAAGGTCTTCCCAATATAATGGGGCAAGATGCATTGTATTCAATATCCAAGACAACAAAATCAACGGGAACCAGGTTATTGTTAATGGTAATGCGAACATTATCAACTTTACCCAAAGGTTTCTTTGTAGAATGATCAGCAAGATTAACATCCAAATAACAATTTTTCAGCGGTGGCAAGTCAAGCATATTATAAATTTTCTTAGGCATAACAGAGATACTTGCACCAAGATCACATAAAGCATTACAATCAAAATCTTTAATCTTCATCTTAATGATGGGCTCCCAACCATCCTCTAACTTTTTAGGAATAGAGGCTTCACGCTCTAGTTTCTCTTCTCTAGCTTTTATGAGAGCATTTGTAATATGATGCGTGAAAGCCAAATTTATAGCACTAGCATTAGGACTTTTAGCAAGTTTTTGCAAGAACTTTATAACTTCAGAGATGTGGCAATCATCAAAATTCAAACCATTATAATCTAAAGCAATGGGATCATCATCCCCAATGTTGGAAAAAATTTCAGCAGCTTTATCACAGGCAGTTTCAGCAGTTTTAGCAGTTTCAGGCAGTTTTTCGCGCTTTACATTCGAGGTGGAAACATTGCTAACACCAATTCTTTTATTAGTATGAGTAGGAGGTGCAGCAACATGTGTAGCATTAGCATTACTAGTGGTGGTAATAGTCCAAACTTTAGCTATATTCTTCTCTTTAGCTAGTTTTTCATTTTCTTCTCTATCCCACCTAGCACGCAGTTCAGCCATTAATCTTATATTCTCATTAATTCTAACTTGAATGGCATTTGCTGTAGTAGTAATTTTATTATGATGATTCTCATTAGTCATAACTTTCGATTTCAAAAGATCAACATCAGCAGCAAGACTATCGACTTTAGAAGCAAGTATATCAATTTTCCCAAGCTTTTCTTCAACAGATTTGTTAAAAGCAGTTTGTGTACTAATAAATTCCTTAAGCATGGCTTCAAGTCCAGGGGTGAACTCCTATTATTGTTGTAAGAATTCCCATAAGAATTACCATAGCCGTTGCCATTATTATAAGGATATGGCCTATAGTTGTTACTAGAATTGTTCCGGTAAGCATTGTTGTTGAAATTATTATTTTTAATGAAGTTTACATCAACATGTTCTTCTTGTGCAACCAATGAAGCTAATGGAACATTATTAGGATCAATATTAGTCCTATCATTCACAAGCATAGACATAATAGCATCGATCTTATCACTCAAGGAAGAGGTTTTTTCGACAGAATTTACCTTCTTACCTTGTGGAGCTCTTTCCGTGTGCCATTCAGAGTAGTTGATCATCATATTATCAAGAAGCTTTGTTGCTTCACCAAGAGTGATGGACATAAAGGTACCTCCAGCAGCTGAATCCAATAAATTCCGTGAAGGAAAATTTAGTCCTGCATAGAAGGTTTGGATGATCATCCAAGTAGTCAGTCCATGGGTTGGGCAATTTTTAACCAGAGATTTCATTCTTTCCCAAGCTTGAGCAACATGTTCAGTATCTAATTGTTTAAAATTCATTATGCTACTCCTCAAAGATATAATTTTAGCAGGGGGATAATATCTACCAATAAAAGCATCCTTGCATTTAGTCCATGAATCGATACTATTCTTAGGCAGAGATAGCAACCAATCTTTAGCTCTTCCTCTTAATGAGAAAGGGAACAATTTTAGTTTAATAATATCACCATCTACATCTTTATATTTTTGCATTTCACATAGTTCAACAAAATTATTAAGATGGGCAGCAGCATCATCAGAACTAACACCAGAAAATTGCTCTCGCATAACAAGATTCAGTAAAGCAGGTTTAATTTCAAAGAATTCTGCTGTAGTAGCAGGTGGAGCAATAGGTGTGCATAAGAAATCATTATTATTTGTGGTTGTGAAGTCACACAACTTAGTGTTTTCAGCGTTGGCCATTTTAGCAACAGTAAATAAAGCAAACTAGATAAAGTAAATGCAAGTAAACTAATTTTTTTGTGTTTTTGATATAGCAAACAAGATAGCAAATAAAGTAAAACTAGCAACTAATTTTTTTTGTATTTTGATTTAGTGCAGCAAACAAAGTAGTAAATAAAACTAAGCAAGACAAAAACAAAGTAAAGAGATTGAGAAGTGGAGACTTCCCTTGCAGCGTGTCTTGATCTCCCCGGCAACGGCGCCAGAAAATATGCTTGATGGCGTGTATTTCACACGTTCGTTGGGCAACCCCAAGAGGAAGGTATGATGCGCACAGCAGCAAGTTTTCCCTCAGAAAGAAACCAAGGTTTATCGAACCAGGAGGAGCCAAGAAGCACGTTGAAGGTTGATGGCGGCGGGATGTAGTGCGGCGCAACACCAGAGATTCCGGCGCCAACGTGGAACCTGCACAACACAACCAAAGTACTTTGCCCCAACGAAACAGTGAGGTTGTCAATCTCACCGGCTTGCTGTAACAAAGGATTAACCGTATTGTGTGGAAGATGATTGTTTGCAGAAAAACAGTAGAACAGTATTGCAGTAGATTGTATTTCAGTAAAGAGAATTGGACCGGGTCCACACAGTTCACTAGAGGTGTCTCTCCCATAAGACGAACAGCATGTTGGGTGAACAAATTACAGTTGGGCAATTGACAAATAAAGAGAGCATGACCATGCACATACATATCATGATGAGTATAGTGAGATTTAATTGGGCATTACGACAAAGTACATAGACCGCCATCCAACTGCATCTATGCCTAAAAAGTCCACCTTCAGGTTATCATCCGAACCCCCTCCAGTATTAAGTTGCAAAGCAACAGACAATTGCATTAAGTATGGTGCGTAATGTAACTAGTGACTACATCCTTGAACATAGCACTAATGTTTTATCCCTAGTGGCAACAGCACAACACAACCTTAGAACTTTCTCATCCTTGTCCAGGTGTCAATGCAGGCATGAACCCACTATCGAGCATAAATACTCCCTCTTGGAGTTACAAGCATCTACTTGGCCAGAGCATCTACTAGTAACGGAGAGCATGCAAGATCATAAACAACACATAGCATAACTTTGATAATCAACATAACAAGTATTCTCTATTCATCGGATCCCAACAAACGCAACATATAGAATTACAGATAGATGATCTTGATCATGTTAGGCAGCTCACAAGATCCGACAATGATAGCACAATGGGGAGAAGACAACCATCTAGCTACTGCTATGGACCCATAGTCCAGGGGTAGACTACTCACACATCACACCGGAGGCGACCATGGCGGCGTAGAGTCCTCCGGGAGATGATTCCCCTCTCCGGCAGGGTGCCGGAGGCGATCTCCTGGATCCCCCGAGATGGGATCGGCGGCGGCGGCGTCTCTGGAAGGTTTTCCGTATCGTGGTTCTCGGTACTGGGGTTTTCGTCACGGAGACTTTTTATAGGCGAAAGGGCAGGTCAAGAGGCGGCACGGGGGCCCCACACCACAGGGCCACGCGGCCAAGGGGGGGGCCGCGCCGCCCTATAGTGTGGCCCCTCCGTGGCCCCTCTTCGTCTCTCCTTCGGACTTCTGGAAGCTTCGTGAGAAAATAGGCCCCTGGGCTTTGATTTCGTCCAATTCCGAGAATATTTCCTTACTAGGATTTCTGAAACCAAAAACAGCAGAAAACAGCAACTGGCACTTCGGCATCTTGTTAATAGGTTAGTTCCAGAAAATGCACGAATATGACATAAAGTGTGCATAAAACATGTAGATAACATCAATAATGTGGCATGGAACATAAGAAATTATCGATACGTCGGAGACGTATCAGCTGGGAACCCCATTGCCAGCTCTTTATGCAAAATTATTGGATAAGTGGATGAAGCCACTAGTCCATTGGTGAAAGTTGCCCAACAAGATTGAAAGATAAAACACCACATACTTCCTCATGAGCTATAAAACATTGACACAAATAAGAGATGATAAATTTTGAATTGTTTAAAGGTAGCACACGAAGTATTTACTTGGAATGGCAGGAAATACCACATAGTAGGTAGTTATGGTGGACACTGATGGCATAGGTTTGGGTTAAGGTTTGGGTGCACGAGAAGTATTCCCTCTCAGTACAGGTCTTTGGCTAGCAAGGCTGATTAGCAAGCATAAGAGTTGAGGGAAACAAACAAATATACATGTGATAAAAACAATCATGCATCTTCCTTGTAAGCACAAACAATTTTAATCTTCAGAATACTAAGCTAAGAGCTAACAAGAAAGATAATAAACTAACATATCTACATGTACTTCCTCTTTTCTATTTATTCTCAAAGTGTTGTTGCTATTGACCAATGCTATGTTTGCCAAAACCAAATAGATTTACTCGATGCTCCCAAAGTGATACCAATACTAACAACAAGATCAATCATATAATAGAGATTGCAAACTAAAATAAGATGTGTAATATGTAAATGATAAGACTTCTCATTAATATTCCATAACGATAACTCACACCAAGGGATACATAGACAACCAACTAAGGAGAGATACTTCCACACTGCAACCCATCTTATATGATAACTTTCCTACTCATGATATGACGCTACTTGATAATAAAAAGTAAAAGATGGTGATGATGTGATACCGCGGCACTCCCCCAAGCTTGGAACAAACCAAGGGGATGCCAATACCGATGATGAATTACTCCTTCGGCGGTGGTGTTGATGATGGGACAACCTCGATGGGAGTGAGGAACCGCTCTAGCATTCTTCGAAGTCGGTGATTCTCCTCCTGAAGTATCTCCACTTCCCTTCTCAGAGCACGATATTGATCACAAAAATCATCGGTGACCTGTAAAGCTTCTTCCAAAACAGGGAAAGAGTCGAGGCTAGGAGCAGGTGGTAAGGGTCCCTGCAAGTTATGAGAAAAAGAACGTCGAGTGTCAACAGATCCCACCAAAATTTGCTTACTCCCATCGGCTTATTAGTCTCGTTTTGACGGCATCTTCTTCACTTCTTCCTCCGAAAGCCTCTTGCCCTTGTTGTTGGAAGCCATGGTGCTTCTAGACTAAAGACAGATCCTGGCAGAAAATAGCTCAAAACAAAACACATCGAGAAAATGATATACGGACCTCTAGGGGTCCGGGGGATTATATAGAAGAAATTTTTACGACAGAAGGAAAGTACCAGGTCGAACCAGAGTCGGAGAGGGGCCACGAGGGACCCACCTCATAGGGTGGCGCGGCCAGGCTGGGGCCCGCGCCGGCCTATGAGGGCACGCCCTCGTGCGTCTCCTCCACTCCGTTTCGATCTCGTAATTTTTCATATTTTCCAAAAATAGCAAAAACATAGTTCGGAAAGTAAAACGCGAACATTTTATTACCAGTACTGTCAATTTGACCTTTGATAAAAGCTTCCGGTGTCACCACTCGAATAACATCAACATCTTCATTATAAGAATCTCCAGAGATATAATGCTTGAGTCTTTGTCCATTCACCACTTGTGTGGCATCGCCTTGGAGAGAACTAATTTTAATTGCTCCTGAACGATACACCTCCACAATGACATATGGTCCTTCCCATTTTGAGAGTAACTTCCCTGCAAAGAATCTGAGACGAGACCGATACAATAGGACTTTATCCCCAACATTAAATTCTCTTTTGATAATTCTTCTATCATGCCATTTCTTAACTTTCTCTTTAAAGAGTTTAGCATTTTCATAAGCTTCACTTCTCCATTCATCTAGAGAACTCAATTGTAGCAACCTCTTCTTACCGGCAAGTTTAGGATCTTTATTTAGTTCTCTTACAGCCCAATAAGCTTTGTGCTCTAGTTCTAAAGGTAAATGACAAGCTTTTCCATAAACCATTTTATACGGTGACATACCCATGGGATTTTTATAAGCAGTTCTATAAGCCCATAGTGCTTCCTTCAATTTACTAGCCCAATTCTTTCTAGATTTATTAACAGTCTTTTGCAAGATAGATTTAATCTCTCTATTTGATAATTCTACTTGCCCACTAGTTTGAGGATGATAAGCAGAAGCAATTCTATGATTAATACCATATTTAGCAAGAGTTTTTCTAAAACCACCATGAATAAAATGAGAACCTCCATCAGTCATAATATATCTAGGAACTCCAAATCTAGGAAAAATTATATCTAAAAGCATTCTTAGAGAGGTCTCACCATCAGCACTTTTTGTGGGTATGGCTTCCACCCATTTAGTAACATAATCAACAGCAACAAGTATATGAGTGTTACCTTCTGAAGAGGGGAAAGGACCCATGAAGTCAAATCCCCAACAATCAAATGGCTCAACAACAAGAGTATAATTCATAGGCATTTCATTGCGTCTGGAGATATTACCAACCCTTTGATATTCATCACAAGATAAAATAAACTTTCTTGCATCTTTGAAGAGAGTTGGCCAATAAAAACCTGATTGTAGAACCTTTTGCGCGGTTCTATCTCCGGCGTGATGTCCTCCATAAGCACTACCATGACACTTACTCAATATCTCTTGTTGTTCATATTCGGGAACACATCTTCGCAGAATACCATCCACTCCTTCTTTATATAAGTTTGGGTCATCCCAAAAATAATGCCTCAAGTCGTAAAAGAATTTCCTCCTTTGCCGAGCTGAAAAGGTTGGAGGCAAGTACTTGGAAACAATAAAGTTAGCGTAATCAGCATACCAAGGGCTATCTCGCGAGCTCACCTTTATTACAGCCAATTGTTCATTTGGAAAACTATCATTAACAGGAACAGGATCATAAGCAATATTTTCCAATCTAGACAAATTATCAGCAATAGGATTATCAGCATCTTTTCGTATCTATAATATGCAAATCAAATTCTTGCAACAGAAGCACCCATCCAATAAGCCTTGGCTTAGCATCTTTCTTTTGCATGAGGTATCTAATTGCAGCATGATCAGTATGGATTGTAACTTTTGAATCAACAATATAGGATCTAAACTTGTCGCAAGCAAAGACTACAGCTAACAATTCTTTTTCAGTTGTAGCATAATTTCTTTGAGCAGTATCAAGCGTTTTACTAGCATAATGAATAACATTTAATTTTTTATCTACTCGCTGTCCAAGAACGGCGCCTACAGCAAAATCACTAGCATCACACATAATTTCAAAAGGTAAGTTCCAATCAGGAGGTTCAACTATAGGAGCAGTTGTTAATGCTTTCTTTAGAGTTTCAAAAGCTTCCTTACAATCATCATCAAAAACAAAAGGTACATTTTTTGAAGAAGATTAGTAAGAGGTTTTGAAATCTTGGAGAAATCTTTAATGAATCTCCTATAAAACCCAGCATGACCAAGAATACTACGAATACCTTTAACATCCCTAGGATAGGGCATATTCTCAATTGCTTCAACTTTAGCTCTATCAACTTCAATACCTCTCTCGGAAATTTTATGTCCCAATACAATTCCTTCATTAACCATAAAGTGGCATTTCTCCCAATTAAGAACAAGGTTAGTTTCTTCACATCTCTGCAAAACTTTATCGAGGTTTCGCAAGCAATTGTCAAAAGAATTCACATAGACAGAAAAATCATCCATGAATACCTCTACAATATTCTCGCAAAAGCCATGAAAAATAGCAGACATGCATCTTTGAAAAGTAGCAAGAGCATTACATAAACCGAAAGGCATACGTCTATAAGCATAAGTTCCATAGGGACAAGTGAAAGTGGTTTTCTCTTGATCCTTAGTTTTAACAGCAATTTGTGAAAACCCAGAATAACCATCAAGAAAGCAAAAATGAGTATTTTTAGATAACCTTTCTAACATTTGATCAATAAAAGGTAAAGGGTAATGATCTTTCTTAGTAACCTTATTAACTTTTCGATAATCAATGCACATTCTATACCCTACAACAACTCTTTGAGGGATGAGCTCATCATTATCATTAGGCACAACAGTCATTCCTCCTTTCTTAGGAACAAAATGCACAGGACTAACCCATCTACTATCAGCAATAGGATATATAATACCAGCTTCAAGAAGTTTTAATACCTCATTTCTTACCACATCCTTCATTTTAGGAATTAAACGACGCTGATGTTCAACAACAGGCTTTGCATCATCTTCCATTTTAATGGCATGTTGGCAAATAGAGGGAGAAATCCCCTTCAAGTCATCAAGAGTGTAGCCAATAGCTCCTCGGTGTTTCTTCAATATTTCCAATAATATTTCTTCTTCAAACTCTGAAATCTTAGAACTAATAATAACAGGATATATTTTATTATCATCAATATGAGCATATTTAAGATTATCAGGCAATGGTTTTAAATCAAAAATAGGATCTTCCTTCGGTGGTGGTGTTGTACCTAGATCTTCAACCGGTAAATCATGTTTAAGAATAGGTTGACGAAGGAAAATTTCATCAAGCTCATTTATTTCTTCTCTAAAGACTTCACTCTCACTATTCTCCAAATGTTGCTGCAAAGGATTATTAGGAGCAAGAGCAATAGATGCACACTGTTCAACTCTAAAATCATTATTAGGCAAATCAGCTTTATAAGGAGTGTTGGCAAATTTAGAGAAATTAAACTCGTAAGATTCACCAGCAAATTTAGTCACAATTTTCTCTTTCTTGCAATCTATAATAGCTCCACAAGTATTTAGAAAAGGTCTACCAAAAATGATAGGACAATGCTTACTAGCAGCAGAACCAAGTACCAAAAAGTCAGCAGGATATTTAATCTCACCACATAGAACTTCCACATCTCGAACAATACCAATTGGAGAGATAGTTTCTCTATTAGCTAGCCGAATAACCACATCAATATCTTCAAGTTCACAAGAACCAATTTCATGCATGGTCTCCGTGTGAAGCTCATAAGGAATAGCACTAATACTTTCACCAATATCACATAAACCATAATAGCAATGATCACCAATTCTAACAGAGAGCATAGGAACACTAGTTTTCCTAGACTTATTAGGATGTGAAACAATATTGGAAGCATCTTCACAAAAAATAATATGACCATCTTCCACATTTTCAGTCACAAGATATTTAACTATTGCAACAGCAGGTTCAACCTTTATTTGCTCTTCAGGTTCTACAGGTTTCTTTTCACTTTTATTAACACACTATTTATAACAGAATACTCCTTCATTTTAGCAGGGAAAGGAGTTTTTTCAATATAAGCTTCAGGAAGAACATGATCAATAGTTTCAATTACAACACATTTATTTATAGATGAATCAATTCTATCTTTATACGGTTCATGATACTTATCAAAATTCTTCTTAGGAAATTCATAATGAGAGGAAAAAGCTTTATAAAGATTTGCAACGACTTGAGAATCAAGACCATAAGTAGCACTCATATTACGAAATTTATCAGTATCCATAAATGTTTCAATGCATTTATAATCATAGTTTATACCTGACTCTCTACCTTTGTCGTTCTCCCATCCTTCAGTATTCTCCTGAATCCGATCAAGAAGGTCCCTTTTAAACTCTTCTTTGTTGCGTGTAAATGATCCAGAACAAGAAGTATCCAGCAAGGTCTTATCTTGAAAATAAAGTCTTGCATAGAAATTATCAATGATAATATTACGAGGAAGCTCATGAATGGGGCATTTGAGCATTAAAGACTTCAATCTCCCCCACGCTTGGGAAATACTCTCTCCATCATGAGGCCATAAATTATATATGTGGTTCCGGTCTTTGTGAATTTCACTTGGAGGATAAAATTTAGAATAAAATAGAGGCACAATATCATTCCAATCAAGAGAATCCCCATTCTTCAGTAATTTATACCAATGCGCCGCTTTACCAGACATCGATATAGAAAATAGTTTCTTCCTAACTTCATCCATAGCAATACCTGCACACTTGAATAAACCGCATAATTCATGTAAGAACAGTAAATGATCACCAGGATGGACAGTTCCATCCCCTTCATAGCGGTTATCCACAACACGTTCAATAATTTTCATAGGTATTTTGTATGGAACCTCTTTTTCACCTAGCGCCTCATCCACTACCTTTGCAGTAGTAGTAGATTTTCCAAATAAAAATTTAAGAGAAGATCTCTCCATAATGAATTATAGCAGTAGGTAGAAATAAAATCAGCACAAACAGTAAAAGTTTCCCTTACCAAATTCCACTTACCAATAGCGCTTCACTCCCCGGCAACGGCGCCAGAAAATAGTCTTGATGACCCACAAGTATAGGGGGTGTATCGTAGTATTTTCGATAAGTAAGAGTGTCGAACCCAACGAGGAGCAGAAGGTGTTGACAACCAGTTTCGATGAAGAATTCACTGTAAATGCTAACAGACAAGTATTCAGGGGGTTTAGATGTAGCAGATGAATAAAGTACGAGTAAGTAAAATGCGAGAGTAACAATTGCAGCGAGTGGCCCAATCCTTTTTAGCACAAAGGACAAGCCAGTTTGTTTACTTATAATGACCAAACGTTCTTGAGGACACATGGGAATTTAGTCTAGTGCTTTCGCTTCATATAGCTAATTAATCTTCATTGTTTTGATAAGTGTTGTGTGGGTGAACCTATGCTAATGCATCGCCCTTCCTAGGACTAATACATACTTGTGATTATACCCCTTGCAAGCATCCGCAACTACAAGAAAGTAATTAAGATAAATCTAACCACAGTCTTAAACTCTGAGATCCTGCTATCCCTCTTGCATCGATATACCAACGGGGGTTTAGGTTTCTGTCACTCTGGCAACCCCGCAATTGGCAAACGAGTACAAGATGTATTCCCCTAGGACCATAAAGGTGAAGTATCATGTAGTCGACGTTCACATGACACCACTAGAAGAATAACACCACAACTTAAATATCATAACATTGAATATTACTCAACCATAATTCACTACTAACATTTAGACTTCACCCATGTCCTCAAGAACTAAACGAACTACTCACGAGACATCATATGGAACATGATCAGAGGTGATATGATGATGAATAACAATCTGAATATAAACTTTGGTTCAATGGTTTCACTCAATAGCATCAATAACGAGTAGAAATCAATACCGGGAGAGTTTCCCCTATCAAACAATCAAGATCCAACCCTAATTGTTACAGCGGTGACGATGTGCAGCGGTGGAGACGGCGGTGATGATGATGGAGATGATGGTGATGATGATGGAGATGATGTCCAGCTCGATGACGGTGACGATGGCGTCGATTTCCCCCTCCGGGAGGGAATTTCCCCGGCAGATTTCAGCCTGCAGGAGAGCTCTTTTCTCTCTGGTGTTTTTCGCCCCGCAGAGGCGGCTGTGACTCTTCGCGACTATCCTCTGGAGCTTAGGTTTTCGGGACGAAGAAGTATGCGAAGGAGAGGAGGCCAGAGGGGGCTGTGGGCCCCCTCCCCACATGGCGGCGCGGCCAGGCCTGGGCCCGCGCCGGCCTATGGGGGGCCCGTGGTGGCCCTCCTCGGCTCCTCCTTTTGGCTCTCTTCGTCTTCTGGGAAAATAGGATTGTTAGTATAATTTCCGTCAATTGTTGATCTTCCGAAATATTGCATTCTGACGGCGCTTTTTCCAGCAGAATCCTGACTCCGGTGCGCGATTCTCCAATATCCACGGAACATGCAAAATAGACGAAATAACATAAGTATCACCTCTAAATATGAAATATATCAATGAATAACAGTAAATTATGATATAAAATAGTGATGCAAAATGGACGTATCAAGAGCACCCAACTCTCATAGATTGCGACGTTTAACAATCAGACTCATATAGGTGTGTTCTTCAAAAGATGTTCTGCAGGATGATACGTCTCCAACGTATCTATAATTTCTGATGTTCCATGCTTGTTTCATGACAGTAACTACATGTTTTGTTCACACTTTATGACGATTTTATGCGTTTTCCGGAACTAACCTATTGACGAGATGCCGAAGTGCCAGTTCCTGTTTTCTGCTGTTTTTGGTTTCAGAAATCCTAGTAAGGAAATATTCTCGGAATTGGACAAAATTAACGCCCAGCATCTTATAATTCCACGAAGCTTCCAGAACACCCGAGAGGCACCAGAGGGGAGCCCTGGTGGCCCCACATGTGTGGGCGGCGCGGCCAAGGAGCCAGGCACGCCCCCTACTGTCTGGTGGCCCCAGACCCCCTCTTGCACCGCCTCTTCGCCTATAAGAAGCCCCCTGACCTAAATCTTCGATGCGAATAAGCCACGGTACGAGAAACCTTCCAGAGCCGCCGCCATCGTGAAGCCAAGATCTGGGGGACAGGAGTCTCTGTTCCGGCACCCCGCCGGGACGGGGAAGTGCCCCCGGAAGGCATCTCCATCGACACCACCGCCATCTTCATCGCCGCTGATGTCTCCCATGAGGAGGGAGTAGTTCTCCATCAAGGCTAAGGGCTGTACCGGTAGCTATGTGGTTAATCTCTCTCCTATGTACTTCAATACAATGATCTCATGAGCTGCCTTACATGATTGAGATTCATATGAGCTTTGTATCACTATTAATCTATGTGCTACTCTAGTGATGTTATTAAAGTACTCTATTCCTCCTCCATGATGTAATGGTGACAGTGTGTGCATCATGTAGTACTTGGCGTAGTTTATGATTGTGATCTCTTGTAGATTATGAAAGTTAACTATTACTATGATGGTATTGATGTGATCTATTCCTCCTTTCATAGTATGATGGTGACAGTGTGCATGCTATGTTAGTACTTGGTATAATTGCGTTGGTCTATCATGCACTCTAAGATTATTTAAATATGAACATCGAATGTTGTGGAGCTTGTTAACTCCGGCATTGAGGTGCTCTTGTAGCCCTACACAATTAGTGGTGTTCATCATCCAACAAGAGAGTGTAGAGTGGTTTTATTATGTGATCAATGTTGAGAGTGTCCACTAGTGAAAGTATGATCCCTAGGCCTTGTCTCCGAATAGAAAAGTCACGCCACATCAACTGCACGCCAGCAAGTATTTTCTGGTGCCATTGCAGGGGAGGTCACTGTTTGTTTACTGTTTCACTGCATGTTTACTCGCTGCCATATTTTATTCAGATTGTTATTGTCACTCATATACATTCATACCACTTGTATTTTACTATCTCTTCGCCGAACTAGTGCACCTATACATCTGACAAGTGTATTGGGTGTGTTGGGGACACAAGAGACTTCTTGTATCGTGATTGCAGGGTTGCTTGAGAGGGATATCTTTGACCTCTTCCTCCCTGAGTTCGATATACCTTGGGTGATCCACTTAAGGGAAAACTTGCTGCTGTTCTACAAACATCTGCTCTTGGAGGCCCAACACTGTCTACAGGAAAAGAAGCGTGAGTAGACATCAAGCTATTTTCTGGCGCCGTTGCCGGGGAGGAAAGGTAAAAGGCACTCACACTCCGGTCCCAGGTAACTAAGTTATTTTCTGGTGTCATTGTAAGTGCTCGAAGCTATTTCCTTTAGATCCTGCAATTGCATCTTTTTGTTTCTTGTTTTTCACTAGTTAGGCATAATGGAAAGCAACTATGAGCTTTTTAATATGTTTCCTGAGTTAAGACATGGATTGTTTGATGCGAAAATTAAAAAACCTAAAGAACCTTATTTGCATGCTAGTAGCAATGATATTATTATGACTGCTTTGAACACCATTGTTGCTAATGATATGGAAAATTCTAAGCTTGGGGAAGCTGGTTTTGATGAGCATGATATTTTTAGTCCCCCAAGCATTGAGGAGAAAATTTTCTTTGATGATACTTTGCCTCCTATTTATGATGATTATAATGATAGTAGTCTTTTGGTGCCACCTACTATGGAGGATAAATTTTATTATGATTATACTATGCCTCCTACACTTGATGAGAATAATAATGATAGCTACTTTGTTGAATTTGCTCCCACTACAATTAATAAAAATGACTATGCTTATGTTGGGAGTAGTAATTATTTTATGCATGAGACTCATGATAAGAATGCTTTATGTGACAGTTATATTGTTGAGTTTGTTCATGATACTACTGAAAGTTATTATGAGAGATGTAAATATGGTTATATGCATCTTAATAATATTAAGTTTCCCCACTTTATGTTGAGAATCTTGAAGTTACACTTGTTTTGTCTTCCTATGCTATTCACTTTGTTCTTCATTGATTTGTTTATTTACAAGATTTCTTTTCATAGGAAGTGGGTTAGGCTTAAAATTGTTTTGAATTTTCTTCTTGATGCTCTCTTTTGCTTCAATTCTTATTCCTTGCGAGTGCATCATTGAAATCGCTGAGCCCATCTTAATGGCTATAAAGAAAGCACTTCTTGGGAGATAACCCATGTTTTTATTTTACTACAGAAACTTTTATTTTATATTTGAGTCTTGGAAGTTGTTATTACTGTAGCAACCTCTCCTTATCTTTGCTTTATTGCATTGTTGTGCCAAGTGAAGTCTTTGATAGTAAGGTTGATACTAGATTTGGATTACTGCGCAGAAACAGATTTCTGTCTGTCACGAATTTTGGCAGTGTTCTCTGTAGGTAACTCAGAAAAATCTTCCAATTTACGTGTGTGATCCTCAGATATGTACGCAACTTTCATTCAATTTGAGCATTTTCATCCGAGGAAGTCTGGTGCCTCTTAAAAATTCGTCTTTACAGACTGTTCTGTTTTTACAGATTCTGCCTTTTATTTCGCATTGCCTCTTTTGCTGTGTTGGATGGATTTCTTTATTACATTAACTTTCAGAAGCTTTGTGCAATGTCCAGAAGTGTTAAGAATGATTATGTCACCTCTGAACATGTGAATTTTGATTATGCACTAACCCTCTAATGAGTTTGTTTTGAGTTTGGTGTGGAGGAAGTTTTCAAGGGTCAAGAGAGGAGGATGATATATGATTAAGAAGAGTGAAAAATCTAAGCTTGGGGATGCCCCCGTGGTTCATCCCTGCATATTTCAAGAAGACTCAAGCATCTAAGCTTGGGGATGCCCAAGGCATCCCCTTCTTCATCAACAATTTATCAGGTTTCTTCTCTTGAAACTATATTTTTATTCGGTCACATCTTATGTACTTTACTTGGAGCGTCTGTGTGCTTTTATTTTCATTTTGTTATTTTCATTCTCTGAATAAATGCTTGTGTGGGAGAGAGACACGCTCCGCTGGTTCATATGAATACATGTGTTCTTAGCTTTTAATTTTCATGGCGAAGGTTGAAACTGCTTCGTTAATTGTTGTATTGTTGGAAACAGAAAATGCTACATGTCGTAATTGGTATGATGTCTTGAATAACTTGATACTTGGCAATTTTTGTGCTCATATAGATCATGTTTAAGCTCTTGCATCATATACTTTGCACCTATTAGTGAAGAAATACATAGAGCTTGTTGAAATTTGGTTTGCATGATTGGTCTCTCTAAGGTCTAGATATTTTCTAGTAAGGGTTTGAACAACAAGGAAGACAGTGTAGAGTCTTATAATGCTTGCAATATGTTTTTATGTGAGTTTTGCTGTACCGGTTCATACTTGTGTTTGCTTCAAACAACCTTGCTAGCCTAAGCCTTGTATTGAGAGGGATTACTTCTCGTGCATCCAAATCCTTGAGCCAAAAACTATGCCATTCGTGTCCACCATACCTATTACATGGTATTTCTCTGCCATTCCAAAGTAAATTGCTTGAGTGCTACCTTTAAACAATTCAAAATTTATCATCTCTGATTTGTGTCAATGTTTTATAGCTCATGAGGAAGTATGTGGTGTTTATCTTTCAATCTTGTTGGGCAACTTTCACCAATGGACTAGTGGCTTCATCCGCTTATCCAATAATTTTGCAAAAAGAGCTGGCAATGGGGTTCCCAGCCCCAAATTAATTAACTTTCATAATTTTACAAATAGACACTCCTCCATGGTATGTGATTGTTGGACGGTACCCGAGGATTCGGTTAGCCATGGCTTGAGAAAGCAAAGGTGGGGAGGAGTGTCATCTAAATAAAAATAAAAAGGCACTCCTTCATGGTATGAGATTGTTGGCAGGCACCCGAGGACTCGGTTAGCCATGGTTTGTGAAAGCAAGGTTGGAAGGAGTGCCACCCAAAATAAAAATGTTTCATGGGAGCCTCTCTTCGAAGGTTTATCTGGCAAGGGGGTTAGAGTGCCCATTACCATTCGTTGACAACAACAAACACCTCTAAAACTTTACTTTTATGCTCTCTCTATGTTTTCAAAATAAAAGCTCTAGCACAAATATAGCAATCGATGCTTCCCTCTTCGAAGGGCCATTCTTCTACTTTTATGTTGAGTCAGTTTACCTACTTCCTTCCACCTTAGAAGCAAACACTTGTGTTAACTGTGCATTGATTCTTACATACTTGCATATTTGCATTCATCATATTGCTTTATATTGACAATTATCCATGAGATATACATGTTACAAGTTGAAAGCAACTGCTGAAACTTAATCTTCCTTTGTGTTGCTTCAATGCCTTTATTTAGAATCTATTGCTTTATGAGTTAACTCTTATGCAAGACTTATTGATGCTTGTCTTGAAAGTACCATTCATTAAAAGTCTTTGCTATATGATTCAGTTGTTTAATCATTGTCTTTACCATTGCTTTGAATCGCTGCATTCATCTCATATGCTTTACAATAGTATGATCAAGATTATGTTGGTAGCATGTCACTTCAGAAATTATCTTTGTTCTCGTTTACCTACTCGGGACGAGTAGGAACTAAGCTTGGGGATGCTGATACGTCTCCAACGTATCTATAATTTCTGATGTTCCATGCTTGTTTTATGACAATAACTACATGTTTTGTTCACACTTTATGATGATTTTATGCGTTTTCCGGAACTAACCTATTGACGAGATGCCGAAGTGTCAGTTCCTGTTTTTTGCTGTTTTTGGTTTCAGAAATCCTAGTAAGGAAATATTCTCGGAATTGGACGAAATCAACGCCCAGCATCTTATAATTCCACGAAGCTTCCAGAACACCCGAGAGGCACCAGAGGGGAGCCCTGGTGGCCCCACACGTGTGGGCGGCGCGGCCAAGGTGCCAGACGCGTCCCCCCACTGTCTGGTGGCCCGAGACCCCCTCTTGCGCCGCCTCTTCGCCTATAAGAAGCCCCCTGACCTAAATCTTCGATGCGAATAAGCCACGGTACGAGAAACCTTCCAGAGCCGCCGCCATCGTGAAGCCAAGATCTGGGGGACAGGAGTCTCTGTTCCGGCACCCCGCCGGGACGGGGAAGTACCCCCGGAAGGCATCTCCATCGACACCACCGCCATCTTCATCACCGCTGTTGTCTCCCATGAGGAGGGAGTAGTTCTCCATCGAGGCTAAGGGCTGTACCAGTTGCTATGTGGTTAATTTCTCTCCTATGTACTTCAATACAATGATCTCATGAGCTGCCTTACATGATTGAGATTCATATGAGCTTTGTATCACTATTAATCTATGTGCTACTCTAGTGATGTTATTAAAGTACTCTATTCCTCCTCCTTGATGTAATGGTGACAGTGTGTGCATCATGTAGTACTTGGCGTAGTTTATGATTGTGATCTCTTGTAGATTATGAAAGTTAACTATTACTATGATGGTATTGATGTGATCTATTCCTCCTTTCATAGTATGATGGTGACAGTGTGCATGCTATGTTAGTACTTGGTATAATTGCGTTGGTCTATCATGCACTCTAAGGTTATTTAAATATGAACATCGAATGTTGTGGAGCTTGTTAACTCCGGCATTGAGGTGCTCTTGTAGCCCTACACAATTAGTGGTGTTCATCATCCAACAAGAGAGTGTAGAGTGGTTTTATTATGTGATCAATGTTGAGAGTGTCCACTAGTGAAAGTATGATCCCTAGGCCTTGTCTCCGAATAGAAAAGTCACACCACAAAGATTCCTATCTCCCACATCAACTGCACGCCAGCAAGTATTTTCTGGTGCCATTGCAGGGGAGGTCACTGTTTGTTTACTGTTCCACTGCATGTTTACTCGCTGCCATATTTTATTTAGATTGTTATTGTCACTCATATACATTCATACCACTTGTATTTTACTATCTCTTCGCCAAACTAGTGCACCTATACATCTGACAAGTGTATTGGGTGTGTTGGGGACACAAGAGACTTCTTGTATCGTGATTGCAGGGTTGCTTGAGAGGGATATCTTTGACCTCTTCCTCCCTGAGTTCGATAAACCTTGGGTGATCCACTTAAGGGAAAATTTGTTGCTGTTCTACAAACCTCTGCTCTTGGAGGCCCAACACTGTCTACAGGAAAAGAAGTGTGAGTAGACATCACAGGACAACATCTCTGCTAAAATAAGCCACTTAGAACACATTAAGATAATTATCAACCTGCCATGCAGATTAGGAGAGTATTGCATCTTACAGAGTGGTAAAATTGCTATAGGGATATATACTCTCCTCCCAACTGACCAACAGCTTGTCTCCCAGCTCTAATTCACGGGATCTCCGATCACATAGAGTGGGTTACCACCATGGGCAACTCATAGTGTGGGTCTCATACCCATCTCCCTCGATGCATTTTCTATCACATTTCGTGATAGTCCCTTTGTGAAGGGGTCTGCCAGGTTTCTAGACATATGGATATAATCCAACGCTATAACTCCAGAGTTTCTTATTTTTCTGACAGTTTTCAGTCTCCTCTTCACATGCCTTGATGACTTCATATTATCCTTAGAACTGTTTACTTTGACGATCACAGTTTGATTATCACAATTCATAGGAATAGCGGGTACAGGTTTCTCATCCACAGGTAAGTCCATCAAGAGCTCACGAAGCCACTCTGCTTCAACAGTGGATGTGTCTAATGCTGTGAGTTATGCTTCCATAGTTGACCTCGTAATGATGGTCTGCTTGCAAGACTTCCAGGAAACAGCGCCACCTCTAAGTGTAAACAAATAACCACTTGTGGCCTTAGTCTCATCAGCATCAAATATCCAATTTGCATCACTATATCCCTCATGTACCCTTGGATACCTAGTATAGTGAATGCCCTAACTCGCAGTGCCTTTCAAATAGCGCAAAACTCTCTCAAGAGCATGCCAATGAACATCTCCAGGTCTAGACACAAAACGGCTGAGTTTACTTACAGCAAAGGAGATGTTAGGCCTCGTGGCGCTGGCTAAATACATAAATGAGCCAATGTTTTGCAAGTATCGCAATTGATCTCTAGCAATTCTTTTATTCTTACGAATTATCATACTAGGATCATAAGGTGTTGGAGAAGATTTGCAGTCGCTATACCTAAAGCGACTCAGGATGTTTTCCACATAGTGGGATTGAAGCAATGTAATCCCACCATCGTCATCCTTCAGCAGCTTGATGTTTAAGATCACATCAGCTACTCCCATCTCAAAACAACGAGATAGGAACTCCTTGACCTCCTTAATCACAGTAAGGTTGGTCCCGAATATCAATATGTCATCCACATAGAGACAAAGAATAACCCCCTCGCCCCCACCATGGCGATAGTACACACACTTGTCAGCTTCGTTTACAACAAAGCCTTTAGCAGTTAAAGTTCGTTCAAACTTCTCATGCCACTGCTTAGGGGCTTGCATAAGCCCATACAAAGACTTCAACAACTTACACACCTTTCCTTCTTGACCATCTACTAAAAATCCATTAGACTGCTCCATATAAATTTTCTCATCAAGCTCTCCATTTAGGAAAGTTGTCTTAACATCCATTTGATGAACGAGAAGACCATGGGAGGCAGCCAAGGAAAGTAGTACTCGAATAGTGGTCAGTCGAGCTACAGGTGAGTATGTATCAAAGAAGTCTTCGCCTTCTTTCTGAGTATAACCCTTGGCCACAAGTTGTGCCTTGTACTTTTCAATAGTACCATCGGGCCTAAGCTTTTTCTTGAACACCCACTTGCATCCTACAGGTTTGTACCCATAAGGACGATCAGTAACCTCCCAAATTCCATTAGCTAAGATGGAATCCATCTCTCTACGGACAACTTCCTTCCAGTAGTCAGCATCCTGAGATGCATAGGTGTTTGTAATAGAAGTGGGAGTATCATCCACGGGGTACACAATGAAATCATTACCAAAGGACTTTGCAGTCCTCTGTCTCTTGCTCATTTTGGGAGCTTCATTGTCATCCTCCACAGGATTATCAAAGTGATCTATAGCCATGGTAGGTTCAGGAAGTAATTCCTGAGTAGATGAACCGGGCATCTCCTGAATTGATGAGCTAGACGTTTCTTTCATAGGAAAGATGTCCTCAAAGAAATTCGCATCATATTGAATAAGGTGGGATTCCGAATAGTCGGTCTTGTTCTGGGCGTTAGCCTCAAAAGAAGTACACGAGAGTTGCTGCAATGGCTAACTTTTAGTCTAATCAAAATCCGAGTCTAAACGTGACGGCTATGGGGGTATTTAAAGGAGGAAAAGGTGGGGTTTCGGCCAGCCATACATATGGTGGCCGAACCAAACCCTAGAAGGCCTTTCCCCCTTCAATACGGACTCTAAAAAGTGGCTGACTTAATTCCTACGAAAATGACATGGGCCTGGCCCAAAACTAAAGGTGACGCAGCACCATATTATACTATGGACAAAATTATGAAGTGGAGAATTCTATATTTCGTCTATGTCTTCATCTCTTCTTATGGTGGCTTCAAAGTTCTGAAATCTCCACTTGCGGCATCCTCTTCAATCCTCAAACGCTTGCTGCCATCTCCTCCATGTGTGATCATGCTCCAATGCTTGTCCTCCTCATCCATGCTTGGTCCATCCTAAGAGTAACAAGCATATCTGATTTAGGCAGCATCATATTCTTATGTATGTGAGGAATAGTTCCAAGAAACGAAAGTACATGATAGTTAAGTTGTTTGGCACGAGCTCGAGTGATTGGTCCTTGTATTTGTGTGGATGTAGGTACAACGGTTGTATCCATAGATGGGATGTCCTCATCACTTCTCGAAGTCGATTAATTTCCGACATCATAGCTTTGCGGTTTGGTTCTGAAAAACGCCGCAAAGGTTGTTTAATTGGCCTAGCCATTGGATCCAAATTAAGAGGGTGCTCGACAAGTTCCCTGGGTACTCCTGGCATGTCAGCTGGACACCATGCGAAGATTTCCCAGCGCTCACGGAGGAACTCGACGAGCGCACTTTCCTGTGCGATATCCATGTTTGTTGCGATAGCTGTCGTCTTCTTGGGATCTGTCGAGTGAATCTGTACTTCCTTCGAGTTTTTGGTGGTATCAAAGGTTGGCTCCTTCAGTGGCCTCCCTCCATCAGGCAACACATCATAATCAGTTGTTAGCTTTGAGGCCATATATTCTGCTTGCATCCCGAAAGTTTCTGACAGCCGATGAAAATCCTTGTCGCACTTATCTGCCAAGGCAAAGCTACCTTTTACTGTGATTGGGCCCTTGGGTCCAGGGAGCCTCCATAAATCTTGCATACGCAGGTCGTCCCAGCAGAGCATGATACTGTGACGGGAAATCCACAACTTTGAACTCCAGCTTCTCTCTTCTGTAATTCTCTTGAGTTCCAAACTGAACGTCAAGATTGATCTTTCCCAATGGATAACTTGGATTCTCCGGTCTGATACCTGGAAACGCGTATCAGTTGGTGTTAAATTTGCCAAAAATATGTTCATCTTCCTAAGTGTATTTGCATACATGAGGTTTAAGATGCTGCCTCCATCTATGAACACCCGTGAAACATCGAATCCTGCAATCACCGCTGGTAGGATCAAGGCTGATTGCCCTGGTCATGGAACTTGCTGCGGGTGATCCGCTATGGTGAAGCCGATCTCCTTCCCCGACCAATTCAAATACTCGATTGTTGGTGGAGGCATCTTTTTACCATGCAAACTTGTCGCGAAATCACGTTTTGAGTTCTATTGGAGGGTATGCCCTTCTGAATCATCGAGACTGCCCCATTGGTGTCGATATAAGGACCGTTGTCTGGAGTTGCCGCCAATTGCAACTGATGTCAATTTTCGTCTGTAATTGCGGGTGGAGGTGGGAGGTGAATCTCGCTCCTTAGCCCCTGGGGATTTCTGTTTGCTGCCTGTGCATTGGCATGCCCTGCATACCTGTGCAATGCTAGGAAAGTTCTGCAATCCTTCTGCAAATGTCCCGACTGCCTCTTCCCATATCGAGGAAGAAGTGCATTTGGCATGGTCCGTTTAAGAGATCCTCGGGTGACACATATGGCCTCTGGAACCTTGGCCCATTGTTTTCTCTGCTGGGACGGGGAGCATCCCTTTGGTCGTTGCGCTGCTCGTTACTTCTCTGATAATCGTATCGATTAATACCTCCACTAGTTACTCGGAAGCCAGCCGATATTTGGCCAGGAGCGTGATAATCTGAAAACTGTCGAGAAAAGCGTCATCTATTTTGATTTTTTCGGTTGCGATCGTCTTCAGGCGACCTATGTCGTTTGTTGTGGACATCATCTTCTCCATCTGCCCAGCGATTTTTCTATTTCCATGAGCGCTGCTATTGTTTTCGGATTGGTCCTTCCCAAATCCTTGACTAAGTCCTTCCTTCGGATTCCAGCAACAAACGCATCTATTGCTCTTTCATCAGATATGTTCTCTGCCGAATTTTTGATAATGTTCCACCTCTGGATGTACGTCCTCATTGGCTCATCATACTTCTGTCTGCAGGCCCTCAGCTGCTCTATTGACGTGGGTTTCTTGCATGTCGATAAGAAGTTCTTCACAAACATGTCCTCGAAGGTTTCCCAGCTATCGATGGATCCAGGTGGTAACTTTTTTTATCCATGACCTCGCTGCTCCACTTCGGTGTACCTGAATACTCTGCATGGCAGTTGCTTTGGTTCCACCCGTCAATTTTACTGTCTCCAGGTAGTCGACTAACCAGTCCTCAGGATCTTGCAGACCATCGAACTTCTTGTAGTTGTCGGGTAATTAAAACCCAGATGGGACCCGTATTTTACGAACTCGTCGAGTGAAACAAGGGAGTCACACATATCTTCCTCATCTATTTCTGGTGAATGTCGACGTTCTCTCCTTTCTTGTCGTGCCCTATCGACCCGTGCTTGTGTCGTGGTATCTCTCGCACCACCCGATCTTGGAGGATCTTATACTGCCATAGCGGGTCGTGGACTATTTTGCCTTGGAGCACCTTCGGGGGGGGGGGGGGTACTTGTGCCTACAAACATTGTTCACATGACTCCAACTTCTGCCATAGCCATATTGTACAACACTTCTCTTGGATCTCCAGGAGGTGGCCTGGATGCCAATATGTAAGCCTGAGTCGCCATGTATCCAGCTTCCGGTGTTTTGGGAATAATGTTTCCTCTTGTGTCTATCGACATAAAAGACATGTCGAGGTTTTGAACTAGATGCTCCCTCTTGCCCTCAGGTATATGCTGCAACCGAGATCTTCCTCTATTACGAGCTTCTCTGTGACTATCTCCCGAAGTTCCTGATTGTTGACTCAGCTCAGCTCTTCGCCTACTTGACGCGGAAGTTGCAGCTTTTCTCTACTCAAGTATCACCCTTTGTTTCTCTAGTTCTCGACCAGCACGCGCGAGTCTATATTGGTATGCCTGCAACTCCTCCACTGTAGCGGCAGTGGTCAACGGATCTGTACCTTTCAAGGCTGTTGTTGCTCAGTCCCAAGCTGCTTGCGGTAATTGCAACCTCTGGCTTGGTGTTGTCCCGACATACTTGGTGCCTAAACCTCACGTAAAATCAGCGGGATCGATGTATGGATTTCCCAAATCATCGAAAGCCTCTGATGTTTCATCCACCGGACGACTTGACTCGTCAATCACGTAGACTTGATGGTATGTTGGCCTTGAGTGATCATCCTCTGGGTCGGTAACACCGTCGTAACGATCGGCAAAGACCTCCCGGATAAGGGTAGATTTGTCGATGAAGCTGAAGCTATCGACGCTTTCGGAGTCGCTGTCCAGATCAGAGTCCGTGAACGACCCGAACGACATCCCGCCGAGCAGATTGGCGAGATCTCCGCAGGCGGCGGGCTTGATGCTGCCTGTCGACGAAGTTTCACTGTCGCTTGACTTGGTTGACGATGATGATCCCGAGAAATCAGGAGCAACCGCTAACGGTCCCGAACGGATCAGTGCCGCTAAACGATGTGAACCTTCTCTCCCGACGCAAAAGTAGAAGCTCCCGAACTTCATCTCCATTGGCTCTTCCAAGTAGGCGCATGCATCCAAACGGGCGGGAGGGTGAGGAACAAAATCAACGAGACCAGTTTTGATTTGTTTACCTCCGTCCATCGCATTGCTTGCCACCTAAGATGTCGATGATGTTGAACGTGCCATCGAGATCAGCTCCTTGTCACCTCTAATTCCCACAGACGGGGCCAATTGACAAGGTATCAACTTGTCAATGCCTACAAGTTGTAGACTAGGGTTTTCGTGGAAGTAGAGGGCAAGTAGATCTCGAGTGTTTCAGCCGGAAAAGTACTGGACTGTTAGAAAACTAGGGTTATGTTGACAATGAAATCGATCCTTTCTTCGTCCCTCGACTCCCCCTTATATAGGAGGCGGAGCCGAGGGTTTCGTATTACACAAGTTACAAACTCCGGGAGACTCTTTGAGTTCTTCCCGTATAGGTTACAAGTCTTTATTCCTAATACAATTCTATCTTTCCATATCGACAGTTAATTGGGCTTTCGGGCTTCATATTCTTCGAGTCATGGTCTTTCAGTAAACCCCGGGTACCTTCTTCGGCATGCCCATTGGGGATGCCTATGTCAGCGGGTTTGCCCCGTACTCTCTGCTCGTACCGAACTAGGTACCGACTTCTCACTTTTTTCATCAAAATCAAAATTAAACGACATAAATTCTGAGAGTTTAGCGACCATCAGCATGGGCGTCTTTTCCCATACCATCGGGTCGTACTTAAAAGAAAACGAAAAATTTCATAATGAGCAAAAATGCCTGCGAGGTTGAGTACGCGGGCGTTTGCATGTACCACCTGATCGTACTGATAAAAGTGAAAATGACCGAAAGGAAGTAAAACACCATAGAGTTTAGCGACCACCCGTACGGTCAGACGGGACCGTACTGGCCACCCGTACCGATACTGAAAAGATCACAAAGTTGATAAGTAATGGAGAGAAGTATAAAGAACTCAAATAGAACTTCAACCTGGGCTCTCAAGACGCAAACATATCGACAAAAAACTTCTCATCAACAAATTACTTCTTTAATGAATTGTTCAGCAATAACTAGTTGAACTTATGTAATATCACTTACCTCCTTGGCTCTGTAATGCTTGAGACGCTGACCACTAACGATCCATGAGCTGGAGGTAGATTTCCCTTTTAGCTTCACCGCACCCGAGGGGTAAGCTTCTTCCACATCATATGGCCTTTCCCATTTCGATCTCAACTTTCATGCAAAAAGATTAAGACGAGAGTTGTATAACAAAACTTTATCCCCTGTTTAAACTCTCTTTTCTCAATCTTTCTATCGTGTCATCTCTTGACTTTTTCTTTAAAAAGCTTAGCACTTTGATAATCCTCTCTTCTTAATTCATCTAAAGCTTGTATGTCTAGTAATATTTTTTTCTCCAGCTGTCTTAAAATCATAATTTAGTCTTTTAGCTACTCAGAAAGCCTTATGTTCTAGTTCTAAAGGCAAATAGCAAGCTTTACCATAAACCATTTTATAAGGTGTAGTTCCCATTGGGTTTTTGAATGCGGTATGGTAGGCCATGGAATCATTAAGCCTCATAGACCAATCATTCCTTGTGATACCAACTATCTTCTGAAGTATTGATTTGATCTCTCTATATGAGAGTTCGAATTGCCCACTAGTCTATGGGTGATAAGGGGAGGTGACTCGATGAGTCACTCCATAATTATGAAGGATTTTCCCGAAATTTCCTTCCATAAAATGAGTTCTGCCGTCAGTAATTAAAATTCTAGGGACCCCAAACCTAGGAAAAATTATATCTTTTATCATTTTAATAGATGTTGCCACATCTACATGAGCAGTTGGGATCTCTTCAACCCATTTAGTAACATAATCAATCGTGACTAAAATATGAGTGTATCCATTTGAAGGAGGAATTCGTCCCATATATCCATACCCCAAACATCAAAAGTTTCAAGTATAATATTGTAATTCATAGCCATTTCATGCCTTCTCCCTATGTTACTCATGCGTTGACAAGCATCACAATTCTTCACCAGCTCATTAGAATCTTTAAATAAAGTTGGCCAATAAAAATCTGATTGTAGAATCTTTGCAGTCGTTCGAAATCCGGCGTGATGTCCACCGTAAGGACTTACATGACATGCTCTTAGAATGGGGAGCATTTCATCCTCAGGTACGCATCTTCTAATCATACCATACACTCCATTTCTGTATAAATACGATTCATCCCAAAAGTAATGTTTCAAATCATTGAAGAATTTTCTTCTTTGATGGAGACTCATTTCGTTTGGTAGGAAACTACGTACAAGAAAATTAGCATAATCTACAAACCAGGGATCATTAGAATTTACAACTGCAAGGCATTCACCTGGTATGGACTCATTAATAGGAACTGGATCATAGACTATGCCTTCCATGTGAGATAAATGGTCAAAAACATGGTTATCTTTGCCACGCCTATCCACTATTTCCAAATCATACTCTTGGAGTAGCAATACCCACCTAATCAATCGCGGCTTTGTGTCCTTCTTTACAAGGAGGTCTTGCAAGGACCGATGATCAGTATGTATCACTACCTTAGAGTTAATTAAATAGGATCTAAATCTATCACAAGCGAAAAAAAATTGCAAGGAATTCTTTCTCAGTTGTGGCATAGTTCTTCTGACCATCATTAAAAAGGCGACTGGCATATTGACTAACATTCAAGTTCTTACCTTCTCGTTGCCCCAAGACGACACCACTGCGTAGTCGCTGGCATCACACATTATTTCAAAAGGTCTTCCCAATTAGGTGGTTGATAATAGGTGATGTTATTAAAGCTTTCTTTAGTTACTCAAAGTACATTCATTATCAAAAGTAAATGGGACATCCTTATGAAGAAAATTGGTCAAGGGGCAGCTATGGTAGCGAAATCTTTAAAACACCTATAGAACCCAACATGTACAATAAAGTTTTGTAGTCCTTCAAGATCTTGTGGCTTAGGTAATTGTTCTAACGGTTCAAGTCCTGAGGTATTTATTTCACTTCCTTTCTCGGAAACTTTATGTCCAAAGACTTTACCTTCTCTTACCATGAAACGGCAACCTTCCTAGTTAAGGACTAGCTTTGTTTTCCTACACTCCTGCAAACTAGGTCAAGATTGTAGAGGCACTTAAAAAATTATTGTTTACAGAACAAAATCACCCATAAGCACTTCCATAGTGTTTTCAACAAATTTCTCAAAGATTTTTAAAACACATTCCTAAAAAGTTGTAGCAGCGTTACACAAACCAAGAGGAAGTAATCTATAAGTATAAGCACCATATGGGCAAGTAGAAGTCATTTTCTCTTGGTATTCGGGTTGAATGGGGATTTGGGTATAGCCTAAATAACCATCAAAAATAGAAATAGGAATTACTTGAAAAGCCTTTCCAAGATTTTCTCCATTAATGGTGGTGGTTTGTGTTTATTTTTAGTATCCCTGTTTATCTTTCTAAAATATATGCACATACTATAACTAGTTATAGTTCGTGTGGGAATGAGACTATTTTCATCCTTACCAATAATAGTTATTGCTCCATCCTTCGGTATGCAATGAGCGCTATCCGAGATTTGGTAAATTATAACAGTATAAAGTAAGCGGATGACTTCATTTCTTATAACTTCTTTCATTTTCGGGTTTAATATTTTTTGTGTGTACACAAAAGGTGTCAACACCCGGATTTTTAAGTCCAGATGCCTATTATGCCATACATCGCAATCCCAGGAATATTGTTTTTGTGAGACATAATAGATTGATATCACAGAACATCATTCATTACAAACCATAATTGTCTTACAATAAAAAGGATCACATGATCCAGTCTCATTACAACACTTGATCTAATGATCAATTACATAACACATAGCGGGAATAGTGTAGTAGTAGTTCATCCGCTCCACTGACAACTATTGACGTCAGGAGTGGTCCTAGTTGTCATAGACGTCCTGCTGTCCTTCATCTTGGTACTGGGGCTCATCTTCATAGTCTGGCCATTTGAATAGCCAGGGACACAGCCATGAGTACTTTAAAGTACTCGCAAATTAATACTAGTGTAAGCACCTACAATTATATCAATGGGGTTCTAAGCTCTAGGTTCATTTGCATAAAGCCAGTTTTATTTCATAAGCATTTAGTAAACAAAGACTCCTCATTTGCCTAACTTAACTCAAGTGGAAACATTAGTGTCATTCCCACAACTCTGTTGTAATTCAAAGTCAAATTCACCTTTCAACCTCAAGTCACAAGTCACCTTTCATATGTTTGAAAAAGTTCCGATGACGAAACAGTATGGCCTTTCCAACTGTCCATGACCACGGACGTGGCTATTCGAATAGGTTTACACTCTGCAGAGGTTGTACACTTGTGCCACAATAATTGCAATAGTCTGTCAGGGGTAACTGGCCCTGATTTATCGCACTCAGTGCGCGAACCACCAATCATAACCTTTCATGTACATACCCTAGTATAGGCACCTCTCCCCATGAGCTTGGCCTCCCGGTGAAAACAAACTATCATCCCGGGAACTGCACAGGGCTTGGGTAGGACATTCACCTCATTTCACGTCATTTCACTTTCAATGGAGGCAGCCTCGGCATAACCCCGATGACGCTTGTTCAGAGGGAACCCATACTAAAATACATAAGTTTCCAGCTAAGCCTTACCCATATTCCGGTATTGTGGGGGTACTTGTAAAATTGGAATGGTATCGCATCCGAACCCAACCATCAGTTTTTGATAAATTTCACCAAGTCATTCACAAGTCATATTCACCTTCAAAATATTTCAATAGAATGACTCATCATTCCAAGGTTTTCAAAGTCATTGGTTTTCACAAGTTCCCATCTAAAGTAATCACTTTTAGTTTTAGCACTAGCAACTAGTCATGAGAGGTGCTAACTAGCTTATAGCTTTCTAGGCTAAGTGTGATGCTATTGTACTACTCCATAACTAAACCAAGTGAATCATGAATCAAACATGAACCTTGATAAACCAAAGTACAAACTTGTAAGGCAAAAACTTGGGATAGGATCATTAAGCATAAAGTAGAAGGTAATGGTGCCTTGCTCTTGTAGAGCTTTGCACTTGGGTAACTTGCACGAATATTAGCTTGCCTTGATTGGGGTAGTGATCAAGGTTCTCTTCTTCTTCTTGGTAGAAATACTCCTCCTCTTGGTAGTCCCTGGTACTAGCATCTATAAACGAATACGAGGATACAATCACCAAACAATACTTGACTAGACTTAATTAGCCTTAATGGCTCACACAAGATGATCTAGCATCATCCTAACCATTACTCAACATTAGACTAGGTTTTCTTACTTAGGGTTTAGAAAACAACTATTCGTATTGAAATAGGGATTAGGGTTTCTATTTAGTTCTTTGGAGAAATAATTTCCTCTCATTGAATCTTTTTAAGATTTAATCTCCTCAAATAACAAGTTATGAACACATGTTGACCAAGGTCAACACTTCCCAATTATTATTTGAGAAACATGATTTAAATGAGATTCATCATCTCATGTATTTTAAATACTACTTTGATTTAAGATCCTAAAGTGAGCAAGTATGATACCATGCAACAAGGGTCATCATATTACTTCCTACTTCTTGGGAAGATGATTTAAATGAGGTGCTATACCTCATAGATTTAAAATCCTAAATTGGAGGAATGATTTAAATGGGCTAGTATTGACTTCATAGCCAATTTTTGGTTCTAGCCCATGATCATGCAAACAACTAGGCTATGTTTTTACATAAACAATTAGGGTACTTGAAAAGTGAATTATGAGAGGTGGAAACACCTCATAATCATTTATGGTTGATTTTATAAATTTATTTGAATTCTGAAAACTCTCTGACTTGTTATTTTTACTATTCAAAACCTACAAGATTTTGATTTGAATCCAGTGTGGTTGGATGGAGCCTTTCATGAGCTTTCTAAAGATATAAAATTTGTCAATTTTAGCTCATTAGATTTGAAGTTATTTAATTTCAAACAGGGTGCCGGTATTGAATTTCATTAGAACAATTTAATTCAAATTTGAATTACATGGGCTGCGCGGGAAAGACTAAACGGGCTGGCCCAGTAACGCTTCAGCGCGCCGCAGGCCGCCTGACAGGTGGGGTCTACATGTCCGTGGCGTTTAAATGCCGAACCGGTACGCAGTGATGCGGGCCGTTGGATTAAAAGGTTGATCGACGGCTACGGGTCGTCCTCGTCCTCGAGCAGGAGCGGCGAGGAGCTAACCCTTCCGGCGGCGAGGAGGGTCGCTAGGGGATACCTGGGCTCCGGCGAGGATCAGAGAGGCAAGCGATCGGCGTGGAAGACGAAGGCGAGTCGAAGGAGGGTCGAGGGAGCGGCGGAGGTGGCCTGGAGCTTCTCCTCCGTCGAGCTACTGCGGCGGCGGAGTGGGTAATGTGGACGGGAGAGGGTTCGAGGATGATCACAGAGGAGAGGGGGAGGTGATGGTGTGTTGGGATTGCTCGGGGGAAGGCCCTATTTATAGAAGCGCGAGGTGGCCGAGGTGGAGCGGGGCAGGCGATGGTGACGACGGCGCTAGGGGTCGCGAGAGGTCAGCAGGGTTGTTGCGCACTGTGGGCGACGTCGAGGCGAACCTAACGTGCGTCACGGCGAGGACGGAGGTGGACGGGAGCAGGTAGGAGGCGTCACGTACTAGCGCAGGTACCGCGGATGTCGTCGATGAGCTCGTCGCCTACAGGGCACGGGCGGACCAATGGCGATGTCCAGGTGGTTGCTGATGTCGAGGTGAGCAGGTGGGTGAAGGGAGAGGTCGAGAGGAGGACGGAGTCATCGGGGCGGGCAGGTGGACTGGCGCGTCCAGAGCCATGCCGGTGCGCGCTCTGGCGCGTCTGGCTAGGGTGATCACGTCGGGGCTAGGGCTCTGGCTGCTTCTCCTTGGCTAGGGACTGAGTCTGGCGTCATCAGCAGGGAATGAGGAGTCTCCAGGACATGGTGAGGTGGGCTGGAGAGGACCAGGGGCAGGTGTGACAAGGTGGTGACCATGGTGGCCGGCATGGTCTGTTCTTGGATATTTTGGGTGCAAGGTGGTGTGTCTCTGGGCCTGGCATTGCTTTGTGAGGTGAGGCTGAGGGTTTTGACAAGGTGAGAAAAGCTAGAGAGAGCTAGAGCTTGTACACTTAATTATTGCCAAAGTTTATGTGACATAAGCCATGAAAAATGTGTCCTTGTACTAGGGTGAGCATGGCTCTACTAAGTGAGGTCATTTGGGAGTACAAACTACTGTGGATGAGCACAAGAGAGAGGGAGAGAGGAGGTGGTACATAGTTGGTGGAGTGGTTGTACCCTAATTCTATTCTATATGTGCACCACATATATTACAAGTAAAGGTCTTATGTGAGTTGAATTTTGACCAAAACTCTTCATAGATGTGTTCTAAATAATACTTGGCATCTATTGGTGGTCTTGGTTGGAGGTTTGGAGGTGGTTTGTGAAAATTCTAAAATTTGAGGGAATCTAGAATTTGTGTCAAAGTGGCATTTTGGCTTGACTATTTTGAGCAATGGTCAATGATCTGGTCAAAGTGGTCAACACCAATGTTGTTCATCTTGATGAGGTCTTGGATGAGGTGCAAAGAATTGAGGTAGTTTAGTTTAAGAATCTCTTAATAAAATGGCTTAAAATGGGTAAGATATTAAAAATGGCACAAGTGACCATTATCATATGTGACTTGGTTTTTTATTTTCTATTTATTTTATTTGGTTTTTCTTGAGTCAAAAGTGATTCTTATTAGTTTAGGAACATTTCCAAACCAGTGAAACAATTCCAAAAGGCCTAGTTCAAAGATTTTCAGAAATGGCCATAAACCCATAAGAGGTGATATTCCAATTTTCCTTATTCTTCTATTTTGTTCATCTTGCTTTACTTGGGCATGGTCTAGGGTCCACTTAGGGTTAGATTAGGTTTAGAGATGGTTTCAAACCATTTGGGTAGAGTATGAATGCATAGGGCAAGATTTGGTAATATGGCTAAGTGCCACATATGCTTCTATGCATAATTTTCTTCCCTTTTTATTTCACATTTGATTGAGTTGGTAAGTATTAGGTTAGGTTTGTTTAGGCATTTCAAATCATCCAACAAGGTAGATCAAGGCCTAATTTATTATTAGCAAATATTAGCCATAGGCTTACATAGGCCTTTTCTTTTTAATTTAATTTCTTTTTATTTTGTTTATAAATGATGGTGAGAAGAGGGGTGAGGTTTAGGGTTTAGTGGGGTCTAACAATGGTTCACCACCATTTAGAAAAGTAAGAATGGTATTGGTCAAGATTTGCATATTAGGGCTATATGCCCACATATGTCTTTTTATTTTATTTTAGTTTCTTCATATTTGATCCTATTTGGTTTTGAGAAGGTTAGGGTTTAGGGTTTTGGAAATATATTTAATGTAATAAACAAACAATCATGGCAATAACACAAGTATTGGGTATGAGCACTATGCATAGCATCATATGTAATAAAAGTTTTTGTTGGTTCTCATTTTTGGAAAAAAGGAAATTCAATTTCTTCTTTGTTTAAAAATTTGGGATGTTACAAAAGGTTTAGCATCGTCCTCAATGATTATCCTATGGTTGCTATTGAAGGATCTATACCCTTAATATCACTAAGAGAATACCCAAAAGTTTTACGATGTTTACTAAGCACATCGAGCAAAGATTTAATTTCCATAGAAGAAATTTTACTAATAATTATAACTGGAAATTTCTTTTCCTAATCAAGAAACTCATACATCAATTCTTCAAAAAGAGGTTTTAACAATAGAGGTGGCGGTTATCCATCTCCCTTTCTTATTGATGGCGCGTGACGGTGATGGAGTGTTGATTCCTTCCCGGTGACGACACTAGCAAAGCTGCTTGTGACGGTAAAGCACATGTCCGTTGGGAACCCCAAGAGGAAGGTGTGATGCGTACAGCAGCAAGTTTTCCCTCAATAAGAAACCAAGGTTTATCGAACCAGTAGGAGATGAAGGTCACGTGAAGGTTGTTGGTGAAGGAGTGTAGTGCCGCGCAACACCAGGGATTCCGGTGCCAACGTGGAACCTGCACAACACAATCAAGATACTTTGCCCCAACTTAACAGTGAGGTTGTCAATCTCACTGGCTTGCTGAAAACAAAGGATTAAACGTATGGTGTGGAGAATGATGTTTGCTTGCAAAGAACAATGATTGCAGTAGATTGTATTTCAGATGTAAAAGAATGGACCGGGGTCCACAGATCACTAGTGGTGTCTCTCCAATAAGATAAATAACATGTTGGGTGAACAAATTATAGTTGGGCAATTGACAAATAGAGAGGGCATAACAATGCACATACATATCATGATGACTACTATGAGATTTACTTAGGGCTTTACGACAAAGAACATAGACCGCCATCCAGCATGCATCTATGCCTAAAAAGTCCACCTTCGGGTTAGCATCCGCACCCCTTCCAGTATTAAGTTGCAAACAACAAACAATTGCATTAAGTACTGTGTGTAATGTAAACAATACAAATATCCTTAGACAAATTGATGTTTTATCCCTAGTGGCAACATCACATCCACAACCTTAGAACTTTCTGTCACTGTCCCAGATTCAATGGAGGCATGAACCCACTATCTAGCATAAATACTCCCTCTTGGAGTTACAAGTATCAACTTGGCCAGAGCCTCAACTAGAAACGGAGAGCATGCAAGATCATAAACAACACATATACGATAGATCGATAATCAACTTGACATAGTATTATGTATTCATCGGATCCCAACAAACACAACATGTAGCATTACAATAAGATGATCTTGATCATGATAGGTAGCTCACAAGATCTAAACATGATGGCATAATAGGAGAAGACAACCATCTAGCTACTGCTATGGACCCATAGTCCAAGGATGAACTACTCACGCATCAGTCCGAAGGCGGGCATGGTGATGTAGAGCCCTCCGGTGATGATTCCCCTCTCCGGCAGGGTGCCGGAGGAGATCTTCAGAATCCCCCGAGATGGGATTGACGGCGGCGGCATCTCAGTAACTTTTCTTGTATTTTGGCTCTCGGTACTAGGGTTTTCCAATAGAAAGGAATATATAGGCGAAGAGGCAGCGTCGGGGGAGCCAGGGGGTGGGCTCCCCACACCTGGGCGCGCCAGGAGGGTGGGCCGCGCCGCCCTATGGGGTGGCCCCCCTGCTGGCCGTCTCCGACTCTTCTTCGATGTTCTGGAATCCTCCGGGAAAATAGGGCCGTGGGCTTTTGTTTCGTCCAATTCCGAGAATATTTCCTGTGTAAGATTTCTGAAACCAAAAACGGTAGAAAACAGGAACTGGCGCTTCGGCATATTGTTAATAGGTTAGTACCAGAAAATGCATCAAAATGATATAAAGTATGAAAAAACATGTAGGTATTGTCATAAAACTAGCATGGAACATAAGAAATTATAGATACGTTGGAGACGTATCAAGCATCCCAGAGCTTAGTTCCTCCTCGCCCTCGAGTAGGTAAACGATAAAAAGAATAATTTCTGAAGTGACATGCTACCAACATGATCTTGATCAATACTATTGTAAAGCATATGAGATGAATGAAGTGACTCAAAGCAATGGTCTATAGTTTGTGATACGTCCATTTTGCATCACTATTTTATATCTGTTGGCGTTCGAAACCCACCGGCGAGCAACGGCTGGCAACACGAAGAGCCGGGAACAACTCAGAGCTGCGGCTGGCCCTGGTCCCTCGCGCGACGGCCCGCAAAGACTCTGCACACACGTCCGATGCTGGTGCAAGGGCGTGCCACCTGACCTATACCTGGTCAGGAAGGTGATGGATTTGCTTCGCTTAGGTTTCCTGCATGGCATACATGTAAACATTAAATACGAGCCTCGATCGGCTCTCAGGTTTTCCCGTGAATCGGCTCAAGGAGCCGATCCACCCATGATTCGTAAAGGGTTTACGATAGCATGGTGGTCCTGCTTGATCAACATAAAGCTAAAACGATCTACAACGATTTAGGGTTTTCACCGCATAATCGGAACATCCTACTCGTGATTGAGCCTAGCAGCCACGCACGGTGTCAACAAACCAACCCTATATAAGGCCTAAAAACCAACATGAAGTTGGTCCCCGGAACATCTTATCTAGGGTTAGCAAACTGCACCCTACGTGCCACCGGATCCTTCAACCCGTTTGCAAGGCCTAACTATGCAGATATTAAACTAATCCTTGAAAAACAAGGAACAATCATAGCGGATCGGATCTACTAAATAATGATCAAGCAAGGTGCCGCCCTTACACCTAAGAAAGGTGTAAGGACGGCTAGACGTCTAAGGGTTGCATGAACGAAAGCATGTAGCAAGGTAAAACGATGCTAACCCTAACACATCTATGATAACTACGTTGCTCGCCATCAAAAAGGCTTCAGCACGAGCAACGCATGAACAACGAATAAACGTATACTGCCTAGATCGCAATATGCGATCTAGGCAGCATGATGCTTACCCGGAAGAAACCCTCAAAACAAGGGGTCGGCGATGCGCCAAGATTGGTTTGTGATGAACGTGATTGTTGTTTCTCTCGATAACCCTAGATACATATTTATAGTCCGTAGACTTTCTAACGTGGGAATAATCCCAACCGTGCACGAGTCAAGTTTTATCTAACCGACACGTATCCTACTATATTTACAGATACAAGGGCAAACTGCCCAATCTTCGTGTATAAGGCCGGTTCACGTATTTCTTCTATGTATATTCTTCAAGCCCAATCCTGATCGCGGCCCACCTCTGACTCGGTCAAATTCTGGTGATAACACATGCCCCCCTGGTTTTGGAATTGATAATTCCAAAATCACTCTGTCTTTTCTTCGTCGGGTCATGTCGTAGCAGAGCAGAACCATCGCAGTATCCTTCATCACGATGCCTTGCCTTCTCAACTTCTCCGCGTGACTTGGCAGTTTTTTTTTCTTTGGGTACCACCTCCTCGGAAACTGCTGTGGCATTGAATCTCCACCATATCCCCTTTATTTAACCGCTCTGAACAGTTCACTTCTTCATCCCCTTCGCATTAGCACTCCAAAAGCCCTCCTCTGCCACCATGTCTTCTTCCTCCTCTGCCTCGTCGGGTCTTTCCACCTAGTCCTCCCGCGAGCCGACGCCGGAGTGGGACCCAAAGAAGGCCCACGAGGCACACATTCGCCGCGCCATAGAAGACGGGGATGAGTCTAGTCACGACTTCTCTGTCTGGTCTGAGGACGACCAGTCCTCGACCGACGGAGAAAGTGACCTCCGCTTCCTTGCTGACGGGGAAACGGAAGAGGAGAGCGACGACAATCGCTTCTCCTGGGACGACTTCTCCTCCTTCGAGGAGGAGGAGGAGGAGGAAGAGGAGGAGGACGACACCTCCTCCGATGAACCGCCGGCCAAGCGCTTCTGCCCCTGGCCGGGGAACCTCAGCGACTTCGACAGCGACGACGATGCTGACGAGGAGGACGAGGACAACGAGGGCCCTGCTAGCGGCCGCGGCAGCAGCGACGACGAGTCAGCCGGGAGTAGCGCCGACAGCGGCGACGACGGCGACGATGAGGGCAGCGACGGCCCATAGATAGGACCCTTAGTATAGGATTAGCAGTAGTAAACGGGGCAATGTATCCCCTGGTACTTCCTTTTGAGAGCGCTCAGCTTTTTATGTAAGGAATCCCGTTATCAATGAAGAATTTCCTTTAATTTGATTCTGTCGATTTCCTTTATGCTAATTTAGCCGATTTCCCCTCATACTGCCTTTGCCGATTGTCAACTTAATCAATGCCCAATGAGCCGATGGTAACGCATCGGTCCCTCGCAATCTATCCTTCAACTCTTCGACTGACGACTCTGAGAGCTGGTGTATAAATGTGGGAGACCCATGCCTTCAGGAGAGCCCTAGGACCATTGCTGAAACAACTTGACGCTGAAGCTGATACTCTGCAGAATAGGTGCCACCTGCTCGCAAATCTCCCCGCGATAGTTTCCAGTGATGCTTTATAACCCTGCTCTATTTCTTTGCAGCAACAAGATGGCCCAGAGCCTGTCAATGATGATGGATCCCCTTTCAGATTCCTTTCAACAGCTCTGGTGGTCTTCTCCTGCAACAATTCACCGCTTCTGAAGAAGGTTATGATGCAGAGCCAGCCGACAACACTCCAATCGGCTCTAAAAACAGAAGGTCTACCAGATCAGCTGCCCCCCGAGCCTCAGTTAAGGCGAGCACAGCGGCGAGGACGCACAGTTCAGTCGAAGGGCCTCGAACTCAGTCAATTCTGAGACAGTCACCACGCAGAGCCAGCCAGACTTGCCACCGTCGGCTTCAAGAAAAGGTCAGCCCCTGAACCTGCCGTTTCCCAAACTCCCACCAAAAAAGGGCAGGGCAGCTCCATCCTCTCCTCGGCTCATGTTGCATGCTGACCCCTTGTCGTTCTTATCGGCTAACCTCTTCCTCTGCAACTGATGACACCTCTAACAGCACTGCTGAACTGGCGACCTTGCACAAAGGGTTGGAGGTCCTCGAAGAGAAGGTTCGGGCAACAGCTCATTGAAGCTGAGGAAGCTCTCATCGTTCACTCCCTCGCGGAAGCAGAAGGCCTCGGGGCTGAACTGAAGACCGACTTGGTCGAAAAAACGCGTCTTGAACACGCGGCTGGTAGATCCTGTGTAATTTGTACTAGAGTCGATGGCTGTGCATCGGCTGTTCATCATGAGAATTTTTTTTTTACTGGCCGATTTTTCTATCGGCCACTCAAATTTCACTGCCCATGTATCTCACATGTTCCTCTGATTATGTGCCCCCCGAGCCGAATCTGTCAGGTTACTGCAGATATCGGCTCTGCAGTTATCCAAGGCACTCTATTTGAACGTCGGCTCTGTTAGGACCAATGTTGACTTCTTCCAGCTCATCAGCCGACGTAAATCCGTTGCCCGTTCGATCGATGTTGAACACAGGCAGAACGTATGGTGAGGATAATTTTGGCCGATTGCTGGAATCGGCCTCCATGTTGATTAAATCGCTCAATGAAGGTTTTGCAATGTTCGTGCTTCACTATGACTACGTGACATGCTTGAGACAAGATCATTACTTTTCATTTTTTGGGGGCCGATCACAAGGATCGGCCTGCCCATGTACCTTCATAGACTTTGCTCCTGTTACACGGTCAGGCCAGTGGATAAGACCAGCCTCACCCCGTTTTTTGACACGTCGATGTACTCGCAGTCGTCCAAAGTGATGCCTGAGAGTGGCTCTTGGCCTTCCGTCTCCCAAACGTTCATGCCAGCCGTTGAAACCTCGACTGTATCGTCTGCATGGACGACTTCTACTTCATCTCCATCTCACTGTATTAAGCATTGGTGCATCGTAAATGGAATGCAACAGTTGGCGTGGATCCAATCTCTCCCTAGCAGGACAGCGTAAGTGCTCTTGCTGTCGACAATGAGGAACGTCGTAGGGATGGTTTTCCTTCCTACGGTCAGATCCACGTTCAGAACAGCTTGTGCATCAGATGCTTGGCCGTTGAAATCACTCAGTGTCACGTTGGTCTTGATCAGATCCGAGCTAGAGCGTCCCAACCGACGTAGCATGGAGTATGGCATGATGTTGACTGCCGCTCCGGTGTCCACCAGCATCCTATTGACAGGCTGCCCATTGATATAACCTCGTAAGTACAGGGCCTTCAGGTGTCTGTAACTTCTTTCACGTGGCTTCTCAAAGATAACCGGCCGTGGGCCGCAGTCAAGTTGTGCCACAGGTGCTTCGTCTAATCCTGGAGCACAAAACTCCGCTGGAAGGATGAACACCATGTTTGTACTAGCCGATGTCTCATCATCGGCTTTCCTTTGCTTGGGGCGCCACTCCATCTTTTGTGGTCGACCCTCTTCGTCTAGGGTTCGTTGAATTTTCGCGGCCAGATCGGGCCGCGCCTTCCTTAGCGTGTGCAGGTATAACCTTTCGGCTTCCTCCAAACCGCGCAGTCGCTGAACCCTACGCTTTTGGGAACGGCTGAGTCCATCAGGGCACCACCTTGGCCGGTGGTACTTGTCCTCTTCTTCTTCATAGTCATCTTCCAACTCCTCGAGGTCTTCTTCCCGAGAGGACTCAGTTGGCTTGTTCCTAGATGGGAGAGGCCCAAGACGTTTGAACACTGACACGTCTGTTGCACCCTTCTTCTTCTGTCTACATTCTGGGCAGTTGCCGATTGTAGGCAATCGGCTCATTCCTGAATCCCAGCAGTGTTTGAAGAAAGGGCAGTCCCAGTGCTTGTCCACGTCGTCCTGTTCTCTCGACTTCTCCTTGGCGTAGCGCTCATATCCCTCCTCGTCGCGATCATGCCGACGATGTCTCCTGGCGTTCCTGCTAGCTAGACGATCCCTTTCATCGTCGCTATTGTACCGCCGGCGCTGGTCATACTGACTCACGTATTTATTGAGGAGATGATCAGAGAGAGGTCGTTGATATCGTACATTCTTCACTTCTCCCTCTGTGATGTAGCGCTTGCCATCGTGTCGGAGCCGATCGCGTGGAGCGGCTTCCTCTTTGTCCTTGCTACGAGAGCGGCTGCCCTCGCCTTTGTCCTTTCCAGAGTGGTGCCCAGGCTCGACCATGTTGATGCTTAACGAAAAACCTGGCTGGCACCCCTCGGGGTAAGCGTACTCCACCGTGTTAACGGCGGGGAAGGGGTGTGTGTCGACTTTCATGGCGTACTGGTTGAAGATTAGACGCCCTTGCTCTATCGCCATTTGGATCTGCTGACGCCACACCCTGCAGTCGTTAGTGTTATGGCTGAACGTGTTATGCCATTTGCAATATGGCTTTCCATTCAGCTCCTGTGCTGTGGGGAGTTTGAGACCGTCGGGTAACTTCAGCTGCTTTTCCTTGAGTAAGAGATCAAAAATTTGCTCGGCTTTGGTCACGTCGAAGTCAAACCCTCTAGGAGGACCTTGTGGCTTCACCCATTTGCAGGACACGGGGGTTGCCCCCCGAGTCCATTCAGCTACTGCTACCTCTTGATCTCCCGCGGACCCTTCATCTTCATCTGCTTCAACCAAGACTACCGCACGCTTGAATTTGTCCTGGTACAAGTCTGGGTGGCGCTGTTCATATAACGACAGTTTCTGAACCATGTGCGCCAGTGAAGGGTAGTCTGCTTGGGAGGCCATATCCTTGATTGGTGATGCAAGGCCCACCACTGCCAACTCGACTGCTTCTTTTTCAGTCACACGAGCCGAATAACATCGGTTCCTAACAGTTCTGAAGCGCTGGATGTATTCTGCCACGCTCTCCACGCTTCTGACGTACTTGTGCTAGATCGGCAATGCCAGACTCGGAAGCCTCTGAGTGATACTGCATGTGGAACTGTTCTTCCATCTGCTTCCAAGTCCGGATCGAGTCTGGTGGCAACGAGGTGTACCACCCGAAAGCCGATCCTGTGAGGGACTGTGCGAAGAACCTCACGCGTAGTGGATCTGCAGCTGAGATCGTGCCCAGCTGCGCCAAATATCGGCTTACATGCTCGATTGAGCTGGAGCCATCTGCCCCACTAAACTTGGAGAATTCAGGGAGCCGATATTTGGGTGGTAGTGGGATCAAATCGTAGTCGTTGGGATACGGCTTGGAATAGCCGATTGCCCTCCTTTTCGGCACCATGCCGAACTGGTCTCTTAAGATCGTGCTGATCTGATCCGCCGTGCTAGCTGCAGGAGTTGAACTCTGAAGATTTGCTGGGGTGGCGTACTTAGCTAGCCACGCTTGCTTCTCGAGATCTGAGCTAGCCACAGGAGTTGAGCTCTGGAGGTTCGTCGGAGCGGCATACTTAGCCAGCCACGTCTGCTTCTCAAGATCTGATCCAGAAACTCCTCCTGTTGTTCCAGAAGTCCCTGCTGTTGCAGTCTGGTTCATGAGTGCCCAGTTACTGCTGTCTGGCACGTATGTGCACGTGTATCCGTGAGGGATCTCCTTGGGCGCCTCGTACAAGAACTGGTAATCACTAGGATCGCCCCCGATCTTGTAGACAACGAATGCCGGTGTATTCGGCACCTCTGGTGCTGCCAGCGCGAACGGCAGCGGTGGTCGGCTCTGGAGTGGTAGCTCCCCTTGATGAGTTCCTAGAGCTGGTCCTGACGGAGAGTACCGATGATTCAAGATTTCGTGGAGCACTCGAAGAGCGACCCGCTCCAAAGTGTTCACCAGGCTCTCCGAGTGGCGGTGTAGCGAATGAGCTACCATGAAATTGATCTCCTGACGCAAGGACGTGGTGCGTTCTTCTGAAGGGGTGGACAGGTCCACTCCATCGAGCGCGCCTTCAGGTGAGAACCCTCTCCACCTGATGCCGTGTGAGCGGGTCCTGTGGAAAGAGCCGATGAGGTCGGCCTCGAGGAGAGCTTTGACATCGTCATACTTCTTCTTGAGCTCCTCTGGCAGATCCTCGTACGTGACTGGAGTACCTTCCGCCATCTCAGATGTAGATGGCGATGCGATTCTTTGTCGAAGACTGTCCCACCGGGCGTGCCAGAATGTGTTGGCGTCCGAAACCCACCGGCGAGCAACGGCTGGCAACACGAAGAGCCGGGAACAACTCAGAGCTGCGGCTGGCCCTGGTCCCTCGCGCAACGGCCCGCAAAGACTCTGCACACACGTCCGATGCTGGTGCAAGGGCGTGCCACCTGACCTATACCTGGTCAGGAAGGTGATGGATTTGCTTCGCTTAGGTTTCCTGCATGGCATACACGTAAACATTAAATACGAGCCTCGATCGGCTCTTAGGTTTTCCCGTGAATCGGCTCAAGGAGCCGATCCACCCATGATTCGTAAAGGGTTTACGATAGCATGGTGGTCCTGCTTGATCAACATAAAGCTAAAACGATCTACAACGATTTAGGGTTTTCACCGCATAATCGGAACATCCTACTCGTGATTGAGCCTAGCAGCCACGCACGGTGTCAACAAACCAACCCTATATAAGGCCTAAAAACCAACATGAAGTTGGTCCCCGGAACATCTTATCTAGGGTTAGCAAACTGCACCCTACGTGCCACCGGATCCTTCAACCCGTTTGCAAGGCCTAACTATGCAGATATTAAACTAATCCTTGAAGAACAAGGAACAATCATAACGGATCGGATCTACTAAATAATGATCAAGCAAGGTGCCGCCCTTACACCTAAGAAAGGTGTAAGGACGGCTAGACATCTAAGGGTTGCATGAACGAAAGCATGTAGCAAGGTAAAACGATGCTAACCCTAGCACATCTATGATAACTACGTTGCTCGCCATCAAAAAGGCTTCAGCACGAGCAACGCATGAACAACGAATAAACGTATACTGCCTAGATCGCAAGATGCGATCTAGGCAGCATGATGCTTACCCGGAAGAAACCCTCAAAACAAGGGGTCGGCGATGCGCCAAGATTGGTTTGTGATGAACGTGATTGTTGTTTCTCTCGATAACCCTAGATACATATTTATAGTCCGTAGACTTTCTAACGTGGGAATAATCCCAGCCGTGCACGAGTCAAGTTTTATCTAACCGACACGTATCCTACTATATTTACAGATACAAGGGCAAACTGCCCAATCTTCATGTATAAGGCCGGTTCACGTATTTCTTCTATGTATATTCTTCAAGCCCAATCCTGATCGCGGCCCACCTCTGACTCGGTCAAATTCTGGTGATAACAATATCATAATTTACTGTTATTCATTGATATATTTCATATTTAGAGGTGATACTTATGTTATTTCATTTATTTTGCATGTTTCATGATTATTGGAGAATCGCGCACCGGAGTCAGGATTCTGCTGGAAAAAGCACCGTCAGAATGCAATATTTTGGAAGATCAACAATTGACGGAAATTACACGGAAAATCTTATTTTTCCAGAAGACAGAGATAGCCAAAAGGAGGAGCCGAGGAGGGCCCATGGGCCCTCCCATAGGCCGGCGCGGGCCCAGGCCTGGCCGCGCCGCCTTGTGGGGAGGGGGCCACAGCCCCCTCTGGTCGCCTCTCCTTCGCGTACTTCTTCGTCCCGAAAACCTAAGCTCCAGAGGATAGTCGAGAAGAGTCACAGCTGCCTCTGCGGGGCGGAAAACACCAGAGAGAAAAGAGCTCTCCGGCAGGCTGAAATCTGCCGGGGAAATTCCCTCCTGGAGGGGAAAATCGACGCCATCGTCACCGTCATCGAGCTGGACATCATTGGGATCATCATCACCATCATATCCATCATCATCACCGCCATCTCCACCGCTGCACCTCGTCACCGCTGTAACATCTAGGGTTGAATCTTGATTGTTTGATAGGGGAAACTCTCCCGGTATTGATTTCTACTTGTTGTTGATGCTATTGAGTGAAACCATTGAACCAAGGTTTATGTTCAGATTGTTATTCATCATCATATCACCTCTGATCATGTTCCATATGATGTCTCGTGAGTAGTTCGTTTAGTTCTTGAGGACATGGGTGAAGTCTAAAAGTTAGTAGTGAATTATGTTGGGTAATATTCAATGGTTTGATATTTAAGTTGTGGTGCTATTCTTGTAGTGGTATCATGTGAACGTCGACTACATGATACTTCACCTTTATGGGCCTAGGGGAATACATCTTGTATTCGTTTGCCAATTGTGGGGTTACCGGAGTGACAGAAACCTGAACCCCCGTTGGTATATCGATGCAGGAGGGATAGCAGGATCTCAGAGTTTAAGGTTGTGGTTAGATTTATCTTAATTACTTTCTTGTAGTTGCGGATGCTTGCAAGGGGTATAATCACAAGTATGTATTAGTCCTAGGAAGGGCGGTGCATTAGCATAGGTTCACCCACACAACACTTATCAAAACAATGAAGATTAATCAGCTATATGAAGCGAAAGCACTAGACTAAATTCCCGTGTGTCCTCAAGAACGTTTGGTCATTATAAGTAAACAAACCGGCTTGTCCTTTGTGTAAAAAGGATTGGGCCACTCGGTGCAATTTTTTCTCGCATTTTACTTACTCGTACTTTATTTATCTGCTATATCAAAACCCCCTGAATAACTGTCTATGAGCATTTACAGTGAATCCTTCATCGAAACTGCTTGTCACTCTTATTTATCGAAAGTACTACGATACACCCCCTATACTTGTGGGTCATCAAGACTATTTTCTGGCGCCGTTGCCGGGGAGTGAAGCGCTATTGGTAAGTGGAATTGGTAAGGGAAACTTTTACTGTTTGTGCTGATTTTATTTCTGCATGCTGCTATAATTCATTATGGAGATATCTTCACTTGAATTTTTATTTGGAAAATCTACTACTAATGCAAAGGTATTGGATGAGGCGCCAGGTGAGAAAGAGGTTCCATACAAAATACCTATGAAAATTATTGAACGTGTTGTGGATAACCGCTATGAAGGGGATGGAACTGTCCATCCTGGAGATCATTTACTGTTCTTACATGAGTTATGCGGTTTTTCAAGTGTGCAGGTATTGCTATGGATGAAGTTAGGAAGAAACTATTCTCTATATCGCTGTCTGGTAAAGCGGCGCAGTGGTATAAACTGCTGAAGAATGGGGATTCTCTTGATTGGAATGATATTGTGCCTCTATTTTATTCTAAATTCTATCCTCCGAGTGAAATTCACAAAGACCGGAACCGCATATATAATTTCTGGCCTCATGATGGAGAGATTATTGCCCGAGCATGGGGGAGATTGAAGTCTTTAATGCTCAAATGCCCCATTCATGAGCTTCCTGGTAATATTATCATTGATAATTTCTATGCAAGACTTTCTTTTCAAGATAAGACCTTGCTGGATACTTCTTGTTCTGGATCATTTACACGCAACAAAGAAGAGTTTAAGAGGGGCCTTCTTGATCGGATTCAGGAGAATACTGAAGGATGGGAGAACGACAAAGATAGAGAGTCAGGTATAAATTATGATTATAAATGCATTGAAGCTTTTATGGATACTGATAAATTCCGTAATATGACTGTTACTTATGGTCTTGATTCCCAAGTCGTTGCAAATCTTTATAAAGCTTTTGCCTCTCATTTTGAACTGCCTAGGAAGAATTTTGATAAGTATCATGAACCGTATAAAGATAAAATTGATTCATCTATAAATAAATGTGTTGTAATTGAAACTATTGATCATATTCTTCCTGAAGCTTATATTGGAAAAACTCCTTTCCCTGCTAAAATGAAGGAGTATTCTGTTATAAATAGTGCGGTTAATAAAAGTGCAAAGAAACCTATAGAACCTGAAGAGCAAATAAAGGTTGAACCTGCTATTGCAATAGTTAAAGATCTTGTGACTGAAAATGTGGAAGATGATCATATTATTTTCTGTGAAGATGCTTCTAATATTGTTTCGCATCCTAATAAGTCTAGGAAAACTAGTGTTCCTATGCTCTCTGTTAGAATTGGCGATCATTGTTATTATGGTTTATGCGATATTGGTGCAAGTATTAGTGCTATTCCTTATGAGCTTTACACGGAGATTATGCATGAAATTGGTTATTGTGAACTTGAAGATATTGATGTGGTTATTCGGCTAGCTAATAGAGAAACTATCTCTCCAATTGGTATTGTTCGAGATGTGGAAGTTCTATGTGGTAAGATTAAATATCCTGCTGACTTTTTGGTACTTGGTTCTGCTGCTAGTAAGTCTTGTCCTATTATTTTTGGTAGACCTTTTCTAAATACTTGTGGAGCTGTTATAGATTGCAAGAAAGAGAAAATTGTGACTAAATTTGCTGGTGAATCTTATGAGTTTAATTTCTCCAAATTTGCCAAAACTCCTTATAAAGCTGATTTGCCTAATAATGATTTTAGAGTTGAACAGTGTGCATCTATTGCTCTTGCTCCTAATAATCCTTTGCAGCAACATTTGGAGGATAGTGAGAGTGAAGTCTTTAGGGAAGAAAAAAATGAGCTTGATGAAATTTTCCTTCGTCAACCTATTCTTAAGCATGATTTACCGGTTGAAGTCCTAGGTACAACACCACCACCAAAGGAAGATCCTGTTTTTGATTTAAAACCATTGCCTGATAATCTTGAATATGCTCATATTGATGATAAGAAAATATATCCTGTTATTATTAGTTCTAAGCTTTCAGAGTTCGAGGAAGAAAGGTTATTGGAAATATTGAAAAAACACCGAGGAGCTATTGGCTACACTCTTGGTGACTTGAAGGGGATTTCTCCCTCTATTTGCCAACATGCCATTAATATGGAAGATGATGCAAAGCCTGTTGTTGAACATCAGCGTCGTATAATTCCTAAGGTGAAGGATGTGGTAAGGAATGAGGTATTAAAACTTCTTGAAGCTGGTATTATATATCCTATTGCTGATAGTAGATGGGTTAGTCCTGTACATTGTGTTCCTAAGAAAGGAGGAATGACTGTTGTACCTAATGATAATGATGAGCTCATACCTCAAAGAGTAGTTGTAGGGTATAGAATGTGCATTGATTATCGAAAAGTTAATAAGGTTACTAAGAAAGATCATTACCCTTTACCTTTTATTGATCAAATGTTAGAAAGGTTGTCTAAAAATACTCATTTTTGCTTTCTTGATGGTTATTCTGGGTTTTCACAAATTGCTGTTAAAACTAAAGATCAAGAGAAAACCACTTTCACTTGCCCTATGGAACTTATGCTTATAGATGCATGCCTTTTGGTTTATGTAATGCTCCTGCTACTTTTCAAAGATGCATGTCTGCTATTTTTCATGGCTTTTGTGAGAATATTGTAGAGGTATTCATGGATGATTTTTCTGTCTATGGGAATTCTTTTGATAATTGCTTGCGAAACCTTGATAAAGTTTTGCAGAGATGTGAAGAAACTAACCTTGTTCTTAAATGGGAGAAATGCCACTTTATGGTTAATGAAGGAATTGTATTGGGACATAAAATTTCCGAGAGAGGCATTGAAGTTGATAGAGCTAAAGTTGAAGCAATTGAGAAGATTCCCTATCCTAGGGATGTTAAAGGTATTCGTAGTGTTCTTGGTCATGGTGGGTTTTATAGGAGATTTATTAAAGATTTCTCCAAGATTTCAAAACCTCTTACTAATCTTCTTCAAAAAGATGTACCTTTTGTTTTTGATGATGATTGTAAGGAAGCTTTTGAAACTCTAAAGAAAGCATTAACAACTGCTCCTATAGTTGAACCTCCTGATTGGAACTTACCTTTTGAAATTATGTGTGATGCGAGTGATTTTGTTGTAGGTGCTATTCTTGGACATCGAGTAGATAAAAAATTGAATGTTATTCATTATGCTAGCAAAACACTTAATGCTGCTCAAAGAAATTATGCTACAACCGAAAAAGAATTGTTAGCTGTAGTCTTTGCTTGTGACAAGTTTAGATCCTATATTGTTGATTCAAAAGTTACAATCCATACTGATCATGCTGCAATTAGGTACCTAATGCAAAAGAAAGATGCTAAGCCAAGGCTTATTAGATGGGTGCTTTTGTTGCAAGAATTTGATTTGCATATTATAGATAGGAAAGGTGCTGATAATCCTGTTGCTGATAATTTGTCTAGATTGGAAAATATTGCTTATGATCCTGTTCCTGTTAATGATAGTTTTCCAAATGAACAATTGGCTGTAATAAAGGTGAGCTCGCGAGATAGTCCTTGGTATGCTGATTATGCTAACTTTATTGTTTCCAAGTACTTGCCTCCAACCTTTTCCGCCCAGCAAAGGAGGAAATTCTTTTATGACTTAAGGCATTATTTTTGGGATGACCCACACTTATATAAAGAAGGAGTGGATGGTATTCTGCGAAAATGTGTTCCTGAATATGAACAACAAGAGATATTGAGTAAGTGTCATGGTAGTGCCTATGGAGGACATCACGCCGGAGATAGAACCGCGCAAAACGTTCTACAATCAGGTTTTTATTGGCCAACTCTCTTCAAAGATGCAAGAAAGTTTATTTTATCTTGTGATGAATGTCAAAGGGTTGGTAGTATCTCCAGACGCAATGAAATGCCTATGAATTATACTCTTGTTATTTAACCATTCGATTGTTGGGATTTGACTTCATGGGTCCTTTCCCTTCTTCAGAAGGTAACACTCATATACTTGTCGCTGTTGATTATGTTACTAAATGGGTGGAAGCCATACCCACAAAAAGTGCTGATGGTGAGACCTCTTTAAGAATGCTTTTAGATATTATTTTTCCTAGATTTGGAGTTCCTAGATATCTTATGACTGATGGAGGTTCTCATTTTATTCATGGTGGTTTTAGAAAAACTCTTGCTAAATATGGTATTAATCATAGAATTGCTTCCGCTTATCATCTTCAAACTAGTGGCCAAGTAGAACTATCAAATAGAGAGATTAAATCTATCTTGCAAAAGACTGTTAATAAATCTAGAAAGAACTGGGCTAGTAAATTGAAGGAAGCACTATGGGCTTATAGAACTGCTTACAAAAATCCCATGGGTATGTCACCTTATAAAATGGTTTATGGGAAAGCTTGTCATTTACCTTTAGAACTAGAGCACAAAGCTTATTGGGCTGTAAGAGAACTAAATAAAGATCCTAAACTTGCCGGTAAGAAGAGATTGCTACAATTGAGTTCTCTAGATGAATGGAGAAGTGAAGCTTGTGAAAATGCTAAACTCTTTAAAGATAAAATTAAGAAATGGCATGATAGAAGAATTATCAAAAGAGAATTTAATGTTGGGGATAAAGTCCTATTGTATCGGTCTCGTCTCAGATTTTTTGCGGGGAAAGTACTCTCAAAATGGGAAGGGCCATATGTCATTGTGGAGGTGTATCATTCAGGAGCAATTAAAATTAGTTCTCTGCAAGGCGATGCCACACAAGTGGTGAATGGACGCTCAAGCATTATATCTCTGGAGATTCTTATAATGAAGATGTTGATGTTATTTGAGTGGTGACTCCGGAAGCTTTCATCAAAGGTCAAATTGACAGTTTGTAGAGTTCGACTTTGAATAGGTAACAATACTGGCAATAAAAAGTCCGCGTTTAACTTTCCGAACAATGTTTTTGCTATTTTTGGCAAATATGAAAAATTACGAGATCGAAACGGAGTGGAGGAGACGCACGAGCCTGGCCGCGCCGCCCTATGAGGAGGGCCCCTCGTTGCCCCTCTCCGACTCTGGTTCGACCTGGTATTTTCCTTCTGTCGTAAAAATTTCTTCTATATAATCCCCCGGACCCCTGGAGGTCCGTATATCGTTTTCTCGACGTGTCTTGTTTCGAGCTGTTTTCTGTCAGGATCTGTCTTTGATCTAGAAGCACCATGGTCTCCAACAACAAGGGCAAGGGGCTTTCGGATGAAGATATTGAAGATCCCGAGTGGAAAGAGGTGGATGAGAGTGTCAAGGAAGAAGATGAAGAAGAAGTGGAGGAAGACTCGCGTGCATACTCGCGTGCCACCGTCACAAGCATCGAGGTGGTGGAAAACCCCTTCAGTACCAAGAAGAGCGCAAGAATTCGCACCGGAGGAAAAGTTCCACGTCACTACCTATCTCCAAAGACATCTCCTCCAGTCACCTACAACCCCTTCCGCAATCTAATTTACAATAGTCAAACTGAAAGGATTCCCAAGGCAGTATTGCCTAGCAATTGGGATATAGATCGTTCTAACACTGCAGGAAGGATGAAGCCTGAAGCTGAAGAGTGGGGAAACAACTCTAAGAGTTGGGACTCGCCGTCGGACATACTTCTTAACCGCGTCGAGCACAATTCGGAGATGATCCGCAACCTCACGTACGAGATTGATGAGCTAAAGGAGCTTGTTAAGAAGCTTATCAAGAATTTATCACCACCACCGCCGAAGGAGTAATTCATCATCGGTACTGGCACCCCCTTGGTTTGTTCCAAGCTTGGGGGGTGCCGCGGTATCACATCATCACTATCTTTTACTTTTCACTATCAAGTAGTGTCATATCATGAGTAGGGAAGTTATCATATAAGATGGGTTGCAGTGTGGAAGTATCTCTCTTTAGTTGGTTGTCTATGTATCCCTTGGTGTGAGTTATCGTTATGGAATATTAATGAGAAGTCCTATCATTTACATATTGCACATCTTATTTTAGTTTGCAATCTCTGTTATATGATTGATCTTGTTGTTAGTATTGGTATCACTTTGGGAGCATTGAGTAAATCTATTTGGTTTTGGCAAACTTAGCATTGGTCAATAGCAACAACACTTTGAGGTTTAAGTAGAAAAGAGAAATACATGTAGATATGTTGTTTCATTATCTTTCTTTCTTGTTAGCTCTTAGCTTATTATTCTGAAGTTATAATTGTTTGTGCTTACAAGGAAGATGCATGATTGTTTCCATCACATGTATATTTGTTTGTTTCCCTCAACTCTTATGCTTGCTAATCAACCTTGCTAGCCAAAGACCTGTACTGAGAGGGAATGCTTCTCGTGCATCCAAACTTTAACCCAAACCTATGCCATCAGTGTCCACCATAACTAACTACTATGTGGTATTTCCTGCCATTCCAAGTAAATACTTCATGTGCTACCTTTAAACAATTCAAAATTTATCATCCCTTATTTGTGTCAATGTTTTATAGCTCATGAGGAAGTATGTGGTGTTTTTATCTTTCAATCTTGTTGGGCAACTTTCACTAATGGACTAGTGGCTTCATCCGCTTATCCAATAATTTTGCAAAAAGAGCTGGCAATGGGGTTCCCAGCCCCAATTAATTAACCTTCATTAATAATTCTCTAGACACTCCTCCATGGTATGAGATTGTTGGAAGGCACCCGAGGATTCGGTTAGTCATGGTTTGAGAAAGCAAAGGTTGGGAGGAGTGTCATCTCTAAATAAAACTAAAATAAATAGACACTCCTTCATGGTATGTGAACGATTGGGAGGCACCCGAGGATTCGGTTAGCCATGGCTTGTGAAAGCAAAAGGTTGGAAGGAGTGTCATCCATAAATCAAAATTATGGGAGCCGCTCTTCGAGAGTCTGCCTGGCAAGGGGGTTAGAGTACCCGCTACCATTCGTTGACAACAACAAACACCTCTCAAAATTTTACTTTTATGTTCCCTATATGATTGATACGTCCAATTTGCATCACTATTTTATATCATAATTTGCTGTTATTCATTGATATATTTCATATTTGGACACAATACTTATGTTATTTCATCTATTTTGCATGTTTCATCATTATTGGAGGATCAAGCACCGGAGCCAGGATTCTGCTGGAAAAAGCACCGTCAGAACGCAATATTTCGGAAGATCAACTGTGGAAGGAAATTATACCAAAAATCCTATTTTTCAAGATGACGAAGGAAGCCAGAAGGAGGAGCTGAGAAGGCCCAAGGTGGGGCCAGACCACAGGCCGGCGCGGCCCATGGCCTGGCCGCGCCACCATGTAGTGTGGGGGCCCCACAGCCCCTTTCGCCTCCTTTTCTTCGCGAAACCCTTCGTCCCGAAGACCTAAGCCAGAGAGGGTACCTCACGAAGAGTTACAGCCGCCTCTGCGGGGCGGAGAACACCAGAGAGAAAAGAGCTCTCCGGCGGGCAGGAATCCGCCGGGGAAATTCCCTCCCGGAGGGGGAAATCGACGCCATCGTCACCGTCATCGAGCTGGACATCATCTCCATCACCATCATCATCATCTCCACCATCATCACCGCCGTCTCCACCGCTGGACACCGTCACCGCCGTAGCAATTTGGGTTTGATCTTGATTGTTTGATAGGGGAAACTCTCCCGGTATCGATTTCTACTTGTTGTTGATGCTATTGAGTGAAACCATTGAACCAAGTTTATGTTCAGATTGTTATTCATCATCATATCACCTCTGATCATGTTCCATATGATGTCTCGTGAGTAGTTCGTTTAGTTCTTGAGGACATGGGTGAAGTCTAAATGTTAGTAGTGAACTATGGTTGAGTAATATTCAATGCTATGATATTTAAGTTGTGGTGTTATTCTTCTAGTGGTGTCATGTGAACGTCGACTACATGACACTTCACCTTTATGGGCCTAGGGGAATGCATCTTGTACTCGTTTGCCAATTGCGGGGTTGCCGGAGTGACAGAAACCTAAACCCCCGTTGGTATATCGATGCAGGAGGGATAGCAGGATCTCAGAGTTTAAGGCTGTGGTTAGATTTATTCTTAATTACTTTCTTGTAGTTGCGGATGCTTGCAAGGGGTATAATCACAAGTATGTATTAGTCCTAGGAAGGGCGGTACATTAGCATAGGTTCACCCACACAACACTTATCATAACAATGAAGATTATTTAGCCGTATGTAGCGAAAGCACTAGACTAAAATCCCGTGTGTCCTCGAGAACGTTTGGTCATTATAAGTAAACAACCCGGCTTGTCCTTGGTGCTAAAAAGGATTGGGCCACTCGCTGCAATTGTTACTCTCGCACTTTACTTACTCGTACTTTATTCAACTGTTACATCAAAACCCCCTGAATACTTGTCTGTGAGCATTTACAGTGAATCCTTCATCGAAACTGCTTGTCAACACCTTCTGCTCCTCGTTGGGATCGACATTCTTTCTTATCGAAAATACTACGATACACCCCCTATACTTGTGGGTCATCAAGACTATTTTCTGGCGCCGTTTCCGGGGAGTGAAGCGCTATTGGTAAGTGGAATTGGTAAGGAAAACCTTTACTGTTTGTGCTGATTTTATTTCTGCCTGCTGCTATAAGTCATTATGGAGAGATCTTCTCTTCAATTTCTATTTGGGAAATCTACTACTACTGCAACGGTAGTGGATGAGGCGCCAGGTGAGGAAGTGATACCATATAAAATACCTATGAAAATTACTGAACGTGTTATGGATAACCGCTATGAAGGGGATGGAACTGTCCACCCTGGAGATCATTTATTGTTCTTACATGAATTATGCGGTTTATTCAAGTGTGCAGGTATTGCTATGGATGAAGTGAGGAAGAAACTATTCTCTATATCGCTGTCTGGTAAGGCGGCGCATTGGTATAAATTACTGGATAATGGGGATTCTCTTGAATGGAATGATATTGTACCCCGGTTTTATTCTAAGTTCTATCCTCCAAGTGAAATTCACAAGGATCGGAATCGCATATATAATTTTTGGCCTCATGATGGAGAGAGTATTGCCCAAGCTTAGGGGAGATTGAAGATTTTAATGCTCAAATGCCCCATTCATGAGCTTCCTGGTAATGTTATTATTGATAATTTCTATGCAAGACTTTCTTTTCAAGACAAGACCTTGCTGGATACTTCCTATTCTGGATCATTTACACGCAACAAAGAAGAGTTTAAAAGAGACCTTCTTGATCGGATCCAAGAAAATACTGAAGGTTGGGAGAACGACAAGGATAGAGAATCAGGTATAATTTATGATTATAAATGCATTGAAGCTTTTATGGATACTGATAAATTTCGTAATATGAGTGCTACATATGGTCTTGATTCTCAAGTTGCTGCAAATCTTTATAAAGCTTTTGCCTCTCATTATGAATTGCCTAAGAAGAATTTTGATAAGTATCATGAACCGTATAAAGATAAAATTGATTCATCTATTAATAAATGCGTTGTAGTTGAAACTGCTGATCATGTTATTCCTGAAGCTTATATTGAAAAAACTCCTTTCCCTGCTAAAATGAAGGAGTACTCTGTTATAAATAGTGCGGTTCATAAAAGTGAAAAGAAACCTGTAGAACCTGAAGAACAAATAAAAGTTGAACCTGCTGTTGCAATAATTAAAGATCTTGTGACTGAAAATGTGGTGGATGGTCATATTATTTTCTGTGAAGATGCTTCTAATATTGTTTCACATCCTAATAAACCCAAACAAGTTAGTGTTCCTATGCTATCTGTTAAAATTGGTGATCATTGCTATTATGGATTATGTGATATTGGTGCAAGTGTTAGTGCTATTCCTTATGAGCTTTACACGGAGATTATGCACGAAATTGATTCTTGTGAACTTGAAGATATTGATGTGGTTATTCAGCTGGCTAATAGAGAAACTATTTCTCCAATTGGTATTGTTCGAGATGTGGAAGTTTTATGCGGTAAGATTAAATATCCTGCTGACTTTTTGGTACTTGGTTCTCTTTGCTAGTGATTATTGTCCTATTATTTTTGGTAGACCTTTTCTAAATACTTGTGGAGCTATTATAGACTGCAAGAAAGAGAAAATTTTGACTAAATTTGCTGGTGAATCTTATGAGTTTAACTTCTCTAAATTTACCAAAACTCCTTATAAAGCTGATTTGCCTAGTGATGATTTTAAAATGGAGCAGTGTGCATCTATTGTTCTTGTTCCTAATAATCCTTTGCAGCAACATTTGGAGGATAGCGAGAGTGAAGTTTTTAGGAAAGAAAGAGATGAGCTTGAGGAGATTTTTCTTCGCCAACCTATTCTTAAGCATGATTTACCGGTGGAAGATCTGGGTACAACACCGCCACCAAAGGAAGATCCTGTCTTTGATTTAAAACCATTGCCTGATAATCTTAAATATGCTCATATTGATGATAAGAAAATATATCCTGTTATTATTAGTTCTAAGCTTACAGAGTTTGAAGAAGAAAGGCTATTGGAAATATTGAAGAAACACCGAGGCGCTATTGGCTACACTCTTGATGATTTGAAGGGGATTTCTCCTTCTATTTGCCAACATGCTATTAATATGGAAGATGATGCAAAGCCTGTTGTTGAACATCAGCGTCGTCTAATTCCGAAGATGAAGGAAGTGGTAAGGAATGAGGTATTAAAACTTCTTGAAGCTGGTATTATATATCCTATTGCTGATAGTAGATGGGTTAGTCCTGTGCATTGCGTTCCCAAGAAAGGAGGAATGATCATTGTGCCTAATGATAATGATGAGCTCATCCCTCAAAGAGTAGTTGTAGGGTATAGAATGTGCATTGATTTTCGAAAAGTTAATAAAGTTACTAAGAAAGATCATTACCCTTTACCATTTATTGATCAAATGCTAGAAAGATTGTCTAAAAATACTCATTTTTGCTTTCTTGATGGTTATTCTGGGTTTTCACAAATTGCTGTTAAAACTAAAGATCAAGAGAAAACCACTTTTACTTGTCCCTATGGAACTTATGCTTATAGACGTATGCCTTTTGGTTTATGTAATGCTCCTGCTACTTTTCAAAGATGCATGTCTGCTATTTTTCATGGTTTTTGCGAGAGTATTGTAGAGGTATTCATGGATGATTTTTCCGTCTATGGGAATTCTTTTGATAGTTGCTTGCGAAACCTTGATAAAGTTTTGCAGAGATGTGAAGAAACTAACCTTGTTCTTAATTGGGAGAAATGCCACTTTATGGTTAATGAAGGAATTGTATTGGGACATAAAATTTCCGAGAGAGGTATTGAAGTTGATAGAGCTAAAGTTGAAGCAATTGAGAAGATGCCCTATCCGAGGGATGTTAAAGGTATTCGTAGTGTTCTTGGTCATGCTGGGTTTTATAGGAGATTTATTAAAGATTTCTCCAAGATTTCAAAGCCCCTTACTAATCTTCTTCAAAAAGACGTACCTTTTGTTTTTGATGATGATTGTAAGGAAGCTTTTGAAACTCTAAAGAAAGCCTTAACAACTGCTCCTGTAGTTGAACCTCCTGATTGGAATTTGCCTTTTGAAATTATGTGTGATGCTAGTGATTTTGCTGTAGGCGCTGTTCTTGGACAGCGAGTAGATAAAAAACTGAATGTTATTCATTATGCTAGTAAAACTCTTGATGCTGCTCAAAGAAATTATGCTACAACTGAAAAAGAATTATTAGCTGTAGTCTTTGCTTGTGATAAATTTAGATCTTATATTGTTGATTCAAAAGTTACGATTCATACTGATCATGCTGCAATTAGATACCTTATGACAAAGAAAGATGCTAAGCCGAGGCTTATTAGATGGGTACTTCTTTTGCAAGAATTCGATTTACATATTGTAGATAGGAAAGGTGCTGATAATCCTGTTGCTGATAATTTGTCTAGATTGGAAAATATTGCTTATGATCCTGTTCCTGTTAATGATAGTTTTCCAAATGAACAATTGGCTGTAATAAAGGTGAGCTCGCGAGACAGTCCTTGGTATGCTGATTATGCTAACTTTATTGTTTCCAAGTACTTGCCTCCAACCTTTTCAGCTCAGCAAAGGAGGAAATTCTTTTATGACTTGAGGCATTATTTCTGGGATGACCCACACTTATATAAAGAAGGAGTGGATGGTATTCTGCGAAGATGTGTTCCCGAATATGAACAACAGGAGATATTGAGTAAATGTCATGGTAGTGCTTATGGAGGACATCACGCCGGAGAAAGAACCGCTCAAAAGGTTCTACAATCAGGTTTTTATTGGCCAACTCTCTTCAAAGATGCAAGGAAGTTTATTTTATCTTGTGATGAATGCCAAAGGGTTGGTAATATCTCCAGACGCAATGAAATGCCTATGAATTATACTCTTGTTATTGAACCGTTCGATTGTTGGGGATTTGACTTCATGGGACCTTTTCCCTCTTCAGAAGGTAACACTCATATACTTGTTGCTGTTGATTATGTTACTAAATGGGTGGAAGCCATACCTACAAAAAGTGCTGATAGTGAGACCTCTTTAAGAATGCTTTTAGATATTATTTTTCCTAGATTTGGAGTGCCTAGATATATTATGACTGATGGAGGTTCTCATTTTATTCATGGAGGTTTTAGAAAAACTCTTGCTAGATATGGTATTAATCATAGAATTGCTTCCGCTTATCATCCTCAAACTAGTGGGCAAGTAGAATTATCAAATAGAGAGATTAAATCTATCTTGCAAAAGATTGTTAATAAAACTAGAAAGAATTGGGCTAGTAAATTGAAGGATGCACTATGGGCTTATAGAACTGCTTATAAAAATCCCATGGGAATGTCACCTTATAAAATGGTTTATGGGAAAGCCTGTCATTTACCTTTAGAACTAGAGCACAAAGCTTATTGGGCTGTTAGAGAATTAAATAAAGATCCTAAACTTGCCGGTAATAAGAGGTTGTTGCAATTGAGTTCTTTAGATGAATGGAGAAGTGAAGCTTATGAAAATGCTAAACTCTTTAAAGAAAAAGTTAAAAAATGGCATGATAGAAGGATTATCAAAAGAGAATTTAATATTGGGGATAAAGTCCTATTGTATCGGTCTCGTCTCAGATTCTTTGCAGGGAAATTACTCTCGAAATGGGAAGGACCATATGTTGTCGAGGAGGTGTATCGTTCAGGAGCAATCAAAATTAGCTCTCTCCAAGGCAATGCCACGCAAGTGGTGAATGGACAAAGACTCAAGCATTATATCTCAGGTGATTCCTATAATGTTGATGTTGATATTATTCGAGTGGAAACGCCGGAGGCTTTCATCAAAGGGCAAATTGACAGTCCGCCAGAACTCGACTTTGAATAGGTAACAGTACTGGTAATGAAAAGTACGCGATTTACTTTCCAAACAATATTTTTGCTGTTTTTGGAAAATATGAAAAATTACGAGATCGAAACGGAGTGGAAAAGACGCACGAGGGGGTGCCACCATAGGCCGGCGCGACCTGACCTGGGCCCGCGCCGACCTATGGTCTGGCCGCCTCGTCGCCCCTTTCTGACTCTGGTTCGATCTGGTACTTTCCTTTTGTTGTGAAATTTTTTGCTATATAATCCCCCGGACCCCTGGAGGTCCGTATATTGTTTTCTCGACGTGTTTTATTTCGAGCTGTTTCTGCCAGGATCTGTTTTCGGTCTAGAAGCACCATGGCCTCCAACAACAAGGGCAAGGGGCTTTCGGAGGAAGAAGTGAAGAGGGTACCATCAAGACAAGAGCAGCAAGCCGTTGGGAGCAAGCAAATCTTGGTGGGATCTGTTGAGACTCGACGTTCTTTTTCTCATAACTTGCAGGGACCTTTACCACCCGCTCTTAGCCTCGACTCCTTCCCTGTGTTGGAAGAAGCTCTACGGACTACCGATGAGTTTTGTGATCAATATCGGGCTCTGAGAAGAGAAGTGGAGATACTCCAGGAGGAGAATTGCCGTCTCCGAAGAATGCTGGAATACCACTCGATTCACATCACAAGGTCATCATCGCCAACTTCAGATAACAATGAATCTCTTCGAGTCTTAGTGCAGAATTGCCAAGCTGAGAAACTGAAGCTGAAGGAGATCTGTAAGAAGCGCGGGAGGAGTTCATCACCACCATCGCCGCAGGAGTAATTCATCATCGGTATTGGCATCCCCTTGGTTTGTTCCAAGCTTGGGGGAGTGCCGCGGTATCACATCATCACTACCTTTTACTTTTTATTGTCAAGTAGTGTCATATCATGCGTAGGGAAGTTATCATATAAGATGGGTTGCAGTTTGGAAGTATCTCTCCTTTAGTTGGTTATCTATGTATCCCTTGGTGTGAGTTATCGTTATGGAATATTAATGAGAAGTCTTATCATTTACATATTGCACATCTTATTTTAGTTTGCAATCTCTATTATATGATTTACCTTGTTGTTAGTATTGGTATCACTTTGGGAGCATTGAATAAATCTATTTGGTTTTGGCAAACTTAGCATTGGTCAATAGCAACAACACTTTGAGGTTTAAGTAGAAAAGAGAAATACATGTAGTTGTTTCATTGTCTTTCTTTCTTGTTAGCTCATAGCTTATTATTCTGAAGTTAAAATTGTTTGTGCTTACAAGGAAGATGCATGATTGTTTCTATCACATGTATATTGGTTTGTTTCCCTCAACTCTTATGCTTGCTAATTAACCTTGCTAGCCAAAAACCTGTACTGAGAGGGAATACTTCTCGTGCATCCAAACCTTAGCCCAAACCTATGTCATTTGTGTCCACCATACCTACCTACTACATGGTATTTTCTGCCATTCCAAGTAAATACTTCATGTGCTACCTTTAAGCAATTCAAAACTTAGTATCTCTTATTTGTGTCAATGTTTTATAGCTCATGAGGAAGTATGTGGTGTTTTATCTTTCAATCTTGTTGGGCAACTTTCACCAATGGACTAGCGGCTTCATCCGCTTATCCAATAATTTTGCAAAAAGAGCTGGCAATGGGATTCCCAGTCCCAAATTAATTAAACTAAATAGACACTCCTCCATGGTGTGTGATTGATGGACGGCACCCGAAGAATTCGGTTAGCCATGGCTTGTGTAAGCAAAGGTTGGGGGGAGTGTCATCATCATAATAAAACCAAAATAAAAAGGCACTCCTTCATGGTATGAGATTGTTGGCAGGCACCTGAGGATTCGGTTAGCCATGGTTTGTGAAAGAAAGGTTGGAAGGAGTGCCACATAAAATGAAATTAATATGGGAGCCGCTCTTTGAAGGTTGTCTGGCAAGGGGGTTAGAGTACCCGCTACCAGTCGTTGACAACAACAAACACCTCTCAAAATATTACTTTTATTATCTCTATATGATTTCAAAACTGAAAAAGCTCTAGCACATGATTTAATCCCTGCTTCCCTCTGCGAAGGGTCTGTCTTTTACTATATGTTGAGTCAGTAAACCTATTTACCTCCATCTCAAGCAAGCATTTGAGTAGTTGTGATCAAACCATTATATTGTGATTTGCTTTATCATGTCTTTTACTTTTCCTTGTTTAGTTCAAGTTTTATCTGAATGAATATAGCTTTGCAAGTTATCAATGATCATGAGAAGACCATTATGATTGAGTATGCAAGTTGTGCCTTATAAACTTCAACATGAGAGCGCTGCTCAATGAGATAAATATAATCTGTTAATTGTTCTCTGACCAAGAACAAAGTTTGCCATCACCAACTATGATTTCTTATGCACCTTTATTTGTGATTACTTTATACTTGTTTCAAGTTGAGTTATATGAGGAAGTTGTTTACTAGAATGTCTTGTGTGAATGAATATGATGCTTCTTGTCCGTATTTTATTTATCGACTCTTCACTCCATAAACATGTGGTCCTGTTTACTGAGTTCAGTTTCGCTTGGGGACAAGCGAAGTCTAAGCTTGGGGGGAGTTGATACGTCCAATTTGCATCACTATTTTATATCATAATTTGCTGTTATTCATTGATATATTTCATATTTGGACACAATACTTATGTTATTTCATCTATTTTGCATGTTTCATCATTATTGGAGGATCAAGCACCGGAGCCAGGATTCTGCTGGAAAAAGCACCGTCAGAACGCAATATTTCGGAAGATCAACTGTGGAAGGAAATTATACCAAAAATCCTATTTTTCAAGATGACGAAGGAAGCCAGAAGGAGGAGCTGAGAAGGCCCAAGGTGGGACCAGACCACAGGCCGGCGCGGCCCATGGCCTGGCCGCGCCACCATGTGGTGTGGGGGCCCCACAGCCCCTTCCGCCTCCTTTTCTTCGTGAAACCCTTCGTCCCGAAGACCTAAGCCAGAGAGGGTACCTCACGAAGAGTTACAGCCGCCTCTGCGGGGCGGAGAACACCAGAGAGAAAAGAGCTCTCCGGCGGGCAGGAATCCGCCGGGGAAATTCCCTCCCGGAGGGGGAAATCGACGCCATCGTCACCGTCATCGAGCTGGACATCATCTCCATCACCATCATCATCATCTCCACCATCATCACCGCCGTCTCCACCGCTGGACACCGTCACCGCCGTAGCAATTTGGGTTTGATCTTGATTGTTTGATAGGGGAAACTCTCCCGGTATCGATTTCTACTTGTTGTTGATGCTATTGAGTGAAACCATTGAACCAAGTTTATGTTCAGATTGTTATTCATCATCATATCACCTCTGATCATGTTCCATATGATGTCTCGTGAGTAGTTCGTTTAGTTCTTGAGGACATGGGTGAAGTCTAAATGTTAGTAGTGAACTATGGTTGAGTAATATTCAATGCTATGATATTTAAGTTGTGGTGTTATTCTTCTAGTGGTGTCATGTGAATGTCGACTACATGACACTTCACCTTTATGGGCCTAGGGGAATGCATCTTGTACTCGTTTGCCAATTGCGGGGTTGCCGGAGTGACAGAAACCTAAACCCCCGTTGGTATATCGATGCAGGAGGGATAGCAGGATCTCAGAGTTTAAGGCTGTGGTTAGATTTATTCTTAATTACTTTCTTGTAGTTGCGGATGCTTGCAAGGGGTATAATCACAAGTATGTATTAGTCCTAGGAAGGGCGGTACATTAGCATAGGTTCACCCACACAACACTTATCATAACAATGAAGATTATTTAGCCGTATGTAGCGAAAGCACTAGGCTAAAATCCCGTGTGTCCTCGAGAACGTTTGGTCATTATAAGTAAACAACCCGGCTTGTCCTTTGTGCTAAAAAGGATTGGGCCACTCGCTGCAATTGTTACTCTCGCACTTTACTTACTCGTACTTTATTCAACTGTTACATCAAAACCCCCTGAATACTTGTCTGTGAGCATTTACAGTGAATCCTTCATCGAAACTGCTTGTCAACACCTTCTGCTCCTCGTTGGGATCGACATTCTTACTTATCGAAAATACTACGATACACCCCCTATACTTGTGGGTCATCCTGAAAAATCTCTAGCACATGATTTAATCCCTGCTTCCCTTTGCGAAGGGCCTATCTTTTACTTTATGTTGAGTCAGTAAACCTGTTTCCCTCCATCTTGAGCAAGCAATTGAGTAGTTGTGATCAAACCATTTTTATTGTGATCTGCTTAATCATGCCTTTTACTCTTCCTTGTTTAGTACAAGTTTTATCTGAATGAATATAGCTTTGAAAGTTATCATTGATTATGAGGAGATTATTATGATTGAGTATGCAAGGTTTGCCATATAAGCTTTAACATAAGAGCACTGCTCGATAGATAAGTACAATCTGTTAATTGTTCTCTGACCAAGAACGAAGTTTGCCATTACCAATTATGATTTCTTATGCACCTTTATTTGTGATAACCGTCTACTTGTTTCAAGTTGAATTATATGAGGAAGTTGTTCACTAGAATGTCTTGTGTGAATTAATATGATGCTTCTTGTCCGTATTTGGTTTATCAACTCTTCACTCCATAAACATGTGGTCTTGTTTACCGAGTTCAGTTTCGCTTGGGGACAAGCGAAGTCTAAGCTTGGGGGAGTTGATACGTCCATTTTGCATCACTATTTTATGTCATAATTTACTGTTATTCATTGATATATTTCATATTTAGAGGTGATACTTATGTTATTTCATCTATTTTGCATGTTTCATGATTATTGGAGAATCGCGCACCAGAGTCAGGATTTTGCTAGAAAAAGCACCGTCAGAATGCAAGATTTCGGAAGATCAACAATTGACGGAAATTACACGGAAAATCTTATTTTTCCAGAAGACGGAGATAGCCAAAAAGAGGAGCCGAGGAGGGCCACCATGGGCCCCCCAAAGGGCGGCGTGGGCCCAGGCCTGGCCGCGCCGCCTTGTGGGGAGGGGGCCCACAGCCCCCTCTGGCCGCCTCTCCTTCGCGTACTTCTTCGTCCCGAAAACCTAAGCTCCAGAGGATAGTCGAGAAGAGTCACAGCCGCCTCTGCGGGGCGGAAAACACCAGAGAGAAAAGAGCTCTCCGGCAGGCTGAAATCTGCCGGGGAAATTCCCTCCCGGAGGGGGAAATCAACACCATCGTCACCGTCATCGAGTTGGACATCATTGGGATCATCATATCCATCATCATCACCGCCATCTCCACCGCTGCACCTCGTCACCGCTGTAACATCTAGGGTTGAATCTTAATTGTTTGATAGGGGAAACTCTCCCGGTATTGATTTCTACTTGTTGTTGATGCTATTGAGTGAAACCATTGAACCAAGGTTTATGTTCAGATTGTTATTCATCATCATATCACCTCTGATCATGTTCCATATGATGTCTCGTGAGTAGTTCGTTTAGTTCTTGAGGACATGGGTGAAGTCTAAATGTTAGTAGTGAATTATATTGGGTAATATTCAATGGTTTGATATTTAAGTTGTGGTGCTATTCTTCTAGTGGTGTCATGTGAACGTCGACTACATGATACTTCACCTTTATGGGCCTAGGGGAATACATCTTGTATTCGTTTGCCAATTGCGGGGTTGCCGGAGTGACAGAAACCTGAACCCCCGTTGGTATATCGATGCAGGAGGGATAGCAGGATCTCAGAGTTTAAGGTTGTGGTTAGATTTATCTTAATTACTTTCTTGTAGTTGCGGATGCTTGCAAGGGGTATAATCACAAGTATGTATTAGTCCTAGGAAGGGCGGTGCATTAGCATAGGTTCACCCACACAACACTTATCAAAACAATGAAGATTAATCAGCTATATGAAGCGAAAGCACTAGACTAAATTCTCATGTGTCCTCAAGAACGTTTGGTCATTATAAGTAAACAAACCGGCTTGTCCTTTGTGCTAAAAAGGATTGGGCCACTCGCTGCAATTATTTCTCTCGCATTTTACTTACTCGTACTTTATTTATCTGCTATATCAAAACCCCCTGAATACTTGTCTGTGAGCATTTACAGTGAATCCTTCATCGAAACTGCTTGTCAACACCTTCTGCTCCTCGTTGGGTTCGACACTCTTATCTATCGAAAGTACTACGATACACCCCCTATACTTGTGGGTCATCAGTTTGCTAACAAAAAGATAATGACTAAACAACTGAATCATATAGCAAAGACTTTTCATGAATAGTGCTTTCAAGACAAGCATCAAAAAGTCTTGCATAAGAGTTAACTCATAAAGCAATAGATTCTTAATAGAAGGTTTTGAAGCAACACAAAGGAAGATTTAAGTTTCAGCAGTTGCTTTCACTTTCAACATGTATATCTCATGGATAATTGTCAACACAAAGTAATACGATGAGTGCAATAAGCAAGCATGTAAGAATCAATGCACACAGTTGACACAAGTGTTTGCTTCTAAGATAGAAAGAAGTAGGTAAACTGACTCAACATAAAGTAAAAAAAAGGCCCTTCGCAGAGGGAAGCAGGGACTAAATCATGTGCTAGAGCTTTTCTAGTTTTGAAATCATATAGAGAGCATAAAAGTAAAGTTTTGAGAGGTGTTTGTTGTTGTCAGCGAATGGTAGTGGGCACTCTAACTCCCTTGTCAAACAGACTTTCAAAGAGCGGCTCCCATGAAGGACGTTATCTCCACCAGCAAGGTAGATCATCCCTCTTCTCTTTTGTTTACACATGTACTTTAGTTTTATTTATGGATGACACTCCTCCCAACCTTTTTCTTTCACAAGCCATGGCTAACCGAATCCTCGGGTGCCTTCCAACGTTTCACATACCATGGAGGAGTGTCTATTTGCAAAATTAAGTTGCTTACTGATGAATCAGGGCAAAACATGTGAAGAGAATTAATAATGAAAGTTAATTAATTGGGGCTGGGAACCCCGTTGCCAGCTCTTTTTGCAAAATTATTGGATAAGCGGATGAAGCCACTAGTCCATTGGTGAAAGTCTGCCCAACAAGATTGAAAGATAAAACACCACATACTTCCCCATGAGCTATAAAACATTGACACAAATAAGAGATAATAACTTTTGAATTGTTTAAAGGTAGCACATGAAGTATTTACTTGACATGGCAGAAAAATACCACATAGTAGGTAGTTATAGTGGACACAAATGGCATAGGTTTTGGCTCAAGGTTTTGGATGCACGAGAAGCATTCCCTCTCAGTACAAGGCTTTGGCTAGCAAGGTTGTTTGAAGCAAACACAAGTATGAGCCGGTACAGCAAAACTTACATAAGAACATATTGCAAGCATTATAAGACTCTACACTGTCTTCCTTGTTGCTCAAACACTTTTACCAGAAATTATCTAGACCTTAGAGAGACCAATCATGCAAAACAAATTTCAACAAGCTCTACGGTAGTTCTCCACTAATAGGTTTAAACTACATGATGCAAGAGCTTAAACATGATCTACTTGAGAGCTCAAAACAATTGCCAAGTATCAAATTATTCAAGACAATATACCAATTACCACATGAAGCATTTTCTATTTCCAACCAAATAGCAATAAATGCAGCAGCTTTCAACTTTTGCCATGAACATTAAAAGTAAAACGAAGAACACCAGTGTTCATATGAAAAAGCGGAGCGTGTCTCTCTCCCACACAAGCATGTTAGGATCCGATTTTATTCAGAGAATGAAAATAACAAAATGAAAATAAAAACACACAGACGCTCCAAGTAAAGCACATAAGATGTGACGGAATAAAAATATAGTTTCACTAGAGGTGACCTGATAAGTTATTGATGAAGAAGGGGATGCCCAAGGCATCCCCAAGCTTAGATGCTTGAGTCTTCTTGAAATATGCAGGGATGAACCACGGGGGCATCCCCAAGCTTAGACTTTTCACTCTTCTTGATCATATTATATCATCCTCCTCTCTTGATCCTTGAAAACTTCCTTCACACCAAACTCAAAACAATCTCATTAGAGGGTTAGTGCATAATCAAAAATTCACATGTTCAGAAAGGACACAATCCTTCCCAACACTTCTGGACATTACCCAAGGTTACTGAAATTTAATGGAGCAAAGAAAACCCACTCAAACACAGTAAAAGAGGCAATGCGAAATAAAAGGCAGAATCTGTCAAAACAGAACAGTCCGTAAAGATGAATTTTTTCGAGGCACTTAACATGCTCAGATGGAAAATCTCAAATTGAATGAAAGTTGCGTACATATCTGTGGATTACTCATGATTTTTTTCAAGATTTTACGATTTTACTACAGAGAGAACAACGCAAAACCGTGATAGATAGAAATCTGTTTCTGTGCAGAAATCCAAATCAAATATCAACTTTCTATCAAAGATTTTACTTGGCACAACAATGCAACAAATTAAAGATACAAAGGTATTGCTACAGTAGTAACAAGAACTTTGACTCAAATATATAACAAAAATTGCAGAAATAAAATAATGGGTTGTCTCCCATAAGCGCTTTTCTTTAACGCCTTTCAGCAAGGCGCAGAAAGTGAAAATCAAGTAACATCAAGAGAAGAAGCATCATTATCAGAGTTGGGAGTTTTCTCAACGATGCATTGTACCTTATCTATGTAAGTTTCAGAGGCTCCTCTTTCATTACTTTTAGGCTTACTATCCTCCTCAAATAAATTTTCAGGAACAATCCAATCTAAATTCTTTTCTAGTGCCTCATGCATTCCTATGAGCTTATAAGGTATTGGTATTTTAGCCTCTCCCTCACAATTGCCTTCATTAGTGTACTTCAGCTTATCTTTTTCCATCCTTTCAAAGGTATTTGCAACATTGATATAAAAGCCAAGCATCTTATGTTGAATAAAGACTTTTCTAGCTTCTCTAGCTACATCACCAAATTCTTTAAGAAGGGTTTCTAAAACAAAATCTTTCTTCTCTCCTTCTTCCCTATCACGGAGTGTAAGGAACATATGTTGCATTATAGGATTAAGATTAACAAATCTAGCTTCCAACATGTGCACTAAAGAGGCAGTAGCAATTTCATAATTAGGAGCAAGTTCTACCAAGGATCTATCTTCAAAATCTTCAACCTTACTAACATGATTGAAAAATTCTTCTATATTATCTCTTCCAATGATAGACCCACTCCCTACCGATATATCTTTCAAAGTGAACTTAGGGAGGAGCATGGTGAAATAAACAAGGGTAAACTGATAAAGTAAATGCGAGTAACTGATTTTTTTGTGTTTTTGATATAAAGAAAACAAACAAGATAGAAAATAAAATAAAGTAAAGCAAGACAATAAACAAATTAAAGAGATTGGGTGTGAGAGACTCCCCTTGCAGCGTGTCTTGATCTCCCCGGCAACGGCGCCAGAAAAGTGGCTGCTGACGTGCAGTTGACGTGGGAGTTAGAAATCTCTGTGGTGTAACTTTTCTTCAGGTCCCCGGCAACGGCGCCAGAAAAGTGTTTGATGGCGCGTGACGGTGATGGAGTGTTGATTCCTTCTCGGTGACGGCACCAGTAAAGCTGCTTGTGATGGTAAAGCACACGTCCGTTGGGAACCCCAAGAGGAAGGTGTGATGCGTACAGCAGCAAGTTTTCCCTCAGTAAGAAACCAAGGTTTATCGAACCAGTAGGAGATGAGGGTCACATGAAGGTTGTTGGTGAAGGAGTGTAGTGCGGCGCAACACCAGGAATTTCGGCGCCAACGTGGAACCTGCACAACACAATCAAGATACTTTGCCCCAACTTAACAGTGAGGTTGTCAATCTCACTGGCTTGCTGAAAACAAAGGATTAAACGTATGGTCTGGAGAATGATGTTTGCTTGCAAAGAACAACAGAGAACAATGATTGCAGTAGATTGTATTTCAAATGTAAAAGAATGGACCGGGGTCCACAGTTCACTAGTGGTGTCTCTCCAATAAGATAAATAACATGTTGGGTGAACAAATTACAATTGGGCAATTGACAAATAGAGAGGGCATAACAGTGCACATACATATCATGATGACTACTATGAGATTTACTTAGGGCATTACGACAAAGAACATAAACCGCCATCCAGCATGCATCTATGCCTAAAAAGTCCACCTTCGGGTTAGCATCCGCACCCCTTCTAGTATTAAGTTCCAAACAACAGACAATTGCATTAAGTACTCTGCGTAATGTAAACAATACAAATATCCTTAGACAAAGCATTGATGTTTTATCCCCAGTGGCAACAGCACATCCACAACCTTAGAACTTCCTGTCACTGTCCCAGATTCAATGGAGGCATGAACCCACTATCTAGCATAAATACTCCCTCTTGGAGTTACAAGTATCAACTTGGCCAGAGCCTCTACTAGCAACGGAGAGCATGCAAGATCATAAACAACACATATATGATAGATCGATAATCAACTTGACATAGTATTCCATATTCATCGGATCCCAACAAACACAACATGTAGCATTACAATAAGATGTTCTTGATCATGATAGGCAGTGATGTCTACGGGAGCTTCTATTCTTGTAGACAGTGTTGGGCCTCCAAGAGCAGAGGTTTGTAGAACAGCAGCAAGTTTCCCTTAAGTGGATCACCCAAGGTTTATCGATCTCAGGGAGGAAAAGGTCAAAGATATCCCTCTCATGCAACCATGCAACCACAAAGCAAGAAGTCTCTTGTGTCCCCAACACACCTAATAGGTGCACTAGTTCGGCGAAGAGATAGTGAAATACAGGTGGTATGAATAGGTATGAGCAGTAGTAACGGCGCCAGAAAAGTTCTTTGCTGGCGTGTAGTTGATGGTGGTAATATTGCAGGCAGTAGAAACGCAGTAAAACAGTAAACAAGCAGCGATAGCAGTATTTAGGAACAAGGCCTAGGGATCATACTTTCACTAGTGGACACTCTCAACATTGATCACATAACAGAATAAATAAATGCTAGACTCTACACCCTCTTGTTGGATGATGAACACCACTAACTGTGTAGGATTACACGAACCCTCAATGCCGGAGTTAACAAGCTCCACAATATTCGATGTTCATATTTAAATAACCTTAGAGTGCATGACAGATCAACACAACCAAACCAAGTACTAACATAGCATGCACACTGTCACCTTCACGCTACGAAAGGAGGCATAGATCACATCAATACTATCATAGCAATAGTTAACTTCATAATCTACAAGAGATCACAATCATAGCCTACGCCAAGTACTACACGATGCACACACTGTCACCATTACACCGTGCAGGAGGAATAAACTACTTTAATAACATCACTAGAGTAGCACACAGATAAATTGTGATACAAAACACATTGCAATCATAAAGAGATATAAATAAGTACTTCACTATGCTCTTCATAACAGTGAATAAGTATTCTGTGAAATATAGCCTAAGAGACCCACACGGCGCACACACTGTCACCTTTACACACGTGGGACAAGGAGTCACCGGAGATCACATAAGTAAAATCCACTTGACTAGCATAATGACATCTAGATTACAAGCATCATCATATGAATCTCAATCATGTAAGGCAGCTCATGAGATTATTGTATTGAAGTACATAGGAGAGAGATTAACCACATAGCTACCGGTACAGCCCTTAGCCTCGATGGAGAACTACTCCATCCTCATGGGAGACAGCAGCGGTGATGAACATGGCGGTGGAGATGGCAGCGGTGTCGATGGAGAAGCCTTCCGGGGGCACTTCCCCGTCCCGGCGGCGTGCCGGAACAGAGACTCCTGTCCCCCAGATCTTGGCTTCGCGATGGCGGCGGCTCTGGATGGTTTCTCGTACCGTGGCTTTTCCGTATCGAGGTTTTAGGTCGAGGACCTTTATATAGGCGAAGAGGCGGCGTCGGAGGGTCAACGAGGCGGTGAGATGATAGGGGGCACGGGCCACCCCTGGGCCGCGCCGGCCTATCTCCTGGGGGGCCTGTGTCCCCTCTCTGGCGGCTCTCGGGTGTTCTGGATGCTTCCGGGGATTCTAAGATGCTGGGCGTTGATTTCGTCCGATTCCGAGAATATTTCCTTACTAGGATTTCTGAAACCAAAAACAGCAGAAAACAGGAACTGGCCCTTCGGCATCTCGTCAATAGGTTAGTTCCAGAAAACGCATAAATATGACATAAAGTATGCATAAAACATGTATATATCATCAATAATGTGGCATGGAACATAAGAAATTATCGATACGTCGGAGACGTATCAGCATCCCCAAGCTTAGTTTCTGCTCGTCCCGAGCAGGTAAACGATAAACAAAGATAATTTCTGGAGTGACATGCCATCATAACCTTGATCATACTATTGTAAGCATATGTAATGAATGCAGCGATCAAAACAATGGTAATGACATGAGTAAACAAATGAACCATATAGCAAAGACTTTTCATGAATAGTACTTTCTAGACAAGCATCAATAAGTCTTGCATAAGAGTTAACTCATAAAGCAATAATTCAAAGTAAAGGTATTAAAGCAACTCAAAGGAAGATTAAGTTTCAGCGGTTGCTTTCAACTTATAACATGTATATCTCACGGATAATTGTCAACATAGAGTAATATAACAAGTGCAATATGCAAGTATGTAGGAATCAATGCACAGTTCACACAAGTGTTTGCTTCTTGAGGTGGAGAGAGATAGGTGAACTGACTCGACATAAAAGTAAAAGAATGGTCCTTCAAAGAGGAAAGCATCGATTGCTATATTTGTGCTAGAGCTTTGATTTTGAAAACATATAGAGATCATAAAAGTAAAATTTTGAGAGGTGTTTGTTGTTGTCAACGAATGGTAGTGGGCACTCTAACCCCCTTGCCAGACAAACCTTCAAAGAGCGGCTCCCATTTTATTTTATTTTTGTGTGGCACTCCTTCCAACCTTTCTTTCACAAACCATGGCTAACCGAATCCTCGGGTGCCTGCCAACAATCTCATACCATGAAGGAGTGCCTTTTTATTTTAGTTTTATTATGATGACACTCCTCCCCACCTTTGCTTTCTCAAGCCATGGCTAACCGAATCCTTCGGGTGCCGTCCAACAATCACATACCATGGAGGAGTGTCTATTTTTATTAATTAATTTGGGACTGGGAATCCCATTGCCAGCTCTTTTTGCAAAATTATTGGATAAGCGGATGAAGCCACTAGTCCATTGGTGAAAGTTGCCCAACAAGATTGAAAGATAAACACCACATACTTCCTCATGAGCTATAAAACATTGACACAAATCAGAGGTGATAAATTTTGAATTGTTTAAAGGTAGCACTCAAGCAATTTACTTTGGAATGGCGGAGAAATACCATGTAGTAGATAGGTATGGTGGACACAAATGGCATAGTGGTTGGCTCAAGTATTTGGATGCATGAGAAGTATTCCCTCTCGATACAAGGTTTAGGCTAGCAAGGTTTATTTGAAACAAACACAAGGATGAACCGGTGCAGCAAAACTCACATAAAAGACATATTGTAAACATTATAAGACTCTACACCGTCTTCCTTGTTGTTCAAACTCAATACTAGAAATTATCTAGACCTTAGAGAGACCAAATATGCAAACCAAATTTTAGCATGCTTTATGTATTTCTTCATTAATAGGTACAAGGTACATGATGCAAGAGCTTAAACATGAGCACAACAATTGCCAAGTATCACATTACCCAAGACATTATAGCAAATTACTACATGTATCATTTTCCAATTCCAACCATATAACAATTTAACGAAGAAGAAACTTCGCCATGAATATTATGAGTACAGCCTAAGGACATACTTGTCCATATGCAACAGCGGAGCGTGTCTCTCTCCCACACAAAGAATGCTAGGATCCATTTTATTCAAACAAAAACAAAAACAAAAACAAACCGACGCTCCAAGCAAAGCACATAAGATGTGATGGAATAAAAATATAGTTTCAGGGGAGGAACCTGATAATGTTGTCGATGAAGAAGGGGATGCCTTGGGCATCCCCAAGCTTAGATGCTTGAGTCTTCTTGATATATGCAGGGGTGAACCACCGGGGCATCCCCAAGCTTAGAGCTTTCACTCTCCTTGATCATGTTGTATCATCTCCCTCTCTTGATCCTTGAAAACTTCCTCCACACCAAACTCAAAACAACTCATTAGAGAGTTAGTGCACAATCAAAATATACATGTTCAGAGGTGACATAATCATTCTTAACACTTCTGGACATTGCAAAAAGCTACTGAAAGTCAATGGAATCGAAAAATCCATCGAGCATATCAAAACAGGCAATGCGAAATAAAAGGCAGAATCTGTCAAAACAGAACAGTTCGTAATGACGAATTTTATTGAGGTACCAGGCTTGCTCAAATGAAAATGCTCAAATTTAATGAAAGTTGCGTACATATCTGAGGATCACTCACGTAAATTGGCATAATTTTCTGAGTTACCTACAGAGAATTTTGCCCAGATTCGTGACAGAAAAGAAATCTGTTTCTGCGCAGTAATCCAAATCTAGTATGAACCTTACTATCAAAGACTTTACTTGGCACAACAATGCAACAAAACTAAGATAAGGAGAGGTTGCTACAGTAGTAACAACTTCCAAGACTCAAATATAAAACAAAATACTGTAGCAAAATAAACACATGGGTTATCTCCCAAGAAGTTCTTTCTTTTTAGCCATTAAGATGGGCTCAGCAGTTTTAATGATGCACTCGCAAGAAATAGTAGTTGAAGCAAAAGAGAGCATCAAGAAGCAAATTCAAAACAAATTTAAGTCTAACATGCTTCCTATGCATAGGAGTTTTGTAAATAAACAAGTTCATGAAGAACAAAGTAACAAGCATAGGAAGATAGAACAAGTGTAGCTTCAAAAATTTCAGCACATAGAGAGGTGTTTTAGTAACATGACAATTTCTACAACCATATTTTCCTCTCTCATAATAAATTTCAGTAGCATCATGAGCAAACTCAACAATATAACTATCACATAAAGCATTCTTATCATGAGTCTCATGCATAAAATTATTACTACTCCCAACATAAGCATAGTCAATTTTATTAGTTGTAGTGGGAGCAAATTCAACAAAGTAGCTATCAAATATAGGAGGCATATTGTATTCATAATCAAATTTATCCTCCATAACAGGTGGCACCAAAAGGCTACTATCATTATAATCATCATAAATAGGAGGTAAAGTATCATCAAAGTAAATTTTCTCCTCAATGCTTGGTGGACTAAAAAGATCATGCTCATCAAAACCAGCTTCCCCAAGCTTAGAATTTTCCATAGCATTAGCAACAATAGTGTTCAAAGCATTCATATTAATAACATTCCCATTAGCATGCATATAAAGTTCCATGGGTTTTTTAATTCTCTCTTCAAACACATCATGTCCTAATTCAAGATAAAGTTCATAAAGATCTCTCATATTTTTGTTGTTTTCCATTATGCCTAACTAGTGTAAACAAGAAACAAAAAGATGCAATTGCAGGATCTAAAGGAAATAGCTTCGAGCACAAACACAATGGCGCCATAAAAGTAGTGTTACCTGGAACCGGAGTATGAGTGCCTTTTACCTTTCCTCCCCGGCAACGACGCCAGAAAAGTGCTTGATGTCTACGGGAGCTTCTATTCTTGTAGACAGTGTTGGGCCTCCAAGAGCAGAGGTTTGTAGAACAGCAGCAAGTTTCCTTAAGTGGATCACCCAAGGTTTATCGATCTCAGGGAGGAAGAGGTCAAAGATATCCCTCTCATGCAACCCTGCAACCACAAAGCAAGAAGTCTCTTATGTCCCCAACACACCTAATAGGTGCACTAGTTCGGCGAAGAGATAGTGAAATACAGGTGGTATGAATAAGTATGAGCAGTAGTAACGGCGCCAGAAAAGTCCTTTGCTGGCGTGTAGTTGATGGTGGTAATATTGCAGGCAGTAGAAACGCAGTAAAACAGTAAACAAGCAGCGATAGCAGTATTTAGGAACAAGGCCTAGGGATCATACTTTCACTAGTGGACACTCTCAACATTGATCACATAACAGAATAAATAAATGCTAGACTCTACACCCTCTTGTTGGATGATGAACACCACTAACTGTGTAGGATTACACGAACCCTCAATGCCGGAGTTAACAAGCTCCACAATATTCGATGTTCATATTTAAATAACCTTAGAGTGCATGACAGATCAACACAACCAAACCAAGTACTAACATAGCATGCACACTGTCACCTTCACGCTACGAAAGGAGGCATAGATCACATCAATACTATCATAGCAATAGTTAACTTCATAATCTACAAGAGATCACAATCATAGCCTACGCCAAGTACTACACGATGCACACACTGTCACCATTACACCGTGCAGGAGGAATAAACTACTTTAATAACATCACTAGAGTAGCACACAGATAAATTGTGATACAAAACACATTGCAATCATAAAGAGATATAAATAAGCACTTCGCTATGCTCTTCATAACAGTGAATAAGTATTCTGTGAAATATAGCCTAAGAGACCCACACGGCGCACACACTGTCACCTTTACACACGTGGGACAAGGAGTCTCCGGAGATCACATAAGTAAAATCCACTTGACTAGCATAATGACATCTAGATTACAAGCATCATCATATGAATCTCAATCATGTAAGGCAGCTCATGAGATTATTGTATTGAAGTACATAGGAGAGAGATTAACCACATAGCTACTGGTACAGCCCTTAGCCTCGATGGAGAACTACTCCCTCCTCATGGGAGACAGCCGCGGTGATGAAGATGGCGGTGGAGATGGCAGCGGTGTCGATGGAGAAGCCTTCCGGGGGCACTTCCCCGTCCCGGCGGCGTGCCGGAACAGAGACTCTTGTCCCCCAGATCTTGGCTTCGCGATGGCGGCGGCTCTGGATGGTTTCTCGTACCGTGGCTTTTCCGTATCGAGGTTTTAGGTCGAGGACCTTTATATAGGCGAAGAGGCGGCGTCGGAGGGTCAACGAGGCGGTGAGATGATAGGGGGCGCGGGCCACCCCTGGGCCGCGCCGGCCTATCTCCTGGGGGGCCTGTGTCCCCTCTCTGGCGGCTCTCGGGTGTTCTGGATGCTTCCGGGGATTCTAAGATGCTGGGCGTTGATTTCGTCCGATTCCGAGAATATTTCCTTACTAGGATTTCTGAAACCAAAAACAGCAGAAAACAGCAACTGGCCCTTCGGCATCTCGTCAATAGGTTAGTTCCGAAAAACGCATAAATATGACATAAAGTATGCATAAAACATGTATATATCATCAATAATGTGGCATGGAACATAAGAAATTATCGATACGTCGAAGACGTATCAGGCAGCTCACACGATCTAAACATGATGGCATAATAGGAGAAGACAACCATCTAGCTACTGCTATGGACCCATAGTCCAAGGATGAACTACTCACGCATCAGTCCGGAGGCGGGCATGGTGATGTAGAGCCCTCCGGTGATGATTCCCCTCTCCGGCAGGGTTCCGGAGGAGATCTTCAGAATCCCCCGAGATGGGATTGACGGCGGCGGCGTCTCAGTAACTTTTCTTGTATTTTGGCTCTCGGTACTAGGGTTTTCCGATACGAAGGAATATATAGGCGAAGAGGCAGCGTCCGGGGAGCCAGGGGGTGGGCTCCCCACACTTGGGCGCGCCAGGAGGGTGGGTCGCACCGCCCTATGGGGTGGCCCCCTGCTGGCCGTCTCCGACTCTTCTTCGATGTTCTGGAATCCTCCGTGGAAAATAGGGCCGTGGGCTTTTGTTTCGTCCAATTCCGAGAATATTTCCTGTGTAAGATTTCTGAAACCAAAAACAGCAGAAAACAGGAATTGGCGCTTCGGCATCTTGTTAATAGGTTAGTACCGGAAAATGCATCAAAATGATATAAAGTATGAATAAAACATGTAGGTATTGTCATAAAACTTGCATGGAACATAAGAAATTATAGATACGTTGGAGACGTATCACTTATCAGATCTTCATATTCAGAATCCCGAAGGTCTTTTGCTTCTGGTGTATTCTTCAAAATATCATTTAATTCTTTCTTTCCTTCATCATTTGGAGTTGACTTTTTGTTTGTTGAGCTTCTCTCGAATTCATTCTGAGGAATACTAAAATAGATAGCAGCCAATTCTTCAATAGTTTTTTCTTCCTTATTTCGGCCTTCTTTTCATAAGGAAGCTTTTTTAGTTCTTTGAATTCAACTTTTACTTCCTCTCATGCGATCTACAAATACATTATCTCTTTCTTGCTATCAATATTTATTCTAGTTGAAACACATAAGGGTGTTCCTAAAATAATCAGGCAAAAAGGATCCAACGGTATATCAATAATATGAAAATATATAGGATAAACAAAAGCTTCAACTGTACATAAGGATTACGAAGAACTCCATGACATTTTTGATATGTTCTGTCTGAAATTACTAAAACCATGTCAATGGGTTCAAGTCATGATCATCAAGATAATAACGACAAGATTCATAAGAATGATAAGGGAGAATATTTATGTTTGAACTCAAATCTCTTATGTCTCCGAAATCAGTTTCTCCCAATCTAAATTTAATACTTTTACACCTTTCATTTAACCTTGGGGTCTTCCTCTTATAAGTTTAGAATATTTACGGTTGATCCTCACCTCCTCATCTTCAATACATTTTGGTTCTAGAAGTGCCTTTACTATATCTATGTTGGTTTTGATCTCCCCAAAAAAATTCAATAACTTTCTAGGCTTCCTTGTCCACAGTTCATCATCTTGCTTTCTTTTAGGTGGACATCATAGACTTTCAGATTTATATACTTCCTCTTCAATTTTCTTCCCTTTTGGAGTTCCCTTCTTTTAAACACCTATTGTCAAAGGAGGATTCATAGTGTTTCCAATCATTAGGAAGTTGTAAATGTTTAGCATAACCCTTAATAATATGAATGATATCTTTAGGATGAAGTTTGTTATTACCAAGCAAATCGGCAACCTTTCTAGACTACATGAACTTATTAATGGATTCTAGCTCTATTAGGATCCCTTACTATCATTTGGGAGCCCATCCTTATTTATGGTTTCTAATAAATTCCAAGCGGTATCAACTCCATACCCAGTAAAAGATCCATCAGTAAGTAAATCTAACAAATATTTTTTAAAAAAATTAACTGAGAAAGTATGTATAATTAACCAAGGTGGGAAATCATGGTGGGGGAAATTGCTGAGAATCTCCCTGAATCTTGAGTAGCTCTCATATACGCTCTCTTGTAGTAGACTTTTAAAGTTTGTGATCATCTGCCTAGCTCCCAGAGACATTGTTTCCGGAAAAATATCTAAAGAAATTAAATCATTTCCCTCCAATCACAAGAATTTAATATGGGGTAATCATTATACCAAGCTCGGGATTTATCGGTAAGGGTCTGACCAAAGAGTTTAAACTTAACCTCATCTTCATCAAAGATATTTAAATCGAAAGTTGCACATACATCTTCAAAATACTCCACATGCCTGTATTGATCTTCAATATCATCTCCTGCAAACATTTTGGATTGCAGTAAATATAATAGCATTGGGTTTTTATCATACCCTTTTGGACCGATGAGTATATTTTTTAATAAAAGAGTCAATAAGAGGGCCAAAACTCTTCACAGCTTGAAGTTGTATTTCATATTGCTAATCCCCCATGGTGTTTCACCTGAAACTCTTAAACAACTTGAGTAGAACAATAGATAAATTAACAACTAAAAACAAAGACCAAAAGCGGTGAGCTCCCCGGTAACGACGCCAGAAAATAGCTTGATGGCTGCAACTACACAGATCAATTGTAGCTAGTTTCGAAATAAGAGTATCAAACCACGAGGAGCTATTAGTAAAGGTCTCAATGTCCCTTGTTGCTACTTATCTAAGTTTACTTAAAAGTTGTCTTAAATCCCAAATGAGGTGTTGGTTTTTAATGAGTTTTGTGGTTTGGTTTACGAAACAAATAACTGAAATAGAAAAACACGGTTACGATGGATTATGTTTGAACTTTAATAAGGCTAAAATGTTCTCGGGGGTTGTTGGTTCTACCACTAGCATTAATTAAGAACACAAACTAGATAATCTATATCTTTATTCTCGATGTATGTGTGAAAGGCTCAATGATATGATGGGCATTTAATAACGCATCCCTCCTATGTGCACCGCTCACGGTATGTCACTTCCCGCCGTATAAACTATCATACTTTCGAATGTAGTTTCCTCTCATGACCTAAGGCAAATATTACATGGTCGACTTCATGTAATATCACGAGAGAAAACTAACACATAGTCATAATACATAGCTATAAAGCATCTCCATTCATATTGAAATATTGCTAGGGTTTATCCATCTTCCCCAAGAACGAGGTGAACTACTCACACATGGAAACAATCAAGAATATCATCATAATATTGCGAATGGAATAAGGGTAGCGATGTGAATTCAAGTACACATCCACAATAACAGTGGAGATTACAACCGAATCGGATGAAAGGGATGGAGATGGTGATGGTGCAGCGGTTGATGATGAAGGGGATGATGTCTTGTCCTCCTATGATCCTGGTAGCAACTTGGATGTTGCCTCCTCTTGTTCCTCCTTGAGATCTCTTCTAGAATGGTGTTCTGGTGGTTTTGGTTCCTCGAGGTTTTGGATCTCAGATCCGTCTACGGGAATCGAGAGTATTTGACGAGGCAGTCCTCCTGACAAGACGTACGGGCGGATGGTACGTGCGGGCTCCCTCCCGTACCGATGTCCGCTATACTCACTGGAACTTCTTATCGCGTTCTCCTTTGGCCCAGGTACGTGGTTAAGTGCTTAAATGATTTTTATCACGTCAAAATACCATAAAAATGATAGTTTTTGTTGATATTCTATCATTGTTTTATTATTCCAAGATCCTGGTGAGACAAACAGAAAAGGTGCGACGGAGCGCATTAAAATGCCAAAATCCTATCGCTACACAAGGTTATTTGTATGAAATGCAGGAGTAAAAACACTCTAAAAATGCACTCATCACACCCGCTTTTGTCAGACCAAATATGGGATAGCCAATGACATGTTCCCACCTGGATATGAGGAGGAAACTTTACCAAGAAGGACCAGTCACCCAATTCCTTGATCTGCCATGGCCAATTGGTATTGTAGATGTTTGCAAAGTCCTTAGCTAAATCCTCCTTACTTATGCTTCCCTCATCCACAACCACAACCCCATAGTTTCTGGTGGAAGCCACATGATTTACATGTATGATAGGAGCCTCAATGTGATAGAACCCTAGACCCGTAGGAGCACTAACAATATATCTAGCCACTTGATGGGGCCTCTTGAGAACATGGCAATCCCCCACCGAGTGATTGGTAGCTTTACAAATGAAAAGAGTTGTTGCTTGGTACAAGATTTTTTTTCACATGCCCAGGCTCCCCACAGCAAGAGCATATAGCATCAACATACGGAGTAGTTGATTTTTTTAATGCTGTATAATTTTCAGAAACTACAGTTTTCTTGGAATACTTCAAAAATACGAAGCTACCAAATGGGGTGAACTCTTTTGTGACCATATCATGTGAACACATTTCGAAGAATCAACGAAAAATCCATTGGAAAAAAAAACAGTTGCGTCCGTGCATGTTCCGTGCACGTGGAATAACCGTGACTAAGACAGTCTCAGTGCCGCCAGGGTAAGGTAGGTGAGAGCTCCCAAGGTAGGTGAGAGCTCCCTTCGCCGCAGCGGCGGTTCCTCGCCGGAGACCCCCTGGTCGCCGGCCACCCTCTCCCTCTCCCTCTCCCTCTCCTTCCCCCCTCCCTCTCCTCCGCCATGGAGTCCTCCGCCTCGCACCCTCCGGGTTTCTCGCAGAGATGGCAGGGGGCTGTGAGTCCGGCGTCCGTGCCCTCAGCCGGGGATGAGCATGTCTCCGGCCTGGGGATTTCTTCCTCCTCGTCGGGGAACAGCGTGAGGGCGCCGCGTGCTGAGATGGTCGTGCCGGCTCCGGCGGCGGGCCGTGGTCGTGTCCAAGACCGTCTTGGCTGGGAGCAGCCAAGGCCGTCGAGGAAGTCGATGTGGCGGCGCCGCGTCGAGGCGCGGAACGATGCGGCGGCGGGTCGTGGCGCCGTCGCGCCGGAAATGGAGGGCCTTTGCTTTCGATGTTACGAGCCCGGCCACCGGAAGCGCGACTGCACCAACGAGGAGGTGTGCGTCCGCTGCTGGCTCCGGGGGCATCCGGCAAGGGAGTGCGAGCGCCCCCGCAGTCCGTCGTCCGAGGAGGAGCTCCGGACTCTGGCGCTGGCCAAGTTCGCGCGGCGCCGGTCGCCGGTCAGGGACGAGCCTGCGGGGGCCTGGAGAGGTCCTCGTAGGGACCCTGGTCCTGCGGCCGCGCCGGCGCCTCCGGTGCGCTCGCCAACGCCGCCTCCCGCACAGGTTCTTCCACCGCCACCGCCACCTCTTGCTCCGCCGATCGCCCCCCTTCCCCTGAGTCTCCCTCCAATGGGGGCCTGGCCGCCTTTGTGTGAAGTGCCTGTGAGCGCACCGAGGAGCTCGCGCGTGCATGAGTCGCCGGCGCTGTGCGTCGTGAGGAGAACGGCTGCCATGGGTGACTTGGAGCGGAGGCTCCGCTTCGCCATGGTCGCCTCTGTCGGAGGACGGAGGCCGACGGTGTCGGCGGAGCAGGTGGCGGCGGCCTTGAGGTGGCGTGGTCTTCCGGCTACGGCGTTTTCGGTGCACACGTTTGCGCCCGAGGACTTCCTGGTGGTGCTCGAATCGGAGGAGCTGAGACGGCATGTCGCGGCCCTGCCTACCGTTCTCGTGGCGGGGGCGCCGCTGGTACTTCGTCCCTGGAACCGTCAGTCGCAGGCCAGGCAGGCGCCGCTCAGGTTGAAGGTGTCGCTGGTGCTTGAGGGCATTCCGCCGCATGCCTGGGACGTTGGTGTTGTGGAGGATTTGCTCGCTAAGTCTTGCACGGTGGAAGAGGTGGCGCCGGAGACGCGTTCGAGGTCGGATCTCTCGCTGTTCAGGTTGACGGCATGGACGTCGGAGTTGGATGACATCCCTGTGGTGCGCACGCTTGCGGTGCCGGAGCCGCTAGAGGCTGCGAGTCTATTGCCGCCGGCGAGGGAGCTCCCGGAGGCAGCGGCCATTCAGGCGGAGAAGCCGCCCGCATCGGCGTCGAGGACGGTGGCGGAGTGCAAGACTTTGCAGTACAGGATTCTGATCCATGTCGTGGCAGTTGAAGAGTTGGAGCCAGTGGAGATGGAGGCGCGTCGTCAGGTTTTTGACGGTGATGATGCAAGCCGTTGAGGAGCGGGGTCGAGGGACGATCTTGGCGGCGGCAGCGGCGGTGGCGGCGGCGAGGCTGGCCGTCGTCGGAGAAGAAACCTTCCCTGGTCGTGAGGTGTGGTGGATCAGCGAGGTGGGCCTGGGTCGTTTCCCGCTCAGAGGTGTTGTGGGACAGGTGGCGTGCAGACAGTGGACGCAGGTGGCGCGTGGGGCCTACCTCCTTTGGCCTCACCTGGGCCTTGGTCGATTCAAATGACTGGGTCGCTGCATGCAGAGACGCCATCTCCTGCTCCCCTTGTCGGCGAGCAGCTGGAAAGTGGTCAAATTGCGGCGCAAAAGGTGCAGGCTGCCGTTGGATCCTGTTGCCCTGAGCTCTCGTGCGGTAGGGAGAAGGGAGCCGTTGAGGTGGTGGCGGGTGATGCTGAGAATATGCCCGCAGTGGGGCCGGCGATGGCGACTGATCAGGCGGGTAAGAAGTTGCTTTGGCAGGATGCCCTAGACACTCTGCCGTCTGCTGGGTTGGATCCCGAGGTTGATCATGCGAATCTGGTCCTGGAGGAGCCTTCTCCTGGTGGGGCCGACGTGGGCCTGGAGCGGTTTCGGTCCGCAGCGTGTTTGGAGGAGCTGGGGCTTGCGGCGCAAGGCTGCCGGCTGGAGGAGCACATGGCAGCTGCCACGGGGAGCTCTGTACAGTCAGAGAGGCTGGGGGTCTCGGGAGAATCAGAGAGGCTGGTGGACCTGCAGTTGGACCGTGGTGGGCCCAGCGTGGTGCGTCGAGACTGCTGCACGCCGCCTGTGGCCGGGAGGCGCACGCCGCTGGTTTCTTCGGCCTCGGCGTCCAGCTCCTCCGTCGCTGGTTGCGTGGAGGAAGGCTATTTCCAGGTCTCCCTATCTGGGCAGGATGCGTCGAGGGAGAAGAGTGATGTCCGCTCTTTGGAGCTGGTGGAGGATAGCTCGGAGAACTTGGAGAGTGTCCCGCTAGGATCCCCGTGCACATCTTATACGGGACCTAACAGTAACATGCAGTTGGTTCCTCGTCGTGCTTTTGAGGAACCAGTTTTGGAGGAGGTGGTGTCAGGAGAACGCGAGAACATTGACACGGAGCTGTCTAAGCTGCAGCAAGAGAGGATCGCGCTTGGTCGCATCAAGAGGTTCTGCTCCTCCATTCTCAAGAAGTTGGCGCCTCCGCTTCTCCGTGAGATTGAGAGCTCTTCTGGCTTGCGGGCGGAGGCGCAGCCTTTCACACCCAGGCGGCTGACTAGGAGTGCAGCCTTAGAGGCTCAGGAGAGAGGGAAGAAGGCGTCCAAGGCTTCGACGGCTGAGACGGTGCTGCTCAAGGCGCTAGGAATCTGCCCCGAGGATCTATCCGTGGATGACGAGCACCTTGCCAGCTTCCATGAGATCTTTGACTCACCTCTTGGGGACCGGCATGTGAGGGTCATGGCATCGATCTTTGGCAAGATGGTGCCCCGGAGCTTTGACCAGCAGGAGGGCTGCAGAGTAGTGCTAGCGGCACATTAGGTGTCTGTTGGAGTGGAGTTTGTTTCAGTAGGTTTTATGGATTGTAACCTTGAGATGTTGTTCTGGAATGTTCGAGGTACGAACGATCCAGCTAAAAGGAGTGCGATTCGGGAGTTCATTTCTAGTCTTCATGTATGTATTGTGTGTATCTCGGAGACTAAGGTTGCGGAGGTAGATGTCTTTTACATCTCACAGTGTTTGGGGCCGTCTTTTGACGGGTTTGTGTGCTTGCCGGCCAATGAGACGAGAGGCGGCATTGTGATGGCTTGGGACACCTCGGTGATCCAGATTAACCATGTGAGTCTTGACACCTATGCCATTACCGGCGAGGTCACAGCTAGAGATGATTCTAAATGGTGGCTTACTACGGTATATGGGCCCCAGGCATCGGAGGAGAAAGTACTGTTTCTCGAGGAGCTGTCAGAGAGGAGGTCGCTGTGCCCCGGACCTTGGGTCGTGGCGGGAGATTTCAATATGATCCTCAATACCTCGGAGAAGAACAATGAGAACCTGGACAGGAGCATGATGCAGCGCTTTAGGACCTTTGTACATGAACATGAGCTGAAGGACCTCTACATGCATGGTAGAGCCTTCACTTGGAGTAATGAGCGGGAGAGAGCTACCCTTACTCGCATTGATAGGGTGCTGGTCTCGGTGGATTGGGATCTGCAGCATTTCGATTCAGTCCTGCAAGGTCTTTCATCGTCTGTGTCAGACCACGCACCACTCCACCTTGCCCTGAACGCGGCGTTTCGACCAAAGAGAAGGTTTAAATTTGAGAGCTTTTGGCTCAAGCTGGAGGGGTTCGAGGAGGCGGTGAGAGATGCCTGGGTCTGTGACCCGGCCATTGTCGACCCCTTCCGGAGGTTGGATGCCCTTTTCAGGAATGCGGCTGAGCATCTGCAGGCTTGGGGGCAAAAGAAAGTGGGGAACATCAAGCTGAACATTGCGATTGCCAACACCCTGATTCTACGCCTTGATGTGGCCCAGGAGAGGCGCTTGTTAACACCCAGGGAGCTTTGGTTAAGAAGGATGCTCAAGCAGGCCGTTCTTGGGCTGGCCTCGCTGGAGCGGACCATGGCGAGGCAAAGATCGAGGATCCGCTGGCTGAAAGAGGGAGATGCTAGCACCGCGTTATTTCATGCTGTCGCGAATGGGAGAAGGGTGAAGAATTACATAGCAGCGGTTAAGGTCGGCGATGAGCTGGTTACGGAGCAGGGCTTAAAAGTGGTGGCTTTCACAGAGGCGTTCTCCCAGTTGCTGGGACAGGTCCAGTCGAGAGAGCATTCTATTAACCTGGACGAGCTGGATATCCCCACCGCTGAGCTTCAGGACTTGGATGCCATGTTTACAGAGGAGGAGGTTTGGGGGGTGGTGAAGGACCTCCCCCCAGATAGGGCACCAGGACCGGATGGGTTCACCGGAGCGTTTTATCAGAGAGCGTGGCCCATCATCAAACGTGATATCCTTGCGGGGCTGTTCAAGCTTTGTGTGGGAGATGGCCGTGGTTTCGCACGCCTGAATAGAGGTCTTATCACGTTGATCCCCAAGAAACCGGACGCCATGGAGGTCAAGGATTATCGCCCTATTAGTTTGGTGCACAGCTTCTCTAAGTTGTTCTCCAAAGTGATGGCTAACAGGCTGAGGAGAAGGTTGGGGGAGGTTGTCAATACCAATCAATCGGCGTTTATTAAGGGACGGTCCCTACATGATAATTTCATGCTGGTGAGACAAGTGGCAAGGAGGATAAACCAGCAGAGGATACCGGGAGTGCTCCTCAAATTAGACCTCACAAGGGCGTTCGACTCGATCTCCTGGAGCTTTCTGTTTGAGGTGCTGCGGCGCATGGGTTTTGGAGAGAGATTCCTTAAGTGGGTTGCCTTGTTGCTCAATACGGCGAACACTAGAGTTTTGGTGAACGGAGTGCCTGGAGATAGATTCGTGCATGCCAGAGGGCTCAGGCAAGGAGACCCCACCTCGCCCATGCTGTTTGTGGCTGCTATGGAGGTGTTGACGGCGGCGATCAAGAAAGCCGTGGATAGGCATTTGTTCTCCGGGCTTGCCGGGATTTTGGCGTTTCAGCGTATTTCGGTCTACGCCGATGATGTGGTTATCTTCTGTAAGCCGGTGGTCGCCGAGCTTCAGGCAGTGAAGGCTATCCTTCAAATGTTTGGAGAGGCCTCCGGGCTGTACGTTAACTACCGAAAGACTTCAGCCACGCTGATTAGGGAGCAGGAGGGGGACGCTGAGAGAGTTGCGGAGACGCTGGGCTGCGAGGTGGTGGGCTTCCCCATCAAGTACCTTGGCATGCAGCTCGCGCTGAGACCCTTGTCTAAAGCGGAGTGGCAACCGCTGATTGACAAGGTCATACACTGTGCTCCGGCTTGGCAGAGAGGCATGATCCAGAGGTCAGGAAGGCTCATCCTCATCAAATCGGTGATAAGCGCGCGGCCTATTCATCAGCTCATGGTTGCCGAGGCACCAGCTTGGGTGCTGGAGGAGTTGGTCAAATGGATGAGAGCTTTTTTCTGGGCTGGGAAAAAGGAGGTTCACGGAGGGCAATGTCTGGTAGCATGGGATACGATCTGCAGGCCGACCCAGTTCGGTGGCCTTGGAGTTAAGGACTTGAGCCTGCAGGGCCTGGCCCTCAGAGTGAGGTGGTGCTGGCTCCGCCGTACGGATCCATCGAGACCTTGGCAAGGTCTGCCGGCTTTTAATGATGTGGAAGCTAATGAGGTTTTCCAGAGTCTGGCGTGCTTCGAGCTAGGGGATGGGAAGAGTATTCTCTTCTGGAGAGATAGATGGATAAATGGGCGGAGCGTGGAGGAGATCGCGCCTGAGGCAGCGGCGTTGGTTCCGACCAGGAGGAAAAATGTGAGGAAGGTCAGCGATGCTTTGCAAGATGACACTTGGTTATCGGATGTTTCAGGAGACCTGTCCATTGAGGGTTGGATGCAATGCACTATGCTTTGGGATCAGTTAGAGAGCGTGCCGCGCGATGAGAGTAGGCCGGATCAGATCTCTTGGAAAGGTTCAGCTTCTAGGAGATATTCCGCCAGGGAGACATATAACATGCTTTGCATGGGAAGGATTACTTGGAGTATGGCCAAACCAATCTGGAGTTCCTTCGCCCCGCTCAAGTGCAAGATCTTCGGTTGGTTGGCGTTGAAAGGAAGGCTTTGGACTTCTGACAGGAGGGCCCGCCATGGCCTGCAGGACCGCCCAGATCCCTGCGCCACCTGCCTCCAAGAGGAGGACAATGTGGACCACATCCTGTCCCAGTGCCCGTATGCTAAGATGGTCTGGTTTGGTTGTTTGAGGAGAGTGGGCTCGCAGATGCAGGAGCCGCAGGAGAACACCAACCTGGAGAGATGGTGGACAGGGATGAGAAAGAGGTTGCGGAGGGAGGACAGGCGAGGTTTCGACACTTTTGCCCTGCTGATAGCCTGGACACTTTGGAAGCAGAGGAACGCCCGGGTCTTCGGGAACCTGGACAGGCAGCTTTCCGTGGAGCAAACCATAGACAGTGTGTTGGAGGAGTACAGCCTTTGGGAGGCTGCGAGAGGAGGGGAGCGGAGAGTCATGATGCGAGAGTAGGTGTTGAGTTGAGTGGTGTGTGTGGGTTGGCCAAGGGCAGATGTTCGCATCCCCCTTCGGTTTCTTGTAATTGTTGTTGCTCTCTTCTATAAAGATTTGGCACGTCTTTCGCGTGCCCGCGAAAAAAAGGAATAACCGTGACTAGAGAAGCAGAAATGAGTAGCAACATATAGCTAGCCTTGACGCGTGAAATCTGAAGTCTGAATGGAACGACGGAGACGTAAATCGTCCTATATGTATCGACATACATCGGTGTCCATGTGGTATGTACTTATGTGGCTCTCGGTCGCGTATATGCATGTGCACCGCAGCACCGACCGTGTGGAATCATCGCTAGCTTGGTTTGCCAGTTCCCATGAGGCCATGAGAGCAGGTTCTGCCTCACGCGGAACAGTCCAATTTATAGTTGCAGTCACTGAAACGGCACGCTTGATTTGCCAGTTGCCACCGCATGTTCCAATTCTTGCTTTCCCACTGGCTTGTCGTCTTGCACAGCCCAACGCTTGATCACTACTTTTTTTTGTAGAAATGTAGAAATTATCTGCAACAATATACTCGTTTCGTTAATCGACTATTGCTTTTGGCAGTAGATTTTACTTGTACCAGCAATCAGCCGCCTCTCGACATTTCTATTACCATGAACGCCCTTTGTGTTCATCTTAATGAAACTTTGTTCATCTTAATGAAACTTTGTTCATCTTAATTTTAGAACCTAGCCAAGTATTTTGTCAATATCTTAACCAACACTTTCGCAAAAAAAAAAAACTTAACCAACACTTTGCATGCGAGCGGACTTTTTTGAACTAAGGTACAAGCAGTCCACTTACAAAACTTGGCCAAAAGAAATCAGAATAAATAGCGCTACAAAAAAATCAGAATAAAAAAACGTATCCAAGAGTTATGCTTTTCATTTGTACGTGACATTAAATTTTTATTAGCTGAGCCCACAACTATTAAAACTGTGGAACCAAGAGACACCGCAGATTTCTGAATGGAGCATACATCATTTCGTAAGTCTGAGCTTGAATTAGAAAAACCATTACCTGCACTAATCTAGGAACATGCAGATTATAACAAGAAATTGGAGTTTGGATAATAAGACACCTAGTCATATACAATCAAACAAATCAGCCCATCACATGAGTAACTTTGGATTAATTCAATGACTTACGAGTTGTGGAATGGTAGTATAATATGGGAGAGAAATAGCCGATTAATGGTAAATAATGGGATATAACAAAACTAAAAGAATAATCAGTCTTACATTTTTTATTTAAATTAGCATTGGTGCATAAACAATCCAATAGATTCCAAGATTTTTTTATATTATCAATGATACCATTTTGCAGCGCCTTTTTTTTATAAAAGAGTTGACTAATACAAATTGGTAACAGTTTATTTCGGAGTGGCATGCTAAAAATTTATATCCAAATTTCATCACATCTTCTTGAACAGTTTTTTTTATTTTCATTAAGAGATAATACATTAGCTATGCTACTACTAACACCGGTAGTTATATTAACAATAATATTAGTTACCAAAAAATATGATTAAATGTGGTGACCCTGCATACCACTGCATGTTGTAGTATGCCAGTCGTTGATATAACATTCACGAAGTACCATTCCGCAAATATTACATCCCTCAGAGTAGTACAACAGAACATAGCAGGTCCATAACTCATTCATTTATTATTACAAGCATAATGTACATATCATCTCGGAGCTCCTCTTGGGTCCTAAGAGGGATACTCCTGGGTTCGAGGCGAACCCATCTTAACTTACAATATAGAAGTCTTACTAGGTGGTACATTTATTCCCTCGAGCAGTTAAGTACTAAGAGTTCGTACTGCTCGGATACTACTACTTCTCGGTTAGTCTAAACTTAATCTCCTCCGGAACCCTCCCCGGTTCCATAGACTATAAGGTAGTCTACGCCTTCAACACCTCCAGAGAGGTCTGATTCTTCATAGCCGATAATCTCGGCTCCTTCAGGGTTGTCGTTATCCTCCTCCAGATGGTTCAGATAATCTAAGCAGGGGATTTTAAGAGTGGTATGAGTACGAGCGTACTCAACAAGTTCATTATAGAAAAGAGGTGTTTAATGCACTAGCTACGATATTAGACCAGAAAGTCTAATACCAATGCAAGTTTTGATAAACATTTCTTTAAGAGGTTGCTTTTATTTCAAAGAACTATGTCCGTCAGCCTTCACCGGTTTACTAGAACTTTATGGAGCTCCTTTCCGGCCACGTTCGCAGTTCCATATCCCGAAACAGGGAGTGACAGGTCACGGTTCTTTACACTCTGCAGAGGTGTGTTGCTTTACCCATAAGAGATCTTAACCTTGGTGCCAACCGGGCAGCTTTCCTGTTCACACTTCCTTCGGTGTGAGGCCCGGTATAAGGTCATAGCCAATCATATTCCTCCGCTACCTCGCACACCCAACCTTTGTTGCAAACCCCGACCCTGGGTCCTCGCCGGTCCTCTTACACCAATTAAGGATGGACCCCGACCGCGACAACAGTTCTGGGCTCTACCATAAACTCCTTCGCCGGCAGCTGCAACCCATCATAGACCGCATAACCGTGGGGAATTAGAATGCGATCCCCACCCTCCAGTTGTTCTCGCAAGATACAACTGCTACGGTAAGCGCATCCGTTGATGTACAAGAGGTGGAAATACGATTGACTACTCCGTCCCACTCCAAATCTTATGGTTAACACGGGTATTACGGCACAAGAATCACTGGACGACATTTGTTGTTTAATCCTAGATGGATATAAACCCGTGCAATGGAACCTCCACCATATCAACACAATCCATGGTTCCATTGCCCACCACATAGTCATATTCATAGTTATGAAAATAGTGGTTTTGCTTTTTATGCAATAGTGATAAACATAGTACTTTGCAAGTAATTTGATAAAAATACTCGAATGACATGAGCAAGCGATGAACTTGCCTGAACACTGCAAAGTATTGCAGTTGGATGCTGTGGACTGACCCTTGTCCTCTGTTGCTGAAAAATAGCATCATTGTCCGATAAGGGCAATGGTTAAAGAAGCATTGATGCATGATTCCAGTTTTAGGGTTTGTTCCCCCTTCCGATGTCGTTAATATTTCATGTGAGAGGTTAATACTAAGAATAATTTAGGGATACTCTGTTTAGGGTAAAATACAACCTTGAAATGTTGTCAAGGTGTTTTTAAAGTCCAAAAGCATTTATGGACTTATTTTCATTTTTTGAAAATACAAGGTGTGATTTAAATGATTATTATAATCATTAAATTTGAACTTATTCTTGTTTATCTTCAAAAATTCTATTTCATATTTTATTATGATAGAGTTTTTTATACTGAGTGGTTTTCATATTTTTAATTATTTTTTTAGAGCTATATTCTATTTTATAAAATTCTTAGAAATACTCACTTAAATGGGTATTTTGGAAATGTCCAAAATACCCCTCGGGCCCATCTGTCAGGCGCCCGAGCTGGTTAGGTTGGACCAGCCCACTGGGCTCGGTCCAACCGACCCAGTCGCGTCGTCTTCCTCCCTCACTCTCTAACCCTAATCCTCTTCGGGCTCCCGCGACCAAAATCACCTCCGCCGTCGCCTCTTTATTTCCGCCGCCTCCGGCCGTCGCCGGTGACGAGGTGGTGCAGATCTGGACCGCCTCTCGACGGTGGACCTGATGGTCCGCGTCGATCTGACGCTGGCGTCGCTGTTCGCTCGCCCTTGACCCTCCAGTGCGTCAGGCCTTCGGCATCCGCCGCCGCCGTGCGTTGGAGAGGCCGTGGCCCTTCTTCTAGGCGCTCCCCCTGCGCGTGGTGCAGCGCTGGGGTGCTGTGGTGGTCGCCAGGGCTTGGCTTGGCCAGGCCTGGTGCCGCCGTGCTCTGGCGTGCGCCGCCGTGACCGCCATGACCGTGTCGGCCATCTCCTCCCCGGTATGTGCTTCTCCTTCCTCTTTTCTACCTATTCTACTTCTTCTCCTCCTCCTCCACTTCGTCTAGCTTGACCACTGGCCTGCTTGTCCTCGTAGAGGTGCTGGCCGTGCCGATGTGCTGCAGCTGCTATGCCCTGCTAGCTGTGTATACGCGTGTGATGCTATGCTGCTGTTGTGCGGCTTGTGCTGCGGTGCTGTTGTTGTGTTGTTCTTCTCTAGCACTTGCTGTTCTAGCTTAAGAGCTCTTGTTCATAAGCATACTGTGATGCTTTGTTTAATTATGTTGACTCCTGCTGTTGCTCTGTATCCATGCCTCTCCTGTGTATGCAGTGGTTTGCTTCTGGCTTGATCATCATGTGATGATCCTTGCCTTTGGCAAGTGCCAGTGCTCCTGATGTGCTATTATCTGTGCTCTAATTCATGGATATGCTCAATTGAGCCTATCTGTTGCATTAACAGCTCCATCCCTTGATGGAGTGCTTCTGGATACTATCATAATTCATTGATTTGATTATCTGTGGAGCAATTATTAACTATATGTGGCTATTTCATTGACTGGTTCCTGCTCTGCTGCTCAGTGATGCGCTAGCATGCACTGGCATGCTCTAGCAAGCTTCTGATGATCACATGATCATCAGTTGCTTGTAAATGATGTTGTTTCATACCTGTGCCTCACTATTGCTCTCTCTGTGTTGTGTGTGCATCACACAGGCTTGGCCTGGTGTGTGCTGGTGCTTGCTTAAGCATCAGTTGATGCTTGCAATGATCCAGTGGATCATCTGCAAGGCTCTGGTGAATCTATTGCTTGTGTATTTCATTTATCTGTGTTGACTTGCTTGGCTGAATGGATAAATGATGTGAACTGCTTGCAGTTATGATCATCTGTTAAATTGTGATAGGCTAGATGGATGCCAACCCTTGGTTGTGTACCCTAGTCCATTATTTGAACCCTTCTAGTGATGATAACTGTCCAAGGCTTTTGATTTGGGGCTGTTTCAGTGGTTGAGGTGGCCTCAACAGCAATTCTTGCTGTTCAGGAAGCTCCCACCCCTGTTGGCTGGCTGTGGCTTGATTAATGCATCACTGGACAATCCCTTGTTGGATTTCCAGTGAGCTTTACTATTAACAAACAAAATAGGCACAGGTTGCCTATCTGTCTGATGGTATTACTAGCTGTAGGTGCTAGGTGATTTGGGCTAGGCTAGCTGTGAATCCATCCTTTGCTGGATTTCCTTAGTTGTGCCACTGATTTGACATAACTAGTGTTCCCTTGGATGATTTCCTATTGGCCTCTCCCTTCTTTGCTTGCACCAAATGGCTAGTAGCCAAGTGATGATACAAATAGGGTTTCTACCCTCTTTTGCTTCTGTGACATATGCACATGCTTAATTATGAGCAAAACCATGGTTTGCTCATGTTTATCTGGTATACCTCACTCCAGCTCCAAGAAATTTGGTGTTGGTGTAGAGGTTTGCTTCTGATTGATGTCTTAAGCTTGCCCTGCTCCTCCTGGCTAGCTTGAGCTTGCTCTACACCATTTTATGTTTGTTCACAGTTGACAGTTCTTGGTGAAACTGTCTCTGGATGATTTCTTGTGGTTTGCTGTTCTTCCTGTTCTAAGTGTTCTTGCTATCTGGTGACTTACCCTGTTGCTTGTCGATGAATGAAGCTAGGGTTTACTATGGAAAAGGTTTTATACCTCCCTGGCTTTGCTCTCCTGGTTGACAACAAGGCCTGGCCACACTTGGTGACACACTGACCTGTGTGTGTGTGTGTGTTGTGCTGCATGCACACTGCCTTGTGAGCAGTCTGGCTGTGTGTGTGTGCTAGATGCTTGGCATCTGGGCTATGAGAAGATCAGCTCGGCAGAGCTGATCATATCCTCTCCATTCACCATTCTTTTCTAACTTGCCAAGTGGCTTTGCCACTTGGCATAATACTTGATTTGTTGTGTTTGTGTGCAGGTTTCAAATTGATGATCAAATGGAGATGAAGATCATCAAGCTCAAGCCTAAATGAAGATTAGCTTGTAGTTTTAGGATAGATCAATATATTGTACTTTCCTTTTCTCTTTTTTTCTATTTTTTTCCAATTCTTGTAATGTGTTGTATTATTCCTTTATTTCAATTGTGAATATTGTAAAGACAATGTATATTGTGTGATAATCAATAAAGCTCAAGGTTTTCTCTAATGAGCTTTACTTATTGTTTGTATTGTTCATAATGTGTATTATTTATTATTTACTTAATGAATTTCCTCACAATTGAAATATAGGGTATTTATTAAATGTTTGAATTTGAAATTCAAATTCCACTTAGGGTTGAATTCAATCATGCAACTTAAATTTGAATTCAAATATGCAACTTAAGTTTGTGATGCAATATCCCTTCTCTCTTCTCCAAAACCCTAGTTTAGTTGAATAAGAGCAAGTTTGTCGCACTCTCGAAACCCTAACCCTGTAAGGTGTCGAGAGAGAAACTTGTCCCCCTTCGATGCAGTTTTGTTTTAAAAGCGCGAAATTTCCTCAGAATTTACGATGCAATGCACATCCCTTTCTAAAATCTACCCCTCGATCGTCTCTAAACCTGGGACATTACAGCCTTTCCCCCTTAAAGAAAACTTCGTCCCGAAGTTGTGGTTGTAATACCTGAAGAGTTCGGGGTATGTTTTCCTCAGGTCTTCTTCCTTTTCCCAGGTAGCTTCCCTCTCAGGGTGATGTTTCCATTGTATCTTGCAGTACTTAATAGCTCGATTCCTGAGTTGTTTCCAGTTCTCCTCGAGAATCTTTGCTGGCTTCTCGATGTAAGTCAAATCTGGTTGTAACTCGAGCTCATCATGTGGTACTGGCTCATCTGGGGTCTTTAAGCATTTCCTGAGTTGCGACACATGGAATACATTGTGAACTTGAGCTAACCTCCCCGGTAGTTCCAATTCAAAGGCTAACCCTCGGTTTTGACTCAGAATCTTGAAAGGTCCGATGTATCTAGGGCTTAACTTCCCCTTTACTCCAAATCTCTGAAGTCCTTTCATCGGGCTCACCTTGAGATATACCATGTCTCCAACTTGTGGCTCCCATGTTCTTCTCTTCTTATCGGCATAACTCTTCTGTCGACTTTGGGCTATCTTAAGCCTATCTCTTATAATGTCTATGATTTGTTGCTTTTCTTTGACATAATCAGGATTAAACTCTTTGCTTGCTCCAGTCTCATACCAGCATATGGGTGATCTACACTTCCTTCCATACAGAGCTTCGAACGGTGCCATCTTGATGCTGCTTTGATAGCTATTATTGTATGAAAACTCTGCTAATGGCAAGTGCTCCTCCCATGATCCTCCGAAGTCTAGGACACAAGCCCTAAGCATATCCTCTAGGATCTGGTTAGTTCTCTCCGTTTGTCCACCTGTCTGAGGATGATAGGCGGTACTATAGTCCAATTGGATCCTAAAGCTTCATGTAATTGCTTCCAAAATGCTGACGTGAACACGGATCCTCGATCTGACACGATCTTCTTGGGCACTCCATGTTTACTCATGATCTCTTTGATATAAAGATTGATGAGTTTCTCTCCTTTATCCTGCTGATTTACCGCTAAGAAGTGTGCGCTTTTCGTCAACCGGTCCATGATTACCCATATCATGTCCTTCTTTTTATTAATCATGGGTAGTCCGGTGATGAAATCCATTCCTATCTCCTCCCATTTCCATTCTGGGATTGGTAAAGGTTGTAACTTTCCTGCCGGACTTTGATGTTCAGCCTTTACTCTTTGGCAGGTATGGCATTCCGCCACGTATTGTGCTATCTCTTTCTTCATGTTATTCCACCAGAATAACTCCTTAAGATCCATGTACATCTTTGTACTCCCTGGATGTATGGAATATGGTGTTTGATGGGCTTCCCGGAGTATTACTTCTTTGATTTCAGCAATATCCGGAACGCAAATCCTCTTTTGGAACCATAATGATCCTGATTCTCCTCGGTGGAATTCTGATGGTCTTCCTTCATCAATCCTTCTCATCTCCTCTGCGATGAATGGATCGTCCAATTGACCCATCATTATCTCATTCTTTAAGTTAACATTTAGCTCATCGGCCACTTGTAAAGCCGATAGTCCTTCATGAGCTTCTTTCTCCCAGAGTTGTATTTGGGCTTGGCTTATTTCCTTCCTCAACTCCGGTGATAACTCTTGTTCCACTCCTCCAGTGCTCTTCCTACTCAAGGCATCTGCTACAACATTAGCCTTTCCTGGAGTATAATCGATGGTCAAATCATAATCCTTGATTAGTTCAAGCCATCTTTTCTGCCTCATATTGAGTTCCTTCTGAGTGAAGAAGTACTTGAGACTCTTATGATCCGTATAGAGCTCACACTTGGCTCCATAGAGAAAATGTCTCCAAGTTTTAAGTGCAAATACGACTGCTGCTAATTCTAAATCATGTGTTGGATAGTTCACTTCATGCGGTCTGAGTTGCCTCGATCCATAAGATATTACTTTCCGATCTTGCATGAGTACGCAACCCAATCCATGTTTGGATGCGTCACAGTACACGGTGTAGTCCTTGCCAACTTCTGGAACTGCTAACACCGGTGCTGTGGTGAGTTTCTCCTTCAGAGTTTGCAAACTCTTCTCACACTCCTCCGACCACACAAATGGTGTGTTCTTTCTTAACAGTTTGTCATTGGTCCTGCTATTTTGGAGAATTCTTCAATGAATCTCCGATAGTATCCTGCCATTCCTAAGAATCCTCGGATTTCCTTGACAGTCTTGGGTGCTTCCCAATCTAAAACTGCTGCTACCTTCCTCGGGTTAACAGCTATTCCATCTTTACTAATGACATGACCAAGAAATTCCACTTGGTCTAGCCAAAATTCACACTTGCTGAGTTTGGCATAGAGTTGATGTTCTCTTAGTGTTTGCAGCACTAACCTCAGATGTTCAGCATGTTCAGTTTTGTCTTTAGAATATATCAAGATATCATCGATGAATACGATGACAAACTTGTCTAGATATGGCATGAAGATCTTATTCATAAGATTCATGAAGATTGCTGGGGCATTGGTTAATCCAAAATGCACTACAAGGTATTCATGATGTCCATACCTTGAGACAAAGGCGGTTTTCGGAACATCTTCCTTCTTGATCTTTATCTGATGATAATTGGACCTTAGATCAATTTTGGAAAAGACTCCCGCACCTCTAACTTGATCGAATAGATCTTGTATTCTAGGAAGTGGGTACTTGTTCTTGATTGTGACATTGTTCAAATTCCTGTAGTCTCCGCACATCCTTCTACCTCCATCTCATTTATCCACGAAGATCACAGGTGATCCCCATGGTGAAACACTCTCTTGTATGAATCCTTTCTGTTCCAAGTCATCCAATTGCTCCTTAAGTTCTTTCAACTCCTTAGGCCCCATTTTATATGGTGCTTTAGCAATCGGAGCTGTTCCTGGAATTAGGTCGATAGTAAACTCTATCTCCCTATCTGGGGGCATTCCAGGTAATTCCTTAGGAAACACATCCTGGAATTCATTTACTACAGGTATATCCTCCAACTTCACTTCCTTCATGCTATTCAGCTGTAGCTCGACTTCGATCTGTGTATGCTTGTCTCCTTGGTAGATCATTCTACTTCCATCGGAGCTTTTCAAAGACACAGTCTTGTTCACACAGTCGATCAATGCTCCGTTAGCTTCTAACCAGTTCATACCAAGAATGACATTAATGTCCTTCATCGGTAAAATGAATAGGTCTGCATCAAACGCGCATTTATTGATCATAATGACTTGTTTTTGTTTGGTATGGGTTACTACTATCGTTCCCCCCGCGGAAAGTATAGTTATGGGTGTATCTAACTTAGTGCAACTAATCCCATGTTTGATGATGAATTGCTGGGAAATGAATGATGTAGTTGCACCAGTATCAAAAAGTACTTTGCCAGGATGAGTAAGTATCTGGAGCGTACCTATCACTGCCTGATCGGAGTTAACCACCTCCTCCAAGCTGGTGCAGTTCAACTTGCCGAAGGGTTTCTTGTTCTTCCAATTCCCTCCGTTGTTTCCTCCTCGGCTTCCACCTCCTCCAGATTGACCTCCTCCACTCTTCTTCTTAGGGCAATCCCTAAGCATGTGTCCTTCCTCGCGACAACCAAAGCATATCACTCTTGGCTTCTTGCAATCCTTCGAGTAATGCCCTGTGTATCCACAGCTTCGGCAGACTATTTACACCATGTTAGGATTGCTTGGAGCCTTCCTGTTGTTGTTGTTGTTGTAGTTGTTGTTGTTGTACCTTGGTTTGAAGCTCAAGCCAGTATTAGGCTTGTTACTGACATACCTCTTAGGCTCAAATTTAGCCTTCTTCCTCTTCTCATCCTGCAGTTGCTTGAAGTCATCTTCAAGAGTGATGGCTGCATCCACCAACTCTTGGAACTCAGTTGCCCTCATCATCCTAAGCTGAACCTTGAACTGGGGATTCCATCCCCGCATGAACCTCTTCTTCTTTTTGTCCTCGGTGTTGACCTCCTCAACAGCATACCGAGACAGCTTTGAAAACTCCCTGACATAAGTCAGGATGGCCTTGTCCTTCTGCTCGAGACTTTCAAATTCTCGACGCTTCAACTCCACAATGCTTTCAGGGACATTGGATTCTCTGAACTTCCTCTTAAACTCCTCCCAGGTGAATACCTTCTCAGCCGGGTAAATGGCTACTATATTGTCCCACCATGATGCAGCGGGTCCACACAACAGGTGTGTTGCATATCTGACCTTTTCCAGGTCATTGCACCCAACAGTGTTGAGCTTTCGCTCCGTATCCATCAGCCAATCCTCCGCGTCCATAGGCTCGGGCGCGTATGCGAAGGATATAGGCTTAGTATTCTGGAAGTCTGACAGAGTGACTCCCTGATTGTCAGGTCTCTCCACCTTGTTCTGTTGAAGCAGCTCCTGGAAGAACTTGTTCTGCTGCTCCAACGTTATACGTTGCCTTTCCTCCAACATTTGCATGTATTGGAGGAAATTCTGCTGCGCCATGGGTGGTGGTGGTGGTTGATACGTCTCCAACGTATCGATAATTTCTTATGTTCCATGCCACTTTATTGATGATATCTACATGTTTTATGCATACTTTATGTCATATTTATGTATTTTCCGGCACTAACCTATTAACAAGATGCCGAAGAGCCGATTCTTTGTTCCTGCTATTTTTGGTTTCAGAAATCCTAGTAAGGAAATATTCTCGGAATTGGACGAAATCAACGCCCAGGGCCTATTTTCACACGAAGCTTCCAGAAGACCGAAGGAGTCACGAAGTGGGGCCACGGGGCGCCGCCACAGTAGGGCGGCGCGGCCTACAGGGGGCCCGCGCGGCCCTGCTGTGTGGGGCCCTCGTGACGCCTCTTGACCTGCCCTTCCGCCTATTTAAAGCCTTCGTCGCGAAACCCCCAGTACCGAGACCCACGATATGGAAAACCTTCCAGAGACGCCGCCGCCGCCAATCCCATCTCGGGGGATTCAGGAGATCGCCTCCAGCACCCTGCCGGAGAGGGGAATCATCTCCCGGAGGACTCTTCACCGCCATGGTCGCCTCCGGAGTGATGAGTGAGTAGTTCACCCCTAGACTATGGGTCCATAGCAGTAGCTAGATGGTCGTCTTCTCCTAATTGTGCTATCATTGTTGGATCTTGTGAGCTGCCTAACATGTTCAAGATCATCTATCTGTAATGCTATATGTTGTGTTTGTTGGGATCCGATGGATAGAAAATACTATGCTATGTTGATTATTGATACGCGTATAGCACGCGACCGTTGGGAACCCCAAGAGGAAGGTGTGATGCGTACAGCGGCAAGTTTTCCCTCAGTAAGAAACCAAGGTTTATCGAACCAGTATGAGCCAAGAAGCACGTTGAAGGTTGATGGCGGCGAGATGTAGTGCGGTGCAACACCAGAGATTCCGGCGCCAACGTGGAACCTGCACAACACAACCAAAGTACTTTGCCCCAACGAAACAGTGAGGTTGTCAATCTCACCGGCTTGCTGTAACAAAGGATTAGATGTATAGTGTGGATGATGATTGTTTGCAGAGAACAGTAGAACAAGTATTGCAGTAGATTGTATTCGATTAAAAGAATGGACCGGGGTCCACAGTTCACTAGAGGTGTCTCTCCCGTAAGATAAATAGCATGTTGGGTGAACAAATTACAGTTGGGCAATTGACAAATAGAGAGGGCATGACAATGCACATACATGATATGATGAGTATTGTGAGATTTAATTGGGCATTACGACAAAGTACATAGACCGCTATCCAGCATGCATCTATGCCTAAAAAGTCCACCTTCAGGTTATCATCCGAACCCCTTCCAGTATTAAGTTGCAAACAACAGACAATTGCATTAAGTATGGTGCGTAATGTAATCAATAACTACATCCTCGGACATAGCATCAATGTTTTATCCCTAGTGGCAACAGCACATCCATAACCTTAGAGGTTTCTGTCACTCCCCCAGATTCACGGAGGCATGAACCCACTATCGAGCATAAATACTCCCTCTTGGAGTTACTAGCAAAAACTTGGCCAGAGCCTCTACTAATAACGGAGAGCATGCAAGATCATAAACAACACATAGATTGATAATCAACATAACATAGTATTCTCTATCCATCGGATCCCAATAAACACAACATATAGCATTACAGATAGATGATCTTGATCATGTTAGGCAGCTCACAAGATCCGACAATGAAGCACATAAGGAGAAGACAACCATCTAGCTACTGCTATGGACCCATAGTCCAGGGGTGAACTACTCACTCATCACTCCGGAGGCGACCATGGCGGTGTAGAGTCCTCCGGGAGATGAATCCCCTCTCCGGCAGGGTGCCGGAGGCGATCTCCTGAATCCCTCGAGATGGGATTGGCGGCGGCGGCGTCTCTGGAAGGTTTTCCGTATCGTGGTTCTCGGTACTGGGGGTTTCGCGACGAAGGCTATAAGTAGGCGGAAGGGCAGGTCAGGGGGCCACACGAGGGGCCCAGACGACAGGCCGGCGCGGCCAAGACCTGTGTCGCGCCGCCCTAGTGTCTGGCCACCTCGTTGCCCCACTTCGTCTCCTCTTCGGTCTTCTGGAAGCTTCGTGGCAAAATAGGCCCCTGGGCGTTGATTTCATCCAATTCCGAGAATATTTCCTTACTAGGATTTCTGAAACCAAAAACAGCAGAAAACAGCAACTGGCTCTTCGGCATCTCGTTAATAGGTTAGTGCTGGAAAATGCATAAATATGACATAAAGTATGCATAAAACATGTAGATATCATCAATAATGTGGCATGGAACATAAGAAATTATCAATACATCAGAGACGTATCAGCATCCCCAAGCTTAGTTTCTGCTCGTCCCGAGCAGGTAAACGATAACAAAGATAATTTCTGGAGTGACATGCCATCATAACCTTGATCATACTATTGTAAGCCTATGTAATGAATGCAGCGATCCAAACAATGGTAATGACATGAGTTAAACAAATGAATCATAAAGCAAAGACTTTTCATGAATAGTACTTCAAGACAAGCATCAATAAGTCTTGCATAAGAGTTAACTCATAAAGCAATAATTCAAACTAGAGGTATTGAAGCAACACAAAGGAAGATGAAGTTTCAGCGGTTGCTTTCAACTTATAACATGTGTATCTCATGGATATTGTCAACATAGAGTAATATAACAAGTGCAATATGCAAGTATGTAGGAATCAATGCACAGTTCACACAAGTGTTTGCTTCTTGAGGTGGAGAGAGATAGGTGAACTGACTCAACATAAAAGTAAAAGAAAGGTCCTTCAAAGAGGAAAGCATCGATTGCTATATTTGTGCTAGAGCTTTGATTTTGAAAACAAGAAACAATTTTGTCAACGGTAGTAATAAAGCATATGTGTCATGTAAATTATATCTTACAAGTTGCAAGCCTCATGCATAGTATACTAATAGTGCCCGCACCTTGTCCTAATTAGCTCGGATTACCTGGATTATCATCGCAATGCACATGTTTTAACCAAGTGTCACAAAGGGGTACCTCTATGCCGCCTGTACAAAGGTCTAAGGAGAAAGCTCGCATCGGATTTCTCGCTATTGATTATTCTCAACTTAGACATCCATACCGGGACAACATAGATAACAGATAATGGACTCCTCTTTTATGCATAAGCATGTAGCAACAATTAATTTTCTCATATGAGATTGAGGATATTTGTCCAAAACTGAAACTTCCACCATGGATCATGGCTTTAGTTAGCGGCCCAATGTTCTTCTCTAACATTATGCAATGCTCTAACCATTTTAGTGGTAAATCTCCCTTACTTCAGACAAGACGAACATGCATAGCAACTCACATGATATTCAACAAAGAGTAGTTGATGGCGTCCCCAGGAACATGGTTATCGCACAACAAGCAACTTAATAAGAGATAAAGTGCATAAGTACATATTCAATACCACAATAGTTTTTAGGCTATTTGTCCCATGAGCTATATATTGTAAAGGTAGAGGATAGAAATTTTAAAGGTAGCACTCAAGCAATTTACTTTGGAATGGCGGAGAAATACCATGTAGTAGGTAGGTATGGTGGACACAAATGGCATAGTGGTTGGCTCAAGGATTTGGATGCATGAGAAGTATTCCCTCTCGATACAAGATTTAGGCTAGCAAGGTTATTTGAAACAAACACAAGGATGAACTGGTGCAGCAAAACTCACATAAAAGACATATTGTAAACATTATAAGACTCTACACCGTCTTCCTTGTTGTTCAAACTCAATACTAGAAATTATCTAGACCTTAGAGAGACCAATTATGCAAACCAAATTTTAGCATGCTCTATGTATTTCTTCATTAATGGGTGCAAAATATATGATGCAAGAGCTTAAACATGAGCACAACAATTGCCAAGTATCACATTATCCAAGACATTATAGCAATTACTACATGTATCATTTTCCAATTCCAACCATATAACAATTTAACGAAGAAGAAACTTCGCCATGAATACTATGAGTAAAGCCTAAGGACATATTTGTCCATATGCAACAGCGGAGCATGTCTCTCTCCCACACAATGAATGCTAGGATCCATTTTATTCGAACAAAACAAAAACAAAAACAAACAGACGCTCCAAGCAAAGTACATAAGATGTGATGGAATAAAAATATAGTTTCACTAGAGGAACCTGATAATGTTGTCGATGAAGAAGGGGATGCCTTGGGCATCCCCAAGCTTAGACGCTTGAGTCTTCTTGATATATGCAGGGGTGAACCACCGGGGCATCCCCAAGCTTAGAGCTTTCACTCTCCTTGATCATGTTGTATCATCTTTCTCTCTTGATCCTTGAAAACTTCCTCCACACCAAACTCAAAACAACTCATTAGAGGGTTAGTGAAAAATCAAAATTCACATGTTCAGAGGTGACACAATCATTCTTAACACTTCTGGATATTGTACAAAGCTACTGAAAGTTAATGGAATCGAAAAATCCATCAAGCATAGCAAAACAGGCAATGCGAAATTAAAGGCAGAATCTGTCAAAACAGAACAGTTCGTAAAGACGAATTTCTAAGAGGCACCAGACTTGCTCAAATGAAAATGCTCAAATTTAATGAAAGTTGCGTACATATCTGAGGATCACTCACGTAAATTGGAATAATTTGCTGAGTTACCTACAGAGAATTAGGCCCAGATTCGTGACAGCAAAGAAATCTGTTTCTGCGCAGTAATCCAAATCTAGTATGAACCTTACTATCAACGACTTTACTTGGCACAACAATGCAATAAAGTAAGATAAGGAGAGGTTGCTACATTAGTAACAACTTCCAAGACTCAAATATAAAATAAAGTACTGTAGTAAAAACATGGGTTGTCTCCCATAAGCGCTTTTCTTTAACGCCTTTCAGCTAGGCGCAGAAAGTGTGTATCAAGTATTATCAAGAGACGAAGTGTCAACATCATAATTTGTTCTAATAATAGAATCAAAAGGTAACTTCATTCTCTTTCTAGGGAAGTGTTCCATACCTTTCTTGAGAGGAAATTGATATTTAATATTACCTTCCTTCATATCAATGATAGCACCAACAGTTCGAAGAAAAGGTCTTCCCAATATAATGGGACAAGATGCATTGCATTCAATATCTAAGACAAAAAAATCAACGGGGACAAGGTTATTGTTAACGGTAATGTGAACATTATCAACTCTCCCCAAAGGTTTCTTTGTAGAGTTATCAGCAAGATTAACATCCAAATAACAATTTTTCAATGGTGGCAAGTCAAGCATATTATAGATTTTCTTAGGCATAACGGAAATACTTGCACCAAGATCACATAAAGCATTACAATCAAAGTCATTGACCTTCATCTTAATGATGGGCTCCCAACCATCCTCTAGCTTCCTAGGAATAGAAGTTTCGCGTTCTAGTTTCTCTTCTCTAGCTTTTATGAGAGCATTTGTAATATGTTTCGTGAAAGCCAAATTTATAGCACTAGCATTAGGACTCTTAGCAAGTTTTTGTAAGAACTTTATAACTTCAGAGATGTGACAATCATCAAAATCCAAACCATTATGATCTAAAGCAATGGGATCATCATCCCCAACGTTAGAAAAAATTTCAGCAGTTTTATCACGACGGTTTCAGCGATTTTAGCGATTTCAGGCAGTTTTTCACGCTTTGCATTAGAAGTGGAAACATTGCCAACACCAATTCTTTTACCATTATTAGTAGGAGGTGCAGCAACATGTGTAGCATTAGCATTACTAGTGGTGGTAATAGTCCAAACTTTAGCTATATTATCTTCTTTCTCATTTTCTTCTTTCTCCCACCTAGCACGCAATTCGGCCATCAATCTTATATTCTCATTAATTCTAACTTGGATGGCATTTGCTGTAGTAACAATTTTATTATTATGATTCTCATGAGGCATAACTTTCGATTTCAAAAGATCAACATCAGCAGCAAGACTATCGACTTTAGAAGCAAGTATATCAATTTTCCCAAGCTTTTCTTCAACAGATTTGTTAAAAGCAGTTTGTGTACTAATAAATTCTTTAAGCATGGCTTCAAGTCCAGGGGGTGAATTCCTATTATTGTTGTAAGAATTCCCATAAGAATTACCATAGCCGTTGCCATTATTATAAGGATATGGCCTATAGTTGTTACTAGAATTGTTCCGGTAAGCGTTGTTGTTGAAATTATTATTTTTAATGTAGTTTACATCAACATGTTCTTCTTGAGCAACCAATGAAGCTAACGAAACATTATTAGGATCAATATGTGTCCTATCATTCACAAGCATAGACATAATAGCATCAATCTTATCACTCAAGGAAGAGGTTTCTTCGACAGAATTTACCTTCTTACCTTGTGGAGCTCTTTCCGTGTGCCATTCAGAGTAATTAATCATCATATTATCAAGAAGCTTTGTTGCTTCACCAAGAGTGATGGACATAAAGGTACCTCCAGCAGCTGAATCCAATAGGTTCCGTGAAGAAAAATTCAGTCCTGCATAAAAGGTTTGGATGATCATCCAAGTAGTCAGTCCATGGGTTGGGCAATTTTTAACCAAAGATTTCATTCTTTCCCATGCTTGTGCAACATGCTCAGTATCCAATTGTTTAAAATTCATTATGCTACTCCTCAAAGATATAATTTTAGCAGGGGGATAATATCTACCAATAAAAGCATCCTTGCATTTAGTCCATGAATCAATACTATTCTTAGGCAGAGATAGCAACCAATCTTTAGCTCTTCCTCTTAATGAGAAAGGAAACAATTTTAATTTTATAATGTCACCATCTACATCCTTATACTTTTGCATTTAACATAATTCAACAAAATTATTGAGATGGGCAGCAGCATCATCAGAACTAACACCAGAAAATTGCTCTCGCATAACAAGATTTAGTAAAGCAGGTTTAATTTCAAAGAATTCCGTTGTAGTAGCAGGTGGAGCAATAGGTTTGCATAAGAAATCATTATTATTTGTGGTTGTGAAGTCACACAACTTAGTATTTTCAGGAGTACCCATTTTAGCAATAGTAAATAAAGCAAACTAGATAAAGTAAATGCAAGTAACTAATTTTTTTGTGTTTTTGATATAGCAAACAAGATAGCAAATAAAGTAAAACTAGCAACTAATTTTTTTGTATTTTGATTTAATGCAGCAAACAAAGTAGTAAATAAAATAAAGCAAGACAAAAACCAAGTAAAGAGATTGGATTGTGGAGACTCCCCTTGCAGCATGTCTTGATCTCCCTGGCAACGGCGCCAGAAAACAGTCTTGATACGCGTACAGCACGCGACCGTTGGGAACCCCAAGAGGAAGGTGTGATGCGTACAGCGGCAAGTTTTCCCTCAGTAAGAAACCAAGGTTTATCGAACCAGTAGGAGCCAATAAGCACGTTGAAGGTTGATGGTGGCGAGATGTAGTGCGGCGCAACACCAGGGATTCCGGCGCCAACGTGGAACCTGCACAACACAACCAAACTACTTTGCCCCAACGAAACAGTGAGGTTGTCAATCTCACCGGCTTGCTGTAACAAAGGATTAGATGTATAGTGTGGATGATGATTGTTTGCAGAGAACAGTAGAACAAGTATTGCAGTAGATTGTATTCGATTAAAAGAATGGACCGGGGTCCACAGTTCACTAGAGGTGTCTCTCCCATAAGATAAATAGCATGTTGGGTGAACAAATTACAGTTGGGCAATTGACAAATAGAGAGGGCATGACAATGCACATACATGATATGATGAGTATTGTGAGATTTAATTGGGCATTACGACAAAGTACATAGACCGCTATCCAGCATGCATCTATGCCTAAAAAGTCCACCTTCAGGTTATCATCCGAACCCCTTCCAGTATTAAGTTGCAAACAACAGACAATTGCATTAAGTATGGTGCGTAATGTAATCAATAACTACATCCTCGGACATAGCATCAATGTTTTATCCCTAGTGGCAATAGCACATCCATAACCATAGAGGTTTCTGTCACTCCCCCAGATTCACGGAGGCATGAACCCACTATCGAGCATAAATACTCCCTCTTGGAGTTACTAGCAAAAACTTGGCCAGAGCCTCTACTAATAACGGAGAGCATGCAAGATCATAAACAACACATAGATTGATAATCAACATAACATAGTATTCTCTATCCATCGGATCCCAACAAACACAACATATAGCATTACAGATAGATGATCTTGATCATGTTAGGCAGCTCACAAGATCCGACAATGAAGCACATAAGGAGAAGACAACCATCTAGCTACTGCTATGGACCCATAGTCCAGGGGTGAACTACTCACTCATCACTTCGGAGGCGACCATGGCGGTGTAGAGTCCTCCGGGAGATGAATCCCCTCTCCGGCAGGGTGCCGGAGGCGATCTCCTGAATCCCCCGAGATGGGATTGGCGGCGGCGGCGTCTCTGGAAGGTTTTCCGTATCGTGGCTCTCGGTACTGGGGGTTTCGCGACGAAGGCTATAAGTAGGCGGAAGGGCAGGTCAGGGGGCCACACGAGGGGCCCAGACGACAGGCCGGCGCGGCCAAGACCTGGGCCGCGTCGCCCTAGTGTCTGGCCACCTCGTGGCCCCACTTCGTCTCCTCTTCGGTCTTCTGGAAGCTTCGTGGCAAAATAGGCCCCTGGGCGTTGATTTCATCCAATTCCGAGAATATTTCCTTACTAGGATTTCTGAAACCAAAAACAGCAGAAAACAGCAACTGGCTCTTCGGCATCTCGTTAATAGGTTAGTGCCGGAAAATGCATAAATATGACATAAAGTATGCATAAAACATGTAGATATCATCAATAATGTGGCATGGAACATAAGAAATTATCGATACGTCGGAGACGTATCAATTATCAATCTATTATCTATGTGTTGTTTATGATCTTGCATGCTCTCCGTTACTAGTAGAGGCTCTGGCCAAGTTTTTGCTTGTAACTCCAAGAGGGAGTATTTATGCTCGATAGTGGGTTCATGCCTCCATTAAATGCAGGACGGTGTGAGAAAGTTCTAAGGTTGTGGATGTGCTGTTGCCACTAGGGATAAAACATCGATGCTATGTCTAAGGATGTAGTTGTTGATTACATTACGCACCATACTTAATGCAATTGTCTGTTGTTTGCAACTTAATACTGGAGGGGGTTCGGATGATAACCTGAAGGTGGACTTTTTAGGCATAGATGCATGCTGGATAACGGTCTATGTACTTTGTCGTAATGCCCAATTAAATCTCACTATACTCATCATATCATGTATGTGCATGGCCATGCCCTCTTTATTTGTCAATTGCTCAACTGTAATTTGTTCACCCAACATGCTATTTATCTTATGGGAGAGACACCACTAGTGAACTGTGGACCCCGGTCCATTCTTTTAATCGAATACAATCTACTGCAATACTTGTTCTATTGTTTTCTGCAAACAATCATCATCCACACTATACATCTAATCCTTTGTTACAGCAAGCCGGTGAGATTGACAACCTCACTATCACGTTGGGGCAAAGTAATTTGGTTGTGTTGTGCAGGTTTGATGTCTACGTTCCCCCTCCTTTCCTGTAGACAGTGTTGGGCCTCCAAGAGCAGAGGTTTGTAGAACAGCAGCAAGTTTTCCCTTAAGTGGATCACCCAAGGTTTATCGAACTCAGGGAGGAAGAGGTCAAAGATATCCCTCTCATGCAACCCTGCAACCACAAAGCAAGAAGTCTCTTGTGTCCCCAACACACCTAATAGGTGCACTAGTTCGGCGAAGAGATAGTGAAATACAGGTGGTATGAATATATATGAGCAGTAGCAACGGTGCCAGAAAATAGCTTGATGGTGTGTAGTTGATGGTGGTGGTATTGCAGCAGTAGTAACACAGTAAAACAGTAAACAAGCAGTAGTAACGCAGCAGTATTTAGGAACAAGGCCTAGGGATTACACTTTCACTAGTGGACACTCTCAACATTGATCACATAACAGAATAGATAAATGCATACTCTACACTCTTGTTGGATGATGAACGCATTGCGTAGGATTACATGAACCCTCAATGCCGGAGTTAACAAGCTCCACAATTTGTTCATATTTAAGTAACCTTATAGTGTAAGATAGATCAAAAGACTAAACCAAGTACTAACATAGCATGCACACTATCGCCTTCATGCATATGTAGGAGGAATAGATCACATCAATACCATCATAGTAATAATTAACTCCACAATCTACAAGAGATCATGATCATAGCCTACGACAAGAACCACACGGTGCACACACTAGTCACCTTTACACACGTGCAGGAGGAATAGAACTACTTTAATAACATCACTAGAGTAGCACATAGATAAATTGTGATACAAAACTCATATGAATCTCAATCATGTAAAGCAGCTCATGAGATTATTGTATTGAGGTACATGGGAGAGAGATGAACCACATAGCTACAGCGAAGCCCTCAGCCTCAGGGGTGAATTACTCCCTCCTCATCATGGGGGCAGCGATGGCGGTGAAGATGGTGGTGAAGACGGCGGTGGAGATGGCTCCGGGGGCAATTCCCCGTCCGGCAGGGTGCCGGAACAGAGAGTTCTGTCCCCCGAATTGGAGTTTCGCGATGGCGGCGGCGCCCCTGGAGTCTTTCTGGAGTTTCGTCAATTGGTGTCGAGGTTTTAGGTCACGACGGCTTAAATAGGCGAAGAATCGGAGTCGGAGGGGGCCTGGGCTGGCCACACCATAGGGGGGCGCGCCCCCCCCTTGGGCCGCGCCACCCTAGGGTGTGGGGCCCCCCTGGCACTCCTCCGACTCTCCTTCGGTGTTCTGGAGCCTTCCGGGAAAAATAGGAGGTTTGGCGTTGATTTCGTCCAATTCCGAGAATATTGCCCGAACAGCCTTTACGGAACCAAAAACAGCAGAAAACAGCAAGCGGCCTCTCGGCATCTCGTCAATAGGTTAGTTCCGGAAAACGCATAAAAATGATATAAAGTGTGAACAAAACATGTTGGTATTGTCATAAAACAAGCATGGAACATCGGAAATTATAGATACGTTGGAGACGTATCAGCATCCCCAAGCTTAGTTCCTACTCGTCCTCGAGTAGGTAAACGATAAAAGATAATTTCTGAGGTGACATGCTACCAACATAATCTTAATCATACCATTGTAAAGCATATGAGATGAATGCAGCGATTCGAAACAATGTAAATGCAATGAGTAAACAATTGAATCATATAGCAAAGACTTTTCATGAATAGTACTTTCGAGACAAGCATCAACAAGTCTTGCATAAGAATTACTCATAAAGCAATAAATTCTTAGTAAAGGTATTGAAGCAACACAATGGAAGATTAAGTTTCAGCGGTTGCTTTCAACTTGTAACATGTATATCTCATAGATAGTTGTCAATGCAGAGCAATATAACAAATGCAATAAGCAAGTATGTAAGAATCAATGCACAGTTCACACAAATGTTTGCTTCTTGAGGTGGAGAGAAATAGGTGAACTGACTCAACAATAAAAGTAAAAGAATGGTCCTTCAAAGAGGAAAGCATCGATTGCTATATTTGTGCTAGAGCTTTGGTTTTGAAAACATATAGAGAGCATAAAAAGTAAAGTTTTGAGAGGTGTTTGTTGTTGTCAACGAATGGTAATGGGTACACTAACTACCTCGCCAACCGGACTTCCAAGAGCGGCTCCCATGAATTATTTTATTTTTGGGTGGCACTCCTTCCAACCTTTCTTTCACAAACCATGGCTAACCGAATCCTCGGGTGCCTGCCAACAATCTCATACCATGAAGGAGTGCCTTTTTATTTTAGTTTTATTATGATGACACTCCTCCCAACCTTTGCTTACACAATCCATGGCTAACCGAATCCTTCGGGTGCCGTCCAACAATCACATACCATGGAGGAGTGTCTATTTTTGTTAATTAATTTGGGACTGGGAATCCCATTGCCAGCTCTTTTTGCAAAATTATTGGATAAGCGGATGTGCCACTAGTCCATATGAGAGTCCGTCAAAAGTAAATGACAAGGTTGAAAGCTAAACACCACATACTTCCTCATGAGCTATAAAACATTGACACAAATCAGAGGTGATAAATTTTGAATTGTTTAAAGGTAGCACTCAAGCAATTTACTTTGGAATGGCAGGAAATACCACATAGTAGGTAGGTATGGTGGACACAAATGGCATAGTGTTGTTTGGCTCAGGATTTGGATGCATGAGAAGTATTCCCTCTCGATACAAGGTTTAGGCTAGCAAGGTTGTTTGAAGCAAACACAAGCACGAACTAGTACAGCAAAACTCACATAAAAGACATATTACAAGCATTATAAAACTATACATCGTCTTCCTTGTTGTTCAAACATCTTACTAGAAAATATCTAGACTCTAGAGAAACCACTCATGCAAACCAAATTTTAACAAGCTCTATGTATTTCTTCACTAATAAGTGTAAGGTATATGATGCAAGAGCTTAAACATGAGCACAACAATTGCCAAGTATCACATTACCCAAGACATTATAGCAATTACTACATGTAGCATTTTCCAATTCCAACCATATAACAATTTAACGAAGAGGAAACTTCGCCATGAATATCATGAGCTAAGAACACATGTGTTCATATGCAACAGCGGAGCGTGTCTCTCTCCCACACAAGCATGATGTAATCCAATTTATTCAAACAAAAACAAAAACAAAAGCACACAGACGCTCCAAGTAAAGCACATAAGATGTGACCGAATAAAAATATAGTTTCAAGAGAAGGAACCTGATAATTTGTCGATGAAGAAGGGGATGCCTTGGGCATCCCCAAGCTTAGACGCTTGAGTCTTCTTAGAATATGCAGGGGTGAACCACCGGGGCATCCCCAAGCTTAGAGCTTTCACTCTTCTTGATCATAGTATATCATCCTCCTCTCTTGACCCTTGAAAACTTCCTTCACACCAAACTTCTCATAAACTTCATTAGAGGGGTTAGTACATAATCAAAAACTCACATGTTCAGAGGTGACACAATCATTCTTAACACTTCTGGACATTGCTCAAAGCTACTGGAAGGTAATGGAACAAAGGAATCCACCCAACACAGCGAAAGAAGCAATGCGAAATAAAAGGCAGAATCTGTCAAAACAGAACAGTCCGTAAAGACGAATTTCTAATAAATACTTCCGTTGCTCAGATCAGAAAACTCAAAACTAATGAAAGTTGCGTACATATCTGAGGAACACGCACGTAAATTGGCATATTTTTCTGATTTTTCTACAGAGAAAACAGCCCAGATTCGTGACAGATAGAAATCTGTTTCTGCGCAGAAATCCAAATCTAGTATCAACCTTCGATTAGAGGCTTTACTTGGCACAACAAAACACAAAACTAAGATAAGGAGAGGTTGCTACAGTAGTAAACAACTTCCAAGACACAAAATAAAAACAAATTACTGTAGCAAAATAACACATGGGTTATCTCCCAAGAAGTTCTTTCTTTATAGCCATTAAGATGGGCTTAGCAGTTTTAATAATCCATTCGCGGGAAATAGTATTTGAAGCAAAAGAGAGCTTCAAGAAGCAAATTCAAAACAAATTTAAGTCTAACATGCTTCCTATGAAGAGGAATCTTGTACACGAATGAATTCATGAAGAACAAAGTGACAAGCATAAGAGGATAAAACACGAGCAACTTCAAGATTCTCAACATAAAGAGGGGAAACTTAATATTATTAAGATGCATATAACCATATTTCCCTCTCTCATAATAACTTTCAGTAGCATCATTGATGAAATCCACAATATACCCATCACTTAAAACATTCTTATCATGGTTCATATGCATAGAAGTATCATTAAATTTGGCATAAGAAGAGTTATTCTCATTAATAGTAATTGGAGCAAGATTATTATCAAGAATTTGAACATGGTAAACAAGTTGCCTATTAAGGGAATTGTTTTTGGTAATCCAATCATGACTATGACAAATTTCATAAGGATAATTAGAACCTACATCATAGCATTCTTTATAATAATCATTAGAGATCGGAGGCATAGTGTCATCATAAGAAATAGAATCAATTTCCCAGAGATTTGTAATATCAAAAGTGGTGTGCTCATTCAAATCATGATTGCTAATGTATGTAAAGGGCATAGGAAGATCATCATATTCAGATTCATTATCACAATAATCATTAGGAGCAACATACTTACGGTTACCTATTGTTATCTCATATACGCGGGGATATGATGTTACCTCTTTCTTTTTATTCCCCTTCTTCTTCTTCTTCTTCTTCGTTCCCTTCTTCTACTTCTGTAACACCCCAAATTTCAATGAAAAGAAAGTTAGAGAATTCCAGAAGTACAAAATTTTCAAACCAACAAAAACTTTTCTTTTGCATATAGTACCATGCATAGGACTTGTGCATTTGAGTGATATGCCATGATGATTGTTATTACTTGTATTTGTTATGCTCTAAAACCCTAGAGTGATCATGTGAAGATCACCAACCAAATAAATCAAAGTGGAAGAAATTCCCATAATTGAAAAACCCTAAAAACCCTCACATATGCCCTATGGCATTTTTATAAATTTTGACCCTAGACCTATTTGGTCTTCACCATTAGTTGAATAATGTTACTAAACACTTATCACAACTTTTGGAACCAAGGTTTCACTTTTCAAATAATTTTCCAACACTTTTCCCACTCACATGTGATGATGACCAAATCTGCCAATTTCAGTCTGATCACCACTTTGAGCCCCTGCAATTCAATTTTCCCAAACCATTCTTTGCTAACTCCTTGCACCATTTCAAAGTCAACATCAAGGTGAACAACTTTGATGAAGACCACCCTGCCAAATTCATCTTTGATCACTAGCTATGCTCACCCAAAGTGGCAACTTTATAATGAGTTCAACAATCTTCACTTAACCATTTTGGGCCATTTTTTGAAATCCAATTTTTCCACCACCACCTCCATTCATCTCTGGTCAATTACAACTTATCTCAACACTCACATTTCAAAAACTTTCACCTTTTGAATTATTTCAAATTTGGAGAATTTTGCAATTTGCAAAATATGGCACTATTTGACACTATTGGAAATAGTGTTCTATACACACCAAACCTACACTACACTACCCCAAATGGTTCCCCTGCCCCCTTTCACCCTGAATGGCAACATTGAAACCCTAGGGAGAGAGAGAGAACAAGCAAGACATGGCCATGCCGGCCCATGCCGGCCATGTTCTTCTCCCCCTCTCTCCATTGCTTCTCTACACTGGCCCTGGTGCCCACACTCGCCACCGCACACTCCTACCTCACCCTAGCCAAGCCACGGTCGAGCTCGACGCCAACCATCGCCGGAGATCGCGCGCCGAGATCAGCCCTGGATGCCGCTCGCGTCGCGCATGGACGCCACTGGCCACGCGCCGCGCAGCCACTCCGCACTCGCCCTGGACCCCTGTGCACACGTTGAGCACCGCAGATGACACCGCGACGCTCCCAGACACGCGCCCAGCCCAGACCCGTGACCGCCGGCGCCGGAGACGACGACTTGCTCCCGTACGCGCCGCGGCCGTCGTGGAAGCAATGCGACCCAACCAAGCCTCCCCCGACCAAGCTGTCGCTGCCGTTAGACTCGCCTGGACCCGTAGAGCATCGCCATGACCACGCCCTAGCTCGACCAGCCGCCGGAGAAGCCGCGCCATGGTCGACCTTGCCACGCCCCGCACCCCTTGCTCAATCCTATAAATAGAGCGTTCCACTGGAAGCAACGGAGCACACCACCTCACTCCCCACCCTTCACCACCTCGCCTAGCACCGTTAGCCACCTCGATCGTCGCCGGAGCAAGGCCAATCGCAAGCTCGGAGCCGCGGAAGCCCTGGAGAAATCGCCATTGATCCAGGCCACATCGAGCTCCGCCACTGCTACCAGCTGCTTCGCCGTCGTCTACACCTTCCCCGAGCACACTGCCATCCCTCGCTGGAGCCACGGTGAGCTCTCCGACCCCTACCCTCGCCGCCAACCTCCCTGCCTCTCGCCGGAGAAGACGACGCACCAGCGCCGTCCGATCCCGATCTAATCCTACGTCCCACAATAAAACATACCGTTTCGGGTTTAAAAAGAGGCTGACGAGGCGGACCCCACCCTGTCAGGCAGCCCACGCGGGCACAGACGCGTGGTGGGCTGGCCTTGGGCCTGTTTAAACCATTTCGGCCCGTTAGCTTTTCCCGCCGGCCTGTTTAATTCAAATTCGTTTTAAACATTTTCCAAACATTTTCAATACTGCCCAAACTTTGAAATTAAATAGTTTCCAATTGGCTAAACCAAATTTAGTGAATTTGATATTGTTGGAAAGCCACTGAAATTCTCTATCCAATGCCCCTGGCCTCAGGGTCAAATTCTTGGTAGAATTAATGTGACAAAAATAACAAGCCAGGGACTTTTCCCTATTCAAATAATTCTTAAAAATCAACCAAAATAGATATTAAGTTATTTCCAACTCTAATAGCTCACATTTGACTTACACTAATTGTTTATGCAATAAAATGGTGTGGTCACTTTGCATGATCATGCCATGGTTTAATGAATGGATATTTTGACTAGTTTAACTAGTTGATATTATCCAAAACTATTAAAGTTAAATTGTGTGAAGTCTTACACTTCATTTAAACTTGTCTCACATGAATTCATGGGATGTTTGGACCCCTGGTTCCAAACTCTCTTATATGAATTTCTTGAGATTTAAATCAAATATAGTGTTATTTAAATGGCATGAGGTGTTCCACCTCATTTAAATCATTCTCCCAAATGATAATGATGATGAACATTTGATCTAGGTCAAGATGAGTTCATCCATGATTGTTGGAGAAATTAAATCTTAAGAAGATTTCAATGAGAGGAAATTATTTCTCAAGAACCCTATGGAAACTATCATTTACATATAGAATACAAATCCTATTTAAATCCCACAACCCATGCACCCTAGTTTATTTATGTGTGTGCATAGAGTAGTTTGTGTGTTTATTGGTGATGTGTGGAATAGCCATGGAATTAGTGAGTAATTATACTCGTATTCAAATTTAGACGGTAGCACCGGAGAGTACGCCGAAGAAGAAGGTTGCTACCAGGAGGAGGAAGAGGAACAGTTTGAGAACTACCAAGGCAAGCTAAATTACTATGCAAGCTTTTATTCTTGCCAAGTGCAAAGCCCCCTTGGGGCAAGGCACCATGTCTTACCTTTTCTTATGTGAACCCATCCCAAGTTTTTACTTGTTTTCCAAATGATTTTCCTTTTATAGTTAACTTTGGTCAAAATACAAGTGGTTTTTAGAGTAGGGAGTTAGCTTCCAAGCAAGGCAAGATAGCACCCCTCATGAATTAGAGCTAGTGCTAATAAACTAAATTTGACTACTCTAGATGGGAACAACAGGTTTTTGAAAGGATTTTGAAACCTTGGAATGAAGATGCATTCCATTGAAGGATTTTTGAAGGTGAATATGACCAAGAGAAGATGGTGATTTTTGATAAAACTTGATGTTGGTTTGAATGCGATACCTTTCCAATTCTCAAGTACCCCCACAATACCTGATTATGGGTAGGGCTTAAGCGGAAGTTTATGCGTCTTAGTATGGGTTCCCTCTAAACAAGCGTCATCGGGGTTATGCCGAAAGCTGCCTCTACCACAAAAGAAACGATACGATATGATGCGAAATGAGGTGAATGTCCGGCCCAAGCCTGTGCGGTTCCGGGTTGACAGTTGGTCTTCACCGGGAGGCCAAGCTCATGGGGAGAGGTGCTCATACTAGGGTTCGTAAGTGAAAGGTTATGGTTGATGATCCGCGTGCGTGTTACGATTATTCGGGAAATCCCGACGGATGAAAGCAAATGTTGTGGCACAAGTGTGCAACCTCTGCAGAGTGTAAACCTATTCGAATAGCCGCGTCCACGGTTACGGACGGTTGGAAAGGCCATACAGTTTCCGATGTCATATCTTTGAAAATGATGTTGAAAGGTGATGGTGAATTGACTTGTGGTGAATTGAATTGAAATCACCACTTGAATGGTGGGAATGACACTAATGTTCCTCCTTGGGTTAGTTAGCACTTGAATAAGTTTTTCTCAAAACTTTGTGAACCAAAACTAGCTTTATGCAAATAAACTAGAGCTTAGCAAACCCTACTAGAATGTCTAGCACTTTTTCTTGAATTAGTTTGCGAGTACTCAACGTACTCACGGCTTTGTCCCTGGCTATTCAAATGGCCGAGTATGAAGATGAACAAGGAGATGACCAGCAGGACGCCTACAACAACTAAGCGCTTTCCGACGTCAAGCGTTGGCCTGTGGACTAGAGAGTCCTTGTATCTTACGCTTCCGCTATGTTGAACTATGAACTTGTGTGTGTTCGTTGATCAATAGATCAACTATTCGTGTAATATGGATCATGTGATTCCAATTTGTAAGACTTATGGGTTGTAATGAATGATGATCGTGATACTTAACTATTATGCCTCGCAACAACAATATTCCTGGGATTGCGATGTATGACATAATAGGCATTCGGACTTAAAAATCCGGGTGTTGACAAGTTGGTATCAGAGCCATTGTTTGACCTTAGAAGACCTTAGTTAGAATGGGCGTTCTGAAAAATTTAACTTTGAAATCAAATGAAAGAACTTATTTGTGAAAACTTACTACACTCTCGTCTTTGAGACTTTGCCAAAATTTGATGAATCATGTTTTATCTTATTTTAAATCAACTTAAAACTTTGCCACACTTTGCACTCTCTAACTTACTCATCCAATTCTCTTTCAGATGGAGCCGAATGAACCCCTCAACACCAAGTTTTATCAGCTTGGGAACGGAGGAAGCTTGATCTTCGAGCATGACCTCGACTCCCTGTCGGATCACCTTGGCCGCCCACACCCCGAGTTTCACGGGATTCAAGTGGACGACCAGCCGGGAGGGGAACTGCAGTGGATTATCACTGCCGACTTGAGGGGCAAGCTGGAGCCTCCCACCTCGGAGAGGATCCTTTTCTCTTTCAGGGAAAGCAACTGGCTCGACGGGCTTGCACGTGCTCTTCGAGGAAGCACTTGCTCGTGCGTGCGGACAGAATACCGAAGCCCTTCGTGAGGAACGCTTTGCGCATCTCGCACGGCGTAACTCTGACGGAAGACCCATGGATGTGCCACTCCACCCCCAGTTGAGGCACCATGTGGATCACTTGGACTTCATGCTCTACCAGACTCAGAGGGACCTCGACGCCTCTCGCGCTTACGCGAACCAGACCCATGCTCACATCATCGAGCAGGTGAGGCGATCAAGCTACTCAACAACGACCGCAGGAACCTTCGCCGACAGCGTGCCAAGAAGGACGTTACGATTCGCCGCCTTCGCGACCGGATCGCGTCACTTGAGGCCACTTGTCAAGGCCCAGGAGGATCAGATTCTTCAGCTAGAGGATGACGATGAAGGCATCGACATTCAGGGAGGAGACGCCTTTCTGAGCGATGACGATGACTTTGAGGAGGACGAGAACACCGAGGAGGAGGACTACGAGTTCCTGGAGGCCGGACAGGATGACTACGTCCCGATCGATATCGATGATGAGGAGTAGTTGCACTAGTCTCACTTATAGTAGGTGTGAGTTGTATCCCGTCCTTTGTATCGTAGCATGAGAATGGTTCTTAAAACCATTGGAGTATGTGTAGTTTGTACTATGTGTTGCATGAATGAATGAATGTTATGTTTGTCATGAAAAGATTACAAGTTTTCAAAAGTTTTTCAAACTTAACCAAAATGAACCATAGAATGTTCCCTCTTATCTCATGATCTTCTATATCTTCAGATGGCCCCTCCGAATCGCACCAACGACGCGATGATGCAGCTTCTGCAAACCACCGCTGCGCACCGAAACCGACAGAGCCGAGCGCCAAGCCTACATCATCGCCTTGCAGAACATCGCCCAAGGCCATGGAAATCATGACCACCGGATCCAAGCTCAAGAACTTCCAGAACACCAACCCTCCGGTGTTTAGCAAGACCGAGGAGCCCCTCGACGCCGACGATTGGCTCCAGACTATGGAGAACAATCTGGAAGTAGCTGGAGTGGAAGCCAACGAGAAGGTGTTGTTCGCCACTCACTACCTCGCTGGACCAGCTCGCGCTTGGTGGACAAGTACCCGTGCCATGAACGGAGGTCAATTCATGACTTGGGAGGATTTCAAACTCAAGTTCAGCAAGTACCATGTACCCCCGGGTCTTATCAAGAAGATGAGGGATGAGTTCCGTGAACTGAAACAAGGTCGCATGACGGTGGTTGAGTACCGCGACAAGTTTCTCACCTTGTCAAGGTATGCCCCTGATGAGACGGACACCGTTGAAAAGAGGAAGGAGAGATTCCTGAACGGGCTGCATGATGAGATGCAGACTGTCCTCGTCAACATCCCCTTCGCCGACCTCGAAGCCCTTGTTGACTCCGCCATCCAGATGGAGGGCAAGTTGAACCAAGCCAATGAGAACCGCAAGCGCCGCATGGCAAATCAGAGTGGATCAAGCCACCCCCAAAAGTTTCGCCCTAGCTCAAGCGGAGGTTTCAATCCGAGACATAACAAACCCCCGATACAGAACTCTCGCCCCGGTTATCAGAACCGAAGTGGAGGAAACTCCAAGCCAGGAGGCTACAACCCCAACTACAACAACAACAACTACAACCGCGCTCCACCTCGAGCCCCGAACACCAACAACACCAACACCAACACCAACCCCGTAACCGGGAGCAATGCCATTCCCGTTGCGAACAAGCGGGACAAGAGCACTATCACTTGTTATGAGTGTGGTGTAGTGGGGCACTACTCCAACGAGTGTCCCAAGCGTCTTGCCAAGCTCGCCGGCAACACCGCTGCTCTGCTCAGCAGCAACGCCGTGTCTCCACCGGCAAGAAGTTCGCCCCCAACAACCCCAACAACCGCAACGGCCGCCTCTACCACATAAACGCCGAAGAAGCCCAGAAGCCCCGGATGTGGTGCGGGTATGTTTTCTGTCAACCACACCCCTGCTAGAGTGTTGTTTGATTCCGGAGCATCGCATTCCTTTGTCACCGAAGATTTTGCATCAACAAGTAAAATTCAACCCCTCAGTTTGAAGCATGTTATGATAGTTCAAATCCCGGATCAACCACCAAAGCCAGAAAATTTTGTAAAAATGTGCCAATCAAAATCCATGATGTTGATTTCTTTGCAAATCTCATCATACTTGGAACCAAAGGTTTGGAAGTTGTCCTAGGAATGGACTGGATGTCCAAACACAATGGATTGATAGACTGCGCCAAGAAAGCCATAACCATGACTAGCAGCACCGGAATCGTAGTTGAGCACGTCTCTGAAAAACTACCCAGAAAATTTACACCGCAACCAAAGTGTATCCAAGCCTACTGGATCAAATCAGGGTCGTTTGTCGCTACCCTGATGTGTTTCCGGATGATCTACCCGGTATGCCCCGGACCGGGATATCGAGTTTATCATCGAGTTAATCCCCGGAACTGGACCCATCGCCCGAGAGAGCCTACAGCATGAACGCAGCCGAGCTTGTGGAGCTGAAGAAGCAAATAGATGACATGTTAGCCAAAGGTTTGATCGGACCAAGTGCATCCCCCCGGAGATCCCCGTCTTGTTTGTCGACAAGAAGGATGGTGCAAATCGTTTATGCACCGACTATCGTAAGCTTAACGATGTCACCATCAAAAACAAATACCCCTTACCCAAGATCGAAGACTTGTTCGACCAACTCACCGGATCCCGAGTTTTCTCGAAAATTGATCTTAGAACTGGATACCACCAACTGAAAATCCGAGCCACCGATATTCCAAAACTGCCTTTACCACCAGATATGGGTTGTATGAGTACAACGTCATGTCATTTGGACTGACCAATGCTCCCGCTTATTTCATGAATCTCATGAATAAGATCTTCATGAACTTCTTGGACAAATTTGTCGTTGTTTTCATCGACGACATTTTGGTCTACTCCAAGTCCGAAGAAGAACATGAACAGCATCTGGAGATTGTTCTAGAAACCCTGAGACAGCACCAGTTGTACGCCAAGTTTAGCAAGTGTGAGTTTTGGCTGGAAGAAGTTGGATTCCTCGGACACATCTTGTCTGCGGGAGGAATTGCCGTAGATCCCGCCAAGATCAAAACTGTTATGGAATGGAAAGCTCCGACCACACAAACTGAGGTCCGTGCTTTTCTTGGATTAGCTGGATATTACCGCAGATTTGTAGAAGGTTTTTCGAGCATCGCTCGACCAATGACCCAACTGCTGAAAAAGGACAGAAAGTTTGAGTGGACCGACAAGTGTGAAGAGAGCTTTCAACAGCTCAAGAGTAGACCGACAACAGCCCCAATCCCGATCATGCCGGATATCGCAAAGCCCTTTGACGTATATTGCGACGCCTCCAAGACTGGACTTGGATGCGTGCTTATGCAAGAAGGAAAGGTTGTATCCTACCTTTCTAGACAACTCAAGCAACATGAGCAGAACTACCCAACCCACGACCTCGAGCTTGCAGCCGTGGTCTTAGCCTTGAAAGTTTGGCGTCATTACCTCATGGGTAATCGATGCGAGATTTACTCCGACCACAAAAGCCTCAAATACATTTTCACCCGAAGGAGTTAAACATGAGACAACGCCGATGGATAGAATTGATCAAGGATTACGACATGGAGATTCACTACCACCCGGCAGGGCCAATGTGGTAGCGGATGCTTTGAGTCGACTGCCGTGTCAGTTGAACTCCATGCTCGCAACCGAACAGCCTAGTTTGCACCAAGAGTTTGAACAGTTCAGACTTGAACTTGTAAGTGAAGGATTCCTAGCCAGCATCGAACTGCAACCCACCTTGATTGGTCAGATCAAGGAAGCCCGAAGGACAACGCTAGCATTGATGGAATCAAGAAACAGATAGTCGCAGGAAAAGCCCCGGATTCACCATTGACGAAGCCGGAGTGCTTTGGTACAAAGAACGCCTCTGCGTACCATCGGACTACGACCTGAAACAAGTCATCCTGCAAGAAGCCCATGACACCCTTTACTCAATCCACCCCGGAGGTACCAAGATGTACCAGGACCTGAAAGAACAATTTTGGTGGCACGGAATGAAGAGAGAGATCGGTAGCTATATCGCTAAGTGTGACATCTGCCGGCGAGTTAAGGCGAACACCGAGAGACCCGCCGGATCGTTGCAACCCCGTCAGATTCCAGAATGGAAATGGGACTCCGTAGGAATGGACTTTATCACCGGACTGCCCAAATCCAGCAAAGGCAATGATTCCATATGGGTAGTGGTCGATAGATTGACCAAAGTCGCCCATTTCATCGCCGTCAAAACCACCTATCAAGGCCCCAAGTTAGCTGAACTCTACATCTCCAGAATAGTCGCACGGCACGGAACCCCCAAATCAATAGTGTCGATAGAGGATCACGAGTTCACCTCAAGGTTACGGCGAAAGTGCATGAAGGACTAGGCACTCGCCTAAATTTCAGCACCGCCTATCACCCTCGACCGACGGACAGATCGAGAGAGTAAACCGAGATCTTTGGAAGACATGCTTAGAGCATGCGTCTTTGGAATACGGATCCAAGTGGGAAGACTGCCTACCTTACGCAGAATTCTCATACAACAATAGTTATCAAGCCAGCCTACGGATGGCCCCCTTTGAAGCCTTGTACGGAAGGAAGTGCCGTACCCCCTGAACTGGTCGAAGTCGGAGAGAGTCAAGTTTTCGGCCCAGACGTTCTTCGTGAAGCCGAAGAGAAGGTTCACAAGATCCGTGAGTACCTCAAGACTGCGCAATCCAGACAGAAGAGCTACGCCGACAAGAGACGTCGGGAGATGACCTTTGAGATCGGAGATTTTGTCTATCTCAAAGTATCCCCCTTGAAAGGGATGCAAAGGTTTCAGCTGAAAGGAAAGCTTGCACCTCGCTACGTGGGACCTTTCCAAGTCCTCAGCCGCCGAGGTGAAGTATCTTATCAAGCTGAGTTGCACTGAAGAAATGTCGGCTGTGCACGACGTTTTTCACATCTCACTTCTCCGGAAATGTCTTGAAGTCCCTGAGAAGACCGAAGTGTTCAAGAACATCGATTATCGATCGGTGGATATCAACAAGGATCTGACTTACCGCGAAGTGCCGATTCGCATCCTCGAAGAAGCATACAGAACCACCCGCACCCGAAGCATCAAGTTTCTAAAGATCCAATGGAGCAATCATACCAAGGATGAAGCCACCTGGGAACGCGAAGACTTCATGAAGAAGGAGTACCCAGATCTCTTTAGTACCTAACTTTCTTTTCGATCTCGGGACGAGATCTTTTGTAAGGGGGAAGGGTTTGTAACACCCCAAATTTCAATGAAAAGAAAGTTAGAGAATTCCAGAAGTACAAAATTTTCAAACCAACAAAAACTTTTCTTTTGCATATAGTACCATGCATAGGACTTGTGCATTTGAGTGATATGCCATGATGATTGTTATTACTTGTATTTGTTATGCTCTAAAACCCTAGAGTGATCATGTGAAGATCACCAACCAAATAAATCAAAGTGGAAGAAATTCCCATAATTGAAAAACCCTAAAAACCCTCACATATGCCCTATGGCATTTTTATAAATTTTGACCCTAGACCTATTTGGTCTTCACCATTAGTTGAATAATGTTACTAAACACTTATCACAACTTTTGGAACCAAGGTTTCACTTTTCAAATAATTTTCCAACACTTTTCCCACTCACATGTGATGATGACCAAATCTGCCAATTTCAGTCTGATCACCACTTTGAGCCCCTGCAATTCAATTTTCCCAAACCATTCTTTGCTAACTCCTTGCACCATTTCAAAGTCAACATCAAGGTGAACAACTTTGATGAAGACCACCCTGCCAAATTCATCTTTGATCACTAGCTATGCTCACCCAAAGTGGCAACTTTATAATGAGTTCAACAATCTTCACTTAACCATTTTGGGCCATTTTTTGAAATCCAATTTTTCCACCACCACCTCCATTCATCTCTGGTCAATTACAACTTATCTCAACACTCACATTTCAAAAACTTTCACCTTTTGAATTATTTCAAATCTGGAGAATTTTGCAATTTGCAAAATATGGCACTATTTGACACTATTGGAAATAGTGTTCTATACACACCAAACCTACACTACACTACCCCAAATGGTTCCCCTGCCCCTTTCACCCTGAATGGCAACATTGAAACCCTAGGGAGAGAGAGAGAACAAGCAAGACATGGCCATGCCGGCCCATGCCGGCCATGTTCTTCTCCCCCTCTCTCCATTGCTTCTCTACACTGGCCCTGGTGCCCACACTCGCCACCGCACACTCCTACCTCACCCTAGCCAAGCCACGGTCGAGCTCGACGCCAACCATCGCCGGAGATCGCGCGCCGAGATCAGCCCTGGATGCCGCTCGCGTCGCGCATGGACGCCACTGGCCACGCGCCGCGCAGCCACTCCGCACTCGCCCTGGACCCCCTGTGCACACGTTGAGCACCGCAGTGACACCGCGACGCTCCCAGACACGCGCCCAGCCCAGACCCGTGACCGCCGGCGCCGGAGACGACGACTTGCTCCCGTACGCGCCGCGGCCGTCGTGGAAGCAATGCGACCCAACCAAGCCTCCCCCGACCAAGCTGTCGCTGCCGTTAGACTCGCCTGGACCCGTAGAGCATCGCCATGACCACGCCTAGCTCGACCAGCCGCCGGAGAAGCCGCGCCATGGTCGACCTTGCCACCGCCCCGCACCCCTTGCTCAATCCTATAAATAGAGCGTTCCACTGGAAGCAACCCAGCACACCACCTCACTCCCCACCCTACCCCCCCCCCCCTAGCACCGTTAGCCCCCTCGATCGGCGCCGGAGCAAGGCCAAACGCAAGCTCGGAGCCGCGGAAGCCCTGGAGAAATCGCCATTGATCCGAGGCCACATCGAGCTCCGCCATCGCTACCGACTGCTTCGCCGTCGTCTACACCTTCCCCGAGCACACTGCCATCCCTCGCTGGAGCCACGGTGAGCTCTCCGACCCCCTACCCTCGCCGCCAACCTCCCTGCCTCTCGCCGGAGAAGACGACGCACCAGCGCCGTCCGATCCCGATCTAATCCTACGTCCCACAATAAAACATACCGTTTCGGGTTTAAAAAGAGGCTGACAGGCGGACCCCACCCTGTCAGGCAGCCCACGCGGGCACAGACGCGTGGTGGGCTGGCCTTGGGCCTGTTTAAACCATTTCGGCCCGTTAGCTTTTCCCGCCGGCCTGTTTAATTCAAATTCGTTTTAAACATTTTCCAAACATTTTCAATACTGCCCAAACTTTGAAATTAAATAGTTTCCAATTGGCTAAACCAAATTCAGTGAATTTGATATTGTTGGAAAGCCACTGAAATTCTCTATCCAATGCCCCTGGCCTCAGGGTCAAATTCTTGGTAGAATTAATGTGACAAAAATAACAAGCCAGGGACTTTTCCCTATTCAAATAATTCTTAAAAATCAACCAAAATAGATATTAAGTTATTTCCAACTCTAATAGCTCACATTTGACTTACACTAATTGTTTATGCAATAAAATGGTGTGGTCACTTTGCATGATCATGCCATGGTTTAATGAATGGATATTTTGACTAGTTTAACTAGTTGATATTATCCAAAACTATTAAAGTTAAATTGTGTGAAGTCTTACACTTCATTTAAACTTGTCTCACATGAATTCATGGGATGTTTGGACCCCTGGTTCCAAACTCTCTTATATGAATTTCTTGAGATTTAAATCAAATATAGTGTTATTTAAATGGCATGAGGTGTTCCACCTCATTTAAATCATTCTCCCAAATGATAATGATGATGAACATTTGATCTAGGTCAAGATGAGTTCATCCATGATTGTTGGAGAAATTAAATCTTAAGAAGATTTCAATGAGAGGAAATTATTTCTCAAGAACCCTATGGAAACTATCATTTACATATAGAATACAAATCCTATTTAAATCCCACAACCCATGCACCCTAGTTTATTTATGTGTGTGCATAGAGTAGTTTGTGTGTTTATTGGTGATGTGTGGAATAGCCATGGAATTAGTGAGTAATTATACTCGTATTCAAATTTAGACGGTAGCACCAGAGAGTACGCCGAAGAAGAAGGTTGCTACCAGGAGGAGGAAGAGGAACAGTTTGAGAACTACCAAGGCAAGCTAAATTACTATGCAAGCTTTTATTCTTGCCAAGTGCAAAGCCCCCTTGGGGCAAGGCACCATGTCTTACCTTTTCTTATGTGAACCCATCCCAAGTTTTTACTTGTTTTCCAAATGATTTTCCTTTTATAGTTAACTTTGGTCAAAATACAAGTGGTTTTTAGAGTAGGGAGTTAGCTTCCAAGCAAGGCAAGATAGCACCCCTCATGAATTAGAGCTAGTGCTAATAAACTAAATTTGACTACTCTAGATGGGAACAACAGGTTTTTGAAAGGATTTTGAAACCTTGGAATGAAGATGCATTCCATTGAAGGATTTTTGAAGGTGAATATGACCAAGAGAAGATGGTGATTTTTGATAAAACTTGATGTTGGTTTGAATGCGATACCTTTCCAATTCTCAAGTACCCCCACAATACCTGATTATGGGTAGGGCTTAACTGGAAGTTTATGCGTCTTAGTATGGGTTCCCTCTAAACAAGCGTCATCGGGGTTATGCCGAAAGCTGCCTCTACCACAAAAGAAACGATACGATATGATGCGAAATGAGGTGAATGTCCGGCCCAAGCCCTGTGCAGTTCCCAGGTTGACAGTTGGTCTTCACTGGGAGGCCAAGCTCATGGGGAGAGGTGCTCATACTAGGGTTCGTAAGTGAAAGGTTATGGTTGATGATCCGCGTACTGTGTTACGATTATTCGGGGAAATCCCGACGGATGAAAGCAAATGTTGTGGCACAAGTGTGCAACCTCTGCAGAGTGTAAACCTATTCGAATAGCCGCGTCCACGGTTACGGACGGTTGGAAAGGCCATACAGTTTCCGATGTCATATCTTTGAAAATGATGTTGAAAGGTGATGGTGAATTGACTTGTGGTGAATTGAATTGAAATCACCACTTGAATGGTGGGAATGACACTAATGTTCCTCCTTGGGTTAGTTAGCACTTGAATAAGTTTTTCTCAAAACTTTGTGAACCAAAACTAGCTTTATGCAAATAAACTAGAGCTTAGCAAACCCTACTAGAATGTCTAGCACTTTTTCTTGAATTAGTTTGCGAGTACTCAACGTACTCACGGCTTTGTCCCTGGCTATTCAAATGGCCAGAGTATGAAGATGAACAAGGAGATGACCAGCAGGACGCCTACAACAACTAAGCGCTTTCCGACGTCAAGCGTTGGCCTGTGGACTAGAGAGTCCTTGTATCTTACGCTTCCGCTATGTTGAACTATGAACTTGTGTGTGTTCGTTGATCAATAGATCAACTATTCGTGTAATATGGATCATGTGATTCCAATTTGTAAGACTTATGGGTTGTAATGAATGATGACTGTGATACTTAACTATTATGCCTCGCAACAACAATATTCCTGGGATTGCGATGTATGACATAATAGGCATTCGGACTTAAAAATCCGGGTGTTGACAACTTCTCTTCCTTCTCCTCGTTCCCTCCTTTAGGTGGAAGAGGCTTGAAGGGTGGCTTGTCCGCATAACCTGATTTACTTTCAGAAACAATAGAAGAAACTTGGGGGAATCCCTCCTTTTCATTAATTAGTTGAAAACACACAGCAGTCAATTCATATTTTGGCAAGGTGTCATCTTCTAAAATATTTTGTATGTAAGTATTTGTATGGCTATTATCAATGCAATAAGAAAAACACCCATGCAGGACATCATCAATATCAAGATCACTCATATGTAACAAAGAGATTTTTCTCGACAATTCTTCACACCCCAAAAATAAAGTAAGTTCATCATGCTGATTAGGAGTAATTTCATCATCACAATACAAATTTGCAGCACTCATTGGGTTCAATATATCACTGGAGGAGCATTGAAAATTAAAATGACCCACTTCATGGCAAACTTCACAAATAAAAGGATAGAGGGCACAAACTTTTTTACCAAGATCATCTAGAGCCCTAAACCACTTTCTAGTTTTTTCATTAGCATGATGGATACAATATTCATCTTTGATTTGATTAATTCCACATGGTCTATGTATTCCACAAAAATTAACATGCTTATAGGAAATAGCACTCTTAGGAGTTTGAGCATGCTTATGGCAATAATTAACAACAATTTCATTCTTCATGCAAGCCTCTTTAAAAGGTTCATGATACTTATCAAAATTATTTTTAGGTAATTCAAAATGAGAAGCAAAGGCTTTATAAAGATTCGCAGCAACTTGAGAGTCAAGACCATAAGTAGCACTCATATTTCGAAATTTATCGGTATCCATAAAAGCTTCAATGCATTCATAATCATAATTTATACCTGACTCTTTACCTTCATTGTTCTCCCATCCTTCAGCGTTGTCCTCAATCCGATCGAGGAGGTCCCACCTAGCTTCAATCTCCTTGCTTGTGAAAGATCCCTCCGAACAGGCATCCAGATAGTCCTTGTGTTGTCCTGAAAGTCTCGCATAAAAATTGTTAACAATAACATTACGGGGGAGCTCATGAATGGGACATTTGAGCATTAGAGATTTCAATCTCCCCCATGCTTGAGAAATACTCTCTCCATCACGAGGATAAAAGTTATAAATATAATTCCTATCAATATGCACTTCATGCGGAGGATAAAATTTAGAATAAAAGAGAGATGCAATTTCCTCCCAACCAAGAGAATGTCTATTCTCCAACAATTTATACCAATGCGCCGCTTTACCAGACAGCGAAACAGAGAATAGCTTCTTCCTCACTTCATCCATAGAGATACCTACATACTTGAATAACCCACATAATTCGTGCAAAAAACAGTAAATGATCTCTAGGATGGACAGTTCCATCCCCTTTATAGTGGTTGTCCATAACACGTTCAATAATTTTCATGGGTATTTTATACGGAATACTTTCAGCAGGTGGATTTAAAATATCAGAAGTATTATTAGAGTTATCGCATATGGGAGATAAAGCATTATCAGAACAAATTTTCTCCCCTAAAGATGGGAAGCTAAAAAGACCACAAAAACTAGCTTCCCCAAGCTTAGACTTCTTCATAGCATTAGCAGTAATTGCATTCATACTAATAACATCGCTACTAGCATGCAAATAAGGTTCCATAGGTTTTTTAATTTTCGCATCAAACAATTCTAAATCAGGAAAAAGATTAAAAAGCTCACTAATTTTTTTGTTGTTTTCCATTATGCCTAACTAGTGTAAACAAGAAACAAAAAGTTGCAATTGCAGGATCTAAAGAAAATAGCTTCGAGCACAAACACAATGGCACCAGAAAAGTACTTTACCTGGAACCGGAGTATGAGTGCCTTTTACCTTTCCTCCCCGGCAACGGCGCCAGAAAAGTGCTTGATGTCTACGTTCCCCCTCCTTTCCTGTAGACAGTGTTGGGCCTCCAAGAGCAGAGGTTTGTAGAACAGCAGCAAGTTTTACCTTAAGTGGATCACCCAAGGTTTATCGAACTCAGGGAGGAAGAGGTCAAAGATATCCCTCTCATGCAACCCTGCAACCACAAAGCAAGAAGTCTCTTGTGTCCCCAACACACCTAATAGGTGCACTAGTTCGGCGAAGAGATAGTGAAATACAGGTGGTATGAATATATATGAGCAGTAGCAACGGTGCCAGAAAATAGCTTGATAGTGTGTAGTTGATGGTGGTGGTATTGCAGCAGTAGTAACACAGTAAAACAGTAAACAAGCAGTAGTAACGCAGCAGTATTTAGGAACAAGGCCTAGGGATTACACTTTCACTAGTGGACACTCTCAACATTGATCACATAACAGAATAGATAAATGCATACTCTACACTCTTGTTGGATGATGAACGCATTGCGTAGGATTACACGAACCCTCAATGCCGGAGTTAACAAGCTCCACAATTTGTTCATATTTAAGTAACCTTATAGTGTAAGATAGATCAAAAGACTAAACCAAGTACTAACATAGCATGCACACTATCGCCTTCATGCATATGTAGGAGGAATAGATCACATCAATACCATCATAGTAATAATTAACTCCACAATCTACAAGAGATCATGATCATAGCCTACGACAAGAACCACACGGTGCACACACTAGTCACCTTTACACACGTGCAGGAGGAATAGAACTACTTTAATAACATCACTAGAGTAGCACATAGATAAATTGTGATACAAAACTCATATGAATCTCAATCATGTAAAGCAGCTCATGAGATTATTGTATTGAGGTACATGGGAGAGAGATGAACCACATAGCTACAGCGAAGCCCTCAGCCTCAGGGGTGAATTACTCCCTCCTCATCATGGGGGCAGCGATGGCGGTGAAGATGGCGGTGAAGACGGCGGTGGAGATGGCTCAGGGGCAATTCCCCGTCCGGCGAGGTGCCGGAACAGAGAGTTCTGTCCCCCGAATTGGAGTTTCGCGATGGCGGCGGCGCCCGGAGTCTTTACGGAGTTTCGTCAATTGGTGTCGAGGTTTTAGGTCACGACGGCTTAAATAGGCGAAGAATCGGAGTCGGAGGGGCCTGGGCTGGCCACACCATAGGGGGCGCGCCCCCCTTGGGCCGCGCCACCCTAGGGTGTGGGGCCCCACAGCACTCCTCCGACTCTCCTTCGGTGTTCTGGAGCCTTCCGGGAAAAATAGGAGGTTTGGCGTTGATTTCGTCCAATTCCGAGAATATTGCCCGAACAGCCTTTCTGGAACCAAAAACAGCAGAAAACAGCAACTGGCCTCTCGGCATCTCGTCAATAGGTTAGTTCCGGAAAACGCATAAAAATGATATAAAGTGTGAACAAAACATGTTGGTATTGTCATAAAACAAGCATGGAACATCGGAAATTATAGATACGTTGGAGACGTATCAAGGTTCCACGTTGGCGCCGGAATCCCTGGTGTTGCGCCGCACTACACTTCGCCGCCATCAACCTTCAACGTGCTTCTTGGCTCCTACTTGTTCGATAAACCTTGGTTTCTTACTGAGGGAAAACTTGCCGCTGTACGCATCACACCTTCCTCTTGGGGTTCCCAACGGACGCGCGCTGTACGCGTATCAAGCTCTTTTTCTGGCGCCGTTGCCGGGGAGATCAAGACACGCTGCAAGGGGAGTGTCCACCTTCAATCTCTTTACTTTGTTTTTGTCTTTCTTTATTTTATTTACTACTTTGTTTGCTGCATTATATCAAAACACAAAAAAATTAGTTGCTAGTTTTACTTTATTTGCTATCTTGTTTGCCATATTAAAAACATAAAAAAATTAGTTACTTGCATTTACTTTACTTATTTCATCATGTTTCCTCCTAATTTTACTTTAAAAGATATACATGTGGGACAAGGGTCTATAATTGGAAGAGATAATATAGAAGAGTTTTTCACCCATGTTAGTATGCACGAAGATCTTAAAGATATACCTTTGGCAAAAGCTGTCCCTACTTATGAAGATGCCTCTGTTTGTTTGGTACGCATGATGGAAGCTAGATTTATTAGTCTCAACCCCATGATACAACACATGTTTCTTACACTTTCTGATATGGAGAGGGGAGAGAAGAGAGATTTTGTTTTAAAAGTCCTAGTGCGAGAATTTGCGGATATAGCTAAAGAAGCTAGAAAAGTTTTTATTAAGCATAAGAGGCTTGGTATGTTCACCGATTTTAAAAGAACACTTGAAAAGATGGATATGGATAGAAATAAGTACACTAATAATGTTAATGATGGTGGGGAGATTAAAGCACCAATACCTTGTAAGCTCCTAGCAATGCATGAAGCTCTAGATGATAATTATGCTTGGCTTGTTCCTGAAAATTTGTTTGATGAGAGTAGCAAGCCCAAGACTAATGAAAAGGGAGCCTCTGAAACTTATGTATCCAAAATACAATGCATGGTTGAGAAAACTCCAAACCCCGTTGTAGATGCTCCATCTCTTGATAATACTTGATACACACTTTCTGCGCCTAGTTGAAAGGCGTTAAAGAAAAGCGCTTATGGGAGACAACCCATGATTTTACTACTGCACTTTTATTTTATATTTGATTCTTGGAAGTTGTTACTACTGTAGCAACCTCTCCTTATCTTAGTTTTGTTGCATTGTTGTGCCAAGTAAAGTCTTTGATAGTAAGGTTCATACTAGATTTGGATTACTGCCCAGAAACAGATTTCTTGCTGTCACGAATCTGGGCCTAATTCTCTGTAGGTAACTCAGAAAATTATGCCAATTTACTTGAGTGATCCTCAGATATGTACGCAACTTTCATTCAATTTGAGAATTTTCATTTGAGCAAGTCTGGTGCCTCTTAGAAATTCGTCTTTACAGACTGTTCTGTTTTTGACAGATTCTGCCTTTAATTTCGCATTGCTTGTTTTGCTATGCTTGATGGATTTTTCTATTCCATTAACTTTCAGTAGCTTTGTGCAATGTCCAGAAGTGTTAAGAATGATTATGTCATCTCTGAACATGTGAATTTTGATTGTGCACTAACCCTCTAATGAGTTGTTTTGAGTTTGGTGTGGAGGAAGTTTTCAAGGATCAAGAGAGGGAGATGATACAATATGATCAAGGAGAGTGAAAGCTCTAAGCTTGGGGATGCCCCGGTGGTTCACCCCTGCATATTTCAAGAAGACTCAAGCGTCTAAGCTTGGGGATGCCCAAGGCATCCCCTTCTTCATCTACAACATTACCAGGTTCCTCTAGTGACACTATATTTTTATTCCATCACATCTTATGTACTTTGCTTGGAGCGTCGGTTTGTTTTTGTCTTTGTTTTGTTTGAATAAAATGGATCCTAGCATTCATTGTGTGGGAGAGAGACACGCTCCTCTGTTGCATATGGACAAATATGTCCTTAGGCTTTACTCATAACGTTCACGGCGAAGGTTGAATCTTCTTCGTTAAATTGTTATATGGTTGGAAACGGGAAATGCTACATGTAGTAATTGGTAGAATGTGTTGAATAATTTGATACTTGGCAATTGTTGTGCTCATGTTTAAGCTCTTGCATCATATACTTTGCACCTATTAATGAAGAAATACATAGAGCTTGCTAAAATTTGGTATGCATAATTGGTCTCTCTAAGGTCAAGATAATTTCTAGTAAGGGTCGAACAACAAGGAAGACGGTATAGAGTCTTATAATGCGTACAATATGTCTTTTATGTGAGTTTTGATGTACCGCTTCATACTTGTGTTTCTTTCAAATACCTTGCTAGCCTAAGCCTTGTATCGAGAGGGAATACTTCTCATGCATCCAAAATCCTTGAGCCAACCACTATGCCATTTGTGTCCACTATACCTACCTACTACATGGTATTTCTCCGCCATTCCAAAGTAAATTGCTTGAGTGCTACCTTTAAACAATTCAAAATTTATTACCTCTGATTTGTGTCAATGTTTTATAGCTCATGAGGAAGTATGTGGTGTTTATCTTTCAATCTTGTTGGGCAACTTTCACCAATGGACTAGTGGCTTCATCCGCTTATCCAATAATTTTGCAAAAAGAGCTGGCAATGGGATTCCCAGTCCCAAGTTAATTAACCATCATAATGTTACAAAAATAGACACTCCTCCATGGTATGTGATTGTTGGACGGCACCCGAAGGATTCGGTTAGCCATGGCTTGAGAAAGCAAAGGTGGGGAGGAGTGTCATCATAATAAAACTAAAATAAAAAGGCACTCCTTCATGGTATGAGATTGTTGGCAGGCACCCGAGGATTCGGTTAGCCATGGTTTGTGAAAGCAAGGTTGGAAGGAGTGCAACCCAAAAAAAAAAAATGGGAGCCGCTCTTTGAAGGTTTGTCTGGCAAGGGGGTTAGAGTGCCCACTACCATTCGTTGACAACAACAAACACCTCTCAAAATTTTACTTTTATGCTCTCTATATGTTTTCAAAATCAAAGCTCTAGCACAAATACAGCAATCAATGCTTCCCTCTGAGAAGGGCCTTTCTTCTACTTTTATGTTGAGTCAGTTCACCTATTTCTCTCCATCTCAAGAAACAAACACTTGTGTGAACTGTGCATTGATTCCTACATACTTGCATATTGCACTTGTTATATTACTTTATGTTGACAATATCCATGAGATATACATTTTAAAGTTGAAAGCAACCGCTGAAACTTAATCTTCCTTTGTGTTGCTTCAATGCCTTTACTTTGAAATTATTGCTTTATGAGTTAACTCTTATGCAAGACTTATTGATGCTTGTTTTGAAAGTACTATTCATGAAAAGTCTTTGCTATATGATTCATTTGTTTACTCATGTCATTTACATTGTTTGGATCGCTGCATTCATTACATATGCTTATAATAGTATGATCAAGATTATGATGGCATGTCACTCCAGAAATTATCTTTATTATCGTTTACCTACTCAGGACGAGCAGGAACTAAGCTTGGGGATGCTGATACGTCTCCAACGTATCGATAATTTCTTATGTTCCATGCCACTTTATTGATAATATCTACATGTTTTATGCATACTTTATGTCATATTTATGCATTTTCCGGCACTAACCTATTAACAAGATGTCGAAGAGCCAGTTGCTGTTTTCTGCTGTTTTTGGTTTCAGAAATCCTAGTAAGGAAATATTCTCGGAATTGGACGAAATCAACGCCCAGGGGCCTATTTTCACACGAAGCTTCCAGAAGACCTAAGGAGTCACGAAGTGGGGCCACGGGCGCCGCCACGATAGGGCGGCGCGGCCTACGAGGGGCCCGCGCGGCCTGCTGTGTGGGGCCCCGTGACGCCTCTTGACCTGCCCTTCCGCCTACTTAAAGCCTTCGTCGCGAAACCCCCGATGCGAGAGCCACGATACGGAAAACCTTCCAGAGACGCCGCCGCCGCCAATCCCATCTCGGGGGATTCAGGAGATCGCCTCCGGCACCCTGCCGGAGAGGGGAATCATCTCTCGGAGGACTCTTCACCGCCATGGTCGCCTCCGGAGTGATGAGTGAGTAGTTCACCCCTGGACTATGGGTCCATAGCAGTAGCTAGATGGTCGTCTTCTCCTAATTGTGCTATCATTGTTGGATCTTGTGAGCTGCCTAACATGATCAAGATCATCTATCTGTAATGCTATATGTTGTGTTTGTTGGGATCCGATGGATAGAGAATACTATGCTATGTTGATTATCAATCTATTATCTATGTGTTGTTAATGATCTTGCATGCTCTCCGTTACTAGTAGAGGCTCTGGCCAATTTTTTGCTTGTAACTCCAAGAGGGAGTATTTATGCTCGATAGTGGGTTCATGCCTCCATTAAATGCAGGACGATGTGAGAAAGTTCTAAGGTTGTGGATGTGCTGTTGCCACTAGGGATAAAACATCGAAGCTATGTCTAAGGATGTAGTTGTTGATTACATTACGCACCATACTTAATGCAATTGTCTGTTGTTTGCAACTTAATACTGGAGGGGGTTCGGATGATAACCTGAAGGTGGACTTTTTAGGCATAGATGCATGCTGGATAGCGGTCTATGTACTTTGTCGTAATGCCCAATTAAATCTCACTATACTCATCATATCATGTATGTGCATGGTCATGCCCTCTTTATTTGTCAATTGCCCAACTGTAATTTGTTCACCCAACATGCTATTTATCTTATGGGAGAGACACCACTAGTGAATTGTGGACCCCGATCCATTCTTTTAATCAAATACAATCTACTGCAATACTTGTTCTATTGTTTTCTGCAAACAATCATCATCCACACTATACATCTAATCCTTTGTTACAGCAAGCCGGTGAGATTGACAACCTCACTGTCACGTTGGGGCAAAGTAATTTGGTTGTGTTGTGCAGGTTCCACGTTGGCGCCGAAATCCCTGGTGTTGCGCCGCACTACACTTCGCCGCCATCAACCTTCAACGTGCTTCTTGGCTCCTACTGGTTCGATAAACCTTGGTTTCTTACTGAGGGAAAACTTGCCGCTGTACGCATCACACCTTCCTCTTGGGGTTCCCAACGGACGCGTGCTGTACGCGTATCAGTGGTGGATATTGATTTCTGGCTGCTTCATCAGCCTCTTCCTTCTGCTTAGCTTCGCGCTCCATGCGCTGCGCTTCACTCTCCTCACCTACCGGTCCCGACATATCCCCCTAGTTCTGCAACACAAAGTGGTACTCATAATTACTCCATGCGCAAGTTTTCTGAGCTCAACTTTGTGCATAGAACTAGTCACGCAATGGAAATCAAGAAGCAAATCCAAATCATTCAAAACATATACCATGTATATACATACTTAAGTGGTCTTATTACAATACTCAGGTTCGATGTGAGTATGCAAACTCACTTATTGAAGTATATGTACAAATTTCTACAAATATTACACACTACAATACATGTGGTACTTATGTATTGTAGTCTCGCCTCCCTTGGTGGTCTCTAGTCGTGCTTCACTCCCGGTACATCCCAGGCTTCCATACGGTCGAACGTGTCGTCCTCCTGACAGAATCTGGAACGTAGGGTCTTCCCGTTGGCTGGTAGTCAGAATCAGAGGATGATCCGAGGGAGAAATCTGTGTTCATGAATTGATTATTCAAAACATCATAATCCACCCATCGGGTATACTCCCCTGTGACTCCGCCATAGGTATTACCTCCATCAGTATCTGACTCAATCAGTATAGGGTACTCCTCATAGTCACCCCTATTATACTGATTGCCACAGGAACCAGGTTGTGGCGTCCTCATTCATCTCCGCATTATTTATTTGTATTGCCGAGTTTCACCATGTCTGACCCCCAACGCCAACCTGTTGAGTTCTCTATAGGAGTCTCGGAACGCTGATTATTTCCGGATTCCTCTCCACCCTCATATCCTCTATAGGAACTACTAGGATAGTACCTAGGTGTAATGGGTGTAGTTTCTAGTTCGGGATGGTCAATACTAATGTAGTCACCAGCTGAGTAAACTGGTGTGTGTACTTCATTCTCCATGGTTTCCTTCCCCTTAGTCTCCTCCTTGGGTTCAGTGAACTCCTCTAGCATTGTATCAATTGCCCCCGACAGATGTCGGTTCAACTGAAAGAACAATGACAGTAAGTTGCGGCTATTGTCCATGTACTTAGCAGCTTCTGCTGGTTTGCGTTTTGCAAATTTGAAGTGGTTAAGCATAGGATCATCTTCCTCCTCCATGTGAAGAATGTGTGAGAATTCGGAACCCATAAGCTCTTTCGTCTTATGTTCCCGGATATCAGTGATGACTCTCATAATGGCTATATGGTAGGCTGTTTGGGTAGTTCTAGCCTCACCGGCTGGCATCACTATGCTCATTCCTAGGGATTCTGGAAGTCTTAGTCCTACCCTACACTTCGCCAATACGATGCGTCGTAGTACATGTATTTCTTTACTTGGATCTGGGGATCACACCCAAATTCAAGTAACATGGCACGTAGAATATCTGCGAGTCCTCCTTCATATTCACTCAGTGTTGAATCCATCACTTTCACGTTTTGTCCCGGACGTGAACTTGCCATAGTTGGCTGTAGAATAGAAAGAATATAAGATTAGTAATAATGCATCATAATAGAGATAATAAAGAATTATCGCACTAAAAGATATGATTGTTTTATTCTCAAGTGAATATACACCATATTTTTAGAGAATTCTTTACTAATCCTATTTGACTCCTAACGTTCGGTCCCATTTACTAGGTTCCAACCTAAGGTCAAAGCTTTTGCTCTGATACCAAGCATGGTGACCACATACCACCTTGCATGTTGTAGTATGCCAGTCGTTGATATAACATTCACGAAGTACCATTCCGCAAATATTACATCCCTCAGAGTAGTACAACAGAACATAGCAGGTCCATAACTCATTCATTTATTATTACAATCATAATGTACATATCATCTCGGAGCTCCTCTTGGGTCCTAAGAGGGATACTCATGGGTTCAAGGCGAACCCATCTTAACTTACAATATAGAAGTCTTACTAGGTGGTACATTTATTCCCTCGAGCAGTTAAGTAATAAGAGTTCGTACTGCTCGGATACTACTACTTCTCGGTTAGTCTAAACTTAATCTCCTCCGGAACCCTCCCCGGTTCCATAGACTATAAGGTAGTCTACGCCTTCAACACCTCCAGAGAGGTCTGGTTCTTCATAGCCGATAATCTCGGCTCCTTCAGGGTTGTCGTTGTCCTCCTCCAGATGGTTCAGACAATCTAAGCAGGGGATTTTAAGAGTGGTATGAGTACGAGCGTACTCAACAAGTTCATTATAGAAAAGAGGTGTTTAATGCACTAGCTACGATATTAGACCAGAAAGTCTAATACCAATGCAAGTTTTGATAAACATTTCTTTAAGAGGTTGCTTTTATTTCAAAGAACTATGTCCGTCAGCCTTCACCGGTTTACTACAACTTCATGGAGCTCCTTTCCGGCCGCGTTCGCAGTTCCATATCCCGGAACAGGGAGTGACAGGTCACGGTTCTTTACACTCTGCAGAGGTGTGTTGCTTTACCCATAAGAGATCTTAACCTTGGTGCCAACCGGGCAGCTTTCCCGTTCACACTTCCTTCGGTGTGAGGCCCGGTATAAGGTCATAGCCAATCATATTCCTCCGCTACCTCGCACACCCACCCTTTGTTGCAAACCCCGACCCTGTGTCCTCGCCGGTCCTCTTACACCAATTAAGGATGGACCCCGACCGCGACAACAGTTTTGGGCTCTACCATAAACTCCTTCGCCGGCAGCTGCAACCCATCATAGACCGCATTACCGTGGGGAATTAGAATGGGATCCCCACCCTCCGGTTGTTCTCGCAAGATACAACTGCTACGGTAAGCGCATCCGTTGATGTACAAGAGGTGGAAATACGATTGACTACTCCGTCCCACTCCAGATCTTATGGTTAACACGGGTATTACGGTACAAGAATCACTGGACGACATTTGTTGTTTAATCCTAGATGGATATAAACCCGTGCAATGGAACCTCCACCATATCAACACAATCCATGGTTCCATTGCCCACCACATAGTCATATTCATAGTTATGAAAAGTGGTTTTGCTTTTTATGCAATAGTGATAAACATAGTACTTTGCAAGTAATTTGATAAAAATACTCGAATGACATGAGCAAGCGATGAACTTGCCTGAACACTGCAAAGTATTGCAGTTGGATGGTGTGGACTGACCCTTGTCCTCTGTTGCTGAAAAATAGCATCATTGTCCGATAAGGGCAATGGTTAAAGAAGCATTGATGCATGATTCCAGTTTTAGGGTTTGTTCCCCCCTTCCGATGTCGTTAATATTTCATGTGAGAGGTTAATACTAAGAATAATTTAGGGATACTCTGTTTAGGGTAAAATACAACCTTGAAATGTTGTCAAGGTGTTTTTAAAGTCCAAAAGCATTTATGGACTTATTTTCATTTTTTGAAAATACAAGGTGTGATTTAAATGATTATTATAATCATTAAATTTGAACTTATTCTTGTTTATCTTCAAAAATTCTATTTCATATTTTATTATGATAGAGTTTTTTATACTGAGTGGTTTTCATATTTTAATTATTTTTTTAGAGCTATATTCTATTTTATAAAATTCTTAGAAATACTCACTTAAATGGGTTTTTTGGAAATGTCCAAAATACCCCTCGGGCCCATCTGTCAGGCGCCCGAGCTAGTTAGGTTGGACCAGCCCACTGGGCTCGGTCCAACCGACCCAGTCGCGACGTCTTCCTCCCTCACTCTCTAACCCTAATCCTCTTCGGGCTCCCGCGACCAAAATCGCCTCCGCCGTCGCCTCTTTATTTCCGCCGCCTCCGGCCGTCGCCGGTGACGAGGTGGTGCGGATCTGGACCGCCTCTCGACGGCGGACCTGATGGTCCGCGTCGATCTGACGCTGGCGTCGCTGTTCGCTCGCCCTCGACCCTCCAGTGCGCCAGGCCTTCGGCGTCCGCTGCCGCCGTGCGTTGGAGAGGCCGTGGCCCTTCTTCCAGGCGCTCCCCCTGCGCGTGGTGCAGCGCTGGGGTGCTGTGGTGGTCGCCAGGGCTTGGCTTGGCCAGGCCTGGTGCCGCCGTGCTCTGGCATGCGCCGCCGTGACCGCCATGACCGTGTCGGCCATCTCCTCCCCGGTATGTGCTTCTCCTTCCTCTTTTCTACCTATTCTACTTCTTCTCTTCCTCCTCCACTTCATCTAGCTTGGCCACTGGCATGCTTGTCATCGTAGAGGTGCTGGCCGTGCCGATGTGCTGCAGCTGCTATGCCCTGCTAGCTGTGTATACGCGTGTGATGCTATGCTGCTATTGTGCGGCTTGTGCTGCGGTGCTGTTGTTGTGTTGTTCTTCTCTAGCACTTGCTGTTCTAGCTTAAGAGCTCTTGTTCATAAGCATACTGTGATGCTTTGTTTAATTATGTTGACTCCTGCTGTTGCTCTGTATCCATGCCTCTCCTGTGTATGCAGTGGTTTGCTTCTGGCTTGATCATCATGTGATGATCCTTGCCTTTGGCAAGTGCCAGTGCTCCTGATGTGCTATTATCTGTGCTCTAATTCATGGATATGCTCAATTGATCCTATCTGTTGCATTAACAGCTCCATCCCTTGATGGAGTGCTTCTGGATACTATCATAATTCATTGATTTGATTATCTGTGGAGCAATTATTAACTATATGTGGCTATTTCATTGACTGGTTCCTGCTCTGCTGCTCAGTGATGCGCTAGCATGCACTGGCATGCTCTAGCAAGCTTCTGATGATCACATGATCATCAGTTGCTTGTAAATGATGTTGTTTCATAGCTGTGCCTCACTATTGCTCTCTCTGTGTTGTGTGTGCATCACACAGGCTTGGCCTGGTGTGTGCTGGTGCTTGCTTAAACATCAGTTGATGCTTGCAATGATCCAGTGGATCATCTGCAAGGCTCTGGTGAATCTATTGCTTGTGTATTTCATTTATCTGTGTTGACTTGCTTGGCTGAATGGATAAATGATGTGAACTGCTTGCAGTTATGATCATCTGTTAAATTGTGATAGTCTAGATGGATGCCAACCCTTGGTTGTGTATCCTAGTCCATTATTTGAACCCTTCTGGTGATGATAACTGTGCAAGGCTTTTGATTTGGGGCTGTTTCAGTGGTTGAGGTGGCCTCAACAGCAATTCTTGCTGTTCAGGAAGCTCCCACCCCTGTTGGCTGGCTGTGGCTTGATTAATGCATCACTGGACAATCCCTTGTTGGATTTCCAGTGAGCTTTACTATTAACAAACAAAATAGGCACAGGTTGCCTATCTGTCTGATGGTATTACTAGCTGTAGGTGCTAGGTGATTTGGGCTAGGCTAGCTGTGAATCCATCCTTTGCTGGATTTCCTTAGTTGTGCCACTGATTTGACATAACTAGTGTTCCCTTGGATGATTTCCTATTGGCCTCTCCCTTCTTTGCTTGCACCAAATGGCTAGTATCCAAGTGATGATACAAATAGGGTTTCTACCCTCTTTTGCTTCTGTGACATATGCACATGCTTAATTATGAGCAAAACCATGGTTTGCTCATGTTTATCTGGTATACCTCACTCCAGCTCCAAGAAATTTGGTGTTGGTGTAGAGGTTTGCTTCTGATTGATGTCTTAAGCTTGCCCTGCTCCTCCTGGCTAGCTTGAGCTTGCTCTACACCATTTTATGTTTGTTCACAGTTGACAGTTCTTGGTGAAACTGTCTCTGGATGATTTCTGGTGGTTTGCTGTTCTTCCTGTTCTAAGTGTTCTTGCTATCTGGTGACTTACCCTGTTGCTTATCGATTAATGAAGCTAGGGTTTACTGTGGAAAAGGTTTTATACCTCCCTGGCTTTGCTCTCCTGGTTGACAACAAGGCCTGGCCACACTTGGTGACACACTGACCTGTGTGTGTGTTGTGCTGCATGCACACTGCCTTGTGAGCAGTCTGGCTGTGTGTGTGTGTGCTAGATGCTTGGCATCTGGGCTATGAGCAGATCAGCTCGGCAGAGCTGATCATATCCTCTCCATTCACCATTCTTTTCTAACTTGCCAAGTGGCTTTGCCACTTGGCATAATACTTGCTTTGTTGTGTTTGTGTGCAGGTTTCAAATTGATGATCAAATGGAGATGAAGATCATCAAGCTCAAGCCTAAATGAAGATTAGCTTGTAGTTTTAGGATAGATCAATATATTGTACTTTCCTTTTCTCTTTTTTTTCTATTTTTTTCCAATTCTTGTAATGTGTTGTATTATTCCTTTATTTCAATTGTGAATATTGTAAAGACAATGTATATTGTGTGATAATCAATAAAGCTCAAGGTTTTCTCTAATGAGCTTTACTTATTGTTTGTATTGTTCATAATGTGTATTATTTATTATTTACTTAATGAATTTCCTCACAATTGAAATATAGGGTATTTATTAAATGTTTGAATTTGAAATTCAAATTCCACTTAGGGTTGAATTCAATCATGCAACTTAAATTTGAATTCAAATATGCAACTTAAGTTTGTGATGCAATATCCCTTCTCTCTTCTCCAAAACCCTAGTTTAGTTGAATAAGAGCAAGTTTGTCGCACTCTCGAAACCCTAACCCTGTAAGGTGTCGAGAGAGAAACTTGTCCCCCTTCGATGCAGTTTTGTTTTAAAAGCGCGAAATTTCCTCAGAATTTACGATGCAATGCACATCCCTTTCTAAAATCTACCCCTCGATCGTCTCTAAACCTGGGACATTACATTAAAGTAATGCTTTTAGAAATATATTGATGTCAGAAATGTTGCATATTTGACATTTATGGTGTAAGTGTAGCAGATGTGCATATCTGCATAAGAACACCATAGGTACTTATACTTTCAAATCACTAAAGATGATGCCCTAGCGAGGTTCACTGTGCTAGTTACCTTACAATATTATATGGGTGAATTTCAGCTTTAGTGATGTAACGAACACACATATATTATGAAGGTATACATGTATAATTGTTTGTCATTTTCTTTTACATTTCAAAATATGTTTTTGTCCTAGAGAGAGCCTATGAACCTAGGAGCCGAATTGAATTTCCGTCACCTACTCTTCTCTCTTTATTTTTTTATGTCCATAGTTTATACAAAACCATCTAACATGAAGTTACCTATTTTTCTTCTGTTTTTTATCCTAGATATTACATATAAACGTGGCTAATCGCCTTGACATCCCTAATAAAAGTTTGGCTGAAGTACGTGTTGGAGCAGGTGGCATGGTCGGCACCTTCGCGTACAAGACGTAGACGGATGGCCGGGGAGGGGTGGAAGAACTTCATCTACAACGCAGATGTACATCTTGAGCAAGATGTGGTCATTTGTATTATTATTATTACTAGCGAAATAGCCCGCGCATTTGCGCTCCTAGATGTGTAATTAAACATTTATAGATTTGGTTTCAGGCAACAATTGATTTATACGCGATTTTAGTAAGTCTTTTGTAATTAGAGCTATATAGCAAGAAGACAACATGGTTATACTCGATTAACATATAACTTTGATTAACCATCAGAGACTTTTACAAATAAGAGAAGCAATTTTGGCAATTTAATTTCATATAACATCTATTCCCACTCCGATAGTAAGGTAATCCTTTTTTTCCTGCAAAAAGTGGAGCTTACCTTTTAACTGAGATAACATGGTATATTGAAATTACTATTATTTTTGCACTCTTTTATCTACTAAACTTGCTTTGCTGCCTTTCATCTTCAGTAAATCATATTATATAGTTAAATATATATAAATGAATAGAGTCAAATATATTTTTCTAACCAAAAAAGACAAATATAGACATGAATAGATACAAATAACCTTCACCCAACGATGTTAATATTCATATTTTATTTTTTTCCTTTTCATATTTTCTTTATTTTAGATTGAATTTTTGAGCCGAATGTTTTTTGTAAATTGAATAATAATTAGAGCAATTGTTTGTCTTACACTTATATGTCGACATCACTCTTTATAAATTACATGCCAGTGGACAACTCTCTCGGCTGTTGAGCCGTCAATTTTTTTTCATGACAATTCTTGTCAGCAAGGGCCTTCGGTATTTCTAACATTTGTTAGAATTGAACTTTCTCATTGCATCTCTCGTATGAATAATCGAATCTAACAAATAATCCCAAAATTAGTACCATGATAGCCAAAGAAACAACTCTGAATTGCTGAAGTGATACTTGTACATTGAAGTATATTTCAGTGTACTATACAATTGTTCCAAAGTAAAAGTACGTGATGGAAAAATACCATTGTATTGTCTACCATCAAGCGGGCCAATGTAGCACTCATATTTGTCAGCTGGAAGCACCATTCATAGTAAAATACAGGCATGCCATCTCCATTTGTTACAGAAAAATGTATTCAAAAGGGAAGAGAAGTATAAAAATAAGAACTCTATATATTTTCTCTATCGATCAAGCAATAGACGAATCAATTTCTGCAAGGAGGGAGCCCCCAGCAAATATATTACTGAATAAACAAAATCATATCATGTTTCTCTCTTAACTAATTAACCGATGCCAACACTGAAAGATATATGATGTATCAATTCAAAAAAAGTAGAACCCATAATTTATAGTATTTAACATTTCAGGAAAAGTTAATGTCAATGTGGCAAAAGTGATATATGGCACCACGTCACTGAAATAGGCTATAAAAGTAATAATCGTAACTATATTGGCTGACCTATAAACATGTAATATTAGCCAATGTTATTGTATAAGGTAAATTCAAATGTTCATCCATTTTTTGATTATCATCAGAGGTAGTTATGCACGACATTGTATCAAGCACTCCCGCTAAATCTGAAAGTAGATGCAGTGTACAGTATGATCCTCTTAACAGTTTGAACTACTGATTATATATCGATGATGCTTCAGATAAATTGACAATATTGGCATGGGAATATGGGTTGTTCAGATCATATAAATTCATGGACTATCTGAACTTGTTTTATTGATGTGAAAGCATGGCCCTTCTCATTCTCGGATTTGAACTACTCATAGCGACCGAAGACCTGAAACAAAAGGAAAAAAATTAGCTTAGGTGATTAACACCTAGGTTCTTCTTCTATTGCAACAAAACATGTGAGTGCTCTATCTGAAAACCAACCTTCTCTTAGTTAGCCGGCAGAAGCTCAGAATAGCCAGGCGAACATTGTAAGCACCAAAAGATATTCTCCATTGCAACCAACGCGAATCTAGATTCCTATATATCCTTGGTGGCGAAAATATAATGACGCTGCACCGGCCTTCCTCCTTTCAGATCAACCTATCACCAGGTAAAAATATAAAGAATAGGTATATCTAGGTGATTTACTTGCTTGGGTGTCGATCGAGACTGTTGGCAGAAGCCAAAAGAAAGGACCTGACTGAACCTACAGCAGATTGGAACTACTCATAGTGACCGCATACCTGAAACAAAAGGGAAAATGATCGTATATTAGCATAGGTGATTAACACCTAGGTTCCTCTATTGCCATAAAACATGTGAGTGCCCTAGCTAAAAACCGACCTTCGCATTCATCTCACACGTACTTGCTGGGAGAAGCTCAAAATAGCCAGTCAAAACATCGTAAGCGCAAACAAATTTTGTCAACTGCAATCAATATCGATCTAGATTCGTGTCGATGGGTGGTCAAAACGTACTGACGCTGGCAGAGCTATGTCGCAAATGCATGGGTAATAAATTTTGTGACAGTTAATTTAAATTTTTTGACTAAATAAAAAAAATCAACTGCATGTTAGCGTAATAAACAGGGAGAATATATATTGTCAGATTGAAATTGGTGGAACATATTACCTCGTAGTTTACCTTTAATCATGCACGAAACAGTTGGACAAACAATTTCCGATCTCGTGGTCGTACATAGTTGCCGGAAGTTAATAATCGTTGCCCCCAACTCATGGTCGTACATTGCTCAAGGTAGTAATTTACCACCACCTGATATGTGCTTGTGTTGCGGCCAAGCAGCTGATCGCATCCGTGATTCAGGCTTACCGTGCAAACCTGGCTGGTTCTGGATGAAGCGGAGGCGCGGAGCAAGGACGCCGGCCGCCCGCCGCCCGGCGGTCGTACATGGCTCGGAGTTGTAGTTCTATTCATCTTGTCAATTAAAGATTCCATGTACTTGTGTTGCGGCGGCGCAGTTTAGGTTAGACGTGGAGAGAAAGATAGTATGTGGCGGTTTGGATACGGAGGATTAGCAATCAGCTCTCTGGATACGGAGGATTAGCGATCGGCGAAGTTAATCTGGGCCGCCCTTATTTAGTTGATTATGCCTAGCTAATCTACACCATTGATTGGTTGTTGTTTTAATAATATAATAGATTATTATTAAAAGCTTTGTATTGTAGATTACATAAAAATGATAAAATTGTGACAAATTTATAGTGAATAGGACATGTTTCAACACTACATAATTTTTCACAATTTATCATTTTCATGTAGGCTATAATATAATAAGTTCATATTGATATTATACATGTTTGTAGTATACATCATTGGTTACCTCTATGATTTTGTTTTCAGATTTTTTTGTAACTTTAAAATATTGTTTTTAATGTTTGAGAATAAATGCATGTATGTAGCCCGGTCTCCATTTGTCCACTCGTGTAGCTTGTCGTGATTTACTATTAGGAGACTGACTCCAAAATTAGATTTCATGGCTAGGAAATATCTGAATAAAATCTAGCTACAATATTGTATGCCGCAAGGACGATACCATCTCTAAGGCAATGGAAATATCTCAACCAAATGTGACACTGAGGTGAGGCATATTCGGTCCTCCACTTGCGACATTTGGAATGCTTTTCTAAGGTGGTTGGCGATGGTCCAATTATCGCAAGGAAACTACAAATTTCACTAGAATCTACGTGAGAATGCAAATTATCAGTGTATTCTATGTTCAAAGCATAGAAATGATATTTAGCACACAGGTGCATAATACTTATTTTTTATCCAAGGTATTTTTACGTTGTTTCATTGAGAAATTATGTTTGGAATACAAATTATTACGTTCATATAGACCTACAATAAAAAAAAGTCTACATAAGAACACAATATATGAGTCAGAATGGTGTAAAAAATATAAATTTACGTATTTTAGATCATATTTATTAAGTCACGAAAACAATAATTTTTATATCATATTTAATTTTTCTTCTGTTTGTCTCGAATTATGAAGTAAGAAAAAAATTTACATGACGTAAAAATCATACACGGTTGCGAAAAAACAGAGTGGGCGTAGAATGACTATTTTACTCCATGTGAGTCAAATAGCACGCCCCATGCAGAGCATTAGTATGCATAATCTAATTGGTCAGTTGGTAATTAAGGAAAAAACTGAAGACGAAGGTGCTTCTCAAATACTCTCTCTGTTTGGAAATGTAAGATGTTTCAGCACTTTCTTTGGTTCACTCACTTTTGTTTATATCTAGTCTATTTTTAGTATGTAGGTTCACTCACGTTAGTTTGTATCTAGGCCGGCTACTTTATAAACACCTAAAACATTTTACATTTCCAAACAAAAAGAGTACAAAATTATCCATGTAGTACTTTTAAAATGGTGTCAATTTTGGTAAGGATAACCTTGCAAAACACAACTAGCAAGAAAGCATACAGTGTTGTTTTCCCTATCTGAATTTGACAGGGCTTATGAGATAATGTGCTAATATTTACAGCGTCAAATTTATATAGTGCAAATAAATATGTTAATATTAATCTAGCAAAACGAAATTGGTGCTATACTTCTTCCTATATTTTTCCATACGCTTCATCAAATTTCAAATCATTTTCCTTAGAACGAACTTTAAACTTCCGTTAATTGGAGCTCTCCATTAATTTGGAACCGAAAGAGTACGCCTATTGTTCGTGACAGTTCCACAATAAAAACCGAGAGCCCTCCTCAATCATTTGCTGCCTCCAGCTATAGACTGCACTACGAATGGTGACTTGATAAAACCAGATCGGTCGTGGACTACTCGTCTCTCACCGTCACACCGTGTCTCAAACGCGGTAACTGTTGCTTTCTGCAATATCTCTGTAGAGGTACAGCAGGCACGTTCCATTGAGAGAGTGAGTGGGAGAGAGAAACTTTGCTAGCTTCTCTGCATGTTCCATCACACACACACACACACTCGAGCTGCTAAGCATCTTGGAAGCAAGACCCCATGCTCTCGCTGGTCTACAGGCTTATTTATACGCCTTGCCTCTTCTCCTCTGTTTCCTGCACTGCCGCAGCAGCATACACAGTTCTTACCTAGCGGCAGCTTAGGTCTATTGCATTATTGTTGAGATGGAGGCTGCCAAGCCTCAGCAACAGCGGGAGGACGAGCAGGAGCAGGAGCGCAAGGTCGGCATGGAGAAGACGGTGAAGGTCTTGTCCTCCGAGGAAGAAGCCGACTCGCCGTGGTCGGACGCCGATGAGCCCGTCCAGAACCACCGTGGATGGAAGGCCATGCCATACGTCATAGGTGCCAGCTCCATCTACCTGCCTTTCTTTGTTTAATTTTCACCTGCGAGTACCATGCACACATACTACTGTGCACTGCATCGAGTGAGAATACACACGCCGACATACGAGATACAACCCAAATAATTATGCATATATATATATAGGTGAACTGTAGCACAGTAGCAGCAGTAATCTTCCTAGCAATATTCATCCATGCATATGCATGTTAATTTAATCCTGCTGAGATTGCTATTGTTTTTGTTTGTACCGAGTCTCAAAAAAGCAAACAGTAAAGGAGAAGTGGGAACGGATGGTGACAATATTTCCAGTTGGTTGCCTGCATGTGACATGCCGTGCCATGCCATAACATGTGAACCTCTTGCTCCACTATTACGATGAGTGTCCACAAATCAATCCAAATCAGCAGGACATGTGTGTGACCATTCAAAAAAAAACATCATCAAAAAGAAAAATGAAAAAGAAGGCAGCCCATGTGTGTGGGTTGCATCCAAGTCCAGGAAAGCTGGTACGTGCCCATGCCATGTATAACCCCTTCTCATTCTTGACAAGTTTTTTTTAAGGAAGCAAGAGGACTTCTGTGATTTTTCTTGATTTTTCATAAGAAATTACAAAAGAAAGAAGAGGAAAGGAAAAAAACATTAAGAAACAGCTAGTTGTAGTTCTGCATCCAATCCTTGAATGTGCTCAATGTCTTGCTTCTCGCCCTATGCATAGCACAGGCCAGTTCTTCTTTAATTTTCTGCTTGCATCTAAAGAGATTAGCCCTCCTACCTTTGAAAATATGGTCATTTCTAGTAATCCAAAATGCCCAAATAGGACGAGCTGTGCAATTATCCTTCTTGCTCTCTTTTAGAAAAGGAGGGAGCACCCTCGGTGGTAGCTTCTTTCCCACATAGTTGCACGGATGATGCATAAAGTATTTTTTGCATTAAAAAAATATAGAGTGCTTTTATTAACTCGAAACATCGCAATAAGGTGATACACATGTTCTTTGCAAAAATTATTTATTACAAAACATATGCTCCAAACTACAAGATATGGCGGCTTTACGGGAAAAAATTACATTTTCTAAAATCGAGCTGGTAAAAAAAAGATCTACCATAAAAACAGCGTAGGATAACTAGCTGTCACCAACAATTTTGGATTCATTCTTGGTTTCCCTTGTGCAACAACTTTTTTTTTGACAACACAACTTTGTTTTCTTTTTATCTTTACATGGTGCTCTAAGCTCCTTTAGAAAAAAATACCTTTATGTGGTGGAAACTAACACCTTTTTATCTTCTTTGGCACGTCTTTTTTTCTTGGTTACTCACTCGGCTCCAATATTGATGGCATTTAAGATTCTGCAGGATTCTAACCAGCAACTTTCACAAAAATGTAAGTACCAAAAATATATAAGATATTTTTTCTGGCAAATCTAATGGTATAAATTTATCTAACATACTTAAATAGTTAGTCCTTAATTAGTGCCCAAAGGTTTTGCTGTACCCTTTCTAGAGAGCCATGCATTTTGAAACATAGAAAAATAATAATGTATACGCAAATACGAATTGTACGTGCTGAATATTTCTCCTCGGAACAAAGTGTCTAGGGGAAAATATCTAGTGATACCAACCCCTAAATGATACCATGATACCATTTATCAACATTTTAAATTTAAGTTTCTAAAAAAGTTGAAAAAACATGTTAGTGTTCACAACATGTGTTTTTATAATCCCTATAATTTTTAGAACAAAAATAAAAAAAACACATTGAGAAACAAAAAAGAAAAATTGGCGTGTGAATAGTGTTATTTGTGGTTTTGTCTTATTGACACTATTCATGTTGGATTTTTTGTTTTTTGTTCTCTGTTTGTGTTTCAAACTTGGTTCTGAAAATTTAGGAGTTATATAAACACACATATTATGAATACTCTCACAATTATTTTTGGACTTTTTAGAAATTTGGAATTTTAACTTTGAGAACCGGTACCATGATATCATTTAGTGGCTGGTATCACTAGATATGTGCTCAAGTGAATATTCATATATATTTTGGTGTGTCGATTAAGGAGAAATCCATAGCGAAAAGTTTTTCCAATCTTGCCCCTCATTAACCGCCCCCACCACTCTAAAATCCAAACCCATCCGCTTCCACGCCTCAGCCTTGCCATCGAGCCTCCAGGTCGCAGTGCCCAGTCACATTGTCGCCTCGTCCATCCCATCGCGTTTTCCCCAGGCCCCATCGTCGTCCCAGATTCGCCACCTCGAGCCCTCCACGTAGCACCAGCGCTCGTCGGCCTCGAGGACGGTTGTTATATCGATACATGTAATTTTATTGAATATTCCAGTTATCTGAGATGGTTTATCATTTTCTTTTTCCTGAATCGTCAGTGGGGAGTTTCGGGCTTTCAGCTATATATCATCATAGAGCAATACTTGTAATTCGGTAAATGATAATTGAATTTGACAATGGGACTTTTCTATGTCAGATATAATGTCGGGGTTGTAATTTAAGTATATCCTGTGGCGAGTTGTCTAAACGAAATGAATGAATTTGTTGGTGTAGGGAACGAGACGTTCGAAAAGCTGGGGACGATGGGCACACTGTCGAACATGTTGGTATACCTGACGACGGTGTACCACATACCGAGCGTGAGCGCCGCCACCCTCCTCAACATCTTCTCCGGCACCAGCAACCTCGCCACTGTCGCCGGCGCCTTCGTTAGCGACACCTACCTCGGCCGCTACAACACCCTCGCAGCCGCCACCATTTCCTCCTTCGTCGGCTTGGTCATCCTCACCCTCACTGCTGCCTTCCACTCCCTACACCCTCCAAGCTGCAACCCCAAAGCAGGGGAGCAATGCCAGGGGCCCTCGGGCGGCCAGCTGGCGGTGCTGCTCGCATCCTTCTTCTTTCTCGTCGTCGGAGCCGGCGGCATCCGGCCGTGCAACCTGGCGTTCGGGGCTGACCAGTTCAACCCGCGCACCGCAGATGGCCGCCGAGGCATCGCCAGCTTCTTCAACTGGTACTACTTCACCTTCACCGTCGCCATGATGTTGTCCGCCACCGTCATCATCTACCTCCAGAGCAACGTCAACTGGGCGCTCGGCCTCGCCGTGCCCGCCACGCTCATGGGCCTATCCTGCGCCGTCTTCTTCATGGGAACCCGCTTCTATGTCCGCGTCCGCCCCGAGGGCAGCCCGTTCACCAGCTTCGCACATGTCCTCGTCGCCTCCGTCCGCAAGCGCCGCCTCCCGTTACCCGATGAAACGTCCTCACAGCTGTTCGACCCGCCGCACCGGAGCAAGCTCGTCTCCAAGCTGGCCTACACCGACCAGTTCACGTGCCTCGACAGGGCGGCCGTGCAGGGCCCCGAGGACGAGCTGAATGCCGACGGGAAGACGGCGGCGAACCCGTGGCGGCTGTGCACGCTGCAGCAGGTGGAGGAGGTGAAGTGCCTAGCGCGCATCATCCCAGTGTGGTCGTCAGGTATTGTCTACTTCGTGGTGCTCACCCAGCTCGGCACCTACACCGTGCTCCAGGCGGCACAGACCGACCGCCGCCTCGGCCGATCGGGCTTCGAGATCCCGCAGGGCTCCTTCGTCGTGTTCAACATGCTCACCCTCACGCTCTGGATCCCGGTGTACGACCGGCTGTTGGTGCCGGCGCTGCGGCGTATCACCGGTCGCGAGGGCGGGATCACCCTGCTCCAGCGCATCGGCGTCGGGCTCGCGCTCTCCGTCGCCACAATGGCGGTGGCGGCGGCGGTGGAGCACGAGCGGCGCCGGAGATCCGCGCCGATGTCGTGCTTCTGGCTGGTGCCACAACAGGTGGTTGCGGGCTTCTCGGAGGCGTTCAGCGGCATCGGGCAGACTGAGTTCTACTACAGGCAGTTCCCTGAGAACATGCGGAGCGTCGCCGGGGCGCTCTATTTCCTGGGGTTTGCGCTGGCAAGCTACGCCAGTGGGCTCATGGTGATGGTGGTGCACCGGACTACGAGCTGGCTGGCCGAGGACCTGGACGAAGGCAGGGTTGACCTGTTCTACTTCATCACGGGCGCCATCGCGGCAGTCAACCTCGTCTACTTTGTTGCGTGTGCACGGTGGTACAGGTTCAAGAAATCGGACCAAGACGCCGGCGGCGTCGAGCTCGACGATGACAGCCTCAGGAAGAAGGATTCTGCGACTGCAGTATCGGCATAAATTGGTTGGATTTTGGCCGTGCCATCGTGGGGATGCATGCATTCAATAATGCTACTTCTACGGATGAATTGGGAAGATCGTTTTCTCCAATCGCACGATTCCACGACCTGTCCGTAATATTACTCTGTAAACTAATTCCGTAAGTGTAGCATTGTTGTTCTGAGATTAGTAGAGCAATAGTTGGGATACTAGAAGGACCCTGAGCACGTTGTTGTGCACGCTATTGCATGTGGCATAATGATTTCTAAAAGTTATTAAACAAAAATCATAAAACATTGGCAGAGGAAAATAACTCCGCCGCAAACATTGGCATCAGCAAATCATCAAGGAGCCGGTCGACCCACATGAGACACATCTAAAACCCTAGGCGAACCATCTGCCAACAACTCTGCTAGTCTGCTATCACATAGAGAACAGAACGAAGCCCCATCAGAGATCGATGGATGATAAATCTCAACATGGGGATGCTAGCATAGGCCAGTAAGTGCAAAATGACTTTTTTGGAAAAGAATGAAGTCATAAAATGTCCAATTTCGTCGATGGTAATTGGAAGTGTACAGTGAGGTTGCTAGGTTTTATCATCATATTGTCATAAATAAATGGTTTGTCGTAGAACAACATTCTAATGGGTAGATAGGTTTCTTTCTAAAGAATATCGAATTCCTTCTTTCTAATCTTCTTGTCTGTAGATTCTCCATCCGAAGCTCTGGCTATTCATCTTCGGCCTCTATCATGGCTGCAAATCTGCATGATCACATATGAATCCACCCAATCATCTCACACCAAAGGTAGTTCAAGAAGTGGTCAGCAGAAAATGCTATCAAGTCTGAAGTCCATAGCATGACAACGATGTTGTGATCTCGTACCTAGCCAGCTCAGGAGTTGTAAACTAAAAACACAGTTGTCAAATGAAATATTAACTCCTGAGGTGACTTTTTATCTATTTTATCTGAGACATGGCATGAACACATTGTCAATTTTAGAAAAAGCCTACATTAGTTACGTGCCATTAGAACGGCTGCGCTCGGAAGAAAAAAGGGCCACTCTGGATTCAATACCTAGGCATATTTTTTCATGTAAAAAAGTTTATATACATATTTATTGAAATGAATAAATGAAATTGAGTAGGATACTCTAAAATTGCCGTCCATAAAAGAAAATATAAAGCCTTATACCTTAAATATTCATTTATAATTGAGACCACTTTTCAAGTTCACAAACAATTTTGTATTGCAATTAAGTTATGAGACCAGCAATCTACTACGAATACAAAGTTAGAATTATGTACATTTAGATATTTTATACATTAATCCCCTGACAGTGGTCACCTTAAGGCTAGTTTCTCAAACAATAATAGAAGATACATTTGCGTTTAGAGCTAACTGGCCATGCTAAAAATAGATATGAACTTTTTCTGGTTTCAGGAGATTCACTAAATTCAGAATCTAGTGCAGACCTAGTATTGAATCCAATTTTAGCGCAGACCTGACTATGGTCATAAATTCAGATGTAATCATAAAACTTGTATGGTCAATCACTTATTAGTCACCAAGAAGTAGTATTAGCAGCTCTGCAGACTACAGTAATCGGTTGCCAAATGATGCAGAATAAACTCTACACCACGGTAAGTCACCTGCTAGGTTATAATATCAATACCTTCATCGCAGAAATATTACAGAACCTTAAACGTGGCCACGATCAACAAGATACCTAGTGGCTATGAAATCACACTATCCAGCTCATCCGAGGAGCTGACACATGAATAGAAAGACAGAATAGTACTGATTTCATCGCTAGTGGAACAGGCCTGTAATCCCGGTTGGTAAGGGCCTTTAGTCCCGGTTTTGGAATCGGGACCAACCATCCGGGACTAAAGGTCCTCCCTTTTAGTCCCGGTTGTAAAACAAACCGGGACTAATGGTCCCGCCACGTGGGCTGCTGGCGGTTACAAACCGGGACTAAAGGTTATTTCGTTATTTTTTTTAATCCATTTGGTTATGTCCAATTATTTTTCGCTCCTCTTTTTTTTTCTATTTTTTCAGAATTTTTAGTATTTCAGTTATTTAACTAGTTTAGTTTCTAACTACACTTAATCTCTAACTACGCTTAATCAATAGTCAAATTACTTACCCGTGGTCCAACTTCCCGCTCGGTCACCCATCCTCCCACTACTCCAGCACTAGCACGCTTAACTTCCAAGTTCCTTTCTCATCTCGCTTCCAAGTGCTTCGTGCGCATGTTGTGATACTAGTATCATATCAATCCTATTAACATGTTGGTCGATGTCACACTTATTTATTATTCGAATTCCAAATAATTATTTTAATAAACAAAACTAATGACGTAATAACATGTTGTGGTAATAGTATTTTAATTTTAATTTTTTTAATTTGTATTATAATAGTTTTTTAATTTATTATTTTTTTAATATTTTTTGCCAAACTTGAAAATTTGAAAATCTAAAAGTTGGCTAACTTTATGGTTAAGTAATAGTAATCTTTATGCATGATGTAATTATTATTTTAAAAATTTAAAAATATAAAGTTCCGAATTTCTGGCAAAAACTAAAATCTTCCTGCTTTCATATTTTCATTTGGAATTTTGAGAATCTAAAAATTGGCTAAACGGGTAAACTTGGGTGAATTTGGATGTAACTTTTTCCCACGATGATTTTGATATATTACACTTTTTTTTCGACGTCGTATGCAAAAGTTAATGCGGTTTTACCATTTTTCAAACCTTTTTGCAAAAAAAAGTGAAAACTCAAATTTGTTAATTTTCCCTAACAGTAGGTTGCATAACATACAAGAATCTGAAAAGATTTTATTTTTTGAATTTTCTATCATTTTCTTTTATATTTTACAGTGTTAAAAAAGGCGATCCACGGGGGGGGGGGGGGTGGAGGTGCATGGGGAGGCAAAAAACACGAACCGGGACTAAAGGGTTAATCCCGGTTGGTAATACAAACCGGGACTAAAGACTTTTGCCCCATAGACCACCCTTTAGTCCCGGATTATATTACCAACCAGGACTAAAGGGTCCAAACGAACCGGGACTAAAGGGTTTTCATGAGGAACCGGGACCAATGCCCCCCATTGGTTCCGGTTTGGTTCAAAACGGGGACATTTGCTTGGGACGAAAGGCCTCTTTTCCACTAGTGAATCAAAGATAGACCACTGTATTGTATTCTGTCAATATGCAAATCCTTGACGCTTAGTGATGTTGGGAGCACACAAAAAAAGATTTTAATGCCAGATTATTTTCATTAACGATATATCCATATATTAAATATCAATGTAGTAGCTTTCACATATATATAAAGCTGAAATACTTTTCTTTTTTACTTAATCTTGCAATTTAGTATCAACTAATTAAGAATTTCTTTTTTCCAACTAAAATGTGATGGTGAAACCATACTAAGGAGTAAAATGCGCCAGTAGATGCCTCAGGCTGCCTGCACGCGCATGCGCTCAATCCTGGGTTGAAATCGACAATAACCAGTCGAGAGTGCAGCAGCCAGCAGCACCGTCACGGAAGAAACTGACCAGGTGCACGGGATGTTGATTTTGACGGGATGGCCACGAAATCGAATCTCAGCGCCGCGTCGACGCAACGCATTGATACGTCCAAAACGTATCTACTTTCCCGTACAATTTTGCTATTGTTTTGCCTCTAATTTGTGTATTTTGGATACAACTAACACGGACTAACGCTGTTTTCAGCAGAATTACCCTGGTGTCTCGTTTTTGTGCAGAAATTCAACTTTCAGGAAAATCCCCGGAATTTATGTTGAAGGGCCTATTTTTCCAGAAGAATCACGGAGCCAGAAGGGCAGACCTGGGGGAGACCCAGGACCCAAGACAACAGGCCGGCGCGGCCTGGAGGGGGGGCGCGCCACCCTAGCGTTTGGCCCCCTCGGCTGGCCTCTGACGCCCCCCACTGGACTACTTAAGAGTTTCGATCTAAAAACGCGAGACGGGAAGTCGAAGTCGCCATAAACCATCCAGTACGCCGCCACCGTCGCGAAACTCCGTCTCGGGACCAGAAACTCCGTTCTGGCACTCCGCCGGGACGGGGAATTGGAGGAGATCATCGCCATCATCACCACCGACGCCTCTCCATCGACCAGCAATGTTTCCCCCATCCATGTGTGAGTAATTACCCCGCTGTAGGCTGAAGGGGATGGTAGGGATTGGATGAGATTGGTCATGTAATAGCATAAGATTGTTAGGGCATAGTACCTAGTGTCCGTAATTGGTACTTTGATGATATTGTTGTAACTTGTTATGCTTAATGCTTGTAACTAGGGCCCAAGTGCCATGATCTCAGATCTGAACATGTTATTGTTTCATGATGATATGCATTGTTTTATGATCTTACCTGCAAGTTGTATACACATGTCGCTGTCCGGAACCCGAGGCCCCAAAGTGACAGAAATTGGGACAACCGGAGGGGAAGGCAGTGATGTGAGGATCACATGTGTTCACGGAGTGTTAATGCTGGTACTCTATTAAAAGGAGTACCTTAATTTCCAGTAGATTCCCTAGAGGCCCGGCTGCCACCGGCTGGTAGGACAAAAGATGTTGTGCAAGTTTCTCATTGCGAGCACGTACGACTATATACGAAACACATGCCTATGGATTGCTTAGTACTTGGACACCGTTTTATTATTATCTGCAAATGCCCTGCTTTGATTGTTACATGGGTTTCTCTCATCCATGCAACGCCCGTCATCCATCCCTGTGCCTACAGTATTTTAATCTTGATGTTTACTATAATCACTACTGCTGTCTTTGTTACACTGCTGCTGTTATTTCACTACTGCTACTGCTATAAACGGTTACTACTGATAAACTCTTGCGAGCAAGTCTGTTTCCAGGTGCAGCTGAATTGACAACTCCGCTGTTAAGGCTTTCACTTGTCTCCCCTTGTGTGTCTCCCCTTGTGTCGAATCAATAAATTGGGTTTTACTTCCCTCGAAGACTGTTGCGATCCCCTATACTTGTGGGTCATCAAGACTATTTTCTGGCGCCGTTGCCGGGGAGCATAGCTTTATTTGGAAGTTCACTTGGATTGATATTGTTCGCTGCAAATTCTCCATCATGGGTAAATCTCGCGATCCTAAAGTCGTTATATTACCATCCACTACAAGAAAAGGTACAACTCTGAGTACCTCTGCTACTCTTGATTCACCATCTGTGATAAGTCAACTTGTTTCACCACCACAAGCTTCACTTGTTGGTACTTCTGCTGAATCTGAAAAATTCTCATAATATTGATGATGTTTCTGCTGTGCTTGATGATAGTGGTTCATTGGGATCTTTTCTAGATGCTACAATTGCTAGGTCTAGACAAATTGAAAATACTGAAACTCCTAATGAAAATACTGCTACACCTGTTAATTCACCTGAGTCTGTTGAATACTCTAGTGATGATCCTGATGAGGATTATGTGGAACTTGATGATGATTTTATTGATAGATGCAATGCTACTGCTGATGCGAGAAAAATTAAAAAGTTTCTTGCACAACATACTGTTAGATATAAGCTATCTCCGGATCCTAAATTTGCCACATCTCCTATAAACATTAAGGATAAAGATTATGATTTTTCTCTTGATTTATCTCATATAGCTATTGTTGAGAAAACACCCTTTTGTGGTACTGAAAAATAAAGTGTTGTAGAACATATGAATGAACTTTCTACTATGAGTATCTTGTTTTCTGATGATGTCAAGATGCGTACTTATTTTGTTGCTAAATTTTTTCCTTTCTCGTTAAAGGATGATGCTAAAACTTGGTATAATAGTTTGCCCCCTGGTTCTTGCTGGCGTGTAGTTGACGTGGGAGTTAGGGATCTTTGTGGTGTAACTTTTCTTCAGATCCCCGGCAACGGCGCCAGAAAAAGTGCTTGATACGCGTACAGCACGCGTCCGTTGGGAACCCCAAGAGGAAGGTGTGATGCGTACAGCGGCAAGTTTTCCCTCAGTAAGAAACCAAGGTTTATCGAACCAGTAGGAGCCAAGAAGCACGTTGAAGGTTGATGGCGGCGGAGTGTAGTGCGGCGCAACACCAGGGATTCCGACGCCAACGTGGAACCTGCACAACACAACCAAATTACTTTGCCCCAAGGTGACAGTGAGGTTGTCAATCTCACCGGCTTGCTGTAACAAAGGATTAGATGTATAGTGTGGATGATGATTGTTTGCAGAAAACAGTAGAACGAGTATTGCAGTAGATTGTATTCGATGTAAAGAATGGACCGGGGTCCACAGTTCACTAGTGGTGTCTCTCCCATAAGATAAATAGCATGTTGGTTGATGAAATTACAGTTGGGCAATTGACAAATAAAGAGGGCATAACCATGCACATACATGTTATGATGAGTAGTGTGAGATTTAATTGGGCATTATGACAAAGTACATAGACCGCTATCCAGCATGCATCTATGCCTAAAAAGTTCACCTTCAGGTTATCATCCGAACCCCCTCCAGTATTAAGTTGCAAACAACAGACAATTGCATAAGTATTGTGCGTAATGTAATCAACAAATACATCCTTAAACATAGCATTGATGTTTTATCCCTAGTGGCAACAGCACATCCACAACCTTAGAACTTTCTGTCACTATCCCAGATTTAATGGAGGCATGAACCCACTATCGAGCATAAATACTCCCTCTTGGAGTTACAAGTAACGACTTGGCCAGAGCCTCTACTAATAACGGAGAGCATGCAAGATCATGAACAACACATAGATAATAGATCAATAATCAACATAGCATAGTATTCCATATTCATCGGATCCCAACAAACGCAACATGTAGCATTACAAATAGATGATCTTGATCATGTTAGGCAGCTCACAAGATCGAACAATGATAGCACAATGAGGAGAAGACAACCATCTAGCTACTGCTATGGACCCATAGTCCAGGGGTGAACTACTCACACATCACTCCGGAGGCGATCATGGCGATGAAGAGTCCTCCGGGAGATGATTCCCCTCTCCGGCAGGGTGCCGGAGGCGATCTCCTGAATCCCCCGAGATGGGATTGGCGGAGGCGGCGTCTCTGGAAGGTTTTCCGTATCGTGGCTCTCAGTACTGGGGTATTCGCGACGAAGACTTTAAGTAGGCGGAAGGGCGGAGTCGGAGGGCTGACGAGGGGGCCACATGCTAGGGCCACGCGGGCCCCCCTTGGGCCGCGCCGCCCTAGTGTGGCGGCGCCTCGTCGCCCCACTTCGTTTCCCTTTCGGTGTTCTGGAAGCTTCGTGGAAAAATAGGCCCCTGGGTGTTGATTTCGTCCAATTCCGAGAATATTTCCTTACTAGGATTTCTGAAACCAAAAACAGCAGAAAACAGCAACTGGCTCTTCGGCATCTCGTTAATAGGTTAGTGCCGGAAAATGCATAAATATGACATAAAGTATGTATAAAACATGTGTGTATCATCATAAAACAAGCATGGAACATAAGAAATTATCGATACGTTGGAGACGTATCAGCATCCCCAAGCTTAGTTTCTACTCGTCCCGAGTAGGTAAACGATAACAAAGATAATTTCTGAAGTGACATGCCATCATAATCTTGATCAATACTATTGTAAGCACATGAGATGAATGCAGCGATTCGAAGCAATTGTAAATACAATGAGTAAACAATTGAATCATATAGCAAAGACTTTTCATGAATAGTACTTTCAAGACAAGCATCAATAAGTCTTGCATAAGAGTTAACTCATAAAGCAATAAATTCAAAGTAAAGGCATTGAAGCAACACAAAGGAAGATTAAGTTTCAGTGGTTGCTTTCAACTTGTAACATGTATATCTCATGGATATTGTCAACATAAAGTAATATAATAAGTGCAATATGCAAGTATGTAGGAATCAATGCACAGTTAACACAAGTGTTTGCTTCTAGGATAGAAGGAAGTAGGTAAACTGACTCAACATAAAAGTAGAAGAATGGCCCTTCGCAGAGGGAAGCATTGATTGCTATATTTGTGCTAGAGCTTTTATTTTGAAAACAAGAAACAATTTTGTCAACGGTAGTAATAAAGCATATGTATTATGTAAATTATATCCTACAAGTTGCAAGCCTCATGCATAGATTACCAATAGTGCCCGCACCTTGTCCTAATTAGCTCGGATTTACATGGATTATCATTGCAATACATATGTTTTAACCAAGTATCACAAAGGGGTACCTCTATGCCGCCTGTACAAAGGTCTAAGGAGAAAGCTCGCATTGGATTTCTCGCTTTTGATTATTCTCAACTTAGACATCCATGCCGGGACAACATAGACAACAGATAATGGACTCCTCTTTAATGCATAAGCATTCAACAATGAATAATATTCTCATAAGAGATTGAGGATTTTTGTCCAAAACTGAAACTTCCACCATGGATCATGGCTTTAGTTAGCGGCTCAATGTTCTTCTCTAACAATATGCATGCTCTAACCATTCAACTCATGATAAATCTCCCTTACTTCAGACAAGACGAACATGCATAGCAACTCACATGATATTCAACAAAGTGTTGATGGCGTCCCCAGGAACATGGTTATCGCTCAACAAGCAACTTAATAAGAAATAAGATACATAAGTACATATTCAATACCACAATAGTTTTTAGGCTATTTGTCCCATGAGCTATATATTGCAAAGACAAAGAATGGAAATTTAAAGGTAGCACTCAAGCAATTTACTTTGGAATGGCGGAGAAATACCATGTAGTAGGTAGGTATGGTGGACACAGGTGGCATAGTGTTTGGCTCAAGGATTTTGGATGCATGAGAAGTATTCCCTCTCAATACAAGGCTTAGGCTAGCAAGGTTATTTGAAACAAACACAAGTATGAACCGGTACAGCAAAACTCACATAAAAGACATATTGCAAGTATTATAAGACTCTACACCGTCTTCCTTGTTGTTCGACCCTTACTAGAAAATATCTAGACCTTAGAGAGACCAATCATGCAAACCAAATTTTAGCAAGCTCTATGTATTTCTTCACTAATAGGTGCAAAGTATATGATGCAAGAGCTTAAACATGAGCACAACAATTGCCAAGTATCACATTATTCAAGATATTATACCATATGCCACATTTAGCATTTCCCGTTTCCAACCATATAACAATTTAACAAAGCAGTTTAAACCTTCGCCATGAACATTATGAGTAAAGCTAAGGACATATTTGTCCATATGCAACAACGGAGCGTGTCTCTCTCCCACACAATGAATGCTAGGATCCACTTTATTCAAACAAAACAAAAAATAAAAACATACAGACGCTCCAACTAAAGCACATAAGATGTGATGGAATAAAAATATAGTTTCACTAGAGGAACCTGATAATGTTGTCGATGAAGAAGGGGATGCCTTGGGCATCCCCAAGCTTAGATGCTTGAGTCTTCTTGAAATATGCAGGGATGAACCACCGGGGCATCCCCAAGCTTAGAGCTTTCACTCTCCTTGATCATATTGTATCATCCTCCTCTCTTGATCCTTGAAAACTTCCTCCACACCAAACTCAAGACAACTCATTAGAGGGTTAGTGAATAATCAAAATTCACATGTTCAGAGGTGACATAATCATTCTTAACACTTCTGGACATTGCACAAAGCTACTTAAAGTTAATGGAATAAAGAAATCCATCAAGCATAGCAAAACAGGCAATGCGAAATAAAAGGCAGAATCTGTCAAAACAGAACAGTCCGTAAAGACAAAATTTTTAGGTGCACCAGACTTGCTCAAATGAAAATGCTAAAATTGAATGAAAGTTGCGTACATATCTGAGGATCACTCACGTAAATTGGCAGAATTTTATGAGTTACCTACAGAGACTACTGCTCAAATTCGTGACAGCAAGAAATCTGTTTCTGCGCAGCAATCCAAATCTAGTATGAACCTTACTATCAAAGACTTCACTTGGCACAACAATGCAATAAAATTAAGATAAGGAGATGTTGCTACAGTAGTAACAACTTCCAAGACTCAAATATAAAACAAAGTACTGTAGTAAAATCATGGGTTGTCTCCCATAAGCGCTTTTCTTTAACGCCTTTCAGCTAGGCGCAGAAAGTGTGAATCAAGTATTATCAAGAGATGAAACATCAACAGCGGGGTGATACGTCTCCGACGTATCGATAATTTATTATGTTCCATGCCATATTATTGATGATATCTACATGTTTTATGCATACTTTATGTCATATTTATGCGTTTTCCGGAACTAACCTATTGACGAGATGCCGAAGTGCCAGTTCCTGTTTTCTGCTGTTTTTGGTTTCAGAAATCCTAGTAAGGAAATATTCTCGGAATTGGACGAAATCAACGCCCAGCATCTTAGAATCCCCGGAAGCATCCAGAACACCTGAGAGCCGCCAGAGAGGGGACACAGGCCCCCCAGATGATAGGCCGGCGCGGCCCAGGGGTGGCCCGCGCCCCCCTGTGGTGACACCGCCTCGTTGACCCTCCGACGCCGCCTCTTCACCTATTTAAGCCTCCTCGACCTAAAACCTCGGGACAGAAAAGCCACAATACGAGAAACCTTCCAGAGCCGCCGCCATCGCGAAGCCAAGATCTGGGGGACAGGAGTCTCTGTTCCGGCACGCCGCCGGGACGGGGAAGTGCCCAGGAAGGCTTCTCCATCGACACCACCGCCATCTTCATCACCGCTGCTGTCTCCCATGAGGAGGGAGTAGTTCTCCATCGAGGCTCGGGGCTGTACCGGTAGCTATGTGGTTAATCTCTCTCCTATGTACTTCAATACAATGATCTCCTGAGCTGCCTTACATGATTGAGATTCATATGAGTTTTGTATCACAATTCATCTATGTGCTACTCTAGTGATGTTATTAAAGTACTCTATTCCTCCTGCACGGTGTAATGGTGACAGTGTGTGCATCGTGTAGTACTTGGCGTAGGCTATGATTGTGATCTCTTGTAGATTATGAAGTTAACTATTACTATGATGGTATTGATGTGATCTATGCCTCCTTTCGTAGCGTGAAGGTGACAGTGTGCATGCTATGTTAGTACTTGGTTTGGTTATGTTGATCTGTCATGCACTCTAAGGTTATTTAAATATGAACATCGAATATTGTGGAGCTTGTTAACTCCGGCATTGAGGGTTCGTGTAATCCTACACAGTTAGTGGTGTTCATCATCCAACAAGAGGGTGTAGAGTCTAGCATCTATCTATTTATTCTGTTATGTGATCAATGTTGAGAGTGTCCAATAGTGAAAGTATGATCCCTAGGCCTTGTTCCTAAATACTGCTATCGCTGCTTGTTTACTGTTCTACTGCATCTGTACTGTCCGCAATATTACTACCATCAACCACACGCCAGTCCTGGACAGCAAAGCACTTTTCTAGCGCTGTTGCTACTGCTCATACTTATTCATACCACCTGTATTTCACTATCTCTTCGCCGAACTAGTGCACCTATTAGGTGTGTTGGGGACACAAGAGACTTCTTGCTTTGTGGTTGCAGGGTTGCATGAGAGGGATATCTTTGACCTCTTCCTCCCTGAGATCGATAAACCTTGGGTGATCCACTTAAGGGAAACTTGCTGCTGTTCTACAAACCTCTGCTCTTGGAGGCCCAACACTGTCTACAAGAATAGAAGCTCCCGTAGACATCAAGCACTTTTCTGGCGCCGTTGCCGGGGAGGAAAGGTAAAAGGCACTCATACTCCGGTTCCAGGTAAAAGTACTTTTCTGGCGCCGTTGTGTGTGTGCTCGAAGCTATTTCCTTTAGATCCTGCAATTGCATCTTTTTGTTTCTTGTTTACACTAGTTAGGCATAATGGACAACAATGAGCTTCTTATTCTATTTCCTAATTTAAGACATGGATGGTTTGATCCAAAAATTAAAAAACCCATGGAACATATTAGTATGAACACATTGAACACCATTGTTGCTAATGATATGGAAAATTCTAAGCTTGGGGAAGCTGGTTTTGATGAGCATGATCTTTTTAGTCCCCCAAGCATTGAGGAGAAAATTTTCTTTGATGATACTTTACCTCCTATTTATGATGATTATAATGATAGTAGTCTTTTGGTACCACCTGTTATGGAGGATAAATTTGATTATGAATACAATATGCCTCCTATATTTGATGATGAGAATAATAATGATAGCTACTTTGTTGAATTTGCTCCCACTACAACTAATAAAATTGATTATGCTTATGTGGAGAGTAATAATTTTATGCATGAGACTCATGATAAGAATGTTTCACTTGATAGTTATATTGTTGAGTTTGCTCATGATGCTACTGGATATTATTATGAGAGAGGAAAATATGGTTGTAGAAATTTTCATGTTACTAAAACACCTCTCTATGTGCTGAAATTTTTGAAGCTACACTTGTTTTATTTTCCTATGCTTGTTGCATTATGCTTCTTAAACTTATTTATTTACAAGATTCCTATGCATAGGAAGCATGTTAGACTTAAATGTGTTTTGAATTTGCCTCTTGATGCTCTCTTTTGCTTCAAATACTATTTCTTGCGAGTCCATCATTTAAAATTGCTGAGCCCATCTTAATGGCTATAAAGAAAGAACTTCTTGGGAGATAACCCATGTGTTTAATTTGCTACAGTATTTTGTTTTATATCTGTGTCTTGGAAGTTGTTACTGCTGTAACAACCTCTCCTTATCTTTATTTTGTTGCATTGTTGTGCCAAGTAAAGTCTTTGATAGAAAGGTTGATACTAGATTTGGATTACTGCGCAGAAACAGATTTCTGTCTGTCACGAATCTGGGCTGAATTCTCTGTAGGTAACTCAAAAAATTATGCCAATTTACGTGAGTGATCCTAAGATATGTACGCAAGTTTCATTCAGTTTTAGAATTTTCATTTGAGCAAGTCTGGTGCCTCAATAAAATTCGTCTTTACGGACTGTTCTGTTTTGACAGATTCTGTCTTTTATTTCGCATTGCCGGTTTTGCTTTGTTGGATGGATTTATTTGTTCCATTAACTTTCAGAAGCTTTGGGCAATGTCCAGAAGTGTTAAGGATGATTGTGTCACCTCTGAACATGTGAATTTTTATCATGCACTAACCCTCTAATGAGTTTGTTTCGAGTTTGGTGTGGAGGAAGTTTTCAAGGGTCAAGAGAGGAGGATGATACAATATGATCAAGAAGAGTGAAAGCTCTAAGCTTGGGGATGCCCCGGTGGTTCATCCCTGCATATTTCAAGAAGACTCAAGCATATAAGCTTGGGGATGCCCAAGGCATCCCCTTCTTCATCGACAAATTATCAGGTTCCTCCCTTGAAACTATATTTTTATTCGGTCACATCTTATGTACTTTACTTGAAGCGTCTGTGTGCTTTTGTTTTTTGTTTTTGTTTGAATAAATGCTTGTGTGGGAGAGAGACACGCTCCGCTGGTTCATATGAACACATGTGTTCTTAGCTTTTAATTTTCAAGGGGAAGGTTGAAACTGCTTCGTTAATTGTTATATGGTTGGAAACGGGAAATGCTACATGTAGTAATTGGTATGTTGTCTTGGATAATTTGATACTTGGCAATTGTTGTGCTCATGTTTAAGCTCTTGCATCATATACTTTGCACCTATTAATGAAGAAATACATAGAGCTTGCTAAAATTTGGTTTGCATAATTGGTCTCTCTAAGGTCTAGATAATTTCTAGTAAAGAGTTTGAACAACAAGGAAGACGGTGTAGAGTCTTATAATGTTTACAATACGTCTTTTATGTGAGTTTTGCTGCACCGGTTCATCCTTGTGTTTGTTTCAAATAACCTTGCTAGCCTAAACCTTGTATCGAGAGGGAATACTTCTCATGCATCCAAAATCCTTGAGCCAACCACTATGCCATTTGTGTCCACCATACCTACCTACTACATGGTATTTCTCCGCCATTCCAAAGTAAATTGCTTGAGTGCTACCTTTAAAATTTCTATCCTCCACCTTTACAATATATAGCTCATGGGACAAATAGCCTAAAAACTATTGTGGTATTGAATATGTACTTATGCACTTTATCTCTTATTAAGTTGCTTGTTGTGCGATAACCATGTTCCTGGGGACGCCATCAACTACTCTTTGTTGAATATCATGTGAGTTGCTATGCATGTTCGTCTGGTCTGAAGTAAGGGAGATTTACCACCAAAATGGTTAGAGCATTGCATAATGTTAGAGAAGAACATTGGGCCGCTAACTAAAGCCATGATTCATGGTGGAAGTTTCAGTTTTGGACAAATATCCTCAATCTCATATGAGAAAATTAATTGTTGCTACATGCTTATGCATAAAAGAGGAGTCCATTATCTGTTGTCTATGTTGTCCCGGTATGGATGTCTAAGTTGAGAATAATCAATAGCGAGAAATCCAATGCGAGCTTTCTCCTTAGACCTTTGTACAGGCGGCATAGAGGTACCCCTTTGTGACACTTGGTTAAAACATATGCATTGCGATGATAATCCAGGTAATCCGAGCTAATTAGGACAAGGTGCGGGCACTATTAGTATACTATGCATGAGACTTGCAACTTGTAAGATATAATTTACATAACACATATGCTTTATTACTACCGTTGACAAAATTGTTTCTTGTTTTCAAAATCAAAGCTCTAGCACAAATATAGCAATCGATGCTTCCCTCTGCGAAGGGCCATTCTTTTACTTTTATGTTGAGTCAGTTCACCTATCTCTCTCCACCTCAAGAAGCAAACACTTGTGTGAACTGTGCATTGATTCCTACATACTTGCATATTGCACTTATTATATTACTTTGCATTGACAATTATCCATGAGATATACATGTTACAAGTTGAAAGCAACCGCTGAAACTTAATCTTCCTTTGTGTTGCTTCAATGCATTTACTTTGAATTTATTGCTTTATGAGTTAACTCTTATGCAAGACTTATTGATGCTTGTCTTGAAAGTACTATTCATGAAAAGTCTTTGCTATATGATTCATTTGTTTACTCATGTCTTTACCATTGTCTTGGATCGCTGCATTCATTACATATGCTTACAATAGTATGATCAAGGTTATGATGGCATGTCACTCCAGAAATTATCTTTGTTATCGTTTACACCGCTGGACGAGCGAAAACTAAGCTTGGGGATGCTGATACGTCTCCGATGTATCGATAATTTCTTATGTTCCATGCCACATTATTGATGATATCTACATGTTTTATGCATACTTTATGTCATATTTATGCGTTTTCCGGAACTAACCTATTGACGAGATGCCGAAGTGCCAGTTCCTGTTTTCTGTTGTTTTTGGTTTCAGAAATCCTAGTAAGGAAATATTCTCGGAATTGGACGAAATCAACGCCCAGCATCTTAGAATCCCCGGAAGCATCCAGAACACCCGAGAGCCGCCAGAGAGGGGACACAGGCCCCCCAGATGATAGGCCGGCGCGGCCCAGGGGTGGCCCGCGCCCCCCTGTGGTGACACCGCCTCGTTGACCCTCCGACGCCGCCTCTTCGCCTATTTAAGCCTCCTCGACCTAAAACCTCGGGACAGAAAAGCCACAGTACGAGAAACCTTCCAGAGCCGCCGCCATCGCGAAGCCAAGATCTGGGGGACAGGAGTCTCTGTTCCGGCACGCCGCCGGGACAGGGAAGTGCCCCGGAAGGCTTCTCCATCGACACCACCGCCATCTTCATCACCGCTGCTATCTCCCATGAGGAGGGAGTAGTTCTGCATCGAGGCTCGGGGCTATACCGGTAGCTATGTGGTTAATCTCTCTCCTATGTACTTCAATACAATGATCTCATGAGCTGCCTTACATGATTGAGATTCATATGAGTTTTGTATCACAATTCATCTATGTGCTACTCTAGTGATGTTATTAAAGTACTCTATTCCTCCTGCACGGTGTAATGGTGACAGTGTGTGCATCGTGTAGTACTTGGCGTAGGCTATGATTGTGATCTCTTGTAGATTATGAAGTTAACTATTACTATGATGGTATTGATGTGATCTATGCCTCCTTTCGTAGCGTGAAGGTGACAGTGTGCATGCTATGTTAGTACTTGGTTTGGTTATGTTGATCTGTCATGCACTCTAAGGTTATTTAAATATGAACATCGAATATTGTGGAGCTTGTTAACTCCGGCATTGAGGGTTCGTGTAATCCTACACAGTTAGTGGTGTTCATCATCCAACAAGAGGGTGTAGAGTCTAGCATCTATCTATTTATTCTGTTATGTGATCAATGTTGAGAGTGTCCACTAGTGAAAGTATGATCCCTAGGCCTTGTTCCTAAATACTGCTATCGCTGCTTGTTTACTGTTCTACTGCATATGTACTGTCCGCAATATTACTACCATCAACCACACGCCAGTCCTGGACAGCAAAGCACTTTTAAAGCATTTGTTGCTCTTGCTCATACTTATTCATACCACCTGTATTTCACTATCTCTTCGCCGAACTAGTGCACCTATTAGGTGTGTTGGGGACACAAGAGACTTCTTGCTTTGTGGTTGCAGGGTTGCATGAGAGGGATATCTTTGACCTCTTCCTCCCTGAGATCGATAAACCTTGGGTGATCCACTTAAGGAAAACTTGCTGCTGTTCTACAAACCTCTCCTCTTGGAGGCCCAACACTGTCTACAAGAATAGAAGCTCCCGTAGACATCACGGGGTTTGGAGTTTTCTCAACTATGTATTGTATCTTATCTATGTAACTTTCAGAGGCTCCCTTTTTCATTAGTCCTAGGCTTGCTATTCTCATCAAACAAATTTTCAGGGACAAGCCAAGCATAGTTATTTTCTAGTGCCTCGCACATTCCTAGGAGCTTGCAAGGTATTGATGTTTTAATATCCCCCTCATAATTAACTTGATTAGTGTACTTTTGTCTATCTTTTTCCATCTTTTCAAGGATACTAGCAAAGTTGGTATAAGAGCCAAGCATATTATATTTAGCAAAGACTTTTCTAGCTTCTCTTGCTACACCACCAAATTCTTTAAGAAGGGTTTCTAATACAAAATCTTTCTTTTCTCCTTCTTCCATATCACTGAGTGTAAGAAACATATGTTGAATCACGGGATTGAGATTAACAAATCTAGCTTCTAACGCGTGTACTAAAGAAGCAACATCAATTTCATAAGTAGGAGCAAGTTCTACCAAGTGTCTATCTTCAAAATCTTCAACCGTACTAATATGAGTGAAAAATCTTCTATATTATCTTCCCCAAGGATAGACCCTCGTCCTACCGGTACATCTTTAAGAATAAACTTAGGAGGAAACATGATAAAATAAGCAAAAAGAAAAAAAAGTAAATGCAAGTAACTAATTTTTTTGTGGTTTTTTTTAATATGGCAAACAAGATAGCAAATAAAGTAAAGCTAGCAACTAATTTTTTTTTGTTTTGTTTTAGTGCAGCAAACAAAGTAGTAAATAAAAGTAAAGCAAGACAAAAAACAAAATAAAGAGATTGGAAGTGGAGACTCCCCTTGCAGCGTGTCTTGATCTCCCCGGCAACGGCGCCAGAAAAAGTGCTTACTGGCGTGTAGTTGACGTGGGACTAAGAGATCTTTATGGTGTAACATTTCTTCAGATCCCCGGCAACGGCGCCAGAAAAAGTGCTTGATACGCGTACAGCACGTGTCCGTTGGGAACCCCAAGAGGAAGGTGTGATGCATACAGCGACAAGTTTTCCCTCAGTAAGAAACCCAGGTTTATCGAACCAGTAGGAGCCAAGAAGCACGTTGAAGGTTGATGGCGGCGGAGTGTAGTGCGGCGCAACATCAGGGATTCCGGCGCCAACGTGGAACCTGCACAACACAACCAAATTACTTTGCCCCAACGTGACAGTGAGGTTGTCAATCTCACCGGCTTGCTGTAACAAAGGATTAGATGTATAGTGTGGATGATGATTGTTTGCAGAAAACAGTAGAACGAGTATTGCAGTAGATTGTATTCGATGTAAAGAATGGACCGGGGTCCACAGTTCACTAGTGGTGTCTCTCCCATAAGATAAATAGCATGTTGGGTGAACAAATTACAGTTGGGCAATTGACAAATAAAGAGGGCATGACCATGCACATACATGTTATGATGAGTAGTGTGAGATTTAATTGGGCATTATGACAAAGTACATAGACCGCTATCCAGCATGCATCTATGCCTAAAAAGTCCACATTCAGGTTATCATCCGAACCCCCTCCAGTATTAAGTTGCAAACAATAGACAATTGCATTAAGTATGGTGCGTAATGTAATCAACAAATACATCCTTAGACATAGCATTGATGTTTTATCCCTAGTGGCAACAACACATCCACAACCTTAGAACTTTCTGTCACTGTCCCAAATTTAATGGACGCATGAACCCACTATTGAGCATAAATACTCCCTCTTGGAGTTACAAGTAACGACTTGGCCAGAGCTTCTACTAATAACGGAGAGCATGCAAGATCATAAACAACACATAGATAATAGATCAATAATCAACATAGCATAGTATTCCATATTCATCGGATCCCAACAAACGCAACATGTAGCATTACAAATAGATGATCTTGATCATGTTAGGCAGCTCACAAGATCGAACAATGATAGCACAATGAGGAGAAGACAACCATCTAGCTACTGCTATGGACCCATAGTCCAGGGGTGAACTACTCACACATCACTCCGGAGGCGATCATGGCGATGAAGAGTCCTCCGGGAGATGATTCCCCTCTCCGGCAGGGTGCCGGAGGCGATCTCCTGAATCCCCCGAGATGGGATTGGCGGCTGCGGCGTCTCTGGAAGGTTTTCCGTATCGTGGCTCTCGGTACTGGGGTATTCGCGACGAAGACTTTAAGTTGGCGGAAGGGCGGAGTCGGAGAGTTGACGAGGGGGCCACACGCTAGGGCCGCGCGGGCACCCCTTGGGCCGCGCCGCCCTAGTGTGGCGGCGCCTCGTCGCCCCACTTCGTTTTCCTTTCGGTGTTCTGGAAGCTTCGTGGAAAAATAGGCCCCTGGGCGTTGATTTCGTCCAATTCCGAGAATATTTCCTTATTAGGATTTCTGAAACCAAAAACAGCAGAAAACAGCAACTGGCTCTTCGGCATCTCGTTAATAGGTTAGTGCCGGAAAATGCATTAATATGACATAAAGTATGTATAAAACATGTGTGTATCATCATAAAACAAGCATGGAACATAAGAAATTATCGATACGTTGGAGACGTATCAGTTCTATTAATAGTCCAAGTGATTTGCTCGATGTTTTCTTTCGGAAATACTTTCCTGCTAGTGCTCAACATGCTGCTTTACAGAAAATTTATAGCTTTGACCAGGAAGATGGAGAGAAATTGCCTGAAGCTTGGGCAAGATTTTGCTCTCTTATCAGAGCTCGACCTGGACATGATTTGGAAAAGCATGATTTACTTGATATATTCTATAGTGGACTAACCGTTGAGTCTAGAGCATACTTGGATAGTTGTGCTGGTTGTGTTTTCAGGAAAATAACTCCAGGCGAAGCTGAAGAATTATTGGCTAAAATAGGCCGGAATCATGATGATTGGACTACACCTGAACCAACTCCGACGCCAATATTGAAGAAGAGGGGTTTGATTAAATTAAATGATGAAGATATGAGGGTAGCCAAGAAATCTCTTAAGGAGAAAGGTATTAAATCTGAAGATGTGAAGAACTTACCTCCCATAGAAGATTTATGTAAGATAATTCCCGCTTCATCCATGATTGAGGTAAACTCTCTTCAACTCTTTACTAGGGAAGATATTCCGTATTCAAAACCTCCTGCTCAATGCTTAGATGAGTTTGATAATTATATTGTTAAGCAAGAAAATTTTAATATGAGAGTAGAGAATCATCTAATGGAAAATTCTCAAGCTATTAGTAATTTGCATGATATTGTGGAGAGAACCTCCAATGATGTTAAGATGCTTGTTAAACATTTTCATATGGTTCAAACTCAAATTGATCAACTCACTAAAGTGCAAAATGACTTGTTAAAAAATAGCTCTAAAGAGAAACATGCTTATGAAGTAACAACTAGAGGTGGTGTTTCTACCCAGGATCCTCTATATCCTGAGGAGCATCCCAAAAGAGTTGAACAAGATTCTCAACGAATTGAACCTAGTGCTCCTTCTAAGAAAAAGAAGAAGAAACATAAAAATGTTGTAGAATCCTCTGAACCTGTTAATGATCCTAATAGTATTTCTATTTCTGATACTGAAACTGAAAGTGGTAATGAACATGATAATGATAATGATAAGAATGATGCTTCTGATAAAGAAGAGGTTGAAGATGAACCTGAAAAGCATGCTAAAAATAAAAAGTATACTAAAGAAGATTTTACTGCTAAGAAACATGGTAATGAAAGAGAACCTTGGGTTCAAAAGCAAATGCCTTTCCTGCTAAAAAACTAAAATCAAAGGAAGAAGAACATTATAATAAATTTTGCGATTGGATGAAACCTTTATTTTTGCAAATCCCTTTGACTGATGCTATTAAATTGCCACCTTATTCGAAGTATATGAAAGATATTGTCTCTAACAAAAGGAAAATTCCTAATGAGGAGATTTCCACTATGCTTGCTAATTACTCTTTCAATGGCAAAGTTCCAAAGAAGCTGGGCGACCCAGGTATACCGACCATTCCTTGTTCTATTAAGAATAATTATGTTAGAACTGTTCTATGTGATTTGGGAGCCGGTGTTAGTGTTATGCCTTTTTCTCTTTACAAGAGACTTTATTTAGATAAGTTGATATCGACTGATATATCTTTGCGAATGGCTGATAAATCTACTGCTATTCCTGTTGGTATATGTGAGGATGTTCCTGTTCAAGTTACTAATAACTGCTTGATATTAACTGATTTTGTTGTGTTGGAAATGCCTGAAGATGATAATATGTCTATTATTCTTGGGAGACCTTTTCTTAACACCGCAGGGGCTGTTATTGATTGCAATAAAGGAAAAGTTACTTTCAATGTTGATGACAAGGAGCATACCGTTTATTTTCCCAAGAGGATTGATAAAGTATGTGGAGTTAATACAATTTCTAATGTGAGAACTATTAAAGTGGGAACTATTGATTGTCCTATATATGAGCCTAAAGAAGGATATCAAAATATTATGATTGGATCCATATCAATACAATTCAAGGTAACATGATTTATTTGAGGTTTATTTCTTCTTATGCTATGTAAAATTTATTTGGTGGCAAGACTTGATCAACCTTGTTAACAAATACTTTTTATATGCATAGAGGAGCTAAACAACATTTCTTTCTTCCTCCACTTGTTCTACTTGCTGTAGCACTTTTGTTTTGAAAAGTTCTTTAGTCAATTAGAGAGTTCAAAATCTTTTTCTGCCCAGTAATAATAAATTTAATACCCAGAAATGTGCATTTTTCAAAGTTTTCAAACATTCACAAAAATTATATCGTTGGTCTTATTTTTCGAAGACGCACCTGGGAGCACCTGGGGATGACCAATGGGGCACCCCAGGGTGGCACCCCACAGGCCGGCGCGGCCAGCAAGGGGGGCGCGCCACCCTGTTGTGTGGGCCCCTCCTTGCCCCACCACTTCATCTCTTCCCCCCATTCTCTTCTCTCTCCCGAAAAAACCAGCACCAGTTTTCTCTCACTCGCGTTTCTGCTCAAGAGCTCAAGATTTCTCGATCTCTTTGCTCAGCCCAGATTTCTGTCTGAAATTTGGCACATTTGCTCTCCGGTATGTGACTCCTCCGATTATCGAAGTAGAATTTTGTTTGGTTGAGTATATCTTGAATATTTTGCTGCTGTAGGTAACATGTTTAGTAAGCTTGCATGCTTGTTTTAAGTTGTAGAAACTAGTTTTGATGCATGATTAGTAGTCTAGCAAGTACCCATAGTAGTTCCCCTCAATTATATGTCACCAAATCAAATTTTATAATGTTTGTTGAAAAATTTCAGAAAATGGAGTGGAATGGTCATCAACTAAACCAACAAGAATTGGAGGTGCAACAAGTCATGAGAGTTTGCCGCGAAGAGGGAGTATACCCCTCTTACTACCCGTGCATAGATTTTATGAGAAGTGCAGGAATCTTGCGAGATGTTCAAAATCTAATTTCCAGTGCAGGGTTGGATGATTTTGTTGTTGGTGAACCGTGCCAATATGCAAAATTGTCTATGTCTGTAGTGCAGGATTTTGAATTCAATTGGTCTCAATCTAACCCCATGGTTCGATACAAAATTTATAATAAAACTGTCAACTTGCCTTTCGATGATTTTTGTGCAGCAATTAGAGTGCCGCAATGGGGATCATGCGAGAAGATAAGGGGATCACCGCAAGAGCTCTTGAATCTCTACAAGATGATTTGTCATGGAAGAAGCTTCTCAGAGGGTGGTGGTAAAATCAGTAGTATTTAACTCCCAGCTATTCGTTACTTTGCTTATTTCATCACCAAGTGTGTTCTTGCTAGAAAGAATGCCAGTAAGTTATCTATCCAGGATTTAGCTTTTCTAGCTGCTGCATTACAAGGTGATAGGACTTATAATTTGGGAGCTTTGATAGCCCATAGACTTGCTACTAACCGTGAGAAGGGAGGAATTTGCGGAGGTCTCATCGCCTCTCGTTTATTAGCTATGCATGGTGTAGAACCTCACCATCTTGATATTCAGCTTTCCGTAGAGAAACTTGACATAGTCTCCATGATTAAACATGAATTTGTTTCTGATTTGTCTAATTTGAGTAACCTGTCTTACAAGATAACATTTTATAAGAAAACTTGGAGAACAACTAAGAAAACTGAAAGACTAGTAGGATTGCATGCACCTGTTTTGTTTAACCTTGATTCCAGGAAGGATTGGTCAGTCACGGAAGGTGAACTGAATGCATACTTGGAGGGAGATGGCCATCATGCAAGAGATGGCACGGAGGAGGCCGAGGAACACCTCGACTCGTCATCCGATGCAGCAAGTTCTTTGCATCAACATTTTGGGCACGAGGAGCCTTCACCCTTTTCTTCTGCACCGGGACCTCACTATGACTACGCCATGTATGATCCACCGGCGTGGAACACTGACCCTCGCTGGGGTTGAACTCCACTTAGGCCAAAAGCCTAAGCTTGGGGGGAGGTATACCGGCATCACCCATTCTTTGCATATTATAGTTGCTGGATACTTGTATATACTTGTTTAGCTTCTTTAAGTGGTTTTCTAATAAGAGGGAGATGATATTTGGGGAAGTGCTGCCTGAAAATAGATTCTGGACTGATACCAAAAAAATTCTCAAAAACAGCCAGAACGTTATTTTGCGAAGCCAATTTTTGTGCATGTTCCCTAGGTTGTTATCTAACTTTCATTAGTTGAACACTTTTCGAGCTGGGCAGCGGAAGAATTTCTTAAAAATCGACTATGTACTGCTGTCAAGTTTGATGAATTCCTGCTGTTTTGTGTTTATGTGACTTTTCTAGTTTTCATTTTCTTGTTTTTGCTTTGTTTCTTTCCTAAAACACAAAAAGACCAAAAATATTTCTGTTGTTTCTCTTCACCATTTGTTTATTTTGGTTTCTTGCTCTTATTTTTCTTTATTTGCTATCGTTGGTTTGCTATAAGAAAATACAAAAAAGATTTTGCTTTGTTTGCTTGTTTTCTTTTGTTCTTGTTTCCAATTTGAAAACACCAAAAATATTTGCTGTTCTTCTTTGGTTTTGTAAAGTTCATTTTGGAGTTCAATTGTCTTCGGTGGCTGGAGCGTGGTTTTCATTTTATATTATTCAAGCTACACAAGTGAAAGGCAATAATGACGATCTACGACAATTCGACTGTGGTGAGAGGCTGGTATGAACTCTATTTGTTTTTCATTTTTGTACATATACTCATCCATGTGAGCATGCTTAGTTGGTTCATGTGAGGTATGTGTCATTTAAGAAAGTCTAGTAGTTCATGATCTCTCATGTTTAGCTCCAGTTTATTAATACGAGTAGCATGTCATGGATGTTTGCTTGCATTGTTTTATTCATAAATAGGTATGACATTGTGGTATCCTCCTCTGAATAATTCATTCGAATCGACTTGGCACATGCTCGTGCATGCATATGATTGAACAAAAGTCAATTAAGCCTCGATGATTTACTTTGCCTCAGAGTTCTTGCATCACTTTTATGCCTCCGTTAATTTATTTTGCCGCAAGCATGATTATGACAGTGACTGCTCTCTTGATTGTCGCTCCCTAGTCTATTGCTAGCCTTCACTTGTACTGAGCGGGAATGCTGCTCGTGCTTCCAAACCCCTGAAAATCAAGTTATTCCAAAGTGTCCACCATAAATACCTATGCATGGCATTTCAAACCATTCCAAGTAAATTCTCATGCGCTACCTTTAAACCTTCAAAATGCTTCTCAATTTGTGTCAATGTTTTATAGCTCATGAGGAAGTATGTGGTGTTTATCTTTCTACTTTGTCATTTACTTTTGACAGACTTTCATAATAAGAGCTGGCAACGGGGTGCCCAGCCCCAATTAATCAAACTTAATTCTCTTCACATGTTTTGCCCTGATTCATCAGTAAGCAACTTAATTTTGCAAATAAACACTCCTCCATGGTATGAGATTGATGGAAGGCACCCGAGGATTCGGTTAGCCATGGCTTGTGTAAGCAAAGGTTGGGGAGAGTGTCACTCATAATAAAAACTAAAGTACATGTGTAAAGAAAAGAGAAGAGGGATGATCTACCTTGCTGGTAGAAATAACGTCCTTCATGGGAGCCGCTCTTGAAAGTCTGGTTGACGAGGTAGTTGGTGTACCCATTACCATTCGTTGACAACAACAAACACCTCTCAAAATAATTTTATTCATGTTTTAAAAATGAAAAGCTCTAGCGCATGTTAATCCCTGCTTCCCTCTGCGAAGGGTCAATCTTTTACTTTTATGTTGAGTTGCCATCTTTTCTTTGAGCACTCTCTTGAGAGCACAACTGTCATTCTTAGTATAATATGCTTGTACCAAAATATGATTGACTGTGGTATAACTTTGATGCTTTTATCTTTGAAAATCTCTATTTCTAGTCTTTCCATGAACTTCAGAGGTGCTCGAGCATTTATGTTTTGCTGTACAAATACGGGCAAGCGAGATACCACTTTATCATATCCTTTTATGAACATTGCAATCCTACTGATAGACATGATTCATGATGCTTATTATTAATTTGTTGGTACCTTTCCATGATTGACATAGCCATTAGATGATCTTATTTGCATGTATCTTATTATGAATTGCCTAAGTACTTGTCCATATCATGAGAATATTTACATCATATGAACAAATGTGTTCGTGAAAGTTCTTTTATCGCACTCAGTTGTTAACTGAATTGCTTGAGGACAAGCAATAAGCTAAGCTTGGGGGGAGTTGATACGTCCAAAACGTATCTACTTTCCCGAAAACTTTTGCTATTATTTTGCCTCTAATTTGTGTATTTTGGATACAACTAACACGGACTAACGTTGTTTTCAGCAGAATTACCCTGGTGTCTCGTTTTTGTGCAGAAATTCAACTTTCAGGAAAATCCCCGGAATTTATGTTGAAGGGCCTATTTTTCCAGAAGAACCACGGAGCCAGAAGGACAGACCTGGGGGAGGCCCAGGCCCCCCAGACAACAGGCCGGCGCGGCCTGGAGGGGGGGCGCGCCGCCCTAGCGTGTGGCCCCCTCGGCTGGCCTCTGACGCCCCCCTCTGGACTACTTAAGGGTTTTGATCCAAAAACGCGAGACGGGAAGTCGAAGTCGCCAGAAACAATCCAGTACGCCGCCACCATCGCGAAACTCCATCTCGGGACCAGAAACTCCGTTCTGGCACTCCACCGGGACGGGGAATTGGAGGAGATGATCGCCATCATCACCACCGACGCCTCTCCATCGACCAGCAATGTTTCCCCCATCCATGTGTGAGTAATTCCCCAGCTGTAGGCTGAAGGGGATGGTAGGGATTGGATGAGATTGGTCATGTAATAGCATAAGATTGTTAGGGCATAGTGCCTAGTGTCCGTAATTGGTACTTTGATGATATTGTTGCAACTTGTCGTGCTTAATGCTTGTCACTAGGGCCTGAGTGCCATGATCTCAGATCTGAACATGTTATTGTTTCATGATGATATACATTGTTTTATGATCTTACCTGCAAGTTGTATACACATGTCGCTGTCCGGAACCCTGATACGCGTACAGCACGCGTCCGTTGGGAACCCCAAGAGGAAGGTGTGATGCGTACATCGCCAAGTTTTCTTTCAGTAAGAAACCAAGGTTTATCGAACCAGTAGGAGCCAAGAAGCACGTTGAAGGTTGATGGCGGCGGAGTGTAGTGCGGCACAACACCAGGGATTCCGGCGCCAACATGGAACCTGCACAACACAACCAAAGTACTTTGTCCCAACGTGACAGTGAGGTTGTCAATCTCACCGGCTTGCTATAACAAAGGATTAGATGTATAGTGTGGATGATGATTGTTTGCAGAAAACAGTAGAACAAGTATTGCAGTAGATTGTATTCGATGTAAAGAATGGACCAGGGTCCACAGTTCACTAGAGGTGTCTCTCCGATAAGAATAAGCATGTTGGGTGAACAAATTACAGTTGGGCAATTGACAAATAAAGAGGGCATGACCATGCACATACATGTTATGATGAGTATTGTGAGATTTAATTGGGCATTACGACAAAGTACATAGACCGCTATCCAACATGCATCTATGCCTAAAAAGTCCACCTTCAGGTTATCATCCGAACCCCCTCCAGTATTAAGTTGCAAACAACAGACAATTGCATTAAGTATGGTGCGTAATGTAATCAACAAATATATCCTTAGACATAGCATTGATGTTTTATCCCTAGTGGCAACAGCACATCCACAACCTTAGAGGTTTCTGTCACTCCCCCAGATTTAATGGAGACATGAACCCACTATCGAGCATAAATACTCCCTCTTGGAGTTACAAGCAAAAACTTGGCCAGAGCCTCTACTAGCAACGGAGAGCATGCAAGATCATAAACAACACATAGATGATATTGATAATCAACATAACATAGCATTCATTATTCATCGGATCCCAACAAACGCAACATGTAGCATTACAGATAGATGATCTTGATCATGTTAGGCAGCTCACAAGATCCAACAATGATAGCACGATTTGGAGAGGACGACCATCTAGCTACTGCTATGGACCCATAGTCCAGGGGTGAACTACTCACCCATCACTCCGGAGGCGACCATGGCGGTGAAGAGTCCTCCGGGAGATGATTCCCCTCTCCGGCAGGGTGGCGGAGGCGATCTCCTGAATCCCCCGAGATGGGATTGGCGGCGGCGGCATCTCTGTAAGGTTTTCCGTATCGTGGCTCTCGGTACCGGAGTTATTCTCGACGAAGGCTTATGTAGGCGGAAGGGTAGGTCAGGGGGCGCCACGAGGGGCCCACACCACAGGCCGGCGCGGCCAGGGCTTGGGTCGCGCCGCCCTAGTGTGTGGCGGCCTCGTCGCCCCACTTCGTTTCCTCTCCGGACATCTGGAAGCTTCGTGGAAAAATAAGATCCTGGGCGTTGATTTCGTCCAATTCCGAGAATATTTCCTTACTAGGATTTCTGAAACCAAAAACAGCAGAAAACAGCAACTGGCTCTTCGGCATCTCGTTAATAGGTTAGTGCCGGAAAATGCATAAATATGACATAAAGTATGTATAAAACATGTAGGTATCATCAATAAAGTAGCATGGAACATAAGAAATTATCGATACGGTGGAGACGTATCAAACCCGAGGCCCCAAAGTGACAGAAATTGGGACAACCTGAGGGGAAGGCTGTGATGTGAGGATCACATGTGTTCACGGAGTGTTAATGCTTTGCTCTGGTACTCTATTAAAAGGAGTACCTTAATTTCCAGTAGATTCCCTAGAGGCCCGGCTGCCACCGGCTGGTAGGACAAAAGATGTTGTGCAAGTTTCTCATTGCGAGCACGTACGACTATATACGGAACACATGCCTATGGATTGCTTAGTACTTGGACACCGTTTTATTATTATCCGCAAATGCCCTGCTTTGATTGTTACATGAGTTTCTATCATCCATGCAACGCCCGTCATCCATCCCTGTGCCTACAGTATTTTAATCCTGCTGTTTACTATAATCACTACTGCTGTCTTTGTTACACTGCTGCTGTTATTTCACTACTTCTACTGCTATAAACTGTTACTACTGATAAACTCTTGCGAGCAAGTCTGTTTCCAGGTGCAGCTGAATTGGCAACTCCGCTGTTAAGGCTTTCAAGTATTCTTTGTCTCCTCTTGTGCCGAATCAATAAATTGGGTTTTACTTCCCTCGAAGACTGTTGCGATCCCCTATACTTGTGGGTCATCACGCATCCTCCGCGGGTGATGGAACACGGCGAGGGACCTGGCTCTGGCTGCCTCCTGCAGCTCCCACTAGTAGGAAAAGCCTCATCAGTGGCGCACGAAAATGGGCTTCTGTGGCGCACGGGAGGTGCGCCACAGAAACATCGCCACAAAAATAAGGTCTCTGTGGCGCATCTGGCAGTGCGCCACAGAATTAAGGTTTCTGTGGCGCACTAGGTCCGGTGCGCCACAGAAATAAGTAGTTATGTGGCGCATGAGATGTAGCTATGCCACAGAAATAGGTGCACCACAGAATTATGTTTTGGTGCGCCACAGAACAATCTACAGGTATACTCGATTTTGTGCTCCCTGGTGTATTATACAGGTTTTATACTGGTTTTATACACCGTATATAGGTTATATACTGATATAATATAGACAGATATAATATGGACATATATAATCATTGCATCATCATCACATTACTTAGAGCCCGATCGAGTTATACATATAGCTCCATACAACTCACAATCCATGCAAATTAATTAAGTTCTCATCATCTCTAGATACAAACGAAGTGACACCGGCCGCCGCCTACACTAGGATGAAATAGAGTACCGCCGCGACGATGGTGAGCAAGAGCGAGAGCACAAGGAAGGTCTTCATCTTGGTCTTGTTCGCTTGGTGCGCCCTCCACTTGGCAACCGCCTCGTGTCTAGTCGGGTACCCTTTGTAGCAGTTGCCGCTGAACTTGTGCACCTGTTTCTTGCACTCCTCCCACTCCTCACTCCTGGAACCCGCCCCTCGAACACGACGTAGTACGTCATCTCTATGGACACAAGGCATATTAGTATATAACGCAATGGAAAGAGTTAGAGGGTTCACATGCATACATATTCACAAGAATTAAAGCAAGGAAATAATAATAAACCTAAAAGACATATAGCATCGGTATCACATAAGTAATATGGTTCAACGATAACGACTACAATAGTAATTGAAGTCCAACAACGACGACCACCGTTTCGAGCAAATTAATCAAGTTTAGTTTACAACACGGTACAAATTGTCCATCGATTCAAAGTAATGCTAGGCACACCGGCCTCGGTCAACGAGACGTCTTCTTGAGCGGCTTCGGGAACGGCTTGTACAAGTCCTTCGTCGTCCACGTCCTTCCATCATCCTGCCTATGTAGGCGTTCTTCGATATCCCTCTTAGACAACCCTCTGAGTTGGTGTAAGAGCCCCGATGCGTTGGATACATCTTGTAAGATAATTTCCGAGAGCTTTACTTGGATGCGATGGAAGTCTTCTCTAAGATCATCATCATTGATTTGCCTCGACATTTTAATGGGGTCTCTCTTACTAGGTGGCAAAGACATCATCTCTGCATCCTCGACAAACCCTTTAAGGTGATGGAGGACATAGAAGACCTCCTTAATGCTGCCAGCTGGCTGCTTGATACAAGGGAAGTCGATCACGTGCTTGAACCCGGGCTTTTTAGTGTCCGGCCTGATATATTGCCCATTCTTGTCGAAGGTGCCTCCATTTTTGGAGTAGCCAAGGACAGCCTCATCGAGAACACCCCTTATTCTCTTGTAGTCTTTCTTCGTCGTCGTACTCGACGAGTCGAAATACTGGGCTAGTGACCACTTCGGATCTAGGATGATGAGTGTGCAGTATTTGTCCCTGCTCAACACATGCAATTGAAATGGAATGTTGGAAATGATCGGCAATGGAAGAAATATATAAGAAAGCATCAGTTACGACGGCCGTGAGCGGATGTGTACTTACTCGGGAAAGACAGGCAGAAGAACGATGTTGCTCTCTTTGTACATGAGCATGAAGTTCTGGAGGTATCGCACCGCCTTAGTCCGTGTCCTTGAGCCGTCCTGGAGCTGGCTATCGCGCATGTAGTAGGGATCCGCTACCGCGATGTGGCGGGGTCTCTCTCTGTTGATCTTCATCTGAAGATTGATCGCGTATAGGCGGACCAAGTTATAGTCGAGCCGTTTCGAGTGAAATAGGTTGAAGACGTCCTCGAACGCTATGAAGAAGATATCCGCGGGGTCTTCATTGACGAATTTCTGGTCGGACGGCACCTTGACCGAGAACACCGGGTAATTTGGATCCTTTTCTTGAAGAAGGACGCTCTCTAGATAATTAATAGTGTTCTGCAAAGGGAGCATTGGTCCACTTGCGAGGTGTTCCATGTCCGGAGGCAGTATCGGTTTACCAGCTTCATGACACCGGGGCAAGCCATCCGATGTAGGTGGTACCATGTCGTCGGCCCAGATCCTCTTAGGAGCAGGCTGGCTCGAAGATGCGCCCTTCTTGGCTCCTCTCTTCCTTGCCTTCTTCACCTGACCTACTGGGGGTGCTGGTGGTGCTTCGGGTGCTGGAGGTGCTTCTGAGGTCGCTGGGGTTGATTTGGGTGGCTCCCCGATGATCGTCTTACGCAGCGTGTTAGGGCTGAAAACGGTAGCAGGCTTGACTTGAGCTGGATTGCCAGCCTCCGGAGGAGTGTCTTGAGAAAGACCCGTGAAGACCAGGCGCTGCTTCGTCACTGTAGGGGGACGGCCAAGTTGATCGCTGTGTGTGCGGAAGGCTTGTTCATCCATAGGAGGCATGTACATATCTTGGCTGCAGGCGCCAGTGTTGATGTAGGCATCGATGTCATCATCATCATCTGCATCGTTGCCATCAAGTGGCGCCATGTCCTGGACCTTAGGTGGTGGCGGTTGCGATGCCGCCGCTTGGCGTACCGTGCGTCTAGTTGACGGTCGTTGCGGTAGCGCTCCCAACAACTGTTTGTGGCGTGTGGTGGTGGCGGCGATCGTCGGTTCCTTCCGGGTGGCGGCAGCGACCGCCGGTTCCTTCAGGGTAGTGGGGGCAGCGACCGCCGGTTCCTTAAGGGTGTCGTTGGCGCTGGCGATCTTGGGCCGGATGATAGGGGAGGTGGCGCCGGTGCTTTTCTTAGCACTCGGAAGACCCCCCCAGACGAATCTGGTTCTTCGGCCATTTCATAACCCATGAGGTGCAATCCCCAAGGGGCAAAACGTCGCCTTCATCTGTGCCCGGAGGTTGAAAAGGGAGCATGGCGTAGCGGTACTCCGGCACTACCATTACCAACTTGACCTTCGCCACGTCTTCCGCCAATCTAGCGCCGTGCATAACGCGGGAAGCCATGACATGGTCGCTAGCAACTTCCACCAACTTGCCGCCGGGCTCCACCGCTTGCAGAAATATGCATTGTTCATCCTGAGTCAGGGGCGCCATGTTGGGCATCGTGAGATGGCAGTCACGAAAGGCATATATAGTTAAAGAAGATGACGCGAAGGAGTAACTAATGAGTTTACCTCCTTGATGGCGTCGATCTCGGCTACTGTCGATACAAGGGCGGCGGTTGGGGGCGTCGATGCGACCAGTTGGAGCTGCGGTGTCGGGTGGAGCGGCGGCGTCTGGTGAAGCCCCGACGCCGGCGTCGGGTGGAGCGGCTCCGTCAGCGACACGTGGAAGCTTGAGTTGCTGCCGCTGATGCTGGGCACATGTATCGGCCCCACTTGACCTCCCGCATTCCAAGCAGCTAACCCCTCCATCAACCCAGGGGGGATGATCTGCCGGATCTTCTCGTCCAATAACTTGTTCATCATCTCCGTGTTCTCCACAGGCTTTTCGGCCACCAGCTTCTCTAGTGACTCCACCTTCTTCTTCAGCTCCTGAACCTCGGATTTATCCTTAGCCGACAACCTCCTCTCCAGCTTTCTCGTCTTGGCATCCGATCTGTAGTACTCGGATAGCTTCATACTTGTGCCAAAGCCGGACACACGGCCACCCGACGTCGGTGGCTTGTCCAACTCCCTCTCCTTGTATTTGTTCATCGCCCTGTTGAAAGGCGTGTCCCACGGTTCCGTCGACCCCTGGGACGACGGGCCAGCCTTCGTCAACTCTTCATCCTTCAGACAAAGGAACTTAAGGTTAGTGCATTTGGCTTCATTGCCTAATAAGATGAGCGAAATAATATAGAACTATCCTTACCAGGTACTTCTCGAAATCCCTCACGTCTTCGTGATCCGTAATAAATTCCCCCGTCTTCCAGTCTAAGTAGTAGCGGGACCAGACAAAGTTCCTAGCCTGTTCATCCTGGATTTTGTGCCAGGGGTTTTCTTTCCCCAGACGTACCATCTCGGCATCCTCCTTGTCCCAAGTGGGCTGTTTTCCTCGGTAACCGCCACTTCCGCAATGGTGGGTCCCTAAGTTCAAGTCCCGCATTTTCTTCCCCCAGGTGGTCCATTTTTTAACACTGTCAGTCTGTAAGTAAGACTTGAATGCATTAAAGTCTTCTAAGGAGATCGACGGGTCTTTGGTACTTATCCTCTCCCAGCTTTCACCGACATCGATCTTTTTCTTCAGCCGGTTCTTCCAGCTGCTCAAGGCGGTGCTCATCTTCGTGAGAGCTAAAGAGTCCACCTTCTTATTGAACGGCTCCGGGAACGTGTATCGTTGGTGAAGCTTCTGGAGGAGGGATTGGGCGAGAGCCTCGTTCTCCTTGCTTCTGAGGTCCTGAGTTAGGATCGGCACGGTTTCACGGACGATGCACCCTAGTTGCATGCCGTACCCTTTGGCAACCCACGAAGGCTCCAAGGGTAGGCCACTTTCGAAGACTACCTTGACAGCATCGGTGACGTTGGCGAGCACTTGCGGCCTCCGATCCCTCCTTGGCCTCCTCGCCATCCTCTTCTTCTTACCCTCCTGAGGGTTGCCGCCGCTATCACCTTCCGTGCAGTTGGCCGCGTTCTCTTCACCGGTCGTCTCTTCACCGGTCTCGGCGGTGGCGTCCCAGGTATCGTCATCATCGCCGGTGTCGGCGGCGGCCACCCGGCCCTCTCCCTCGGAGGCGGCGTCCCGGCCCTCGTCGGTGTCGTCGGCGGCCTCCCGGCCCTCTCCCTCGGAGGCGGCGTCCCGGCCCTCTTCCTCATCGTCGGGCGACTCGGCGGCGGCCTTCCGGGGCTGCTCGTAGCCCTCCCAGAAGTCCTTGTTGGCCTCTCTCGCTTCTTCGTTCTGGCTCCTGGGCTTAGAAGTGCTGCCCGACATGTTTATTTGCACTTCATTAAAAAGAGGCAAAAGGTTAGTACAAAAGTCAACCAAAAAATTCGGCATGACCTTTGCTATTTTTTCTACGTAGGAGTGCCCATTTCTCAACCGAAACGGAAGTTAATCAACGCTTCGGGAGAAATGGGCAACTCAATGAAATCCCTGCAAAAATATCCACCATATATCCACCATATCCACCATATACACCATATATCCACCATATCCACCATATACACCATATATCCACCATATCCACCATAAACCAGAAAACCTGGACATATATTGCTGGACATATATAGTTCCTATTTTTTTAACCTGGAGCACTACAACAAATTAACCTGAAGCATCTACAATACATCAAACAAAACCTGGAGCATCAATACAGCATGCATTATTAACCTAGAGCATCAATACAACAGATATTATTAACCTGGAGCATCTACAACAAATTAACCTGGAGAATCTACAATACATCAAACAAAACCTGGAGCAATCACCTGGAGCACTACAACAAACCTGGAGCATCTTTTTAACCAACTGTTAGCATATTTAGTGCAGCCAAGGCAGCTAATGACTTAGAAAAATGACTTCAATAGTAGGCAGTAGCATTTCATTCAAAATCAACTAGGCAGTATCATTTCATGATTAGCTTGTTCATTTTTTCATTTGTATTAAAAAACCTAACAAATCCTAGCTAGCAGTAGCAATAAAGAACATCAACATATAAAATTCCAGAGATAATTAAATAGCAGAAGCTTGAGCATCATATGGAAATGCTAGTGACTTCAAATGAAAATGCTATTACTCATAATTACTTAAATTTTTGGTAGATAATTACTTTAATTTAAAAAGGCAGTATATGCTTCTTCATAACCAAGAATACAAGCTTATAGAGCAAGCCAACCAGTAGCTACTGCCAACATGTGAGCATGAGCATCATTTAGCCTTACATTACATACATTATATAAACCCTTTTATTCATCATTGCATGGAAGCATTACATCAACCCTTACATTACATAATTATTCAGACAACCTAGGACACACTAAAACTAGATGGTTGAAACTACAACTAACTACAACAAACTAGGATACCAAATCTTTGATTTTTTTCATGCCCTTCCTCAGCCAGCACAAGATAACTCCAGCTTTAACCTTTTCTTCAAGATTTGGTTCTACATAGTAGGGCAACACCTCTGTGGGTCCTCCTTCCCTCAACTGATGCTTATACTTTTTCAGTTTGATCATGCCCTTAGGTCTGGATTTTGGAGCTGGGAGAACTTGTGTAGTGTATGTGAACACACCTAGCTGGTTCAAGCCATCTGCTGCTTCTTCTTCCCTGAACACAGCGTGAAGCTTCCCTCTCTTGCACACTTCTCCTATGATACACTAGCAACTCCTTGTCTGCCCTACCCATAGAAAAAGTCTTGGAAAGAGTGGCATCCCTAGAGCCAGAGGCACCAAGGGAGCCAGTGCTCCTCCTCTTTGCACTCCAGGACAGGTTGTCCATGTTTGGTGTGGTTTTCAGGTTCACTACACTAGGCATTTATATAGGATGGAGGGCATGCACAGAGGGTATGAGAACACAAGCTGAATAGTTGTGTTACATAGGACAATGCATCAGTTTCTTTTTTTGAATTGTGATGTCAATCCACAAGAGGGATAATATTCTCCAAAATGGGTCAGAGACAAGCCATTGGGAATATTCCCCAAAATGGGTCAGGAGAGCCTGTCCATTTTTGGTTCAGGAATATTCTTCAAAATCTGTCATATTTGGTCAGGAGAGACAATGCATGTACTGATGGTTCTTGCTAGGCGGAGGCATTTTTGGTTCAGAGGAATATTCTTGCTAGGGCAGAGGTGGCCAGAGGTGAACTAAATCCTAGGCAGTAGTAATTGGCAGAGACAGAGAAACAACAACAACATTAGCTTGTTCATTTTTATTTTTATTCCCAAATAGTAGGTTGTAGCTTGTTCATTCAAATAGTAGGCAGTAGCTTTTTTATCTCTAAATTCAAACAGCAGCATTTCATGTACTAGTAGCATTATTATCTTGAAACCCCAAGCATTAATTCAAAATCAACAAATCCTAGGCAGAAATGGTATATCATGACATGTGACCAGTAGCTACTGCCAACATATTCATGAAAGCATCATCCACTGCATTATTTGGGGGAAGCAAAATTGGGCTGCTATAGGATCATAGACATTCATAGGTTTGGGAAGTGGCCCCTAGCATCACCAAGCTATTAAACCACAACCAAAGCATCAATCATCATAATCTTCTAAGATTCAGATTATAATGGATATTTACCAACAATTACTTGGCATCCATTCATTCTATGCAAACAAATTGAATCATTATGAATACATAGTTCATCAATAAATAGTTCCAGAAATTCATACTGACTCTCTGTTAACCCTCTTTTAAACATTGTCAAAATTCTTATCATCTGTCTAAATCAAAATTCATACTGACCATCAAATTTCTATTTGACTAACACATCAAAATTCATAAATTGAATGTCCACATAAGCTATAGCAGCACTACATCAAAATTCATACTGACCATCAAAATTCTATTTGACTATATGTATATGCAACATTGTCAATTGCTCAATCAAAATTAACTACATCACCAGCAAGAAGTTAAGAAAATTGAGAACCAAATTGAGAGGCATAGGGGAGAGGGAGGGAGGCATAGGGGAGAGGGAGGGGCCGGGGCACAGGGGAGAGGGAGGGAGGCACAGGGGAGAGGGAGGGATCTCACCGACGGCGGCGCTAGGCGGTGATGGCGAGCGCAGGCGATGGTCCTCCTCCTCCTCCTGCTGCTCACGGCGCGGGCGGGGTGGTCCTCCTCCTGCTCGCGGCGTTGGCGGGGTGGTCCTCCTCCTCCTGCTCGCGGCGTGGGTGGGGTGGTCCTCCTCCTCCTCCTCTTCCTCCTGCTCGGTGGTGCTAGGCGGCGGTGGCGAGTGCAGGGAAGCGCTAGGGTTCGTCACGCGATACGAATGGGGAAGAGAGAGATGGGGGGAAGAGCGAACCGCTCATTTCACCAAGTTAGTAAATTCTGTGGCGCACCTAGAGGCACATGCGCCATAGAATTCCTTAATTCTGTGGCGCACCAAGTGAGACATGCGCCACAGAATTAAGGAATTCTATGGCGCATGCAGTACTAGGTGCGCCACAGAATATCCACACTTGGTAAACAAACTGGGCTAATGCTGTGTTCTGTCAGAAACACAGCATTAGCCCAGTGGTTAAGCCCACTGGTAGGCTTGGGTAACCCAGGTTCGAACCCTGGTTGCCCCTACTTTTTTCCCTTTTTAAAAATGTTTTTCTTACATTTTCAAGAAACAACACAACATTTAATAATTATTAGGGATTTTCAATTACAAAAATTACTTGTCTCACACATACATGTTCTTGTCTCTCTCACACACACATGCATGTACTTGTCACACACACATACACCAAAAAAAGATCTTCGTCCCGGCTCCGAGCTCTAGCGTATGTTCGCAATGTTCTTGCCCATTCTCACACACACATGCATGCATGTACTTTTCTCATACAAACATTATTTAGTAATTAGTAGAGAATTATAAATTACTTGTCTCATACAAACATGTTCTTGTTTCTCTCACACACACATGCATGTACTTGTCTAACACACACACACTCACACACATGTGATAGACCAAAAAAAGATCTTCTTCGTCCCGGCTCCAAGCTCTAGCGTCTCTTCGCAATCTTCTTGCCCTTTCGGTTGTTGGCGGTTGAATACTTTATGCCGGCCACCTTGAGATTTCTTCGCGTGAACGGACAACCTTTAGAGGGTAGGGAGGTCTTCCTTCTTACTTTACTAGTAGTAGGCATGTCGAAGTGCCTGTCGAATTCCTCCTCAATCTTCGGGTCACCGTTCTTGTCCAAGTCTTCCTCGTTGGCGTCTCCTTGCATTCCTATGATGCTCCTCTTGCCCCTCCTCACGACAACACGGCTAGGCCTCGACGGATCGGTGATGAAGAAGCATTGGTCAACTTGGCTACCGAGTACCCATGGCTCATTTTTCGCGGATGCGTTCTTCGATTTTGCATCGGGTATAACCATGGTTGTGAAATATCGGCCTTCTTTTTCGACCTTCTTGGCCCATCTCACACGAAACATTGGCACCGTCTCTCCACAGTAATTGAGCTCCCATATCTCCTCGATCCTTCCAAAAAATCTTTCCTTGACATTAGTCTCGTCATCGGCGTATGACAGCATAGTTACTCCTGAGTTTTGATTTTCACTATTTCTGTCCTTTTCCTCGGTGTAGAATCTGTAACCGTTGATGTCGTACCCCTGATAGGTCCTTACGTTATGCGCGGGACCCTGTGATAAGGTGTATATGAGTTTTTCATCTTCGGTAGAAGGACTTTTTCTCTGTGCTTCAACCAGTTGAGTTTGCTTGAACCAACGCGTGAAGCTGGAGTTGTGCTTTTTGGTTACGTCTCCCATCTTCCTCGGCCGGCCCATATTGATGTAATTCTGCTCGACCATGCTTTTGTGCTCTTGCACGAAAGGTTCGATCAGTTTTAAGTGTTGTAGCGCGACCTGGTGAGCCCTGTCAAAGTCATCGCGTCGATTTTCAATGCCGACATGGACTGAGCGGTAGCCCTCGCGGTGACCGACTCCAGCGAGCCTCCCGAGGTGCGTCCTTGGGGTAGACCAACATGATCCTCGTCGTCCTCGGTGCTTAGATAATTCTGGCAGAAGGAGATGCACTCGTAGGTTAGAAACCCCTTGGCCATGCTTGCGTCTAGACGGGCCCTATTGCGAACGTATCCTTTCATGACACCGTTCTGCCTTTCGAAAGGCATCATGTTGTGGAGGAACGTTGGGCCGAGCTGCTTGATGTCTTCAACGACATGGAGAAGGAGATGGACGCATATATCACAGAATGCAGGCGGGAAGTAAATCTCGAGCTCACATAGTATCACCACGATCTCATCCTGTAGCATCTTGAGCTGCCTCACGCCGATCGACTTCCTGGTGATAACGTCAAAAAAGTTGCAAAGGCCAAATAGCGTATCACGGACGTGCTCGTCCATTATGCCTCGGATCGCAACGGGAAGTATCTGCGTCATTAGCACGTGGCAATCGTGAGACTTCATCCCGGTGAACCTCTTCTTCGCTACGTCCAGATATCTGCTTATATTCCCCGAGTAACCGTGAGGAACTTTCACTCCTAGGAGGCACCTGAAAAACTGCTCGAGCTCCTCCGGACTCGTTGTGAAGCAGGCAGCGGGAAGCTGCACCGCGTTCTTCTTAGCCCTTTTGCGGAGACATTGAGTCCCTTCCGTCTGATCATCATCATCATCATCATCATCGTCGTCGTCAGTATCGGGGGCTTGAAGATCTTTCCTGACGCCAAAATGTTTAAGATCGTATCTTGCTTTCGGTCCATCCTTGGACTTTTCTGAGTTGCAAAGAGTGCCAAGCAGACTCTCGGTAACGTTCTTCGTAATGTGCATGACATCGAGGCTGTGGGGCGTGTGGAGGACCTTCCAGTACTCGAAGTCGTGGAAAACAGACCTCGCTTTCCATACACCGAGCAGCGGCTCTGGCTTCGGTCGCTTCTTTCTCGGCGCTAGGCACTCCTTCCAATTTTTCAGAAGATCATCGATTTATGCGCCGCTCCTCGGGCGTGGGGGTCCATCGGGCTCATCTTTACCATTGAACAGATCACCGCGTTTCTCCACGGGTGATCCAAGCGAAGCCACCTTCGAGCACCTGGGTAGACGGTTTTCGAGGAACCGGGATCCCTTGGTAGTTGTAGATGCGGGGTCTCGTCCATGCACTTCACACAGCCGTTGAATCCGTGGCCGACACAGGCGTATACATATGCGTAACCAGGATAGTCCGTGACCGTCGTGATCAACGCGGCTCTCATATCGAAATAAGTTCTAGTGTAGGCGTCCCACGTACGGGGTGGCGTCTTCCACAACGTGTCTAACTCCTCTTTCAGCAGCCCGAGATAGAAATGCATGTCGACACCTAGTTGTTTCGGCCCCTGAATGAGAATACTCAGGTGTATGTACCTTTGCTTGGTGCACAGCCACGGGGGTAGGTTGTAAGGCCATACAAACACAGGCCAGGTGCTATGTGATACGTCTCCGACGTATCGATAATTTCTTATGTTCCATGCCACATTATTGATGATACCTACATGTTTTATGCATACTTTATGTCATATTTATGCATTTTCCGGCACTAACCTATTAACGAGATGCCGAAGAGTCAGTTGCTGTTTTCTGCTGTTTTTGGTTTAAGAAATCCTAGTAAGGAAATATTCTCGGAATTGGACGAAATCAACGCCCAGGGGCCTATTTTCACACGAAGCTTCCAGAAGACCGAAGATGATACGAAGTGAGGCCACGAGCTGGCGACACAGTAGGGCGGCGCGGCCCAAGCCCTGGCCGCGCCGGCCTAGCGTGTGGGGCCCTCGTGTGGCCCCCTGACCTATCTCCTCCGCCTATTTATAGCCTTCGTCGCGAAACCCCCAGTACCGAGAGCCACGATACGGAAAACCTTCCAGAGACGCCGCCGCCGCCAATCCCATCTCGGGGGATTCAGGAGATCGCCTCCGGCACCCTGCCGGAGAGGGGAATCATCTCCCGGAGGACTCTTCACCGCCATGGTCGCCTCCGGAGTGATGAGTGAGTAGTTCACCCCTGTACTATGGGTCCATAGCAGTAGCTAGATGGTCGTCTTCTCCTAATTGTGCTTCATTGTCGGGTCTTGTGAGCTGCCTAACATGATCAAGATCATCTATCTGTAATGCTATATGTTGTGTTTGTTGGGATCCGATGGATAGAGAATACTATGCTATGTTGATTATCAATCTATTACCTATGTGTTGTTTATGATCTTGCATGCTCTCCGTTATTAGTAGAGGCTCTGGCCAAGTTTTTACTCTTAACTCCAAGAGGGAGTATTTATGCTCGATAGTGGGTTCATGCCTCCATTAAATGCAGGACGTGTGAGAAAGTTCTAAGGTTGTGGATGTCTTTGTTGCCACTAGGGATAAAACATTGATGCTATGTCCGATGATGTAGTTATTGATTACATTACGCACCATACTTAATGCAATTGTCTGTTGTTTGCAACTTAATACTGGAAGGGGTTCGGATGATTACCTGAAGGTGGACTTTTTAGGCATAGATGCATGCTGGATAGCGGTCTATGTACTTTGTCGTAATGCCCAATTAAATCTCACAATACTCATCATATCATGTATGTGCATTGTCATGCCCTCTCTATTTGTCAATTGCCCAACTGTAATTTGTTCACCCAACATGCTATTTATCTTATGGGAGAGACACCTCTAGTGAACTGTGGACCCCGGTCCATTCTTTTAATCGAATACAATCTACTGCAATACTTGTTCTCTTGTTTCTGCAAACAATCATCATCCACACTATACATCTAATCCTTTGTTACAGCAAGCCGGTGAGATTGACAACCTCACTGTTTCGTTGGGGCAAAGTACTTTGGTTGTGTTGTGCAGGTTCCACATTGGCGCCGGAATCCCTGGTGTTGCGCCGCACTACATCTCGCCGCCATCAACCTTCAACGTGCTTCTTGGCTCCTACTGGTTCGATAAACCTTGGTTTCTTACTGAGGGAAAACTTGCCGCTGTACGCATCACACCTTCCTCTTGGGGTTCCCAACGGACGCGTGCTGTACGCGTATCAAGCTCTTTTTCTGGCGCCGTTGTCGGGGAACTAAAGAAAAGTTGCACCACAGAGATCTCTAACTCCCACGTCAACTGCACGCCAGCAATCTTTTTCTAGCGCCGTTGCCGGGGAGATCAAGACACACTGCAAGGGGAGTCTCCACATTCCAATCTCTTTACTTTGTTTTGTCTTGCTTTATTTTATTTACTATTTTGTTTGTTGCATTATATCAAAATACAAAAAAATTAGTTGCTAGTTTTACTTTCTTGTTTGCACTCTATATCAAAAACACAAAAAAATTAGTTACTTGCATTTACTTATTTCATCATGTTTCCTTTTAATTTTACTGTAAAAGATATACCGGTGGGACAAGGGTCTATAATTGGAAGAGATAATATAGAAGAATTTTTCACCCATGTTAGTATGCATGAAGATCTTAAAGATATACCCCTTGCAAAAGCTGTCCCTACTTATGAAGATGCCTCTGTTTATCTGGTACGCATGATGGAAGCTAGATTTATTAGTCTCAACCCCATGATACAACACATGTTTCTTACACTTTCTGATATGGAGAGGGGAGAGAAGAGAGATTTTGTTCTAAAAGTCCTAGTGCGAGAATTTGAGGATATAGCCAAAGAAGCTAGAAAAGTTTTTAGTAAGCATGATAGGCTTGGTATGATTACCGATTTTAAAAGAACACTTGAAAAGATGGATATGGATAGAATTAAGTACACTAATAATGTTAATGATGGTGGGGAGATTAAAACACCAATACCTTGTAAGCTCCTAGCTATGCATGAAGCTCTAGATGATAATTATGCTTGGCTTATTCCTGAAAATTTGTTTGATGAGAGTAGCAAGCCCAAGACTAATGAAAAGGGAGCCGCTGAAACTTATGTATCCAAAATACAATGCATGGTTGAGAAAACTCCAAACCCCGCTGTAGATGCATCACCTCTTGATAATACTTGATACACACTTTCTGCGCCTAGCTGAAAGGCGTTAAAGAAAAGCGCTTATGGGAGACAACCCATGTTTTTACTACAGTACCTTTTATTTTATATTTGAGTCTTGGAAGTTGTTACTACTATAGCAACCTCTCCTTATCTTAGTTTTGTGCATTGTTGTGCCAAGTAAAGTCGTTGATAGTAAGGTTCATACTAGATTTGGATTACTGCGCAGAAACAGATTTCTTTGCTGTCACGAATCTGGGCCTAATTCTCCGTAGGTAACTCAGAAAATTATGCCAATTTACGTGCGTGATCCTCAGATATGTACGCAACTTTCATTCAATTTGAGAATTTTCATTTGAGCAAGTCTGGTGCCTCTTAGAAATTCGTCTTTACGAACTGTTCTGTTTTGACAGATTCTGCCTTTTATTTCGCATTGCCTGTTTTGCTATGCTTGATGGATTTTTCGATTCCATTAACTTTCAGTAGCTTTGTGCAATGTCCAGAAGTGTTAAGAATGATTGTGTCACCTCTGAACATGTAAATTTTAATTGTGCACTAACCCTCTAATGAGTTGTTTTGAGTTTGGTGTGGAGGAAGTTTTCAAGGATCAAGAGAGGGAGATGATACAATATGATCAAGGAGAGTGAAAGCTCTAAGCTTGGGGATGCCCCGGTGGTTCACCCCTGCATATTTCAAGAAGACTCAAGCGTCTAAGCTTGGGGATGCCCAAGGCATCCCCTTCTTCATTGACAACATTATTAGGTTCCTCTAGTGAAACTATATTTTTATTCCATCACATCTTATGCACTTTGCTTGGAGCGTCGGTTTGTTTTTGTTTTTGTTTTGTTTGAATAAAATGGATCCTAGCATTCATTGTGTGGGAGAGAGACACGCTCCGCTGTTGCATATGGTCAAATTTGTCCTTAGGCTTTACTCACAGTATTCATGGCGAAAGTTTCTTCTTCGTTAAATTGTTATATGGTTGGAATCGGAAAATGATACATGTAGTAATTGGTAAAATGTCTTGGATAATGTGATACTTGGCAATTGTTGTGCTCATTTTTAAGCTCTTGCATCATATACTTTGCACCTATTAATGAAGAAATACATAGAGCTTGCTAAAATTTGGTTTGCATAATTGGTCTCTCTAAGGTCTAGATAATTTCTAGTATTGAGTTTGAACAACAAGGAAGACGGTGTAGAGTCTTATAATGTTTACAATATGTCTTTTATGTGAGTTTTGCTGCACCGCTTCATCCTTGTGTTTGTTTCAAATAACCTTGCTAGCCTAAGCCTTGTATCGAGAGGGAATACTTCTCATGCATCCAAAATCCTTGAGCCAACCACTATGCCATTTGTGTCCACCATACCTACCTACTACATGGTATTTCTCCGCCATTCCAAAGTAAATTGCTTGAGTGCTACCTTTAAACAATTCAAAATTTATCACCTCTGATTTGTGTCAATGTTTTATAGCTCATGAGGAAGTATGTGGTGTTTATCTTTCAATCTTGTTGGGCAACTTTCACCAATGGACTAGTGGCTTCATCCGCTTATCCAATAATTTGCAAAAAGAGCTGGCAATGGGATTCCCAGTCCCAAATTAATTAACAAAAAAATAGACACTCCTCCATGGTATGTGATTGTTGGACGGCACCCGAAGGATTCGGTTAGCCATGGCTTGAGAAAGCAAAGGTGGGGAGGAGTGTCATTATAATAAAACTAAAATAAAAAGGCACTCCTTCATGGTATGAGATTGTTGGCAGGCACCCGAGGATTCGGTTAGCCATGGTTTGTGAAAGAAAGGTTGGAAGGAGTGCCACACAAAAATAAAATAAAATGGGAGCCGCTCTTTGAAGGTTTGTCTGGCAAGGGGGTTAGAGTGCCCACTACCATTCGTTGATAACAACAAACACCTCTCAAAATTTTACTTTTATGCTCTCTATATGTTTTCAAAACCAAAGCTATAGCACAAATATAGCAATCAATGCTTCCCTCTGCGAAGGGCCATTATTTTACTTTCATGTTGAGTCAGTTCACCTATCTCTCTCCACCTCAAGAAGCAAACACTTGTGTGAACTGTGCATTGATTCTTACATACTTGCATACTGCACTTGTTATATTACTTTGCATTGACAACTATCCATGAGATATACATGTTACAAGTTGAAAGCAACCGCTGAAACTTAATCTTCCTTTGAGTTGTTTCAATACCTTTACTTTGAATTATTGCTTTATGAGTTAACTCTTATGCAAGACTTATTGATGCTTGTCTTGAAGTACTATTCATGAAAAGTCTTCGCTATATGATTCATTTGTTTACTCATTGCATTACCATTGTTTTGATCGCTGCATTCATTATATGTGCTTACAATAGTATGATCAAGGTTATGATGGCATGTCACTCCAGAAATTATCTTTGTTATCGTTTACCTGCTCGGGACGAGCAGAAACTAAGCTTGGGGATGCTGATACGTCTCCGACGTATCGATAATTTCTTATGTTCCATGCCACATTATTGATGATATCTACATGTTTTATGCATACTTTACGTCATATTTATGCATTTTCCGGCACTAACCTATTAACGAGATGCCGAAGAGCCGATTCTTTGTTTTCTGTTGTTTTGGTTTCGAAATCCTAGTAAGGAAATATTCTCGGAATTGGACGAAATCAACGCCCAGGGGCCTATTTTCACACGAAGCTTCCAGAAGACCGAAGATGATACGAAGTGGGGCCACGAGCTGGCGACACATTAGGGCGGCGCGGCCCAAGCCCTGGCCGCGCCGGCCTAGCGTGTGGGACCCTCGTGTGGCCCCCTGACCTATCTCCTCCGCCTACTTATAGCCTTCGTCGCGAAACCCCCAGTACCGAGAGCCACGATACGGAAAACCTTCCAGAGACGCCGCCGCCGCCAATCCCATCTCGGGGGATTCAGGAGATCGCCTCCGGCACCCTGCCGGAGAGGGGAATCATCTCCCGGAGGACTCTTCACCACCATGGTCGCCTCCGGAGTGATAAGTGAGTAGTTCACCCCTGGACTATGGGTCCATAGCAGTAGCTAGATGGTCGTCTTCTCCTAATTGTGCTTCATTGTCGGGTCTTGTGAGCTGCCTAACATGATCAAGATCATCTATCTGTAATGCTATATGTTGTATTTGTTGGGATCCGATGGATAGAGAATACTATGCTATGTTGATTATCAATCTATTACCTATGTGTTGTTTATGATCTTGCATGCTCTCCGTTATTAGTAATGGCTCTGGCCAAGTTTTTACTCTTAACTCCAAGAGGGAGTATTTATGCTCGATAGTGGGTTCATGCCTCCATTAAATGCGGGACGATGTGAGAAAGTTCTAAGGTTGTGGATGTGCTGTTGCCACTAGGGATAAAACATTGATGCTATGTCCGAGGATGTAGTTATTGATTACATTACGCACCATACTTAATTTAATTGTCTGTTGTTTGCAACTTAATACTGGAAGGGGTTCGGATGATAACCTGAAGGTGGACTTTTTAGGCATAGATGCATGCTGGATAGCGGTCTATGTACTTTGTCGTAATGCCCAATTAAATCTCACAATACTCATCATATCATGTATGTGCATTGTCATGCCCTCTCTATTTGTCAATTGCCCAACTGTAATTTGTTCACCCAACATGCTATTTATCTTATGGGAGAGACACCTCTAGTGAACTGTGGACCCCGGTCCATTCTTTTAATCGAATACAATCTACTGCAATACTTGTTCTACTGTTTTCTGCAAACAATCATCATCCACACTATACATCTAATCCTTTGTTACAGCAAGCCGGTGAGATTGACAACCTCACTGTTTCGTTGGGGCAAAGTACTTTGGTTGTGTTGTGTAGGTTCCATGTTGGCGCCGGAATCCCTGGTGTTGCGCCGCACTACATCTCGCCGCCCTCAACCTTCAACGTGCTTCTTGGCTCCTACTGGTTCGATAAACCTTGGTTTCTTACTGAGGTAAAACTTGCCGCTGTACGCATCACACCTTCCTCTTGGGGTTCCCAACGTACGCGTGCTGTACGCGTATCACTATGCGTGCTACTCTGGTTGCCGAACGGATTGAGTCCATCGGTGCTCATACCTAGCCTGATGTTCCTTGCGTCGCCCCCGAACCTAGGGAAGGCGATGTCCAATGCTTGCCACTGTCCAGCGTCTGAAGGGTGTGTCAGCATATAGCCCATCTCCGGATCTTCTTCGGGCTTCTGCCTTTCCGCGTGCCATTGCATGAGCTTTGCTTCCTTAGGGTCCACGAAATACCGCTGCAGACGGGGAGTGATAGGAAAGTACCATACCACTTTTTGAGGTACCTTCTTGTTCCCAACCTTGTACCGTCCGTGGCCACACACCGGACATGTGGTTCTGTACTTGTACTCGCACCTATAAATCACACAATCATTAATGCAGGCGTGGTATTTTTCGTGCGGTAGGTCAAGGGGACACACGACTTTCTTGGCCTCCTCGGTACTACTTGGCAATGTGTTCCCCCCCGGGAGACGATCGTGCCAGAATTTTAAGTTCTTGCTGAAGCTGGAATCGGTCCACTTGTTTTGCGTCTTCATCTGCAGGTAATCAAGCGTTACATGCAAGCGCGTATCCTGCGGACGACACCCAGGAAAGATCGGAGTCATCCCGTCTTTCTCCATTTGCGACAGCTTGGCTCTCTCTAGCTGCAACTCTATCGTTGCTCGTCTCCTGGAGGAGAAGATCTTGAACATGAGAGTCCCGCAAGGCCGAAATTAGCGGGGTCGCACCGGAATCTTCTTCTTCATCATGATGATCTTCTCCGCCGGCATCTTCTTCTTCATGATGATCTTCTCCGCCGACTTCTTCTTCATGATGATAGTCCCCGTCGGCATGATGATAGTCTTCTTCATGATGATAGTCATCTCGCTCGACATGGTCTTCATGCGCACCATTTGATGGGGCCGGCCGCGCCTGGTTGTCTTGCATGAAACCGCGCCTCGGCAGTGCTCCTCCGGTTGTCCGGAATCAGGGTTGATCCAGCGCTCGAGTTTGCATGATCGACACGGACATCTTATCTGGCGCCTATTGTTCCGAATCATGTCCTCCTTCGCGTCTATCTTGTATCTAGAGATTCGAGCGGAACTCATCGAGAGGACCATGCTTGCCTGCAAATGGTATACATAGAACAGGAAATTAGAACTGCAACAAATGCACACACATGCATGGGCCGTACCTCTCCTCAAGGTATTACATGGAGAGGAAAAATTCGGCATGACCTCTCCTCAAAGTAGGACATATGGGTAGTGCAAAATTTGCCGAAACGGAAATGAATTAACATTTCGGCAAACATCCATGCACCACACCGGCACACACACAAGCGCTTCACCTGCAACAAGCATCCATACACACGACGACCACACAAGATTTACAAGCATATGCATGTCTCCTCCAAGCATATGTATGTCTCCTCCAACTACTCACCTTGTAGATTCGATACCGAGACGAGACCGCGATCGATGAGTTCGAGAGGAGGAGAGAGTATGGAGACCCTTCTCCTCAACTCCAATTATGTATCAACCAAAGTAAGTGCAATAAATACCCAATCAAGTGAAAAGTAGAGCCAAAATGGTATGAGAGAGAAGGGGGGGACGAGCTAGATGGAGGAAGAAGAATGGCTTGTGTAGTGTGGTAGGTGGGAGGTTGGCTCACTTTTGTATATCTGGTTCGCTAATTCTGTGGCGCACCGAGCACGGTGTGCCACAGAATACCTTATTTCTGTGGCGCACGGTCGTCGTGCGTCACAGAATAAGGAATTTCTGTGGCGCACTGGGGTACGTGCGCCATAGAAATAGTAAAACCAATGATTGGGTGTGACAGGTTGTGGGTCCCACCAAGTTTCTGTGGCGCACGGTTCGCTGGTGCGCCACAAAATTAAGCTATTTCTGTGGCGCACCTTGCCTGGTGCGCCACAAAATTAGTTTCTGTGGCGCATTTTTAACGGTGCGCCACAGAACTAAGCTCCGCCTATAAGGGTTTTCCTACTAGTGTCCCTTGCGGCCAGATCCGTTGGTCTCTCGTGCGATGCCGCCGGCCATCTCTTCGTTGTAGATAGCGGGGTGGAGAGTCCAGGGCGTGGTGGTGGGGTGCTACTGTCGTCTCGTGGTCGTGTTTCCGTGCAAATTTCCCCTTTCTACTACATCAAACCGACATAACCATCCACGCGTCTCCCTCCTGCCGACCTTGAGATTAGCCGCCGCAAAAAGGTTGACGCAACCCGAGCCCAACAAGAGCAACGGGCGAAGCGAACCAGAAGACGCAATCTTCCCAGCGGGTGGGGCCCGCGAAAGAGACTGGACGAACGCTCACGAGCTCTCCCAACACTGGGAGCTTAGTGCTCTTTAGAGATATTATGATATAGATAGAGTTGTTGGTGATGTGTTGTGGGGTTCAAAACATGACGGCCGCCACAACAGTCAGTTTGATTAACCACGATGTCGCCTGCTTCTTCAGACGCACGAAGAATACCTCAGTTTTTTTCATTTGAGGGAGAAGAAGACCACGGTTTTTTTTTGAAATTTAAAACCACTCTATTAAGCAAGCAGCAAGCCGCCTCATTAAAAACCTTCCAGCCCCCTTAGGAACCCTGGAAGGAAAAGAGTGGGTTTGGAACCTGCTGCCGCGATCACAGTATAGTTACATCATCAAGGAGAGGTTGGAGGAGGAAGCTTGGGGGTTCATCGACCCAATTACAATCATCTTTAGAATTAAAATACTGCCTAGCTATAGTATGAGCTACATTATTCATCTCATGTGGATAAAACTTGAACTCCACCTTCCCAATGATACCAACTTTTGCTAGGCAATCCGCATAAATTGCAATAGTGTCATTCCACATCCAACAGTAATGGATTACCTCAGTGCAATCAGACTCGGCTTCAACAAAATTACAATCTTTTTGAATTGCGAGCAAAAGACCCTCTTGCATTGCCATCGCTTCTGCCATAGATGTCGATGGAACTTGTGCAATAAACTTGCTAGAAGCAGCAATAAAATTCCCAGTGTGATCTCTAAGGATAGCACCAGTGGCACCAGTCGAATCATCAATATTGAAAGCTGCGTCTACATTAAGTTTAATATATCTTGATCTTGGTTTCTTCCATACCTTCTTCTCCGGCACATACGATAATGAGACCGATTTTGCAGAGTTCGCAGATATAGCACGAATAGTTGCGGCACATCGATACACAGGAGGAATAGGTTCACTGTGAGATTGGTTTCTCCTAAGCCACCACACATACCAGGCGCCAATAGCAACTATCTCCGGGATCATGATTGAAGAGTATCCAGGAGCAGCAACGGGATTAGCGATTAGCAATTCCTTCAGGACATCAGGCCCAAGGCGATCACCAGTACATGCATTATTGATCAAAGACTCTAATCCCAACGCCTTCCAGTGCTGCCCCATCACATTTGAAAATCATATGGAGAATATCCTCATCATTAGAATTACATAAAGGGCAAATCCCCAAGGTTCCAATATGCCGATTGAACAAAATAGACTTCAGAGGCAGTATACCATGCATGGCCCTCCAACAAAAGATTTTTACCTTTGCAGATACATTTAATTTTCATAGGATTCTCCAAATGAAACTATTAAAATCTGTACCTTGAATAAGAGATCGACATGTAGTGCCATTAAATTGGTGTCGCCATTCAATATGGTATGCGGATTTTACCGAAAAAACTCCAGATTTAGTAGCATGCCAAGAAGTCATCAAAAGAGTTGTAAGCCAAAGGAATCTGGAGAATACGCTGAACATCCACATGGTTAAAAATCGAGGTAAGGATATCATGCTCCCACTGTCCAGTGTAGGGATCAATTAGATCATTCACCATTATAATAACAGTTCCTCTACGCTGAAGAAGACACCCTACAATCAGGGCTAGTTGGAATCCAAGGATCACTCCAGATATTAACCGACCTACCATCACCAACCCTCTAAATATAACATCTTTTAAACATCTGAATGCCGGCAATAATGCTTTGCCATGTGAATGAGGATCCCGATTTTGGCCCTGCTTTCAAGATGTTGCCATCCGAATAGTACTTTTTCTCAACACTTGAGCATAAAGAGAATTTGGATCAGCGATCAACCTCCAAACTTGTTTTGCCAACATTGCCAAGTTGAACGAGTGGAGGTCACGAAAACCCATGCCACCCTCTCTTTTCGAAAAACAGAGTTTCCACCATGCATACCAGTGCATTTTCTTTCCTTGATCATCATCTCACCAATAATGTGCAATAACATCGGTGATTTTCTTGAAATATTCTTTGGCAAAAGAAAGACCCCCATTGCATAAATAGGTATAGCTTGAGCAACAACCTTGAGAAGAATCTCCTTACCACCCATAGAGAGAAACTTTTCCTTCCAACCTTTTAGACGTTGCATAATTCTTTTAACAAGGTGCAGAAAATAGTCACTTTTGTCAGCTCCAACAAGTGCTGGTAGCTCCAAATATTTATCAGAAGAAGACCACAGTTGATCGATCGAGCGCGCAACCAGGTGGAGGAGCTAGACACTTGGTCAATGTTTGGGATATTGGAATGTCCATCATATCATTCACTCAATGATTATTGCCAATGACATGTGTGTCTATGATCGGGAAACCTCGATCATCGATTAACCTCAATGAACAAGTTTGTGAATACTCGCTAGGGAATCTTGGTTTATTTACAATACCACATGTGCAAAAATGTTTCCGATTAATGCAGTTATAGCATGACACGAAACTATAATAAACTATTAATATATAGTAATAAATACTACTCCCTCCGATCCGAAAAAGTGTCAGACTGTTAGTACAATTGCGTTTTTCTAATTAAACCCTTCTAAAAATTGGTTAGTCTAATTGTCTTATTGCTGTCCGGGCAAAGAGGCATGGGCTCCAGATCAGGAGGCTTACCACGGAGGAGACCAGGTAGATCTCCGCCGCCGGCCAGGCGGCAAGTCCGCCCTGCGATGGTGAGCAACTGGGCTGCAACCGACGGCAGGTCGAGGGATTACGTTTCCTTGTGCGTGTGGGTGTGTGGCCGCCGCATCGAGGTGCCCCCCGGCCGTGCGCGCGACGTGGCATGCGAACTCGACGGAGCGGCACGCGGGGATGCACGCACGCGCCGGCGAGCAAGCCCATCACGACAACATGGTTCGTGGGTAGCGCCGCCACCATGGCTGTGGTTTTATTTTTGAGATGATCTCTGTTCGTGGGAAGAAAGCGATTGAGTGGTCCTCGTTAATTGCTCTGCGTGAGTTTCGGCTGCGTTCAGTTCAGTGGAGTGCGGGTTGAATAGAATACAAACACGAGGTTTTTTCTGTAAGAGTCCATCCGACACTTTTTTCGGACCAGAGGGAGTATTTATTATTTGCCTCTAATGCACTATATCCAACACTTGGGCCCTCGACGACGTGGTAAGTACACCCATTACCAAGCATCGCGCCGGCGACGAAGGACACCGAGGGAGGAGAAGAACTTCATCCGCTGCCGAGCCGGTACACGCAGGGGTCTAATCTCGTCGCACGCGGGTAGGCCATCCACGTGCTGCATCTCGCCGTTGACCGATAGCTTCGGCCCAAGCCCGGGAGCTCATGCCGCCGCAATTCTCGATGGGGCGTCGTGCGCCTGATCTGCCCCACACCTCCCCACGTCGCTGCACGTCCCGACCGCTCGCCCCCTCCGCGGATGGTGCCAACGATGAGAAGAAAGAGATGGGCTGGAGAAGAAAGATGAATCTGATATGTGGGCATGTCTTGTCAGTGAGAGAATTTGTATTCCTGGCGGGGATTATCATTTTTTCGTGAGGCAAACAGATCCAGGGTTTGATTTAGATCGGAATTGCAAATTTCAGGTATAAACGACAGAGATTTAAAGTTTTGGTTCATTTGACCGAACCGAACCTCTACGAAAATTCAGGGTTGCTTGTACGTCAGCTCCGCCATTGCTTGTTTCGCTCGGATACCGGGTTTGAGTCGTGTCAGGTCACGACTCTAAATACGGCTCAACTTTTTCTTGCTCAGCGCTGTACTGCGGGCAAATATCAAAACTCCTCGAAACTCGACGCAACAGAACAAACAAACGAACTCCGATATCCCCGACGAGAGTGACGGAGAGGCGGACGATGACGACTTCGGCGGCGGCGAGGGACCAGCACCTGGATGAGCTCCGCGCGCTCATGGCGGCGCACTCGCCGCCGATACACGCGCTCCTCGTCCCCTCCGAGGACGCGCATCAGGTCCTTACCCCCGCCGCCCGCGCCGATCAGATCCGGCCGGGCTAGATTGCGCCGGCTTGAGGGTTTTATGATCTCTTTCTCTTCTGTTCTACTGTGCCTGATGATTGACAAGGATTTTCCCATGCAGAGCGAGTACGTTTCGGAGCGGGACAAGCGGCGGCAGTTCATCTCGGGATTCACTGGGAGCGCTGGTGAGTGCGGGCTTAATTCATCCGTCCTCTTAATTTTTTAGTCGATCGCTCCTTCCCGGATGGCAACCAGTTTAGAGTTTAGACATGGTTAACGCAGCACGAATGGCTATCTTAATGTCATATATAGTAAAATCTTCGAGCCTCTCTTGTTCTTTCTCCATAGCCACAAACCCACGAGGAACCAATGTTCAAAGCTGCACTTCAGTGGTATCCCATCGGCGAGGCTGGTTTTTACCATATCCGTGGTACCTTCATGCTCTGGCATATTATTATTTACTGCACAAGGAAGCATAGTTGCTGCAGTAGGCTTGCTGATCCCAATATCTTTTTGCTCTGCTCATATGTTAAATCGCATTGCATGGGTAGGGTAGGTTAGCGGTTGAAACCTTAAAGCCATAACTGAACTAAAATGTTTCTTCGGACTGGATTATTTGAATATTGCTGAAAGTAAATCAGTATGTGCTTTGCTTGAACCAGCAACAATAAGCTAGCAAGTGGTTCTTTGGGGGGGTGTAGAAGTTTTCTATTTTGTTGGTATCTTCACTCGATCAGATCATGAAACATATTTCTTTGCATCGAGAAGGGCATAACTGATTTGTGTGATATGGTTGTACTTACATGTCTAAGTGTGGTTGCTGCATGTCTGATGTTCATTTATATCCTTTGAATTAGTTATCCTTAGGAGTTGGTTAGTTCCTTAGTTGGTGTGTCACCGTAATTCCTATACAGGGTTGGCTCTTATCACTGCAAAGGAGGCGTTATTGTGGACAGATGGACGGTACTTCTTGCAGGCCACACAACAACTCAGTGACCGCTGGAAACTCATGCGCATGGGAGAAGACCCACCAGTCGAAGTATGGATAGCTGATGTAAGTACTGACCTTCTTTCCTCAGAACGTTTCCAATTCAACTTTGTAATCTACCGCACAAAACCCATAGCTGATGAGGAATCTACCATGTTGCCGGTTTTGAATTCTGCCACACAATGATGTGAAACTACGAATGTAGTTTTCTTTCACCGTTGCAAGCTTGTCTCGTTAGAATTCTTTTATATAGGTAAATGTTGAGTTTCAGCATCTAAGTGAATACATGAAGCGGTCTGTAAACTTTTGCTTGTTATTTCTTCCAGAGTTGAAGGATATATCAAAATTGTGAATGCCTTGATGTCATTGCCATCTCACCATATTAAACTGAAATTAAAAAGCTACTGTACTTGATCTTTCTGTTCTTAACAAATCTTATAGATCGAGATAGTTTTGTTTGTTTCTGACGAGTATTACTATCTATAACTAACCCTGTGAAAAAAATACTAAACCTGCTATCTGGCTGTCAGAATCTATTGGATGGAGCGGTTATTGGAATTGATTCATGGTGCATCTCGGTTGACTGTGCTCAGAGATATGAACAAGCATTTTTAAAGAAGAATCAAATGTTGCTTGAACTTTCTTCTGACTTGATTGATGAAGTATGGAAAGAGCGTCCTCCCAATGATGCTCTACCAGTAAATGTCCACCCCGTAGAATTTACTGGGCGTAGTGTAGCGGAAAAGATAAAGGAGTTAAGAGAAAAATTACAACATGAAAAGGCTACTGCCATTGTAATTACTGCTCTTGATGAGGTATATATGTTTTATTCATTTATTACAATCTATTAAATTTAGTATGTCAATTAATTTCTCAAATGGTCGTACGATGTGTTGCCATTTCAATTTTTTTCTTTCTTTTTAGGTTGCTTGGTTGTACAACGTTCGAGGAGATGATGTGCATTATAGCCCGGTGGTTCATTCTTATGCAATTGTAACCTTGCACAATGCCTTCTTTTATGTGGATAAGAGAAAAGTAACAAACGAGGTCAGTGAATAACATGAATATTTGGGCAACGAATACACCGAATATTTATTCGTTTGCAACTCCCTTGTTTTGGTGTTAATGCTGATCATATTAAATGGGCTGCAATGCAATATACCTTTGTTGTCATTCTTTGGTGCAGGTTGAGAACTACATGGCTGGAAATGGTATTGATATTAGAGAGTACCATATGGTTCAACCAGACGTGAGCTTACTTTCGTCTGGACAGCTACAAGGTTCTGTAGTTAATGGTAACTTGCACGTGGAGAAGGATATCAAGGGGCAGGAGCATTCAAAAATTTGGATTGATTCAAATTCTTGTTGCCTTGCACTCTACTCAAAACTCAAACAAGATCAAGTTTTGATGCTGCAATCACCTATTGCTCTACCAAAGGCTGTCAAGGTTTGTTTTCTTTCTCTTTTAATCACGTGTTGAACAGAAATTTTGTGTGCCTGCAATTGCCTTTAGCTTCCTCAATAGACTATGGCCTAAAATCTCTCTCCCGAAATCTCTCACTGTTGAGAAAATTTATGCTTTACGATCAAGCATGGGAACTTGGCAGTTGCATGTGGGTAGTATGCACTGGATATATGAGCTGAGTAACTTAAGGGGCACTGGGAGTTCGGGAGGCAGCAATGAAGAAAAAGAAGTTTTCATTGAGTCACATAAATGGCTAGTTCATTTGTTATCAAGTATAATGAAGCGTTAAAAGTATTCTAATTGTATGTACAGCTAATTAAAGGCACTGATCTAATCCCTTTTGTTGAGAACATGTATCATCACATAAAAATATCTTTCATGTTAACATAGCTTAGAAGTATTTATGCAGAGCGCAGTTACAATAGTTTGCACTAGAAGTACATCCTTTTAGTATTTATGCAGAGCGCAGTTATAATAGTTCGCACTAGAAGTATATCAATACAATAGTTTGCACTAGAAGTATATCAATACAGCAGTTTGCACTAGGAGCATATCTTGTTCAAGTATTGTTTGTTTGTTTCATACTGCATTTGTAAAAGCTCATAGTGTGCATTTAAGTTAGTATGTGTGTACGTAAGATTAGCAATATATCCTTGCAAATTTAATCATTTAGCATATTGTTTTGCCTAAAGATTTTAGTTTCTTTGTAATGATTATATAGAATCCCATGGAGCTGGATGGTTTGAGGAAGGCACATATTCGTGATGGAGCGGCTGTTGTTCAATACCTGGCTTGGCTGGACAATCAGGTCAGTATAAATATATTTCTTATTTCTTATACTAGTATATACTGCATGAGTTAAAACATGGCATAAACATAGCGCTTCCCAGGATCATACCTATAGGGTTTTAAGCCACCTCGCCTCGCCACCATGTATGGGAACTCCAGCAAGGGATCCTAGTGACGCAGTTGCGCCCCTGCATGGCCCCCAACCTGCAGCTTCCACCATCCTCACTGCGCAGATCCTCCACACATCTGGCTTCTCAGCTGCCAAATCTGCTGCCCTCCATGCCCTCTCCGACATCACCTGCCGCTACATCACCTCCTTGGGCCGCACTGCCGTGGCCTTTGCCGAGGCCCGTGGCCGCACAGAACCCAACCTGCTCGATCTCATCCTCTCGCTTGAGGACCATGCACTTGTTGGTTTCCTGGGTGCGTCTGACCCTACTCGCCCTGTGCTCTGCTCTGGCGTGCTTTTGGAGCTCGTTGGATTTGCACACTTGGTAAGAGAGGTGCAGTTTATGAAGCTGCGGCCGAGGATGGGAGGATGGGATTCTCACAGAAAAGGGTGGGAGAGCTTTGCAGCAGCAGGGAAGGAGCCACCACTGAAACATGTGCCTCGGTGGCTGCCGTGCTTCCCCGAGGAACAGGAGGCGAAGTTGGAGGCCAAGAATGAAGACGAGACTAAGGCAAGGTGGGAAGTACGTAGGGTAGTTGAAGTGGAGGCTGAGCAGATGTCGAAGGTGAATGGTCATTGCATGGAGGGCAGGGGAGCGGTGCCAGAGAAGAGGGGTAAGGTGCAGTTTCTCATGTATGGGAAGAAGCGGAGGTGGGAGTCGAAAAGTGCGGTGGTGGATTAGAATTTCTTATGGAGAACTATGAAAACTTATGGTAAAATTGCTTTGAAACTGGCGGTTGAACTCATGTTATTGCAGTAGACATAGCATGATGAATTTACATCTGAGACTCTGAGTATCTGGCATGGAGCTTGTATAATGATGTAGCATGTTTACTAAGGATCCTGTTCAATATGTTAGCTGTTATTTGCTTTTTCTTATGTTATTAATCTAATTTCGTATTCCTCTGATGGTAGATGCAAGAGCACTATGGGGCCTCTGGTTACTTTAGTGAGGCAAATGGATCACAGAAGAAGGAGCATTTGTAAGTTTCCCCTATTATGCTTGCAGTTTGTTTTTGCGCATCCTGTGAGCTGTTTTAGTATATGCAAATGTAGAGTCAAGCATTATATGTACTTCAAACTTCTATATGTTGAGTATGCTGCTAGCCATGTTACTTACTTTTCTGGAGTTGGAATATGTATAGAAGTGCCTATGTCTTATACTATAAAACTGTAAGCAGCTTCATGATAAACTTGGAACTTATTAACTAGTTCTATAGGTGCATCCCATGTAGTCCAAGTTCCAACTATCAGGATGATTTTTTGCTTTGCATCTTAGTCTTGCATATCTTGCATCTATGCTAGATGACGTATTTGCCAATTTATTTGAATTTCATCTCTGGCCCCACATTGCTTGCGCCCTGCATCTGCTTATTTTTTTACTGTTGTTTATTAGAGACACAGAGACCAGTGTACATTTGATTGTGTTAATCTGTTCTTTTTTGTCTTTCAGGGAAAAAGTAAAACTTACCGAGGTTTCTGTCAGTGATAAACTGGAAGGCTTCCGTGCGGAGAAAGAGGTATGCTGCAGGTTTTTTGGAATTTACCAGCGCAGCAAAAGTCACCTGTAGTAATTATGAAATTTGCTAAATGGAACCACTATTCATGTTCTTGTGAGCCAGTTTTACCGACTTCTCTAACTACACATTATATGGTTTGAAACAATTGTAAACTGGGTCTGAGATAAGGCACCCAGGTGCCTGTTAATTTTATTTGTAACTCTAAGAGTGGTGTTTACTTTCTTTGCGGTAATTCAGTAAACTTTAACTACGAAGTTACTATGTTGAGATGACATTGATGACTAATATGTGGTATTGTTATGTTTTCTTTTGGAACATTGTATCTTGAAGTACTTGTTCATTTGGAACATCATTTCTTGAACAACTTGAACATCTTTTCTTAGCATATTTGTAGATGAATATGTGCATATTTCAAAACCCATTCCTTGTGAGGATTTTGCATTCAGTATTTTGATACATAGCGGCTTTGACCACTCATTATTTGTTTCTGCAGCATTTCAAAAGTTTGAGTTTTCCTACGATTTCGTCTGTGGGCCCAAATGCAGCAATAATTCACTATTCACCTGAGGCAAATACATGTGCTGAGCTTGATGCTGATAAAATATATCTATGTGACTCTGGGGCACAGGTTGAGTACATATCTGTCTCGAACTGTTTCTATTTGCTGACTTCTTAGGATCTAATGACTTCACTGCTGGTATACTTGCAGTACCTGGATGGTACTACAGACATTACAAGAACTGTACATTTTGGTAAACCCTCAGAGCATGAGAAGTCGTGCTACACAGCTGTAAGTTTAATTTTGAATACTTAATTAGTTCTTATAATTTATAATTCACTATGAGATATAATGTCATCCTCTACATTTTTTTTTATATTTATTTCCTCAAGCATTGTGCTTTCACGTGTTCTCTTTGCATGCTTCACATTATGAACTCTCCACTTTCGGAGTGAAAGGATGCCACGCCTGACTAGCCTTTTGACTGTCCAACAAGCAGTTTTGGGCCTTGAGCTTACCGCTTAACCTTGTTATTGCGGTAGTAGTTTAGTCCGTGAGATGGTCATGTTTTTCTAAACACTCTAAACTTGATCGTCATGCAAGAAGCAGACACCATCTAACCTGTTTGCTCAGCTACTATAGTACTTTTACACCAAACTATTTGTTCGACTGAAAATAAAATAGACGAAGAGAAATTCTGAATTTCTGTCCCATTATTCTGCTTTAAAAACACTTTTTAGTAATCTACTAATAAAGTGTCAGGTTGATATTTGAAGTAAGATTGCCTCCTCTCGCCCCCTTATGTATGTATAACAATCTTCAAAAATCTCCTTTTATTAATCACATTTACTGTCTGGGCCTCACCTACAGTTTTCGCTAAAAAATTGAAGAAGGCATGCTATTTATTTCCATAAAGTAAACTAATCCTGATCTTAAAAACTATGCTTATGTTTGATACCTTGCTGATACCAAAGTATAGGCATGCTATGATCATTCACATGTAGATAATTCCTACATTAATGTTGATTATTTGAACTACTTATGTGTGATCCCTTGCTGATACCATAGTGATATTGAATGTTGAAATTAGGTTTTGAAAGGCCACATCGCGCTAGATGCTGCTGTCTTTCCTAATGGGACGACAGGTGAGTTGTTTCTCATTGATCTTACAAATCGTGTATCCTGTCTGAAGTTAGGTCATAGGTGGACACTATCCAAAGTAAAAATAGCGCCTTGCAATTTATGGGGTGTAGTTACTACAAGGAAAACAAAATAATTATCTCCAAAGCTAATTATCTTCCAGAACCTTGCTGGTTAATATAAGTTGTGCTCCAGTTTGTTTGTGGTGAGTCAGAGGTTACCCAGTTATAATGTCCTAAAGTTATGCACATCTTTTGACTCTGTTAACCTTTTTCAGAGATTTATTGATATTGAAACATATCATATTGTGGTAGTAATAATAATTTCTTTACAACTGGGTTGATAAATATGGGGAGAACGAGCACCAAATAATGGACATTTGTACAGTTGAGCATTAGCATGATAAAAAATGTTTTATCATGGATGCTGAAAGCTTCTCCCTCTTTGATACTTCAATCTTCAAATGGGAACTCCATTGACCACACTGAAGTTCTGTAGATAATAATGAACTACTGGCCACTTGAGATTAATCGCTATACTTCCAAAGTTAATTATTTGTACACCAATCCACCTGCATGTTATATGTATGGAAAAGATAATTATTTTATTTTTAAATTATTTGTCACTAGTTTCATTGTAAGACTCAACGTTGCTTGTAGGGCATTCTCTTGACATTCTTGCTAGAACCCCACTGTGGAAAAATGGTCTTGACTACCGGCATGGCACAGGCCACGGAGTCGGATCTTATTTGAATGTTCATGAAGGTCAGATGGGTGGCAGATCCACTTATTTTCTCTTCACTCATCTGAATGAATATGTCATGAATTTTTAAACAAACTTTCTTCTTTTCTTTTAACCAGGCCCTCATCTAATTAGCTTCAGACCTTCTGCTCGAAATGTACCACTGCAAGCATCAATGACTGTAACCGACGGTCAGTGAAGATCTGAGCCAACACTGCTAATTTTTTTACTGAGAGCTGTTTACACTTTGAAAAATGGATACACTTGGTATTCAAGTATTAATCTTGCTGTCTCAAGATTTTAGGGAGCATAAAGTTGCATAATCTTTTGTTGCAGAGCCTGGTTATTATGAAGATGGAAACTTTGGTATAAGGTTGGAGAATGTTCTTATAGTCAAAGAGGCCGACACAAAATTTAATTTTGGAGCGAAGGGTTTCTTGTCATTCGAACATATAACATGGGTAAGCATTGCTCGTTCATTTTCCAGCACAATAGATGTTATTTCCTTTCTCAACTTTGAGGCTTTGAGCATTACTTGTCCTGTGTTATTTCGTTCCAATTGGGACTTTTAATTAAGTAGCTAATATAGCCAACATTGTCATGGGAAAGTAGCTGCTTTCCTAGTCTCAGCTTTGTGATAAGGGTCCTGAATTTCACACTGTTTTGAGCCCGAAAATTCTATCCATTTCTACATTCTCTTAGATGGCTGATTGGCTTCTTATCCAAGTCAGTCTATTCTCTGTTTTTTTTTGTTGGTCTTAAGTATGTAAGATAGGATCTGATACATCATGAAATGGGTAACATGCGTCCTAGCAAGGAATCCCTTAAGAGGTCCCTTTGAAAAGGGAAGTAACGCTTCTATAAATCCTGCAGCGACGAGGCTCACATTATTTGCCAGTGATTGCAAATCTAACGTAGCAAACTCTGCAGGCCCACTGGCATACAAATTGTTGTATCCACCCGTTCACTTGTGCATTAATATGAACCAATAATAATTCCTCGTATATACTGATGAATTCCGTCCGTTATGCAGGCTCCATACCAGACAAAACTGATGAACACTGCCTTGATGACCCCTGCGGAGGTGGAATGGGTAAACTTGTACCACTCTGACTGCCGGAAAATCTTGGCGTCTTATCTGAATGATGAAGAGAAGGAATGGCTGCGGAAGGCCACCGAACCCATCACTATGAGCAGTTAAGCCAGACACTCCATGGCTACCGCTGTTGTGCAGCATGCGTGGATAGATGGCTGCTCCACGACTGCAATCAGTGTGAATACCAGCAAGTCTTGATTCGTTACGTATTTCGTGCTTCCAAGTAGAGTGAGGCCGGAAATGAAAATGATAAATGATACTGTCTGTTGGTAGATCAATTCAATATCTTCCAAATAAAAAGATTAGTTCAGTTCATGCTGGCACACATTTTTCGTCCTTTGATATTTTGGGACACATGAGATCCAAAACAATTCCCCTTAAAACTGAGCGTCCACTGTGTTTCATGTAACCTTCACGTAACCAGGCAGGATAACTAGAATTGACAAGTGAATATGTATTTCTCCTCTGACTAGAGAGAGGACAGAGGCACGTATAGGGACGCGTTTGGTTGCATAGGCCCGATTTGAGTTTGCTTCGTCGCATACTGTTCTTAGTCTCACCTGTATGTCAACATGGTGACTTACCTTACCTACAAGGCCTCGCAATGCCGGCTATCACGAAGCTAGACACTACCATGGCACCGCTGTTCACGTCGATCACAAGCATCACGCCGCCGATGTACACCACTGTTGACGCCGGTTAGAAGCATCAACATGTTGCTGACGATGTCGCCGAACACCACCGGTCACAAGCATCATCATGTCACCGGCCACAAAGACATCATCACCTTTCACGGCTGGTCAAAGCACCATGTCGATGACCACGAAGCATGACGCCATGTCGCCCTCCACGAAGCCTGACGCCACCATTCCGATGTCGTCCACGCCGCATGTCATGACAGCGTGAAAAAGAACACCATGATGTCGTCGTCCACGACGCTGCCGTTCATGTCATCGTTCACGTTAGCCAGACAACACCATGCCATTGCGGCGACGCCAGCGTATCACGGACGGCGCGCAGAAATAACGCCATGCCGCCACCGATGATGAGGATGGTCACCACCATGGATTATCACCTCTCAGTTTTCACCTACCATCACCATGTCAGTCATCCATGAAGTTGGCAAGCGAGAAGTTGAGCAGGGTACTCCAAAATATACTCACACATACTTACGAATTAGAGTATATCAGCGATTCATTTATCTATCAACACCGAAACAAAAATCTTTCAACACAAGAGTCATGCAGAATGGTGAGGTGAACCTGCTCCTCAAAGGAAATTTCAAACGATTGAGTGCGTGCTGACAAATTTGGTAAAATTTGCTCAAAACTTCATACACGAAATTTACGATTTACTACTGGCGTAACTCGAAACCGATTGTCGGAATTGATTCATATCATCGATACACATCCTTTTGATATACAACTAATTTTGATTTGAGGTACGCTTGTGTTGATTTGAACAGAGGGTGTGTGGAGTAGTTTAAGTGAGATTGAGCGGAGGCTATCAACCACACGCATTTTTTTCATATACAGCTTATTATGATTCGAAGTATGGTTATGTTGATTTAAATAGAGGGTGTGTGCAGTAGTTTAAAGGAGAGTGAGAGGCTACAGTAGAAATGACTGATTTGGGCGTTTCTCCCGCACCTGTTCATTCCACAGGTGTGATTTAAGAACGAGTTCATGTCGAAGGAGTCCACTAAACAAAACTGGCCAAAAACTATACCTCGGATGCGAGTCAAGAGAAGCTCAGGATACCAAACAGGCTCTAGACTACTAAACATATAAAATTCATTCCAAAATGAGGCGCACACAATAGTCTCACATAAGTAGTTGATAGCATGCATGGGCAATGAGCCACACATGAGCATACAGGAGTAGCGATACGTTCCCGTACGTGGATGGTCATCACACAAACTGCAGTAGTAGTATCATCGTAGATACTGTACTAGTACAGGCGCGCTGGCTGGCTGGCTGGATGGCTGGATGATGCTCAGACGTCTCTGTCTCGCTTGCACTCCGGCGACATGGCGGCGTATCGGTCGCGGTCGGTGCAGTAGTTGTAGATGGTGTGCTCCTTCCTGACCCATGCGAGGCGGCGGTACTGCTGGGCGTCGAGGTCGCGGAACTCGGCCTGGTCCCACCAGCGCGCGCCCTGGGTGGCGCAGAACTTGGCCTCGGCGGAGGCCTCGCAGCCGTCGACGTGGAAGCCGCGGTAGGAGGCGACGAAGGGCGCCTTGGACCAGTCCGTCTTCTCCCGCCCGCCGCGGGTGGCCCAGTCGTCGGCGTTCCACAGGCTGGAGTAGAGCTTCATCGGCTGGTCGAACGGGTAACGCACCCCGAGGTCCTTGCTGTTCTTGAACACGCGGATCGGGGTGTCGTCCACGAAGAACCTGCGATGCGCGCGAGCCACACAACACAATGTCTGTCAGTGTTATTTCTCGTTGCATTTTACATACAGTATTATAAAGGCTATAAAATCTATGGCGTGCCAATATGTCAGACATCCTGTCGAGCTCAACTTTGCACTACTTTTCAGGTACATGGACGGTGCAGTGAAATGCCCCCCTCTCTACTGCAGTACTGCACAACCCACGAGCCTACTATGGCATGGCATCATTGTCTTGCCTGGAGCAGTGACCCTACCCTTTGGGTACATGTACACGCGCCGCTCATCTACTGCACATGCGCGCCATCTTGCCTCATGTGCTGCTGCTGCTGCCTTCTCTAGGATATTATATATGCTTTGGGCAGTACTACGTACACTATTAAGACAAAAATGAATTTCAATATTGAGTCGCACAAATCTTAGCTAGACAGTGAAATCTACTGATACTAGTATAGTTCTTCTGTCTCAAATATTCCAACCATTATTAACACAACTACTCCAGTGACAAAAGTTAGCGGTCGATACTTATATACTCCAGAAAGAATAACTGTCTCTGCAAGTACCAAGAGTAGCGGAAGCAAAGGGAGGGGATTCGAGATTAGTTACGCGATCATGTAGAGGTTCCAGAGTACGGAGTAGGAGTGGTATTCCTTGGTTGGGTCGAACCAGAGGTAGATCCTCTGCTCCCGGTCGCCCTTCCCGCCGGAGAAGACGTTGGTCTGCAGGATGTAGGGCTGCCCCGTCCTGTTCCCCAAGAACTCGAAGTCGATCTCGTCGTGCTCAGAGTTCTGGGACGACAGCTGCAATCCAATCCACACTTCCATTATCAAGTCTAACAGAGACAGAGCAAGCATAAAAAATAAAGGAAAAGGAGATGCAATAATGGCGTACGTAGAATGCGGTGACTGTGCCGGCGGAGTCGCCGCCGACGAGCTTGATGTGCATGCTGAAGTGGCCGAAGAGGTAGGAGCCCTTGGTCTGGAAGCCCGTGCCGGTGGACTTGTCAAGGGACAGCTGCACCTCCCGCCCGCCGTTCAGGTACTGGATGTGGTCCTCAGCCCACGTCGGGACGTAGTTCTTCTCGAACGGCACGTCCACCGGCTTGCGTGGCGGCGCCGCCGCAGCGCCGTGCAGCAGCACCGCCACGGCCACGGCCGCGGCAAGGAGGAACCCCGCGGTTGCTGCCTTCATTTCCTCCCCCTGTGTTTCCCAGCTCCCTAGGCTTCACTTGCTGGCTGCCTAGTAACAATGGCCAGTGAGTGAGTGGCGGATGCTAAGAGTGGAGGAGTGTGGGCGTATTTATAGCTAGTAAGGCCTCTCGGTTTTATGGTTTTCTAGGAGTACTAGTATATATTGAATTAATTTGTTTTGCCGTGGCACTTCCTAATCGATCAAACAGTGGTAAGGGAGCCATGAGCGAGTGAGCCGACAGCCAGCTGCATCCACCGCATGGGGACGCCGACGAGCTTGCCAGGTGCAGTGCTTGTCTTGTGCGTGTCAGTCAGGTTGGCCCAGCCCCAGTTCAGCCATGGATGATTGATTTGATCGCCGGATCATGCACATCTCACAAGTTGCTGTAGTTGATGATTCGTTTAGAGCATCTCGACGGGTCCTCAAGAGTAGCGGCAGCACAGGAAGCAGATTTGGTGCAAATAAGCTTCCACTTTTCAAAATAATTAAAAATTGTAGTTCTGCATTTCAAAAAAGGTAAATTTCTTCCTTAAATACATACACATTTTATAAATACTTGTGCGAAGTTTTAGTGGAAATTGCATTGTATTTTAAGCTACATAAAAAAACAAATTTATGGTTATGTATAGGGGCAAATATTGGTCAGAATTTTGTATTCTTTTTGTATAACTCAAAATACAACATATATTTTCTAAAACTTCTACCGAACCTTCGCAGAGTATTATATGTACGTGGGTATTTAATTTCAAACATTTTGAACTCCAAGAAACATGATTTTCAAAATTTAGGAGCACTGGTGCTTATGTGCTAAAAGCACTTTTCACGTCACATGTGTATAGAACGCGCAGATAGGGATGAACCGTCCCAGGCAGGCGCTCCATATGGCCAGCCTAAAAAAATGATTAGTTTTGTTATCAAATTATTATATTTTGTGTAGTTTTGAACAATAATTTTAAAAATGCAATGTTTATTCTAAATCAGCGCCAAAAATCCATGGATGTATGTGTTGCGTTATTGTCGAAATAGTCGGAGTCAAGCAGCAATGCGCCCGCTTGCCGATGCCGATCCTTGTTCGACACCTTCCAAACCCTAGAACAGCCAAGCCAAGGGACGTTGAGTATGTGCTATCGAAGGCAGGGGAGGTTGGTCAACATCCGCGGGAGTTGTTGCCGCTCGGCGGTGGCCTCCTCGTGGATGAACATCTCCACCACCATCTAGTCGTCGTTGGCCCTCACGACAATCCGCCAGACACCTTGTGGGCAAGTCGAACAAATGACTATGCCGACCGGCTCCTTGTTTCGGTGAGTTGGGGTGGTCGCTGAGAGGCGCCGCAGAATGGAAGCCCTTCGTCATGTGGTCGCAACATCACCAGGTTCAGGGCTGACAGCACCGCCAGTCTGCACCCTTCGGATGGCGGCAGAACCGACGATACCCTCACAACAATCCGTCGGACACCTCGTGGGCAAGTCGAACAAACAACTTTGCCGACCGGCTCCTTGTGCTGGTGAGTCGGGGTGGTCGCTGAGAGGCGCCGCAGAATGGCATCCCATCGTCATGTGGTCGCAACAACACCAGGGGCAGGGCCGACGGCACCTTCAGACTGCTCCCTTCGGACCCGACAATATACTCAGAACAATCCACCGGACACCTTGTGGGCAAGTCGAACAAACGACTCTGCCGACCGGCTCCTTGTGTCGATGAGTCGGGGTGGTCGCGGAGAGGCGCCACAGAATGGCATCCCGTCGTCATGTGGTCGTAACATCACCAAGGTCAGGGTCGACGACACCGTCAGACTGCTCCCTTCGGATGGCAGCGGAATTGATGATACCCTCACGGCAATATGTAGGACACCTTGTGAGCAAGTCGAACAAACGACTCTGCCGACCGGCTCCTTGTGCCGGTGAGTTGGGGTGGTCGCTGAGAGGCGCCGCAGAATGGCACCCCTGTCGTCATGTGGTCGCAACAACACCAAGGGCAGAGCCGATGACACTGTCAGAATGCTCCCTTGGATGGCGGCGGAACCGCCGATACTGATGGATGTTCCGACCAAACCACGATGGGAGATGGTGGCGGTTTCAGCAGCGATAGTTTCTGGGTGGAAGAGTAGAGATCAAGCACGAGGGAGGGGGAGGGGTTACGACGACGAAGATGGGCATGCACATGAGCGGGAGGCAGATCGGGAGGGGTGGAGGGTGGTAGAGAATGGACGTGTTTGGCTGCCCGAGGGCCCAACGGGATAAAATCCAACGTGAACGGGAGTGTTGGCGCCCCCAACTCAGCTCTTCCTCGTAAGGGTCAGTATGAGGTTACCGGCGATATTATTCAGCTCTAAATTATGACGGCGCTTTATTATATGCGATTGTTTAAGCCTAAAAACACCATTGACTCCCTAAACGCTATAACGGACACTGTGAAACGCGCCGGTGAAGAACTATCGTCCAGGACATCAGCACTGTTTACGTTAACCATGCGTTTGTTCGATACGGGACTTGAGGGAAGTGTCGAAGTTCATTCCTCAGACCAACTTCCCGCATACCAACTTTGTTTATTTTCGTATCATTCTTTTTTATTCCGTTAAACGCTTGTCTAAGTTATAAAATAAATATTTCTTATGTTCCTTGAAAGTGGTCTGAGATTTGTTTAAATCTAGATGTGTCAAACACTAAATAATATCTAGATATATCTAAGTTTTAACAAATCTCAAACAAGTTTGATAAGCTGGAGGAAAATGTTTGAACGAGCTCTTTCCTGTCCGAATGTTGGCAAAAAGTATGTTTTGACAGATATTTATTGTTCGAGGGAGTATGTAGACGAGTGTTTGACAAGCTCTGGGCTCGCCAATGGGCGGGTAGCAAATAGGGGCACAAGTTGATGGGAGTTTTTGTGCAGGGCTGGATTGCTGAAATCACAGCGTCGCTGGCAGGAGTCAATGCAGGTCACATGGGTGTGCATGTTAGAGACTCCATCGCAATCAGGAGCTGTCCCAACCGAGCCCGAATCTTCAAATCCAACGCCACGCGTGCCGCGGTTATGTCCGGCTGGGTCCAGAGCAACGCTACCGACGCGGCCTGTTTCTTCCGATCGAGTAAGGGTATCTCCAGCGGCACGACGCAAACGGACGCTGAGTGATCGTTTGTGTCCGCCGTAATCGGAAATGCGTCTGGGTTCTGTTCCAGCGAGGCGACGCAAAGTGACTTGGCCATCCGCGGAGACGCAAACCTGGCCCAAATATGCGCCAGGTGTGCGTCTCGACGGATGCTGCGCGGACGCGCAAAATGTCCGCTCGGTCCTCGCGCGGGCCCGTCTAGCAGCGGCACAACTGCTTCGTCTTCCGCGGTATTACTTCTGGGCGGCGCGCTGCAGCCTTTGCAGGGGCCGCGTTAATGGCGTGCCTCGATTTCCGCGAGCGTGCGCAGCTAGTAGGCGTTGCACTGGCAGGCCATTGAAGGCGAGATGGCGTCGGAGCCTTAAAGGGACGCTGCCGGTGCCCATTTCCCCGACCAAAACCATTGGCGAAATCCCACAGTAGCCACCACACCGACGCCATGGGGAAGAAATGCTGGCCGTTCCGGAAGACGAAGAACGACCAGGAGGCTAGCGGCTCGCGTTCCGGCAAGAAAGCACGGGTCGGCCGGTACGTCCGCGTTGACCTCGCTCGGCAGCTATGGGAGGAAAACCGGCCGGTACCATGGCCGGACGCGAACTTGCCGGGAGGGGGCTGGTACCTGAACTCGCGGTGCGTGCCGGTCCCCCCCCCCCCCCCGCCGTGCCGCGCGAGGGCCGAGAGCGGCGGGACGAGGTGCGGCGCCGCCGCGCGGTCTTGCCGCCGGATCTGCGGGAGGATCCGGCGTACGCGCTAAACTCCTACAACTGGATTTCCTTCGGGACGTGGGAGTTCGACGCGCGGCGCCGCGCTGCCTACCTCGCCGACGTAGACTATTTTGAGCGCGAGGTCGCCGCCGAAGAAGAAGAGAACGACCACGAGGACGCGGACGAGGACGGCGACGTGACCATGCCGCAGTACGACCACGACGACGGCGGACCGGCGTGGGATCCGGAGACCCAGCCGCCGGACATTTCAAAGGAGGAGGCCATTGCCATGGCACTGGCCAACATCGAGCAGGACGAGCTCAACGAGCTCGCTTTGTAGGACGGGCTCGCAATCCAGCTCCGCGAGTCAGCGCTCGCGCAGGGGAGGCCGGCGACTCCTCCGGCCACGCCGACGCGTTCCAACGTCCGCGCTCCGCCTGCTGCTCCAGCGTGGGATCCCTGGCCACAGCCTCCTGCCCGTGCGGCGGTACCTCCTCCACCGCCGGCGTACGAGCTTCCATGGCCGACGCCGCAGCTGATAAACAAGGTCTAGACATATTCAAACCAGAAAATCGTGTATATATCTGCCCCTAACATTAAACTTTGTCTTAATTATGAAGTCAATCATGAAGAGAAGTGGTTTTGGGTTTCAAACATGAAAATTTCAAGAACATCCTTAAAGCTGCTTCATTTTAGAGTGACTAAGAAGGATTCATGCTTACCTTTTCGTTTTCATATTTTATACTTGTTTAAATCCTGGTCAAGCATAGGATTTGACCAAGATTCAAATGGGCATAAAATTCAAAAAAATAGAATAATGAAAAACAAAAGCACATAGTCTTCTTATGTCATATAGTAAGCATTCAAGTTGATAAACAAGATTTAGACATGTGTTAAAACCAGACAAATCATGTATTCACCCCCTAACCATAAACTCGGTCGATTTTATGAAGTCTAGCATGAAGAGAAGTCGTATTGGTTTCAAACATGGAAATTTCAAGAACCTCCCAAAAGATTCATTTTAGAGTGACTAAAAAAGATCCAGGCTTGCCTTTTGATACGTCTTAAATGTATCTATAATTTCTTATGTTCCATGCTAGTTTTATGACAATACTCACATGTTTTATATACACTTTATATCATTTTTATGCATTTTTCGGCACTAACCTATTAACAAGATGCCGAAACGCCAGTTCCTATTTTCTGCTGTTTTTGGTTTCAGAAATCCTACACAGGAAATATTCTTGGAATTGGACGAAACAAAAACCCACGATCTTATTTTCCACGGAGTCTTCCAGAACACCGAAGAGGAGACGAATAGGGGCCACGAGGCGGCCACACCATAGGGGGGCGCGGCCCCACCCCTGGCTGCGCCGCCATATGGGGTGGGCCCCTCGGGCGTCCCCCGATCTGCCCCTTCGCCTATATAATCCTTCCGTCGCGAAAACCCTAGTACCGAGAGCCACGATACGAGAAAAGTTACTGAGACGCCGCCGCCGTCAACCCCATCTCGGGGGTTCTGAAGATCGCCTCCGGCACCCTGCCGGAGAGGGGAATCATCACCGGAGGGCTCTACATCACCATGCCTGCCTCCGGACTGATGCGTGAGTAGTTCATCCTTGGACTATGGGTCCATAGCAGTATCTAGATGGTTGTCTGATAACCCACAAGTATAGGGGATCGTGTGTAGCCTTTTCGATAAGTAAGAGTATCGAACCCAACGAGGAGCTAAAGGTAGGATAAACATTCTCTCAAGTTCTATCAACCACTGATACAACTCTACGCACACTAAGCGTTTGCAATATCTAAGAAATAAAACTAGAGCGATAACGGGTATGAGAGGTGACTTTGCAGAACAATAAAATACACGGAATAAATGTTAGTGCTGCAGCAATAAAACAAACTAAACTAACAGTACCATGAGTGTGGAAAGGCGGTGGTAATAGTGGTGGCTTTGTCCAAGATCAATTAGTGAAGATCTTGGGTTCAATGTCTTCGATGCAGCTTTCTATGTAGGAGAGGCTAAATATACATGCTCTCCCTCCGGGATTACAAGTACTATATGATTGGCTTGCTAGCAAACATCCGTAAATACTAGCAAGCATTAAGGTTTCCCCAACCATAGCCTTAAGTAAATGGTCCTCTTACTCCCATACATGCAACTATCCGGTTCGCGTCCTTAGGTTTCTGTCACTCCGGCAGAACTTCCCCCTTCTAGTATATACAAGTACTACCAACCCTATGGTGCTTGATCCATGCGTGCACAAATATAATGGGCACCAAGGACGGTAACATATCAACATACAACTCTAATGAACCAAAGAGAAACAACCAATCAATCAAAGAACAAATAAACTATGGCAACATGACATAGATCATAAGATTATAACTTGTAGCATCAAACACCATGTTTACACAGGGCGGTACAGAGGTTTGTCAGACGATGGACCACTGAATACAATGAGGAGTTGGTGATGGAGATGGCGGTGAAGACGTTGGAGGGCTCGGGGAGGAGCCCCGGGAGGCGGAGGCGTGGGCGGCGGCGGCGGCGCGGGGGACTCCTTCCCCGCCGCCGGCATCATGGGGGAGCGCCGCCCCTTAGCCTTCTTCTTCCTTGAGTTGGTGCTGGTGTAGATGATTATTTCCCCCTCCTTGGCTGCTGCCAAGGACGAGAATTTTCGTGACAATGCTTGGGGGCCTCCAAAAATAGGGTTTCCCATCAATATATAGTGTCGGAGATGCAATCTAGGCCATGGGATGGATGCCCCTTTGATCCAAGGGCTCTTGGGCACCTCTAGAACCTTCCTAGGACTCCCCTCTGTCCTTCATGAGCCTCACAACTCGTGGCTGGGCCGAAATATCCAGGTATGGAAAGAGTTTGTGTCAAATACGTCACCAACTTTCGGAGTCCCGAGACTGCACGAACCTCCGCAGTAATTCTGCTTTCCCGGATGCATCAGTTGTCCGTTCTGGACGAATAAGATGTCCAAATTGTTCGGTTTGAAATTCTCTACAACTTTGTAGTTTACGACTTTTCCATTGGACGTCGTTTTGATGGAGTTTCGAAGCGATCTTTGAAAAATGTTCAGCAGGGACAGATTCCGGGAAATTCCAGATTTCACCATAATGAGCTATTTCCTTCCATATTTGCCTATTTCCTGCACAACAAAGTTGAAACCAAAAACTTGTGCACTTTTGCAACTATTAATAGGTTAGTCTCTTAAAACATATAGTAATTGGTGTAAAACAAGCATGGAACATCAAAAATTATAGATACGTTTACGACGTATCAACATCTCCAAGCTTAATTCCTGCTCGTCCTCAAGTAGGTAAGTGATAAAAAGAATAATTTTTAAGGTGACATGCACCTTCAAAGTTCAAAGGATGACTAGATACAAATAATTTAAGAACAATTAGTAACACATTCATGATTCAATCAATAATAATTTTGGGACCATGCACATAGAACTAAGAATGACAACTATGCTCTCATAAGACGGTGCATATAACTTAGAAGATGAAGACTCAACATAAAAGTAAAAGAATGTCCCTTCGCAGAAGGAAGCAGAGATTAAACATGTGCTAGAGCTTTTTATTTTGAAAACATAGAGATATAAAAATTTAAGAGAGGCAATTGTGTCAACGGTAGCAATAAGTAATATAGGTTATGTATAAAACTTCCTATAAGTTGCAAGCCTCATGCATCGAATACTAATAGTGCCCGCACCTTGTCCTAATTAGCTCGGATTTCCATGAATTATCATCGCACTACATATGTTTCAACCAAGTTTCACAAAGGGTTACCTCCATGCCACCTGTACAAAGGTCTAAGGAGAAAGTTCGCATTGGATTTCTCGCTTTTGATTATTCTCAACTTAGACATCCATACGGGGACAACATGGACACCAGACAAATAGACTCCTCTTTAAGCTTTAAGCTTTTGGCAACATAAATTTCTCATAAGAGATTTTTGAGGTTTTAATGTCCATGCTGAAACTTCCACCATGTAAACATGGCTTTGGTTAGCGGCCCAATGTTCCTCTCTAACAATATGCATACCCTAACCTTTTATCATGGTTATCTCCTTTACTTCAGACAAGATAGACATGCATAGTAACTCACATGATATTTATCAAAAATATGATGATGGTGTCCCCATGTCAGCATGGTTGCCACACAACAAGCATCTTATAAGAACTAAGATACATAAGTGACATATTCCTCACCACAATATTTTTTGAGGCTACTTTCTCATGAGCTATGTATTGCAAAAACAAGGAATTATTTTGAAGGTTTTAAAGGTAGCACATGTAAATTTACTTGGAGTGGCGGTGAAATACCACATATAGGTAGGTATGGTGGACACTTTTGACATATTTTGGTTTTTGGTGGTTGGATGCACGAGTAGACATCATACTCAGTACATAATGAAGGCTAGCAAAAAGAAAGATAGCGACCAACTAAGAGAGCAATAATGGTCATAATCATGCATAGCGACAAAACTTATTAATTAAAGCATATGGTGATATTAAAAGTCTAAACTAAATGATCAATTCAACCCAATTGAAACATCAGAGGAGATCTTCCATTTGCATCACTATTAATATGAAATCTTTTTACTCGTATCCAACACCAATCAACTTATTTGAAACTTTCTCTAGAAAGGGTACTGTCAATAAGCCTGTTGGCACAGAAACCATTAAGAGAACGCCCAATAACTTATTGGGTACCGTACGGAGTATTTGAAACACGGGAAAGAAGTACCACTCAGGTAATATTTACAAAGGAGTTGCAAATGGATCCGCCGGTTCACCAACTCTTATTTATAATATTCATTAAAGACAGGGAGCTAATCATGTATAACTGAAGCATACTAACAAGTTCTGAAAAAAATAGGAGTGAAAAACCAGAGCTAAACGCAGTACTAGCAAAAATAAAACGCTCGTTGAACAATAAGAGTGAAAACTAGAGCGTTCATACAATTAAAACGGAGCGTGTCTCTCTTCCAAACAAACATGGTATGATGGTGCCCACTAAAATACACAACATAAAATAAAGACGCTCCAAGAATAACACATAGTATATGAAGCAATAAAAATATAGTGAAGAGAAACAGGACCTGATATTTTTATTGATGAAGAAGGGGATGCCTTGGGCATCCCCAAGCTTTGGCGCTTGTACTTCTTGAATATATCTTGGGGTGACATGGGCATCCCCAAGCTTGAGCTTTTGTCCATTCTTCATCTCATCTCATCATTCTTCTTTCCTACACTTGAAAACTTCCTTCATACAAAACTCATCACAAATCTCATTAGCAGCGTTAGTGCAATGATAATATTAATCAAATCTACAAAGTTCAGTATGACATATGAAAAGCATTTTAATAAGTATTAGCTACTTTAGCACAACTTCAATAAGGTTCTTTGATCAAGAGAACTCAAAAAGGTGGGCAAAAAGATGCAAATGCAAAACAGTGCAAAAATCTGTCAAAACAGAATAGTTCGTAAAAATTGATTTTTGAAAAATAGTTACGCTGCGTAACTCGAAAAACTCTGAACTAATGAAAGTTAGATAAATACCTGGGAAAGATGCTCGTAAATTGGCAGCTCAAACTTACGTTCTGGTGATGTTTGGCGATTTTTCTCGTGATGAACCAGAAACAGTAAACAAGATTGCAAATCCCCCAAATACCACTTTCTTACCATTAGAGGCAATTCTTGGCACAAAAACAAAACAAACATGATAAGGAGCGGTCATTACAGTAGTAATGACTTTCAAGACTCAACAAAGCAGTAAATAACAGAAATACAAACATATTGGGTTGTCTCCCATAAAGCTCTTTCTTTATAGCCATTTAAGATGGGCATGATTATTTGATGGAGCTCTCAAACCCCCTTTCTTTTGTTGTTTTCCAATTATAAGTGAAACTGACAAAGAAACAAGAACCAAATAAAGAACGTAACAAAACTAAATAGGATAAAACCAAAGATAATAAAAGCAACTATATACAATGCTTACATGTGGATGGGTAATATTGAGTTTGAAGGAGACAACCTCATGTTGGTTGATGAATAGGGGGATGCCTTGGGCATTTCCAATCTTAGATATTTGCATCTTCTTGAATATTCTCTTGGGATCCATCTACACATCCCCAAGCTTGAGCTCTTGCATCCTCTTGCTCATCTCATATCACCATATTGATTGGAACTTAAAAACTGCATCCACATAAAGCTTCACAAAACTCATTAGTAGGTTAGTACTCATTAAATAAAATCTACAAGTGTTCAAGTATCCCTAATTTCTATAAAATCTGTCAAATATTTAGCCACTGTAATACTGAGGTTTCTTATTATTTCAATCATACGTCGAAAACGAAGGAAACTTTTGAATCCTAAGTATAATATTTAAACAAAGAGAATAGAAATCTGTCAAAACTAAACACTCTGTAAAGATGTTACTCAATGAGATAGTTACGTAACTCAAATCGAAAAACTCATGATTAATGAAAGACAGATCATAACCTCAGGTCTATGCACAAAAAAATTTCAGATCAAAATGCCATACTGAGATTTTTCACGAATTTTTTCAGCACAGCACAGGGAATCTGTCTCAACAGAATCAGTCCGTAAATATTGAATTATTAGATCTGTCTACGTACCTCAAATCAGAAAAATCAGAACTAACGAAAGTTAGATAGCAAGCACTACTATGCAGTCAAGAAATTTCAGATCAAGATCACGTTCTGGTGATTTTTAAAATTTTGTACAGTGGAGCACAGGAAATCTGTTTTCTAGGCAGCATAGTGACAATCTTGCATAACAAACTAGGGGTTATCTATACATTCTATTTGCAGCGGGATATGTACACTATATACACTATATACACTATTTACAAGTTTTTAATGAAATGCTTCCATGGAAAGAATTGTTTTGGTTTCGCAGGCATGAACACAAATGTTCAAGGTTGACCCCCACTTCACCATTACTCATCTTTCCAATCACTTTTCTTTTCTGAAAATATTTTTTTATTTTTTTATATAAGAAGTACAACTAATTTTTTTGTAATTCGCATTCCCTATCCATACAAGAGATAGAGAACAACTAGGTACAGGAAGTAAAACTACTTAGAGATAAAGCAAACAAGTGCACACGAAAATATTCACCTACGCTATGGCTCCCCGGCAACGGCGCCAGAAAAGGTCTTGATAACCCATGAGTATAGGGGATCACGTGTAGCCTTTTCGATAAGTAAGAGTGTCGAACCCAACGATGAGCTAAAGGTAGGATACACATTCTCTCAAGTTCTATCAACCACTGATACAACTCTACGCACACTAAGCGTTTGCAATATCTAAGAAATAAAACTAGAGCGATAACGGGTATGAGAGGTGACTTTGCAGAACAATAAAATACACGGAATAAATGTTAGTGCTGCAGCAATAAAACAAACTAAACTAACAGTACCATGAGTGTGGAAAGGCGGTGGTAATAGTGGTGGCTTTGTCCAAGATCAATTAGTGAAGATCTTGGGTTCAATGTCTTCGATGCAGCTTTCTATGTAGGAGAGGCTAAATATACATGCTCTCCCTCCGGGATTACAAGTACTATATGTTTGGCTTGCTAGCAAACATCTGTAAATACTAGCAAGCATTAAGGTTTCACCAACCATAGCCTTAAGTAAATGGTCCTCTTACTCCCATACATGCAACTATCCGGTTCGCGTCCTTAGGTTTCTGTCACTCCGGCAGAACTTCCCCCTTCTAGTATACAAGTACTACCAACCCTATGGTGCTTGATCCATGTGCGCACAAATATAATGGGCACCAAGGATGGTAACATATCAACATACAACTCTAATGAACCAAAGAGAAACAACCAATCAATCAAAGAACAAATAAACTATGGCAACATGACATAGATCATAAGATTATAACTTGTAGCATCAAACACCATGTTTACATAGGGCGATACAGAGGTTTGTGAGACGATGGACCACTGAATACAATGAGGAGTTGGTGATGGAGATGGCGGACATTGGAGGGCTCAGCGAGGAGCCCCGGGAGGCGGAGGCGTGGGCGGCGGCGCGGGGGACTCCTTCCCCGCCGCCGACATCATGGGGGAGCGCCGCCCCTTAGCCTTCTTCTTCCTTGAGTTGGTGCTGGTGTAGATGAGTATTTCCCCCTCCTTGGCTGCTGCCAAGGAGGAGTATTTTCGTGACAATGCTTGGGGGCCTCCAAAAATAGGGTTTCCCATCAATATATAGTGTTGGAGATGCAACTAGGCCATGGGATGGATGCCCCTTTGATGCAAGGGCTCTTGGGCACCTCTAGAACCTTCCTAGGACTCCCTCTGTCCTTCATGAGCCTCACAACTCGTGTCTGAGCCGAAATATCCAGGTATGGAAAGAGTTTGTGTCAAATACGTCACCAACTTTCGGAGTCCCGAGACTGCACGAACCTCCGTAGTAATTTTGCTTTCCCGGATGCATCAGTTGTCTGTTCTGGACGAATAAGATGTCCAAATTGTTCGGTTTGAAATTCTCTACAACTTTGTAGTTTACGACTTTTCCATTGGACGTCGTTTTGATGGAGTTTCGAAGCGATCTTTGAAAAGTGTTCAGCAGGGACAGATTCCGGGAAATTCCAGATTGCACCATAATGAGCTATTTCCTTCCATATTTGCCTATTTCCTGCACAACAAAGTTGAAACCAAGAACTTGTGCACTTTTGCAACTATTAATAGGTTAGTCCCTTAAAACATATAGTAATTGGTGTAAAACAAGCATGGAACATCAAAAATTATAGATACGTTTGCGACTTATCATTGTCTTCTCCTCTTGTGCTATCATGTTTAGATATTGTGAGCTGCCTATCATGATCAAGATCATCTATTTGTAATGCTACATGTTGTGTTTGTTGGGATCCGATGAATATGGAATACTATGTCAAGTTGATTATCGATCTATCATATATGTGTTGTTTATGATCTTGCATGCTCTCCGTTGCTAGTAGAGGCTCTAGCCAAGTTGATACTTGTAACTCCAAGATGGAGTATTTATGCTTGATAGTGGGTTCATGTCTCCATTGAATCTGGGGGAGTGACAGCAACCCCTAAGGTTGTGGATGTGCTGTTGCCATTAGGGATAAAACATCAATGCTTTGTCTAAGGATATTTGTATTGTTTACATTACGCACAGTACTTAATGCAATTGTCTGTTGTTTGCAACTTAATACTGGAAGGGGTGCGGATGCTAACTCGAATGTGGACTTTTTAGGCATAGATGCATGCTGGATAGCGGTCTATGTTCTTTGTCGTAATGCCCTAAGTAAATCTCATAGTAGTCATCATGATATGTATGTGCATTGTTATGCCGTCTCTATTTGTCAATTCGCAAATGTAATTTGTTCACCCAACATGTTATTTATCTTATTGGAGAGACACCACTAGTGAACTGTGGACCCCGGTCCATTCTTTTACATTTGAAATACAACCTACTGCAATCATTGTTCTCTGTTGTTCTTTGCAAGCAAACATCATTCTCCACACCATACGTTTAATCCTTTGTTTACAGCAAGCCGGTGAGATTGACAACCTCACTGTTAAGTTGGGGCAAAGTATCTTGATTGTGTTGTGCAGGTTCCACGTTGGCGCCGGAATCCCTGGTGTTGCGCCGCACTACACTCCTTCACCAACAACCTTCCCGTGGCCTTCATCTCCTACTGGTTCGATAACCTTGGTTTCTTACTGAGGGAAAACTTGCTGCTGTACGCATCACACCTTCCTCTTGGGGTTCCCAACGGACGTGTGCTTCACGCGTCATCAAGCTATTTTTCTGACGCCGTTGCCGGGGAGATCAAGACACGCTGCAAGGGGAGTCTCTCACATCCAATCTCTTTACTTTGTTTATTGTTTTGCTTTATTTTATTTTCTGTCTTGTTTGCTTTCTTTATATCAAAAACACAAAAAATTAGTTACTTGTTTTACTTTACTTAATTCGGTTTGCTTTACTTATTTTTATTATTGTTAAAATGAATACTCCTGAGAACACTAAGTTGTGTGACTTCACTAGCACCAATAATAATGATTTCATATGCACTCCTATTGCTCCACCTGCTGCTACAGCAGAATTTTATGAATTTAAACCTGCTTTACTAAATCTTGTTATGAGAGAGCAATTTTCTGGTGTTAATACTGATGATGCTGCTGGCCATCTTAATAATTTTGTTGAACTTTTTGAAATGCAAAAGTATAAGGATGTAGATGGGGACATTATAAAACTGAAATTATTTCCTTTCTCTTTAAGAGGAAGAGCTAAAGATTGGTTGCTATCTTTGCCTAAGAATAGTATTGATTCATGGACTAAATGTAAAGATGCTTTCATTGGAAGATATTATCCTCCTGCTAAAATTATATCTTTGAGAAGTAGCATTACGAATTTTAAGCAATTGGATAATGAACATGTTGCCCAAGCATGGGAAAGAATTAAATCTTTGGTAAAGAATTGCCCTACCCATGGACTCACTACTTGGATGATCATCCAAACCTTTTATGCAGGATTAAATTTTTCTTCAAGGAACCTATTGGATTCAGCTGCTGGAGGTACTTTTATGTCCATCACTTTGGGTGCTGCAAACAAAGCTTCGTGATGATATGATGATCAACTACTCTGAATGGCACACTGAAAGGACTCCTCAAGGTAAGAAGGTAAATTCTGTTGAAGAACCTCCTCCTTGAGTGATAAGATAGATGTTATTATGTCTATGCTTGTTAATGGTAGATCTAATGTTGATCCTAATAACGTTCCTTTAGCTTCATTGGTTGCTCAAGAAGAGCATGTTGATGTGAACTTCATTAAAAATAGTAATTTCAACAACAATGCTTATAGGAATAATTTTGGTAACAACAACTATAGGCCATATCCTTCTAATAATGGTAATGGTTATGGTAATTCTTATGGTAGATCTCTTTTGCCTAGTGAGGAAAAGATGCTAGAAATTGAAAGAGCTACTAAGAGCTTTATGCAATCGCAATATGAGAAAAATCAATTGTTTACTAAAACTATGAATGAACAATCTGCCTTGTTGAAAAATATAGGGAATCAACTTGAAAATTTGAATATGGAAATTTCTGGTTTGCAAACTAAGCTTTCAAATGCTGAAAACTGAATCTCATACATGTCTGAGTCACAAGCTTCTTTAATTAATAAAATGGCTGCTAAACCTGAGGATAATGATAACAAAATTCTTACTACAGCAAACGCTATCCAAGTTTGAATTAATGACAATATTAGAATGATGGCTGAATTGCATGCTAGGTGGGAAAGAGAAGAAAAACTTGCTAAAGAGAATAATGTAGCTAAAGTTTGGACTATTACTACCACTAGTAATGTTGATGCTTCACATGTTGCTAAACCTCCTACTATCAATGGTAAAATATTTGGTGTTGCCAATGTTTCTACTTCTAATACAAAGCATGCAAAATTGCCTGAAACTGTTTGTGATAAAAGTGCTGAAATTTTTCAGAGTATTGGGGACAATGATCCCATTGCTTTAGATCATAATGGTTTTGATTTTGATAATTGTCATATCTCTGAAGTTATTAAGTTCTTGCAAAAACTTGCTAGAAGTCCTAATGCTAGTGCTATAAACTTGGCCTTTACAAAACATATTACAAATGCTCTCATTAAAGCTAGAGAAGAGGAATTAAAACTTGAAGCTTCTTTTCCTAGGAAGTTGGAAGATGGTTGGGAGCCCATCATTAAAATGAAGGTCAATGATTTTGATTGTAATGCTTTATGTGATCTTGGTGCAAGTATTTATGTTATGCCTAAGAAACACTATGATATGCTTGACTTGCCACCTTTGAAATATTTTTATTTGGATGTTAATCTTGCTGATAATTCTATAAAGAAACCTTTGGGGAGGATTGACAATGTTCACATTACGGTTAATAATAACCTTGTCCCCGTTAATTTTGTTGTTTTGGATATTGAATGCAATGCATCTTGTCCTATTATTTTGGGAAGACCCTTTGTTCGAACTGTTGGTGCTATTATCGATATGAAAGAAGGAAATATTAAATATCAATTCCCTCTTAAGAAAGGTATGGAACACTTCCCTAGAAAGAGAATGAAGTTTCCTTTTGATTTTATTATTATAACAAATTATGATGTTGATGCTTCTTCTCTTGATGTTACTTGATTTACACTTTCTGCGCCTAGCTAAAAGGCGTTAAAGAAAAGCGCTTATTGGAGACAACCCATTATTTTATTTTCTGCAATTTTTGTTTTATATTTGAGTCAAGGTGCTTGTTACTACTGTAGCAATACCTTTGTATCTTTACTTTATTGAATTGTTGTGCCAAGTAAAGTCTTTGATGGAGAGTTGATACTAGATTTGGATTTCTGCGCAGAAACAGATTTTTATCTGTCGCGAATTTGAGATGTTCTCTCTGTAGGAGAATCTAAAAATTCTGTAAAAATTCATGAGTAATCCTCAGATATGTACGCAACTTTCATTCAATTTGAGCTTCTTCATATGAGCATGTTAAGTGCCTCGAAAATTTTTGTCTTTACGGACTGTTCTGTTTTGACAGATTCTGCCTTTTATTTCACATTGTCTCCTTTACTGTGTTTGAGTAGATTTCTTTGCTCCATTAAATTTCAGTAGCCTTGGGTAATGTCCAGAAGTGTTGGGAATGATTGTGTCCTTGCTGAACATGTGAATTTTTGATTATGCACTAACCCTCTAATGAGATTGTTTTGAGTTTGGTGTGAATAAAGTTTTCAAGGATCAAGAGAGGAGGATGATAGAATATGATCAACAAGAGTGAAAAATCTAAGCTTGGGGATGCCCCCGTGGTTCATCCCTGCATATTCCAAGAAGACTCAAGCATCTAAGCTTGGGGATGCCCAAGGCATCCCCTTCTTCATCAACCACTTATCAGGTCACCTCTAGTGAAACTATATTTTTAGTCCGTCACATCTTATGTACTTTATTTGGAGCGTCTGTGTACTTTTATTTTTGTTTATGTTTGAATAAATTCGGATCCTAGCATTCCTTGTGTGGGAGAGAGACACGCTCCACTTTTTCATATTGAACACTGGTGTTCTTAGTTTTACTTTTAATGTTCATGGCGAAAGTTGAAAGCCGCTTCATTTATTGCTATTTGGTTGGAAACAGAAAATGCTTCATGTGGTAATTGGTATATTGTCTTGAATAATTTGGTACTTGGCAATTGTTTTGAGCTCTCAAGTAGATCATGTTTAAGCTCTTGCATCATGTGGTTTAAACCTATTAGTGGAGAACTACCGTAGAGCTTGTTGAAATTTAGTTTGCATGATTGGTCTCTCTAAAGTCTAGATATTTTCTGGTAAAAGTGTTTGAGCAATAAGGAAGACAGTGTAGAGTCTTATAATGCTTGCAATATGTTCTTATGTAAGTTTTGTTGTACCGGTTCATACTTGTGTTTGCTTCAAACAACCTTGCTAGCCAAAGCCTTGTACTGAGAGGGAATGCTTCTCGTGCATCCAAAACCTTGAGCCACAACCTATGCCATTTGTGTCCACCATAACTACCTACTATGTGGTATTTTTCTGCCATTCCAAAGTAAATTGCTTGCGTGCTACCTTTTAAAAAAATTCATTCCTTGTCTTTGCAATACATAGCTCATGGGAAAGTAGCCTAAAAAACTATTGTAGTAAAGAATATGTCGCTTATGTATCTTAGTTCTTATAAGTTGCTTGTTGAGCGGTAACCATGTTTCTGGGGACGCCATCAACCTGTCACACCTTTTTTGAATATCATGTGAGTTGCTATGCATGTTCGTCTTGTCTGAAGTAAGGGAGATTTGCCATGAGTTAAATGGTTTGAGTATGCATATTGTTAGAGAAGAACATTGGGCCGCCAACCAAAGCCATGTATCATGGTGGAAGTTTCAGCTTGGACATTAATCCTCAAATCTCTTATGAGAATATTATCTGTTGTTGAATGCTTAAAGCATAAAAGAGGAGTCCATTATCTGTTTTCTATGTTGTCCCGGTGTGGATGTCCTCAAGTTGAGATCTATCAAAATTGAGAGATCAAATGTGATCTATCTCCTTGGACCTTTGTACAGGTGGCATAGAGGTACCCCTTTGTGACACTTGGTTGAAACATATGTAATGCAATGATAATCCATGGAAATTCGAGCTAATTAGGACAAGGAGCGGGCACTATTAGTATTCGATGCATGAGGCTTGCAACTTATAGGAGGTTTTATGCATAACACATATGAATTATTACTACCGTTGACAAAATTATTTCCATGTTTTCAAAATAAAAAGCTCTAGCACATGAGTAATCCCTGCTTCCCTCTGCGAAGGGCCTTTCTTTTAATTTATGTTGAGTCGGTTTACCTACTTCTTTCTATCTTAGAAACAAACACTTGTGTCAACTGTGTGCATTGATTCTTACATACTTGCTTATTTGCACTAATCATATTACTTTGTGTTGACAATTATCCATGAGATATGCATGTTGAAAGTTGAAAGCAACAGCTGAAACTTAAATCTTCCTTTGTGTTGCTTCAAAACCTTCTATTAAGAATCTATTGCTTTATGAGTTAACTCTTATGCAAGACTTGTTGATGCTTGTCTTGAAAGTACTATTCATGAAAATTCTTTGCTATATGATTCAGTTGTTTAGTCATTATCTATTTTTTAACAAACTATAGACCATTGCTTTGAATCACTTCATTCATCTCATATGCTTTACAATAGTATTGATCAAGATTATGATGGTAGCATGTCACTTCAGAAATTATCCTTTTTATCCTTTACCTACTCGAGGGCGAGTAGGAACTAAGCTTGGGGATGCTTGATACATCTCAAACGTATCTATAATTTCTTATGTTCCATGCTAGTTTTATGACGATACTCACATGTTTTATATACACCTTATATCATTTTTATGAATTTTTCGGCACTAACCTATTAACAAGATGCCGAAGCGCCAGTTCCTGTTTTCTGTTGTTTTTGGTTTCAGAAATCCTACACAGGAAATATTCTCGGAATTGGACGAAACAAAAGCCAACGGTCTTATTTTCCACGGAGTCTTCTAGAACACCGAAGAGGAGACGAAGAGGGGCCACGAGGCGGCCACACCATAGGGGGCACGGCCCCACCCATGGCCGCGCCGCCATATGGGGTGGGCCCCTCGGGCGTCCCCCGACTCTGCCCTTCGCCTATATAATCCTTCTGTCGCGAAAACCCTAGTACCGAGAGCCACAATACGAGAAAAGTTACTGAGATGTCGCCGCCGTCAACCCCATCTCGGGGGGGTTCTGAAGATCGCCTCCGGCACCCTGCCGGAGAGGGGAATCATCACCGGAGGGCTCTACACATCACCATGCCCGCCTCCGGACTGATGCGTGAGTAGTTCATCCTTGGACTATGGTGTTGGAGATATGCCCAAGAGGCAATAATAAAATAGTTATTATAATATCTTTGAGTTTATGACAATGTTTACATACCATGCTATAATTGTATTAACCGAAACATTGATACATGTGTGTTATGTGAACAACAAGGAGTCCCTAGTAAGCCTCTTGTATAACTAGCTTGTTGATTAATAGATGATCATCGTTTCATGATCATGAACATTGGATGTTATTAATAACAAGGTTATGTCATTATGTGAATGATATAATGGACACACCCAATTAAGCGTAGCATAAGATCACGTCATTAAGTTATTTGCTATAAGCTTTCAATACATAGTTACCTAGTCCATATGACCATGAGATCATATAAATCACTTATACCGGAAAGGTACTTTGATTACATCAAACGCCACTGCGTAAATGGGTGGTTATAAAGGTGGGATTAAGTATCCGGAAAGTATGAGTTGAGGCATATGGATCAACAGTGGGATTTGTCCATCCCGATGACGGATAGATATACTATGGGCCCTCTCGGTGGAATGTCGTCTAATGTCTTGCAAGCATATGAATAAGTTCATAAGAGACCACATACCACGGTACGAGTAAAGAGTACTTGTCAGGAGACGAGGTTGAACAAGGTATAGAGTGATACCGATGATCAAACCTCGGACAAGTAAAATATCGCGTGACAAAGGGAATTGGTATCGTATGTGAATGGTTCATTCGATCACTAAAGTCATCGTTGAATATGTGGGAGCCATTATGGATCTCCAGATCCCGCTATTGGTTATTGGTCGGAGAGAAGTCTCAACCATGTCTACATAGTTCGCGAACCGTAGGGTGACACACTTAAGGTTTGATGTCGTTTAAGTAGATATGGAATATGGAATGGAGTTCGAAGTTTTGTTCGGAGTCTCGGATGGGATCCAGGCCATCACGAGGAGTTCCGGAATGGTCCGGAGAATAAGATTCATATATAGGAAGTCACTTTCCAAGTTTGGAAATGATCCGGTGAATTTATGGAAGGTGGTTTCTAGAATTATCCGGAAATAAATTACTATGGAAGGAGGAGTCCCGGAGGGACTCCACAAACCCTAACCAGCCAACCAAGTGGGAGGGTGGAGTCCATGGTGGACTCCACCTCCTTGGCCGGCCAAGAAAAGGGGGAAGGGGAGAGTCCCTGTCCCTCTAGGTTTCGTCCATAAGGCAGTTTTTCTGTTGGGGTCTTATTCGAAGACTTTGGGCAAACCCTTGGGGTTCCACCTATATAATGTGGAGGAGAGGGAGGGGCAGCCCATGGCTTGGCCGCACCACCCCTGCCCCCTTGAGGCCGGCGCCCATGGCACCCCCTCTCCCCAAACCCTAGCACCCCTCCTCCACTACTTCTCCCGCATATGCTTAGCGAAGCTCCGCCGGAGATCTCCATCGACACCGCCACCACGCCGTCGTGCTGCCGGGATTCCGAGGAGGATCTACTACTTCCGCTGCCCGCTGGAACGGGGAGAAGGACGTCGTCATCAACACCGAACGTGTGACCGAGTACGGAGGTGCTGCCCGATCGTGGCACCGTGATCAAGATCTTCTACGCGCTTTTGCAAGCGGCAAGTGATCGTCTACCGCAGCAATAAGAGCCTACTCTTATAGGCTTTGGAAATCTTCAAGGGTTAGTCTCGTTCATCCCCTCGTTGCTCCCATCTTCTAGATTGCATCTTGGCTTGGATTGCGTTCTCGCGGTAGGAAATTTTTTGTTTTCTATGCAACGTATCCCAACAGTGGTATCAGAGCCGTGTCTATGCATAGATGGTTGTACGAGTAGAATACAATGGTTTTGTGGGCGTTGATGCTCTTGTTGTCTTTAGTTTGAGTACTTTGCATCTTTGTGGCATAGTGGGATGAAGCGGCCCGGACTAACTTTACATGACCGCGTTCATGAGACTTGTTCCTCGTTCGACATGCAACTTGTATTGCATAAGAGGCTTTGCGGGTGTCTGTCTCTCCTACTATAGTGAAGATTCAATTTACTCTTCTATTGACAACATTAGTATCACCGTTGTGGTTCATGTTCGTAGGTAGATTAGATCTCTCTCGAAAACCCTAAACCACGTAAAATATGCAAACCAAATTAGAGACGTCTAACTTGTTTTTGCAGGGTTTAGTGATGTGATATGGCCATAATGTGATGATGAATATGTATGAGATGATCATTATTGTATTGTGGCAACCGACAGGAGCGTTATGGTTGTCTTTAATTTTCATGTTGAGGAGTATTTCTAAGTAGTTGTAATAGTTGCTACATGAGGTGAACAACCATGAAGACGGCGCCATGGACCTTGACGCTACGCCGACGATGATGGAGATCATGCCCGTTGATGATGGAGATCATGTCCGTGCTTTGGAGATGAAGATCAAAGGCGCAAAGACAAAAGGGCCATATCATATCACATATGAATTGCATGTGATGTTAATCCTTTATGCATCTTATTTTGCTTAGAACGCGGCGGTAGCATTATAAGATGATCCCTCACATTAATATCAAGATAATAAAGTGTTCTCCCCTCGTATGCACCGTTGCCAAAGTTCGTCGTTTCAAAGCATCTCGTGATGATCGGATGTGATAGATTCAACGTTCATATACAACGGGTGTAAGCCATGTTGCACACACAGAATACTTGGGTTTGCTTGACGAGCCTAGCATGTACAGACATGGCCTCGGGACAACGGAAACCGAAAGGTTGAACACGAGTCATATGGATGATATGATCAACATGTTGATGTTCACCATTGAAACTACATCATCTCACGTGATGATCGGTTTTGGTGTAGTGGATTTGGATCGTGTACCACTTAACAACTATGAGGGATGTTGTATTAAGTGGGAGTTCATTAGTAATTAGATTAAAACATGAACTCATTATCATAAACTTAGTCTGAGTAGTATTTTGAATTAATTTTGTAGTTTTGGCATCCGTTTTTCTACCATGCGCTAGTCTTGTTATTGAGATAGAAATACTGTTAAAATCTGACAAGAAACTTTACGGACTGGTACCGTATTGTTAAAGAATAAAGAAGTGATTAAGTCCTTGATGCGTGTGGTTGGCACGTCCGTTGGGAACCCCAAGAGGAAGGTGTGATGCGCACAGCGACAAGTTTCCCTCAGTAAGAAACCAAGGTTTAATCGGACCAGTAGGAGTCAAGAAGCACGTTGAAGGTTGATGGCGGCGAGATGTAGTGCGGCGCAACACCAGGGATTCCGGCGCCAATGTGGAACCTGCACAACACAACCAAAGTACTTTGCCCCAACGAAACAGTGAGGTTGTCAATCTCACCGGCTTGCTGTAACAAAGAGTTAACCGTATTGTGTGGAAGATGATTGTTTGCAGAAAACAGTAGAACAAGTATTGCAGTAGATTGTATTTCAGTAAAGAGAATTGGACCGGGGTCCACAGTTCACTAGAGGTGTCTCTCCCATAAGACGAACAGCATGTTGGGTGAACAAATTACAGTTGGGCAATTGACAAATAAAGAGAGCATGACCATGCACATACATATCATGATGAGTATAGTGAGATTTAATTGGGCATTACGACAAAGTACATAGACCGCCATCCAACTGCATCTATGCCTAAAAAGTCCACCTTCAGGTTATCATCCGAACCCCTTCCAGTATTAAGTTGCAAAGCAACAGACAATTGCATTAAGTATGGTGCGTAATGTAATCAACAACTACATCCTTAGACATAGCATCAATGTTTTATCCCTAGTGGCAACAGCACAACACAACCTTAGAACTTTCATCCTTTGTCCCTGTGTCAATGCAGGCATGAACCCACTATCGAGCATAAGTACTCCCTCTTGGAGTTACAAGCATCTACTTGGCCAGAGCATCTACTAGTAACGGAAAGCATGCAAGATCATAAACAACACGTAGATATAACTTTGATAATCAACATAACAAGTATTCTCTATTCATCGGATCCCAACAAACGCAACATATAGAATTACAGATAGATGATCTTGATCATGTTAGGCAGCTCACAAGATCCGACAATGATAGCACAATGGGGAGAAGACAACCATCTAGCTACTGCTATGGACCCATAGTCCAGGGGTAGACTACTCACACATCACACCGGAGGCGACCATGGCGGTGTAGAGTCCTCCGGGAGATGATTCCCCTCTCCGGCAGGGTGCCGGAGGCGATCTCCTGGATCCCCCGAGATGGGATCGGCGTTGGCGGCGTCTCTGGAAGGTTTTCCGTATCGTGGTTCTCGGTACTGGGGGTTTCGTCACGGAGGCTTTAAGTAGGCGGAAGGGCAAGTCAGGAGGGGGCACAGGGGCCCCAGATGACAGGGCGGCGCGGCCAGGGGGTGGGCCGCGCCGCCCTAGGATTTGGGCACCCTGTGGCCCCACTTCGTTTCGTCTTCGGACTTCTGGAAGCTTCGTGGAAAAATAGGCCCCTGGGCGTTGATTTCGTCCAATTCCGAGAATATGTCCTTACTAGGATTTCTCAAACCAAAAACAGCAGAAAACAGAATCGGCACTTCGGCATCTTGTTAATAGGTTAGTTCCAGAAAATGCACGAATATGACATAAAGTGTGCATAAAACATGTAGATAACATCAATAATGTGGCATGGAACATAAGAAATTATCGATACGTCGGAGACGTATCAGCATCCCCAAGCTTAGTTCTGCTCGTCCCGAGCAGGTAAAACGATAACACAAATAATTTCTGGAGTGACATGCCATCATAATCTTGATCATACTATTTGTAAAGCATATGTAGTGAATGCAGCGATCAAAACAATGTATATGACATGAGTAAACAAGTGAATCATATAGCAAAGACTTTTCATGAATAGCACTTCAAGACAAGCATTAATAAGTCTTGCATAAGAGTTAACTCATAAAGCAATAATTCAAAGTAAAGGCATTGAAGCAACACAAAAGAAGATTAAGTTTCAGCGGTTGCTTTCAACTTGTAACATGTATATCTCATGGATATTGTCAACATAGAGTAGTATAATAAGTGCAATAAGCAAGTATGTAGGAATCAATGCATAGTTCACACAAGTGTTTGCTTCTTGAGGTGGAGAGAAATAGGTGAACTGACTCAACATTGAAAGTAAAAGAATGGTCCTCCATAGAGGAAAAGCATCGATTGCTATATTTGTGCTAGAGCTTTGATTTTGAAAACATGAAACAATTTTGTCAACGGTAGTAATAAAGCATATGCATCATGTAAATTATATCTTATAAGTTGCAAGCCTCATGCATAGTGTACTAATAGTGCCCGCACCTTGTCCTAATTAGCTTGGACTACCGGATCATCACAATGCACTGTTTTAACCAACTGTCACAAAGGGGTACCTCTATGCCGCCTGTACAAAGGTCTAAGGAGAAAGCTCGCATTGGATTTCTCGCTATTGATTATTCTTCAACTTAGACATCCATACCGGGACAACATAGACAACAGATAATGGACTCCTCTTTTATACATAAGCATGTAACAACAATTAATAATTTTCTCATTTGAGATTGAGGATATATGTCCAAAACTGAAACTTCCACCATGGATCATGGCTTTAGTTAGCGGCCCAATGTTCTTCTCTAACATATGCATGCTTAACCATAAGGTGGTAGATCTCTCTTACTTCAGACAAGACAGACATGCATAGCAACTCACATGAAATTCAACAATGAATAGTTGATGGCGTCCCCAGTGAACATGGTTATCGCACAACAAGCAACTTAATAAGAGATAAAGTGCATAATTACATATTCAATACCACAATAGTTTTTAAGCTATTTGTCCCATGAGCTATATATTGCAAAGGTGAATGATGGAATTTTAAAGGTAGCACTCAAGCAATTTACTTTGGAATGGCGGAAAATACCATGTAGTAGGTAGGTATGGTGGACACAAATGGCATAGTGGTTGGCTCAAGTATTTTGGATGCATGAGAAGTATTCCCTCTCGATACAAGGTTTAGGCTAGCAAGGTTATTTGAAACAAACACAAGGATGAACCGGTGCAGCAAAACTCACATAAAAGACATATTGAAAACATTATAAGACTCTACACCGTCTTCCTTGTTGTTCAAACTCAATACTAGAAATTATCTAGACCTTAGAGAAACCAAATATGCAAACCAAATTTTAGCATGCTCTATGTATTTCTTCATTAATGAGTGCAAAGCATATGATGCAAGAGCTTAATCTTGAGCACAACAATTGCCAAGTATCACATTACCCAAGACATTAATAGCAATTACTACATGTATCATTTTCCAATTCCAACCATATAACAATTTAACGAAGGCGAAACTTCGCCATGAATACTATGAGTAGAAACCAAGGACATACTTGTCCATATGCTACAGCGGAGCGTGTCTCTCTCCCATAAAGTGAATGCTAGGATCCATTTTATTCAAACAAAACAAAAAACAAAAACAAACCGACGCTCCAAGAAAAAGCACATAAGATGTGATGGAATAAAAATATAGTTTCAGGGGAGGAACCTGATAATGTTGTCGATGAAGAAGGGGATGCCTTGGGCATCCCCAAGCTTAGACGCTTGAGTCTTCTTAATATATGCAGGGGTGAACCACCGGGGCATCCCCAAGCTTAGAGCTTTCACTCTCCTTGATCATGTTGCATCATACTCCTCTCTTGATCCTTGAAAACTTCCTCCACACCAAACTCGAAACAACTCATTAGAGGGTTAGTGCACAATAAAAATTAACATATTCAGAGGTGACACAATCATTCTTAACACTTCTGGACATTGCATAATGCTACTGGACATTAGTGGATCAAAGAAATTCATCCAACACAGCAAAAGAGGCAATGCGAAATAAAAGGCAGAATCTGTCAAAACAGAACAGTTCGTATTGACAAATTTTAAAATGGCACCAGACTTGCTCAAATGAAAATGATCAAATTGAATGAAAGTTGCGTACATATCTGAGGATCATGCACGTAAATTGTCTTAATTTTCTGAGCTACCTACAGGGAGGTAGACCCAGATTCGTGACAGCAAAGAAATCTGGAACTGCGCAGTAATCCAAATCTAGTACTTACTTTTCTATCAACGGCTTAACTTGGCACAACAAAACACTAAACTAAGATAAGGAGAGGTTGCTACAGTAGTAAACAACTTCCAAGACACAAAATAAAAACAAAGTACTGTAGGTAAAACATGGGTTGTCTCCCATAAGCGCTTTTCTTTAACGCCTTTCAGCTAGGCGCAGAAAGTGTGTATCAAGTATTATCAAGAGACGAAGTGTCAACATCATAATTTGTTCTCATAATAGAATCAAAAGGTAACTTCATTCTCTTTCTAGGGAAGTGTTCCATACCTTTCTTGAGAGGAAATTGATATTTTATATTACCTTCCTTCATATCAATGATAGCACCAACAGTTCGAAGAAAAGGTCTTCCCAATATAATGGGACAAGATGCATTGCATTCAATATCCAAGACAACAAAATCAACGGGAACAAGGTTATTGTTAACGGTAATGCGAACATTATCAACTTTACCCAAAGGTTTCTTTGTAGAATGATCAGCAAGATTAACATCCAAATAACAATTTTTCAAATGTGGCAAGTCAAGCATATTATAAATTTTCTTAGGCATAACAGAAATACTTGCACCAAGATCACATAAAGCATTACAATCAAAATCTTTAACCTTCATCTTAATGATGGGCTCCCAACCATCCTCTAGCTTTTTAGGAATAGAGGCTTCGCGCTCTAGTTTCTCTTCTCTAGCTTTTATGAGAGCATTTGTAATATGATGCGTGAAAGCCAAATTTATAGCACTAGCATTAGGACTTTTAGCAAGTTTTTGCAAGAACTTTATAACTTCAGAGATGTGGCAATCATCAAAATTCAAACCATTATAATCTAAAGCAATGGGATTATCATCCCCAATGTTGGAAAAAATTTCAGCGACTTTATCACAGGCGATTTAAGTAGCTTTAGCGATTTCAGTGTTTCTCGCTTTGCATTAGAAGTGGAAACATTGCTAACACCAATTCTTTTATTAGTATTAGTAGGAGGTGCAGCAACATGTGTAGCATTAACATTACTAGTGGTGGTAATAGTCCAAACTTTAGCTATATTCTTCTCTTTAGCTAGTTTTTCATTTTCTTCTCTATCCCACCTAGCACGCAGTTCAGCCATTAATCTTATATTCTCATTAATTCTAACTTGGATGGCATTTGCTGTAGTAAAATTTTTATTATGATGATTCTCATTAGGCAAAACTTTCGATTTCAAAAGATCAACATCAGCAGCAAGACTATCGACTTTAGAAGCAAGTATATCAATTTTCCCAAGCTTTTCTTCAACAGATTTGTTAAAAGCAGTTTGTGTACTAATAAATTCTTTAAGCATGGCTTCAAGTTCAGGGGGTGAACTCCTATTATTATTGTAAGAATTCCCATAAGAATTACCATAGCCGTTGCCATTATTATAAGGATATGGCCTATAATTGTTACTAGAATTATTCCGGTAAGCATTGTTGTTGAAATTATTATTTTTAATGAAGTTTACATCAACATGTTCTTCTTGTGCAACCAATGAAGCTAATGGAACATTATTAGGATCAATATTAGTCCTATCATTCACAAGCATAGACATAATAGCATCAATCTTATCACTCAAGGAAGAGGTTTCTTCGACAGAATTTACCTTCTTACCTTGTGGAGCTCTTTCCGTGTGCCATTCAGAGTAGTTGATCATCATATTATCAAGAAGCTTTGTTGCTTCACCAAGAGTGATGGACATAAAGGTACCTCCAGCAGCTGAATCCAATAAATTCCGTGAAGAAAAATTTAGTCCTGCATAGAAGGTTTGGATGATCATCCAAGTAGTCAGTCCATGGGTTGGGCAATTTTTAACCAAAGATTTCATTCTTTCCCAAGCTTGAGCAACATGTTCAGTATCTAATTGTTTAAAATTCATTATGCTACTCCTCAAAGATATAATTTTAGCAGGGGGATAATATCTACCAATAAAAGCATCCTTGCATTTAGTCCATGAATCAATACTATTCTTAGGCAGAGATAGCAACCAATCTTTAGCTCTTCCTCTTAATGAGAAAGGGAACAATTTTAGTTTAATAATATCACCATCTACATCTTTATATTTTTGCATTTCACATAGTTCAACAAAATTATTAAGATGGGCAGCAGCATCATCAGTAACTAACACTGCAAAATTGCTCTCGCATAACAAGATTCAAGAAAGCAGTTTAATTTCAAAGAATTCTGCTGTAGTAGCAGGTGGAGCAATAGGTGTGCATAAGAAATCATTATTATTTGTGGTTGTGAAGTCACACAACTTAGTATTTTCAGCGTTGGCCATTTTAGCAACAGTAAATAAAACAAACTAGATAAAGTAAATGCAAGTAACTAATTTTTTGTGTTTTTGATATAGCAAACAAGATAGCAAATAAAGTAAAACTAGCAACTAATTTTTTTGTATTTTAGTTTAGTGCAGCAAACAAAGTAGTAAATAAAACTAAGCAAGACAAAAACAAAGTAAAGAGATTGAGAAGTGGAGACTCCCCTTGCAGCGTGTCTTGATCTCCCCGGCAACGGCGCCAGAAATTTGCTTGATGCGTGTGGTTGGCACGTCCGTTGGGAACCCCAAGAGGAAGGTGTGATGCGCACAGCGGCAAGTTTCCCTCAGTAAGAAACCAAGGTTTAATCGGACCAGTAGGAGTCAAGAAGCACGTTGAAGGTTGATGGCGGCGAGATGTAGTGCGGCGCAACACCAGGGATTCCGGCGCCAACGTGGAACCTGCACAACACAACCAAAGTACTTTGCCCCAACGAAACAGGGAGGTTGTCAATCTCACCGGCTTGCTGTAACAAAGAGTTAACCGTATTGTGTGGAAGATGATTGTTTGCAGAAAACAGTAGACCAAGTATTGCAGTAGATTGTCTTTCCGTAAAGAGAATTGGACCGGGGTCCACAGTTAACTAGAGGTGTGTCTCCCATAAGACGAACAAAGATGTTGGGTGAACAAATTACAGTTGGGCAATTGACAAATAAAGAGAGCATGACCATGCACATACATATCATGATGAGTATAGTGAGATTTAATTGGGCATTACGACAAAGTACATAGACCGCCATCCAACTGCATCTATGCCTAAAAAGTCCACCTTCAAAGTTATCATCCGAACCTCCAGTATTAAGTTGCAAAGCAACAGACAATTGCATTAAGTATGGTGCGTAATGTAATCAACAACTACATCCTTAGACATAGCATCAATGTTTTATCCCTAGTGGCAATAGCACAACACAACCTTAGAACTTTCTGTCACTGTCCCAGGTGTCAATGCAGGCATGAACCCACTCTCGAGCATAAGTACTCCCTCTTGGAGTTACAAGCATCTACTTGGCCAGAGCATCTACTAGTAACGGAAAGCATGCAAGATCATAAACAACACGTAGATATAACTTTGATAATCAACATAACAAGTATTCTCTATTCATCGGATCCCAACAAACGCAACATATAGAATTACAGATAGATGATCTTGATCATGTTAGGCAGCTCACAAGATCCGACAATGATAGCACAATGGGGAGAAGACAACCATCTAGCTACTGCTATGGACCCATAGTCCAGGGGTAGACTACTCACACATCACACCGGAGGCGACCATGGCGGTGTAGAGTCCTCCGGGAGATGATTCCCCTCTCCGGCAGGGTGCCGGAGGCGATCTCCTGGATCCCCCGAGATGGGATCGGCGTTGGCGGCGTCTCTGGAAGGTTTTCCGTATCGTGGTTCTCGGTACTGGGGGTTTCGTCACGGAGGCTTTAAGTAGGCGGAAGGGCAAGTCAGGAGGGGGCACAGGGGCCCCAGATGACAGGGCGGCGCGGCTAGGGGGTGGGCCGCGCCGCCCTAGGGTTTGGGCACCCTGTGGCCCCACTTCGTTTCGTCTTCGGACTTCTGGAAGCTTCGTGGAAAAATAGGGCCCTGGGCGTTGATTTCGTCCAATTCCGAGAATATTTCCTTACTAGGATTTCTGAAACCAAAAACAGCAGAAAACAGCAACTGGCACTTCGGCATCTTGTTAATAGGTTAGTTCCAGAAAATGCACGAATATGACATAAAGTGTGCATAAAACATGTAGATAACATCAATAATGTGGCATGGAACATAAGAAATTATCGATACATCGGAGACGTATCAGTCCTATAGCAAACTTTTAGTAAACCTCACATTGTTGATTCAAAGAACTATGGTTTCAATTAGTACATAAAGTTATCTTGTCTCCGTGAAAATTGAAGTTCAAATCTGTTTGAAAAGTAAGGAGCTGAAAATTTAGTTTTCAGAAATAATCAAGGTATGAGATATATGTGATATCTAAGACCTTATTGCAAGATGATAGAATATAATTTGGTGAGACTACATAAACTCATAAGTTTTATGGGAATGTACGAAGGTTGAAGACGCAAGGCGTCCCAATCCTCCAACTATTGGGGCACTAATAATATTCGCATATCCATGAAGTTATCATCCTTAGTATGCACCGTTGCTAAGACTCGTCGTATCGAAGCATCACGTGATGATCGGGTGTTATAGATTCTACTTGTGCATACAATGGGTGCAAGCTAGATTTGCACATGCGAATACCAAGGTTAAAACTTTATGAGCCTAGCATGTACAGACATGGTCTCAGAAAGTCATCATGATACAATGGATAAAATTATGAGTGAAATTGTTCATCATATTACAAGGTTACTAATAGTGAAATCCGGAACACTTGTCATATGATGATCAACTTCAAAGTAAGAACCTCAAGGTTATTGGTATTTGACTAACAAACCGAGAAGTTATTGAAGTTGATGTGTTTTCTGAATAATGAGGAAAGCTAAAAGAGAAACTACAAAAGATTATTGGCAGAAAGAAAGAAAAGACTAGAATGTCTAGCTCAGGTGTATATAAATGATATACATGTTATGGTTATATTCCTAGTTAGGTCACACAATGAAATTCTTGGGTATTTGTACCATAATGGTTGGTATGAAGTGTCATACAAAACAACGCAATACAAGAATACAATGGCCTAAGTGACTGACAAGGAATATGATAGGAATGCACGACTGGAACAAAATAAAGTGTTATTATGTTCGTCATTAGCATTCTATCTAGCCCTTAGAATTTATAATAAAGAACTTAATAATTGTTATTTTGCTCTGGTCAAATGAAAACAAAGAGTTGTTCAAATTATGACATTACTCCATATACGATGGATAAGTTATTATAAATGGTGAAACACACATACATAACACTGACGCTAAAATGCCATAAGGCAAATGATTTGAATTCCACTTATTTGTGGAACCGCTATTTAGGTCATGTTAGAAAGGAACACATGAAGGAACTCCATGCATATGGATTTTTGGAGTCATTTGATTTTTGAATCATTTGGCGCTTGCAAATCTTTTCTAAAGAGAATGATTAAAATACCGTTCATAGGCCAAGAGTTGAATGGGCAACTAACTTAGTGAAAACATACATGATGATATATGTGGTTCACTAGGCATAGTTGTGTGCGGGAGATTCTTCTACTTCATGAAAACTTCCAACAATAAATTGAGTATATATATGTGGATATATTCGATAAGGAAGAAGTTTGAAACATTTGAATGGATTCAAATAAATTTCAGCATGAAGTGGAAATCATTGTAATAGAAAAATCAAATATTTATGATTGGATCATTGGGAAAATATTTGAATTACGAGTTTTAGCGAACATCTAAGAGAGTCATGAAATTGTTCTAAAACTCACATTTCTTGGAGTATGATAATGATGATATAGTATCCGAGAGATGTATCCAAACCTTGTTGGATCAATGATGAGATAAAATATTGATGTCATTATATTTTTTGTGGATTATGCTTTAGTGACTACCGCTTTTACACTTAATGGAGCATCATCATGATCCGTTGAAATGACACCATACGAGTTATGGCATGGGTATGAATCCTAATAGTCTTTTCTTAAAATTTTGGTATGCATAGCATAAGTAAATAAGTTTACAACCAAAATCGGATGAATGTCTTTGTTGGTTATCCCCGAGAATTGATTGGGAATTCTTCCCACTATGTAGACAAAGACAAAAGTGTTTGTCAATGTTTCTTATTTCCAAGAAATTGTTTCTAGCGAAGTATTTGAGTGGGAGGACAATAGAACTTGATAAGGTTTATGAACCTGAGCATAATGATCAGAGTAGCGCAGCATCGGAATTGGTTCCGGAAGCGGCCACGACAATCATGGCTCCCATGACTACAAAGTGTTTTAGCCATGGAGATCGAAGTACTTATTGAACCTTGTAGGTATGGTTTACTTTGTGATCAAATAAATGATTTGTGGACAAAGGATTGATTTTGAACAATGATAAACCAACTACAAACAAAGAAGTTATGATGGGCCCTGACTCCGTTTAAAATGGCGATACACCATGAAATCCAAAATAGATGAATATTTATTGAAAGTAAATAGATCTATAAAATAGATGAAGCTTGACTTGTCGAAAAGTTGTTTGCGACAAAGTTCAAAGAGTTGAATACAATAAGATTAGATCTTCTGTAGCAATGCTTATAGTCTATGTGGATTATTCTAGTAATCACTACATTTTACTTTTATGAGATATGATAGTAGGATGGCAAAATACATTACTTATCAGAAGTGTGTATTAAAGGTGTATACAAGATACAACCAAGAGTTTTGCTGGTCCGTGGAATACTAGATAGGTATACAAACTTCAATTGGATGAAGTAAGTATCATGGAGTTGGAATCTTCACCAGATGAAATAGTCAAAGAGTTTTTGATTTCATCAGAGACGATGAAGAGACTTGCATTTGCAAGAAATTAAGTGGGAGCGCTGAGACATATTTATAATACTTTATGTAGATGACATATAGTTGGTTATAAATGATGTAATTATATACTTGATTAAAAAGGTTTCATTGAGAAATTAACTTCAATGAAAGGATATGGACTGAAACAAATTTAGTGTCAAGATCTATGAAGATAGATTGAAACACATAATAAGTTTAAGTCAAAGTACATAGAATGGATATTGAAGTAGTTCAATATAGAAATATTAAGAATATGTTCTTGTCATGTGAATGTTTAACAAGATTTGAGTGTACCTGACACTCGATGAGTAAAAACACGTGAGTGATTTTAGATCATGAATAATATGTACATAATCAAATATCTTGTGCTCTAAAAAGTTAGGAGCATATACCAGAATGATTCATGTGATGATCATTGAAAAACAGTAAGAATATTCTTGAGTACTTAAGAAGAACCAAGAATATATATATATATATAGTTTTTGTATGAAGAAATGACAAACAAATCGCTGTAAAGTGTTGCACCGATATTTGTTTTGTCACATATGTAAATAAAATTTCAATTTCAAATTAGACTAAGTGTTGTTTAAAAGGTAGCACAATGAGCTAGAAGTTGTCTATGCTAGATTTAGAAGAGTTCTAAATATTGTGACGGATTCTACAAAAGAAGGCAGAGTATGTCATTGTTTTGACAATGACAAAGGATGTTAAGTCAAGAGGTTCTTTTAGAACTTGGTGTAGTTCCGACAGAGCCAGAACTTTGAAGCTATATTGTGTGTGACAATATTAGTGACATATTTCAGACCGCAGAATTAAGGTTCCACCAGAAGACCAAACATATTTAATGCCGACTCATTTGGAAATGAGTGATGCGTTGAGACGCAAATGAATTACAAAATACATACGGTTCTGAGCATGTCAGATCCGTTGACTAAAACCTCTCCCGTGAGCAAAACATGATAAAGCACCGGAAGGCCAAGGTGTTATATCTTTACAAATGTAAACTAGGTTATTGACTCTAGTGCAAGTGGGAGACTGTTGGAGATATGCCCAAGAGGCAATAATAAAATAGTTATTATAATATCTTTGAGTTTATGATAATGTTTACATACCATGCTATAATTTTATTAACCGAAACATTGATACATGTGTGTTATGTGAACAACAAGGAGTCCCTAGTAAGCCTCTTGTATAACTAGCTTGTTGATTAATAGATGATCATCGTTTCATGATTATGAACATTGGATGTTATTAATAACAAGGTTATGTCATTATGTGAATGATATAATGGACACACCCAATTAAGCGTAGCATAAGATCACGTCATTAAGTTATTTGCTATAAGCTTTCAATACATAGTTACCTAGTCCCTATGACCATGAGATCATATAAATCACTTATACCGGAAAGGTACTTTGATTACATCAAACGCCACTGCGTAAATGGGTGGTTATAAAGGTGGGATTAAGTATCCGGAAAGTATGAGTTGAGGCATATGGATCAACAGTGGGATTTGTCCATCCCGATGACGGATAGATATACTCTGGGCCCTCTCGGTGGAATGTCATCTAATGTCTTGCAAGCATATGAATAAGTTCATAAGAGACCACATACCACGGTACGAGTAAAGAGTACTTGTCAGGAGACGAGGTTGAACAAGGTATAGAGTGATACCGATGATCAAACCTCGGACAAGTAAAATATCACGTGACAAAGGGAATTGGTATCGTATGTGAATGGTTCATTCGATCACTAAAGTCATCGTTGAATATGTGGGGGCCATTATGGATCTCCAGATCCTGCTATTGGTTATTGGTCGGAGAGAAGTCTCAACCATGTCTACATAGTTCGCGAACCGTAGGGTGACACACTTAAGGTTTGATGTCGTTTAAGTAGATATGGAATATGGAATGGAGTTCGAGGTTTTGTTCGGAGTCTCGGATGGGATCCAGGACATCACGAGGAGTTCCGGAATGGTCCGGAGAATAAGATTCATATATAGGAAGTCACTTTCCAAGTTTGGAAATGATCCGGTGAATTTATGGAAGGTGGTTTCTAGAATTATCCGGAAATAAATTACTATGGAAGGAGGAGTCCCGGAGGGACTCCACAAACCCTAACCAGCCAACGAAGTGGGAGGGTGGAGTCCATGGTGGACTCCACCTCCTTGGCCGGCCAAGAAAAGGGGGAAGGGGAGAGTCCCTGTCCCTCTTGGTTTCGTCCATAAGGCAGTTTTTCTGTTGGGGTCTTATTCGAAGACTTTGGGCAAACCCTTGGGGTTCCACCTATATAATGAGGAGGAGAGGGAGGGGGAAGCCCATGGCTTGGCCGCACCACCCCTGCCCCCTTGAGGCCGGCGCCCATGGCACCCCCTCTCCCCAAACCCTAGCACCCCTCCTCCACTACTTCTCCCGCATATGCTTAGCGAAGCTCCGCCGGAGATCTCCATCGACACCGCCACCACGCCGTCGTGCTGCCGGGATTCCGAGGAGGATCTACTACTTCCACTGCCCGCTGGAACGGGGAGAAGGACGTCGTCATCAACACCGAACGTGTGACCGAGTACGGAGGTGCTGCCCGATCGTGGCACTGTGATCAAGATCTTCTACGCGCTTTTGCAAGCGGCAAGTGATCGTCTACCGCAGCAATAAGAGCCTACTCTTATAGGCTTTGGAAATCTTCAAGGGTTAGTCTCGTTCATCCCCTCGTTGCTCCCATCTTCTAGATTGCATCTTGGCTTGGATTGCGTTCTCGCGGTAGGAAATTTTTTGTTTTCTATGCAACATATCCCAACATATGGGTCCATAGTAGTAGCTAGATGGTTGTCTTCTCCTCTTGTGCTATCATGTTTAGATCTTGTGAGCTGCCTATCATGATCAAGATCATCTATTTGTAATGCTACATGTTGTGTTTGTTGGGATCCGATGAATATGGAATACTATGTCAAGTTGATTATCGATCTATCATATATGTGTTGTTTATGATCTTGCATGCTCTCCGTTGCTAGTAGAGGCTCTGGCCAAGTTGATACTTGTAACTCCAAGAGGGAGTATTTATGCTCGATAGTGGGTTCATGTCTCCATTGAATCTGGGGGAGTGACAACAACCCCTAAGGTTGTGGATGTGCTGTTGCCACTAGGGATACTTAATGCAATTGTCTGTTGTTTGCAACTTAATACTGGAAGGGGTGCAGATGCTAACCCGAAGGTGGACTTTTTAGGCATAGATGCATGCTGGATAGCGGTCTATGTTATTTGTCGTAATGCCCTAAGTAAATCTCATAGTAGTCATCATGATATGTATGTGCATTGTTATGCCCTCTCTATTTGTCAATTCGCAACTGTAATTTGTTCACCCAACATGTTATTTATCTTATTGGAGAGACACCACTAGTGAACTGTGGACCCCGGTCCATTCTTTTACATCTGAAATACAACCTACTGCAATCATTGTTCTCTGTTGTTCTTTGCAAGCAAACATCATTCTCCACACCATACGTTTAATCCTTTGTTTACAGCAAGCCGGTGAGATTGACAACCGCACTATTAAGTTGGGGCAAAGTATCTTGATTGTGTTGTGTAGGTTCCACGTTGGCGCCGGAATCCCTGGTGTTGCGCCGCACTACACTCCTTCACCAACAACCTTCACGTGGCCTTCATCTCCTACTGGTTCGATAACCTTGGTTTCTTACTGAGGGAAAACTTGGTGCTGTACGCATCACACCTTCCTCTCGAGGTTCCCAACGGACGTGTGCTTCACGCGTCATCACCTTTTCATTTTCATGTTTTAAAATTGTTTAAATCTTGGTCAAACCTAGCTAGTATTTGACCAAGATTCAAATGGGCATAAAATAAAAAAAAACCAGAAAAATGAAAAACCAAAGCACATAGCCTTCTTATGTCATACATAGTAAGCATTCAAGTTGATAAACAAGGTCTAGACATATTCAATATAGAAAAAGCATGTATCTACCCCTAACCCTTTACTCTGTCTTATGAAGTCAAGCATGAAGAGAAAGTGGTTTTGGGTTTCAAACATGAAAATTTAAAACACTTCCAAAAAGCTTAATTTTAGAGTGACTAGGAAGGATCCAGGCTTACCTTTTCATTTTCATGTTTTAAGTTTGTTTAAATCTTGGTCAAACCTAGGATTTGACCAACAAGATTCAAATGAGCTAAAAATTCAGAAAAAAAACAAAAAAAAGAAAAGAAAAACCAAAGCACATAGTATTCTTACGTCATATATATAGTAAGCATTCAAGTTGATAAACAAGGTCTAGACATATTCAAACCCGACAAATCATGTATCTACCCCTAACCCTAAACTCTGTCTTATGAAGTCAACCATGAAGAGAAGTGGTTTTGGGTTTCAAACATCAAGATTTCAAGAACCCCCAAAAGGTTCATTTTAGAATGACTAAGAAGGATCCAGGCTTACCTTTTCATTTTCATGTGTTTTAAACTTGCTTAAATCTTGGTCAAACCTAGGATTTGACCAAGATTCAAATGGGCATAAACATTCAGGAAAAATAATAAATTGAAAACCAAAGCACATGAATCTTCATACACACGATAGTTCGTCTTGTGAAGACATTTTGTTTTTTACTACTCTATCACATGTTTCTGTATATAGTAAGTAATATGTATCCAAAAATGATTTTTGGGGATTTATAGGACGAAGTTATAACACACCTACATTTCAAATTGGAATTACTTTCAATAAATCAGCATAAAGTCATTTAAATGTGTGAAACTAGCTAGAAAGCACTAAAAAAAGTAAAGAGTTGGGATTTTTCACTAATATGTGGCCTTATTTATCTTAAAAATGTAGAGGCGTCATTTTGAGCCGTATCTTATGTACCCCATTCCCAAAATAAACCTATATTGTCATCTAGAAATTGAAAAATGAGTTTTATATACCGAAAAGTTGAAAAGTCTAGTCATCAACATTGTTGGGAATGGCAAGATGCACCACCATGCCCAATTTGGGCACACTGTAACAAACTATGCCACAAATATGGCCATAACTATATCATTTGGCTTGCAAACCAGGAATCTTCATACACGATAAGTCCGCTTTGTGAAGACATTTTGTTTTTCACTACCCTATCACATGTTTATTATTTTCCCTGTCAACTAACACATACAAGCACACTCCATGCGGAATTTCATTTTTGAGGTTTTCTTCATTTTCATTTATTTATTTCAAAACCAGGTCAAAATGGTCGACATGATTATCCTTGCAAAGGGGTTGAATATTTCAGTACTATCACTGGTTTCTATATGTAGTAAGTAATATGTATCTAAAAATGATTTGTGGGGACTTGTAGGACCAAGTTATAACACACCTACAATTCAAATTTGAATTACTTTCAATAAATTAGCATAAAGTCATTTAAATGTGCGAAACTAGCTAGAAAGCACTAAAAACCGTAAATTTGGGAATTGGCATTAAAATATGGCCGAATTTATTTTAAAAATGTAGATGCGCCATTTTGACCCATATCGTATCTACCCCATGCACAAAATAAACATATTTTATCATCTAGAAAATGAAAAACGATTTTTTATACCAAAAACTTGAAAAGTCTAGTCATCAACAGTGTTAGAAATGGCAAGATGCACCACCATGCCCAATTAGGGAACACTATAACAAACAATGCTGTCCAGGGAGAATCAAACTTGGTAATATTAACTATGATATTGAACAAAACGTTATATTTGGTTTACCCTTTTAACCTCCTAACTTACCACAACATTGACTTCTTATTTTTATTTACAAATAGATATTTTAATATCCCATTGTTGTGCAACAATATATGTTTTTATCTCAAATCAATTAGCATTTGATTTTAGAAAACTACCATAATAATTTATGAGAAAGCGTTGAACATGTTTTAGAATGTAATTTTATACTTGATATGACCAATAATAGACTTAAATTAAATTGGATTTCAAAGTTCAGATTTTATAAGCGAATAGAGTTTCATGTTGTGGACTATGTATTAGCTTGACGGGCACCCCTAGAATAAAGTAGGTCGGTCACTTACGTGTGGTTCCCATACGTGTAGGTCCCACACATCAGTGAGCACAAGTCACGTGCGGTAGGTAGGCAAACTCCCAGCAATCTTCTTTGTCAAGTAAAGACGCATCGTCAAGACTGTCTCTCTCTCTCCCATTTGTAGCTGAAAAAAAGAATATTAGACGGGCGCGTAGCCTGCACTGCAGGTCCACAGAACTGAAACCCTGTGTGCCAGTCAACATCACTCACCGAAAAAAGTGAAGCATTTCTTTTCACCATAAATAACAGCGGCCCCGTGAGGCACTGCTCTCCCTTTCTCTTTCTCCTTCCGTGTGATCCCTTTTGCACCTTTTATCCTTTGCACGAAACTCCACTTATTGTTGTCATTGTTGCACAGAACACTAACTTAACTTGTTGTTTTGCACATATCACCAACTCATGTATTTGTTGCACAAAGGTCTAAATCTCTGGCTAAGCTACTTTACTCTAAGGGCTCCTTTGATTGAAAGGATAGAAAAAGCATAGGAATAGGAAAGTCATAGGATTATAATGACATGTCTATTTGAATCCCATAGGAAGATGAAGTGTGTTTGATTGAAGCAAAGGAATTTTTCATGAGGTATGAGCTAATGTTTTTTTCCTATAGGAATTATGGATTTCCATAGGAATTTTTCCTATAGGATATATTCCTATGAATCAAACAACATGTATAGGAAAATTTTCCATAGGAACCAAATCCTACACAATTCCTATGCAAATTCTATGAATCAAAGGAGCCCTAAATCTGATGGCCGGGACCTAGAAGGTAGTGGTAATATCCATTGTCATTGTGTAGTGTGTTTTTTAGAACTCTAAAAAATATGAAAATATTTTAGCAATTTAAATAATATAAATTAACTAATATGGGATAGTCATGAAATATATTTTCTACTATCCGGCCAATAGCAAGTTTCATGAAATATATTCATTGTAAACTTAGTGATAATCACTCGAGTTTGATATGAATAGCCTAGCTAGCTATGGGCATCTCCCACTATATATATTGTCCACACGACCAACCAACAAGCAAAATGTATTCCATGAGGAAAGTTTCTTATGGGTGACTTTCATCTCTGCCACAAAACACGCGCCGAAATTGTTGGCGTCCCATTTTCAAGCTACCCCAAAACCTGCGGTTTGCCCGTCGGCCTATGAAACATCGGTCCATAGAGGATATTTCCCTGTAGGACACAATTCGAACACCACATCTTTCTCATGCTTCTACCAGGCACACTCCCACGACGACGGCCGTGCCCCACCGCCCCTCCTCACCATCACTGCCTCCTCACCGGCCACCGTAGTGACCGACCATGTTTTACCGGTGGACCTCCCTTGCTGTCTAGCAAGCCTGATTAGCTTCCTCGACGCTGACGTTGACCGCGCCATATCTGCTCCGGATCTGCTTCCCCGACTCTGTAGTCCACCTCACCGGAGATCGAGATGGGCAAAAAACGCGGCCCCAAAGTCGACCACCCCAACCAAAGAGTAAATCCGCCCTGGCCTCAGACGAATGTTGATGAATACTTTACATGTCCACTTTTGTTATATGCATTTGATTTCTGACACTAGTTTTCGGTTCTTTCTTGCAATGCATTCTTGCTGATATTAGATCATTGTAGATAGTTGTTTGCCGTGTAGCTATATGAGATCTCAACCTTACATCTGCTGATCGAGAGGAAGATCGAGGTTATGTCCGCTTTCACTATGCATTTCTTTTCCGAGTATCACTTCAGTGTGATATGTTTTGGGGGTTTGAAGTATGCATTTTACAAAGGTTATGATAGCAGTCAAGCTAGCATAGCAATTTGTTGATAGTATTAAACTGCCTGTATTTTTTATCTCGGAACTCTGCTGATCGTAACCTTACATCTGCTGATGGGGAGGCAGAGCTTATGTACGCTTTCGTTACACATTTCTTTTCCAAATATCACTTCTGTGCGGTACTTTTTTGGGGTTTGAAGTGTACTACCTCCACCCCAAACCTGAAGGCTTATTTATAAAAGTCAAACCAAGTAAAGTTTGACCAAACTTTCAGAACAATCTATCTAGAAATATAATATTTCGTAGATACCGTACGAAAATATATTCGTTATCTATTTAATGATATTAAATTTGTATTTTGCATGTTAATAATGATTTTTGGTAAAAACTTCGGGATGGTGGTAGTACGTTTTACAAAGGTTATGATAGCAGTCAAGCTACCAGAGCAATTTATTGATAGTATTAAACTGCCTGTATTTTTTTCTATTTGCAACTCTGTGTGCGGCATGTGGAATTGCATTCTCTAGCCAGTTCATCCAATGAGGTTTTATCACTTAACACCAGAAGTTCGGGATTTTATTTTATCACAGAACCACAACCCTAGAAATTTGTATCACAAAACACCAACATTTGGGGTAATTGTTTCGCAGAATACATGATCTCTGTTTGATAGCCCATTAGTGACTTCAGGCCACCGTCAGTTTAAGAGTGACAGCAGGTGAAAGACAATTAGACTTTATTTTGTGGTATTTGCTGTTAAACGCTAAATACGAAGCTGTTTGTCAAGACTAGTTGTTAAATCTTATGTCCAGACAGTTCAAAAAAATCTTATGTCCAGGGTAGTTGTATTGGTACACATTATCAAAACCTTATGCTGGTACAGAATATATTACCCAAATCTCATGTTCTTGTGTGGTTATAATTTCAATGGATATTTGTCATATGGTAATTCATTTTGTGTGTAGCATATGTAACAAGTGTGACTCATATTCTCATTTCCACAGAGTGTCTACAAAATTTCACACCAAAATTCATTTGTTTGTAGCAAACATGCTCACGTACTGTAAATTGGTGTCACGCTGTAGGGTGATGCTCTTGTCAAGCCAACTAATGACAAATAATGTGTTATCTGAAATAATTTCCCCAAATGTTGGTGTTTTGTGATAAAAAAATCCCCAACTTGTGGTTCTAAGTGATAAAACCACTCATTCAATAGACCAAGCCTTATGCATGTATCATTAGATATTTTTTTAGGAAGGCTGCAAATATTTATTTTGAATACTGCGTTGCTACTTGCTAGGATTTGAACTCAGGACCTTGTAGGTCTGATACCATTTCGAATTGCATGCTCTAGCAAGTTCATCCAATAGACCGATCTGTTGGAACTTGGAAGACCCTAGGCAATTATATTAAGCACACGCCATTCCATATGGTTAACCATTGGCATGAAATGACACTTATATGTGTTTGAGTATATATGTGGATTGCTTAGCCCTTTCCATCAGTTCGGACTTTTGGTTGCGTTGGCTACTGCATGAAGCTTGACATTCATACTTATCCTAAAAATTGTTGCTGCTGCCCTCTGTTGCCCAACATAAATTATTTTTGAGCCATAATTTGTTTGTCCTTTCCATCAGTCCGGACTTCCGGTTGCGTTGGCTAGTGCATGAAGCTTGACAATATGAACATCAATTATTTTTGAGCCATAGTTTGTTTGTCATTACACCTTTTAAGCAGTCTCACTACTACTATTAATTTGTTCTTATATGCACAGTTCCATGATAAATCTCATCTGCATTTCTCGCCAATGCATGTTAGGTCTTCCACTCGAGAATGAGTACGAAGAGCAACAGAGGCGAACTATCCTGCATAATAGCCGAGTTGCAGCCTCGTTGGGCCTAACACTACATCCTTCTACAAGGTCTAGTGCAAAAACGCCACCCACCTCCCTCACAAAGGATACGGAACATTCCTCTGATTCAGAATTTGATCCTGCTGATTGTGATGGCGAGCTGATTCAGGAAGATGCCCTGGTTGAATATCCTCTACAACACAACAAGGTGAGTTTTCTTTGTCCTGTCATCGAATTATTTGTCCCAAGTTCCATTTGTTGTATCCTAGTCCTACCAAGTATGTTACACATGCCATGTTCAATCTCATTACTACAATTTTTCCTGCTTAGTTAACGCATCACACTACAAGAAAAGTTCTGATAGACAACGTCTCAAAATCGTCCGCTAAGGGGTATTTTTCGTCGCCTATGGGCCTAACCCGACGATATGGGTTCTATTGTCGAAACTGCGTCAGGCAAAGTCCTACGACGATTTTTTCGGTCCGTCGCGCTTGGGCGCCCTTCCGCCACGGAAAATCGGACCGTTGCAGAAGTGTTTCCGGGAGCCCGTTGACTGCTGACGTCATGCAAACTGACATGTGGCAGACGCCGTTAACTGGCAGTTAACGGCGTTAACCGCTGAAACCCCGTGGTAGATGGTAGGCCCACACGAGGCCTGCCACGTCTTAAGCGGGCCGGCCCATTAAGTTTACGGGCCGGGCCAGCTGACTTAGTTTGACCGGTCAACTATATAGCTGGGCTGGTCCATTAGTTACGTGGGCCGGGCCTAACCTCTAAGGTTGACTGGTCAAAAGATTAATGGGCCGTCCCACTAAGCATGTGGGCCGGGCCGAATGCACTCGTTTGACCGGTCAATAGGCAAAAGGGCCGGCCCACAAAATATGTGGGACCCACTTTCCTGTTATCGGGACGGCCCATTTACCAAGTGGGGTCCACCTTAAAGCAAGTGGGCTGGCCCAAGAAGTTATTGGGCCGGCCCAATTAGCATGTGGGTCCCACTTTCCTGCTATCGGGCCGGCCCATTTAGTACGTGGGGTCCACATTAGATCAAATGGGCCGGGCCAAAAGCACAGGTTCGTCCCACTTTCCTGTTAAAGGGCCGGCCCATTTAGTATGTGGGGTCCACCATATAGCAAGTGGGCCGGCCCAACAAGATAGTGGGCCGGGCCAAAAGCACAGGTGGGTCCCACTTTCCTGTTAAAGGGCCGGCCATTTAGTATGTGGGGTCCACCATATAGCAAGTGGGTCGGCCCAACACGCAAGTGGTAGGGCCAAAAACACACAGGTGGGTCCCACTTTCCTCTTAAAGGGCCGGCCCATTTAGTATGTGGGGTCCACCATGTAGCAAGTGGGCCGGCCCAACAAGATAGTGGGCCGGGCCAAAAGCACAGGTGGGTCCCACTTTCCTGTTAAAGGGCCGGCCCATTTAGAACGTAGGGTCCACCATATAGCAAGTGGGCCGACCCAACAAGATAGTGGGCCGGGCCAAAAGCACAGGTGGGTCACACTTTCCTCTTAAAGGGCCGGCCCATTTAGTATGTGGGGTCCACCACAAAAGCAATTGGGCTGGCCCAACTAGTTAGTGGGCCGGCCCAGTAGTTTGTGGGGTCCACCTTATAGTAAGTGGGCCGGCCCAATTAGTGTGTGGGGTCCACCATAAATCAAGTGGGCTGGCCCAATAAGTAGGTGGGCCAGCCCGTTTAGTTGCTGTTTATATGCCGGCATAATAGGCGCTTTAGGATTTTGCGGGCCGGCACATATGTGATTTCGCTTAATTGGGCCGTTTAAGGGATGGGAATTCGTGATTTAGATACTTAGAATATTTACGCAGCATTGATTTCTGTCGGATAGCCTCACTTACCACAAGCACCAAAGAAAAAATGCGCGAAAGAACTATAAAAACTAACTAAATATTACATCAGCTACAAGGCTTTGAAAAAATATTACAGAACCCAGCGAAATTGAATGGTAATTAAACCTAGCAATACAATGAAGCGATCCGGCAATCTTTTAAGTTGTCCATGCAGCACCTATATCTGAAACAAAGACATTACAAGTTAAGACAGCAACAATGGAAAGGCAAATACACTACAATATTGTTTGCCAAAGAATTTGGAAGTCATCATTTCGTCGTTATAACAAGATCATTGTAATGCGCACAATAAGCAAACAAAGAGTGCATGCCGCATACCAACAACCAATATAACGAGCATGTTAGAATGAAACAATGAGACTTACTACTGTCGAGTCCCATGCAAACCAACATGTTCAAGGAGTACAAAATTGGCATGAACAACATAGTAGCAGGCTATAAATTTTGTAACAACGATCGAGCAAGATGAAGTTATGATGGCTACATCTACGAGCAGGAATGTAAACCAAACATAGTAGCAGGCTATAAATTTTGTAACAACGACTGAGCAAGATGAAGTTACGATGGCAAAAACTAAAGAGGAGGGAATGTGAACCAACATGTGCCAAGTGCAATTACTTCATTTTGGCCGTGAACTAAATAATACTCCTGAACTTATAGTGAAGGGGATGCAAATCAAGATGTTTCGGGATATAAACTTGTAATGAGCAACACATAGAGGATAGTTAATGCTGGAGCTTAGGATGGACCAGATACAGAATATAGTGGGATCACCTGTGAACTTGTATAAGAGGGAATGCAAACCAATATGTTCAGCATTCCATATGTGAGCGTCATGCCAAGTTAGAGAAACAAGTCAATAATGCAGCTTTTGAAGAACAAGATGGCACGCAAAATTATTATCTAGTAATATGACAAGTTTATTTGTACTACAGGCTAGATAGCAGAGTGATAGCATGCTAAACTAAGTCCTTACTTTGTTAGCTTACAATGAAGTAGATACAAAACAATGGCATCACCTGTAGTACAGGGAATGCAAGCCAACATGTTCATGGAGTAAAAAATTGGCACAAACAACATAGTAGCAGGCCATAATTTTTGTAACAACGACTGAGCAAGATAAAGTTATGATGGCTAGATCTACAGAGCAGGCAATGTAAACCAAATATAGAAGTTACGATGCCAAAAGCTATAGAGCAGGGAATGCGAACCAACATGTGCAATTACTTAAAATTGGCCATGAACTAAATAATAGCAGGATGTTACTATAATACCTATAATTTTTGTAACAACGACTGAGCAAGATAGAAGTTATGATGGCTACATCTACAGAGCAGGGAATGCAAACCAAAATGTTCAATCGCTTAAAGTTAGCAATGGACTAGAAAATAGCAAGGTGTTACGGTCATAGCTAGGAATGAACTAAAAGAGCTTCAGACAAACAAGCATCTGAACCCAGAACATGGCGCTAAAACAAGGGACTTACATTAGGAGAAGCACTCTGTGGGAGTCACAGCAGATCTTCCTGGGGTTGATAAATCCGGTGATGAAGTACGCAACATGTGCTACTTGGGGTTGGAGAGACGGCCATTACACTTGATGGTTACTCATCTCATCTGCAAAAACGTAACGGCGCGTCGTTAGCACAAACAGGTTCCCCCAAGATTAAACAAGAACTTGCAGGCAAGCAATATAAAAGCGACAGTAGAAGAGTTTAGATCATGCACGACGCCAGTGAAGCAGATCCGGTTCATGCACAGCGGTGTCGGTGAGCAAGATCCGATGCGGTGGACGATGGATCCGGCGAAGCGGCTCCGGTGGGGTGGACGATACCGCAGCTGAAGCGACTGCGGTAGACTACTGGATGAGCATATGGTTTCGAGGTTCGGCGGGGATGATCCGGTCCGGTTGATGACGGCGTCGATGAAGCGGCTCCGGCAGGCAGCCGGATGACGAGGATCGCGAGGCCTCGGGTAGGCCAGGGAAGTCCGGTGGGGATGTTCCGGTGCGGTGGTCGTGGAGGTGGGAGAGAGGGACTTGGGAAGTTCCGGTGGGTGGTCTGAGGGAAATGAATTTTTTTTGGGAGGGTTTCCGGGCTAGGGAGGTGGTGATCCAAAAAATGACGGGCAGACCCCCCCACCAACTGACTTTGCTGTCATCTCCACAGGGGTAGAATGGGAATTTGGAAGCGTGTGAAATTTTTGTATTTTATGGGCGGGAAGTTTTGCCGCTATGAGATTTTGAATTTGGCTAAGGTCCAACTATAATGATAAAAAATTGTGAGACCGTACTAGTACCTCTGTTCATGGCCGAGTGCAAAATCAAATCATCATCACATTAAATACCGGTTACTACCATGATCATCATCTATCTTCTGGACAGAGATCCAGTGCCCCCACGTTCACAGGGCGCAGCGTGACCTGAGGCTTCCCATCCACCATTCGTTTCAATCCAACGGCAAGGAAAGCAACAGCGTGACCTGATTAATTTCTGCTGAACTGAAGAGCTGCTGTGTTCTCTCGAACCTGAACAAATAGAGAAGGGAACAGAAGATGATTTCGGTTCCGAGCGCATCTGGCCGGGCCAAACATGCGTCTGGTACAAACTCCAGCGGGACGACGCATAGTGACTGAGCCGTTCGCAGCGACGCAAACATGCCGAAATATGCGTCTCGGATTCGTCGCGCGGACGATGCGTGGACGCGTAAAGTGTTCGCTCTTGTCTGGCGAACGTTTCGTCGGGCCTGCTTGGCAGTGACCCAGCGTCGATGCGTCTTCATAGGGCGCTGCTTCGGCAGTTTGCGGCCGCGTAATGGCGATGCCTCGCATGGCGCGCGCCGTCACCTACCTCTGCGAATGGCGACGCCACGCGTGCAGCGGCCGTCGCCTGCCTCCGACATATATATACAGGGGTGCGCGCATATCGTCTCCTCCCACACTAAACCCTAGCCGATGTCGCTCAACCTCCTACTCACCGTTGTTTAGTGTGGGAGGAGATGATATGTGTGCGCTCCTGTTTATATAGGTCGGAGGCACGCGGCGGCCGCAGCACGCATGGCATTGCCATTCGCAGAGGTAGGTGACAGCTCGTGCCACGCGAGGCATCGCCATTTTACGCGACTGCGGACTGCCGAAGCGGCGCCGCTGAGAAGACGCATCGACGCTAGGTCACTTCCAGGTGGGCCCAACGAAACGTCAACCAGACGCGAGCGGACACTTTACGCGTCCACGCAGCGTCCGCGCGATGGATCTGAGGCGCATATTTAGGCATGTTTGCGTCGCTGTGAACGGCCCAGTCACTATGCGTCGCTCCGCTGGAGCGTGTACCAGACGCATTTTTGGCCCGGCCAGATGCGCTCGGACCGAAATCATCTTCTGTTCCCTTCTCTATTTCTTCAGGTTCGAGAGAACACTGCAGCTCTTCAGTTCAGCAGAAATTAATCGGGTCACGTTGTTGCTTTCCTTGCCGTTGGATTGAAACGAATGGTGGATGGGAAGCCTCAGGTCACGTTGTGCCCTGTGAACGTGGGGGCACTGGATCTCTGTCCCTATCTTCTTAATCCAATTCAAAAATGCGTTTGAAATATTTCAGGATTGGTGGGAGATTTTGCCGCCCGACTGAGATTAAATTAAACCACACGTTCGACAATTCAAACTTGAGACCTTGGCTATGATACCATTTAAGTTCGAACTGATTGAAAAAGGCTATGCAATTAATTTATATAACATCCACAGGAACAACTACCAAGTTGATCCCAACCGCAGATAAATGCATCCACCAACAAAAGTAGGAAAGGTGCCATAATCTAAGGAAACATTTCACAAGACCAATGTACTCACTATGTAGTGTTCATCTCCAATTATCTATGGCATTTTCTTAGTCTTTGGGAGATTATAACGAACTTGATTGGCCTCGTGCAGTAGGGCATCACATGCTTCTAATCTCGATCTCAACATGTCAACTTTTGTTCTTAGCATAGCTGTTGCAACTCGTTCTACTTGGAGTTGTTCCTCCAAAACTTGAGCAGAGAAAGACTTGGACTTGGGCTTCAAAACCCAGCATTTCGCAGGAAAGAGTTTTTGGTGATATCTTTATCTTTCCCTTGTTTTGCCATCTCGAATTTCATATTAGCATGACAAGTTTTGAGTTGTGTAAAAAGAAAAGTTATTACAGAGAAAAATGCAGATGGTAGATTTAATGTGTAGGAACGACTTTTAATCATACAAGTTGGCATGCCTTACTATAATAAGGACCATCTATCTTGCTAGCAGGCATAATTATTAAGGTATTATTAATGGGCTACCATGTTCATAGTCTTCGAAGAAACAACCTTTATTGCATTACGAGCAGAAAATAGTTCACACGTGCGCTCAGATTCAAATTTTCAGCATGCAAACCGATTTATGGTTTAATTGAAGTACACAACAGGATATTATTTCACACAAAATACAGCAGCCACATGGAACATATCTAATGTTAGGCCAACAACAAAATTTGCCATGATTACAGACTCACGAAATTTTGAACGAAATTTTGAGCAAGAGTAATTACAGCATTGGCATCAGCAGTCCACTTGACTGAACAACAGAATCAAAGTTTATTTAGACACCTTCAATTCCCAGACACATCACAACTGGCTTACCATGACAAGTGCATAGGAGATTCTTTAGAACATTTTCTGTCAAAGTTTGCCTATTTTTCAATTCATGTATCTCTTGGCGTGTGTTGGCAATTATTTCATCAGTATCATTGTTTTCCCGCCCAAATATATCAACTGCCTCTTGGAGTGCATCCCCCAAATCTCTTTGTGCCGGATTAAGTTGAGCAATAGATACCATGGGCCTATGCGAGCAATATGCACTCTCACTGCTGCTTTGTGAAACATCAATACTTGAGGCATTGGCCCTTGCTTCTGGCTTTGTAGCTTTATTTGAAGCCTGAAATTTAGATAAAACAAGTTACAACATCATATGATGCAATAAAAGACCTCCAATTTCAAGAGCATCATTGAGCTGATATAACATAGCAAGCAATCCAAAATAGAGCCTCATACATCTATTTCTTCTGGAACGGTTGGTGTACTGGACTCAGTGGAACAATGAGAGCACATGCCACCGCCATCCGTTGCTCGTGAAATGACCGCAACACTTGATAAATGGGTTGTCCCTACGACATTACAGCTTTGTTTGCAGGCTGAAACTAAGACAAAACAAGTTAAAATGCAATACAATACACGGCAAACAAACAGATCAAATGACATAATTTTGAAAGAACCATGGGCAGATATAACAAAGAAACCAGTTAAGCCACATGCCTCTTAGAACAAACCAAACTAGATCATGGCGATGATGTATACAATGAACCAAGCAACTAGACATCATGTGCCCAATAACGAAGCCAGGTCACTGCACAAAAGAAATCTAGCAAATAGCCAAATACAGTCAAAACATGTGCATGTTGGATTGGATACAATTAGGAAAATAATGTATGATTGATTTAAGCATGACTCAGATAGTGCCTTCGACAACGTAGAAGGTCAATGCAACAATTAATTGTTTGGCTTGTATGAAGTGCCATAACATTTAAATTAAGCATAACGTGGCATTGCTTAATCTGAGAACTGAGTGCTAGCTCAGTGGCAAGGCTTGCGAGTGCACAACCAGCCCACCCGGGTTCGAGTACCAACGGGACTGAATTAAACACGAATGAGGTGAGATGTCAGTACAAGTAGTGGCAATAGAAATGCAAAATCCATAACAGGGCCAATGACAACATTCACTTGCCAACAAAATCTAAGGCTTTAGCTTTCATATACCATCAAAATTTAAAATAGTGTAATCCCCCGAAAGAGTATCATGGTATCATTTAATCTCAGCCATCTCACCCCTAATACCAAACATGTATCATTTAATCTCAGCCGTTCTTTTGTTTTACTCAAGAAAACATTTTTGTTTTGGGAGTTTATAGAAGCACAAGCCATCGTCTACATTGGCACTGTGTTATGAAAAATATCATCTTCATCGTACATGGTTATGTGAAGATATTGATATATAATTCTGTGCTAGGAAAACAAATAGCAATTACTATGTTACAAGAACCATCTTCAAGCTCAAAGATACGAAGTTCATTGGTCCACCAACCAAGGCTGATAAAATATTATATATTAATTTAGTACTAATATTTCGTATTTACTCATATTAAGGTCTAACTTTTTTCCCCATGACAAACCAGTTTTGATATAAAATCTAACGGTGGCCATGTGTGGGTCACATAAAAAGTATTGAGGTAGTAAATTTATACATAGATATTGGATAATGTATTTTAAATTTCAAAAAATATGGTACGGAGTAGAAATTTATAAATTAGATAGTCTTGCCGTGCAATATGCATGCCGCAAAAGGTAAGATAGATCCTTAAAAATTCTCGACTCTAATCACAAAAATATACATAATCCTAATGGGGTGTCCATGAAAAAGTTTTGTCACTTTCGTATTAGGGTATACTTCTATTTCATACTGACTAAAAAACTTAATTGTAGTGAACTCACATATTACTCCTTCCATTACTTATTTTAGGGTGTATTAGTTTTTCAAAAGCCAAACTTTAGGCTTTGTGAGTAATTTTAGCAAAAAATAATAATTATCAACATCAAATAAAATATGGAAATATATTTTAAAATTATATATGTCGTGACGTGCAAAGCACGTGCTACTTACTAGTAGATTACTAGAAAATGAATGAAGCAATTGAACATGGAGCGTATTATATAAATAGCCAGATCATTTGAATATGGATATACCACATCATGTCAATGGGACTCAGAAAAACAAAGCTAGACATTTAAACAAGTAATATAACTATTTTTTTCACAATGTTTCAAGTAGAATAGGAAGCTAGGTTAGGAATAAAGCAATCATGTTTCAAGTAGAATAGGAAGCTAGGTTAGGAATAAAGCAATCATGTTTCAAGTAGAATAGGAAGCTAGGTTAGGAATAAAGCAATAAAAAAACACGAAGTGCATCATTTCAGCTAGGATCATTTCTATCAAACTTCATGCACTAGCCATGGAACAACAGGCAAACTCAAGGAAGCAACAGGCAAAAAATTAACATAATAGAATTTCAGGACTTGTTTAACATAGCCAAATCATGTAACTTATACCCAGGCATGCCGGATGCCGATGGGTCAAAGGCGATATGCAATGTTCCATATGGTAATTGTTTATATTTTATTAGATTCCATTAGGCAACTTAGGTAGTGCAACATACGTAAAAATGAGGCAATTGAACTACGCACGAGGTAAATTAACATTCCAAAAAAAACAGGGAACTTACGTGAGCTTTTTTGAGTCACACGGACCTCATCGGGTACTTGGACAGAAGAACCTGGTGCCTCACTGTTTCTCCTCTCGCATGAAGGAGAGGCCAATTGTAAATGTAACAGGATCCAAGATATAGAAGTTTGCATTAAGCAATATACAAAAAACAGCAGTACTTACATGATTATAGGCGAGCTTTACTCTACGTTTCGAGTGTAAGATGTGCCTGCTGCACGTGTAATAACAACAAACGATTCTGAGTCAAGGATTTGCTATAATTAAATTGACACCAAACAGTAGTAGAAGCATTATGACGTGCATAAACATGTAATACAGGATCGCAGAAAGATATCAAACATGATGTAACTAGAACAGTAGCCTACGACCAAATAGTGAGGAACTGTAATCGTGTCAATGGTGGATTTGTATAGCCTACCCCAACTTGTTTGGGAATAAAGGCTTTGTTGTTGTCAATCGTGGACATGTAGAGCATTCAACAGTTCATGATTGGTGGCTCATATTTTGTAGAGTTTCAGCGAATGGGTGGGTTAAATCACTCAGACCACCACAGACCACCACACTCTGTATTTATATCATCTGAGTTAGGGTTACAATACCACTGGACATGGGCCTCTATGGGCCTCACACTGGATACAATATTACTACAGCGCTACTACTAAACTCACTCATGGTCCAACACACCCCCTCAAGCTGATCATGGGTAAACAACCATGGCAATCTTGCAACAACAACATGACACATATGACAACGACGAGTAATGAACTTTCAGCATAACTCCTAGGATACATGACAGCATTGCACTTTCCATCATCTTGTCATCTCGATTCATCTCTTCATCAGCAGCGAAGACATCCAGCTTCAACCATCTGGGATAGGCACAACTCCTAACCATACACGTCCTCAACAACCCCGGCTGCCTCACCACACAAGTTCCACAGAACTATCCACACTCGCCTCAATGTCCTCAGCCTCTCTTCTCCACCGCCCGGCCACTGACCTCTTCCGTCTCTCCCACAAACCCCCAGCCAACTCCTGCCTCAACCATCCACTCCTCAAGCACCCATGCTTATCCCCCGGTCAGGCCTCAACCAGTCTCACCTCAGGCACGCATGCCTTTCCCCTGGACATATCCACAACCATCACCATCACTACTAAACCGCAGCCTCATCAACTCCATCACGACTCAACCGCAGCCTCATCAACTCCATCACAACATATCCTCAAAGCCTCACATCTCCATTTTCTCCTCACTTCCACTCGGATGGCGCCTCGTCTGCGCGCCCTGGCCAACCTGGCAGACCGCACCTGGCCACATCGACCGGCTCGCGCTGGTCAACGTCCAGCACCAACCTCCGGCTCCGCCCTGCGCTCAAAGGCTCGGCCCACTCCGCACGCCTCCAACATCTCCCCCTCGCACGGATCCAGATCTCTCTGCCACGGATTAACTTCCTCTTCTCTCCTTTCTAAACCAAAACGATTTTCACCCTCTTCTTTGTCCCCGCGCGAGCAGCCGCCGATCTCACACAACTCACATCGCTGTGTGTGATAGCCGCAACCCACGCAGAGCACCTGATGCGGCCTCCCGCCGCCGGGATTTCTACATCTCAACGGTGGTTTTTGTGGTCAAAGGAAGAACTTGTATGGTACTGTTTGGGGCGGCTAGCACTAGCAGGAAGGAAACCTAGGCTCTGATACCATGTAGAGTTTCAGCAAATGGGTGGGTTAGGTCAGGGAAAAATACTTATGCGTCGTGTTTAAATCTAAAGGATGAGGTGGTTACCAACGAAAGCACTTGTAAGTTAAAAATATAGCAAGAATTCAGAAATACAGTCAGCTGCAATACTCCTAACAGAACAAAACGCGCAGGGATGTCTGGTTACCTATTTCTGGGCGGCGTTTAGACCTGTTCCGCGTTCTTACGGGTGACGTGGAGGTCAGCGAGGGGACTGCTGTTGCGGTGGGTGCCGGGGAAGCAGATCTTGGGGGGTCGGAGAAGGACATGCTGGGCGGTCGATGAAGTGTTCAGCGCGCCGGGCGAAGTAGAAGGTCGGTGAAGCAGATGATGTGCAGTGCACGGGGACGTCGGTGTCGGCGAAGCTGGTCAGGTGCGGTGGTCGATAGAGTCGGCGAAAGAGATATGGTGCAGTGGACGCCGGAGTAGGTGCGGATCAAGCGGATAGGGCAGCCTCGAGGTTTGAAGCCGTGGCAGCTTGAACGGCGAAGTGCGGCGGTGATTTTCCGGTGCGGCGGCCGTGAAGGTGGGAGGTAGGTAAGAGGGGCGATTTCTCTGAGGGCTTGCAGGCGAAACTAGGGCGAAGCTGGGCGATAGAGGAGAAAAAGGGAATTTCGCAGTCCTTCTTTTGAGGGGAAAAAATATTCGCAGATCTGAAACTTTGCGGCGCGAGATATTTGGGCGTTGGCGGGGAATTTTTACCGCTCGATGAGATTAAATTTTGGCTGCAGTAGGTAATAATAATAAAAAATAGTAGGCCCTACTAGTAGTACTATAAGTCTGTTCAGGAATCCAAGGGGGTCGAGGTAGAGGAATCCATTATGTGAATCCACATTTCAAAGTGTCAAAAAATTCTAAACTAAAATTTTCCTGTAAAAAAGACAAATTTTGATGCTGTAACACGACTACGTACAGCACATTTTTTGCCTTTTTTGTACACACCACACAAAATGTTGTTTTTCCACAAAAACTTATGAACGAATATAGGATGTCACAATGTATACCAAAAAATTATGTTAGATTTTTTTAACATTTATATAATTGTTTTTTTTATTATTTTCAATAATGGGTTCATATGCACGCGTGTGCCAAAACGCCACCTCCAGGGGCTAGGAGTTTCTAAACTTCTTATGGCACATCAAATAAAATGTTGTTCAGTCAATAATAATAATGTGCTTATGATTGTTACTCCCTTCCACCATTAATAAAGTCCACATCGGTTTCGTGTCAAACTTTGACTCGAGATTTAGGTACCCACATGATAGTGCTAGTATCATAGCTAGTATCATACACATTGGTCCCACAAAACTGCTGATGTGGCAGCTAATTAAGTAGGAGAGAGGAGATTAGTGTAACATAGGTAGATATTGTATCATAGCGCAAACAACGAGATACATGCTTAGGGTTAGGGGTAGATACATGATTTTTTTTGGTTTGAATATGTCTAGACCTTATTTATCAACTTAATTGAATGCTTACTATATAACATAAGAAGACCTTGTTTTTTATTTTATTTTTTAATTTTTATACGGATTTGAATCTTGGTCAAATCCTAGGTTTCACCAAGATTGGAATAAGTTTAAAACATGAATATGAAAAAGTAAGCATGCATGTATGCTTCTTAATTATTCACTTCAAAATGAAGCTCTTGGGAGGGTTTTTGAAATTTCCATGTTTGAAACCAAAAACCACATATCATCATGCTTGACTTCATGAGACAGAGTTTAGGGTTAGGGGGTAGATACATGATTTCTCTGGTTTGAATATGTCTAGACCTTGTTTATCAACTTAATTGAATGCTTACTATATAACATAAGAAGACTATGTGCCTTGGTTTTTCATTTTTTGTTTTTTTTTTAAATTATGCCCATTTGAATCTTGGTCAAATCCTAGGTTTGACCATGATTTAAACAAGTTTAAAACCTGAATATGAAAAAGTAAGCATGTATCCTTCGTAGTCACTCCAAAATGAAGCTCGATCTTGAGAGGGTTTTTGAAATTTCCATGTTTGAAACCAAAAAACCACGTACTTATCTTCATGCTTGACTTCATAAGACAGAGTTAGGGGTTAGGGGTACCTTGATACATGATTTTTCTGGTTTGAATATGTCTAAACCTTGTTTATCAACTTAATTGAATGCTTACTATATGACATAAGAAGACCTTGGTTTTCATTTTTTATACCCATTTGAATCTTGGTCAAATCATAGGTTTAACCAAGATTTGAACAAGTTTAAAACATGAATATGAAAAAGTAAGCACGTAAGTATGCTTCTTAGTCACTCCAAAATGAAGCTCTTGGGAGGGTTTTTGAAATTTCCATGCTTGAAACCAAAAACCACTTCTCTTCATGCATGCTTGACTTCATAAGACAGAGTTTAGGGTTAGGGGGTAGATACATGATTTTCCTGGTTTGAATATGTGTAGACCTTGTTTATCAACTTAATTGAATGCTTACTATATAAGATAAGAATACCTTGTTTTTTTGAGTTTTTATACCCATTTGAATCTTGGTCAAATCCTTGGTTCCACCAAGATTTGAATAAGTTAAAAACATGAATATGAAAAAGTAAGCATGTATGCTTCTTAGTCACTTCAAAATGAAGCTCTTGGGAGGGTTTTTGAATTTCCATATTCGAAACCAAAAACCACATATCTTCATGCTTGACTTCATGAAACAGAGTTTAGGGTTAGGGGGTAGATACATGCATGATTTTTCTTGTTTGAATATGTCTAGACCTTGTTTATCAACATAATTGAATGCCTACTATATAACATAAGAAGACCTTTTTTGTTTTTTTTTTGAATTTTTATACCCATTTGAATCTTGGTCAAATCCTAGGTTTGAACAAGATTTGAATATGTTTAAAACATGAATATGAAAAAGTAAGCATGCATGTATGCTTCTTAATTAATCACTTCGAAATGAAGCTCTTGGGAGGGTTTTTGAAATTTCAATGTTTGAAACCAAAAACGACATATCTTCATGCATGCGCTTGACTTCATGAGATAGAGTTTAGGGTTAGGGGGTAGATACATGAATTTTCTGGTTTGAATATGTCTAGACCTTGTTTATCAACTTAATTGAATGCTTACTATATGACATAAGAAGACTATGTGCCTTGATTTTTCATTTTTTTTTCAATTTTTCCCATTTGAATCTTGGCCAAATCCTAGGTTTGACCATGATTTAAACAAGTTTAAAACATGAATATGAAAAATTAAGCATGTATCCTTCGTAGTCACTCCAAAATGATGCTCTTGAGAGGGTTTTTGAAATTTCCATGTTTGAAACCAAAAAACTGCGTACTTCTCTCCATGCTTGACTTCATAAGACAGAGTTTGGGGATAGGGGTAGCTTGATACATGAATTTTCTGGTTTGAATATGTCTAGACCTTGTTTATCAACTTAATTGAATGCTTACTAGATGACATAAGATGACTATGTGCATTGGTTTTTCATTTTATTGTTTATTTTTATTTTTATGCCCATTTGAATCTTGGTCAAATCCTAGGTTTGACCATGATAATTTAACCAAGTTTAAAAAATGAATATGAAAAATTAAGCATGTATCCTTCGTAGTCACTCCAAAATGAAGCTCGATCTTGAGAGGGTTTTTGAAATTTCCATGTTTGAACAAAAAAAACACGTACTTCTCTTCATGCTAGACTTCATAAGATAGAGTTTCGGGTTAGGGGTAGCTTGATATATAAATTTTCTGGTTTGAATAAGTCTAGACATTTTTTATCAACTTAATTGAATGCTTAATTACTAGATGACATAAGATGACTATGTGCATTGGTTTTTCATTTTTTTTTGAATTTTTATGCCCATTTGAATCTTGGTCAAATCCTAGGTTTGACCATGATTTAATCAAGTTTAAAACATGAATATGAAAAATTAAGCATCTATCCTTCTTAGTCACTCCAATATGTAGCTCTTGGGAGGGTTTTTGAAATTTCCATGTTTGAAACCAAAAAACACTTCTCTTCATGCTTGTCTTCATAAGACAGAGTTTGGGGTTAGGGGTAGCTTGTTGATACATGATTTTTCTGGTTTGAATATGTCTAGACCTTGTTTATCAACTTAATTGAATGCTTACTAGATGACATAAGATGACTATGTGCATTGGTTTTTCATTTTATTGTTTTTTCTGAATTTTTATGCCCATTTGAATCTTGGTCAAATCCTATGTTTGACCAAGATTTGAACAAGTTTAAATCATGAATATGAAAAATTAAGCATTTATCCTTCTTAGTCACTCCAAAATGTAGCTCTGGGGAGGGTTTTTGAAATTTCCATGTTTGAAACCCAAAACAACTTCTCTTCATGCTTGACTTCATAAGACAGAGTTTAGGGTTAGGGGTAGATACATGATTTGTCTGGTTTGAATACGTCTAGACCTTGTTTATCAACTTTAATGCTTACTATATGACATAAGAAGACTGTGTGCTTTGGTTTTTCATTTTTCTGATTTTTTTATTTTTGATGCCCATTTGAATCTTGGTCAGATCCTAGGTTTGACCAAGATTTAAACAAGTTTAAAACATGAAAATGAAAAGGGAAGCATTTATCCTTCTTAGTCACTCTAAATGAAGTTTTTGGGAGGTTTTTGAAATTTCCATGTTTGAAACCCAAAACCACTTCTCTTCATGCTTGACTTCATAAGACAGAGTTTAGGGTTAGGGGTAGATACATGATTTGTATGGTTTGAATATCTGTAGACCTTGTTTATCGACTTGAATGCTTACTATATGACATAAGAAAACTACGTATGTGCTTTGGTTTTTTATTTTTCTGTTTTTATTTTTGAATTTTCCGCCCATTTGAATCTCTGTCAAATCCTAGGTTTGACCAAGATTTAAACAAGTTTAACACGTGAAAACAAAAAGGTAAGCATGGATCCTTCTTAGTCACTCCAAAATGTACCAATTGATAGATGTGTTAACTTTGCTTCATGGAAAAAATAATGTCATGTAAATGAGTTAACTTGGATTTCCTACCCTTGAATCCATAGGAAACTTTGTTCTAATGCACTATAATAATCAATCGAGGTTTTTACACCAACAGGTCTGTCACTTACGTGTGGTGCCCATGCGTGAGGTCCCACACTTCAGTGAGCACAAGTCACGTGCAATAGGTACGCAAACTCCAAGCCATTTTCTTTGTCAAGAGAAGACGCATCAGGATGCGTATTGGAAGTCTCTGGGTCCTTCAGGATCCTTCGGTTGTCCCTCTCACAAAAAAAAATCTCTCATTCTCGGCCTCGCTCGACTCGCTCGCTCGCTTGCACCTCCTGCTCACTGACAAACCCTGCACAACAGTCAACATCATCGCCCGAAAAAGGGGAGACACCATAATGCTCTCCCTCCTTCTTCTCTCCTTCCGAGTTTCACTCGACGGGCAAACACATATGTGCTGCATAGTAGAGTAATAATAAAAAGGTACGTAGAAAAATCGACCTACGAATCTATAATTAAATAGGTTAAACTAGGGTTTTGCCCAAGATTACAGATCAAGGTTCAAAAAAATCCAACTACGGGGTTCGAACAACCCCATTTCTAATCAAAGAATTTTTTCGACGTCATCCAAATGGCCTCAAACTATAGCATGGGCGGATCCAGACTATAGCCAAGGGGGGCAGCCGCCCCCACTCAATTTTTCTGAAACCTTGTACTGTACTTAGAAATATGTTAAGTTAAAGGCTGGTTTGCCCGCACTTAGAAATGAAATTTCCATGTTTGAAACCAAAAACCACATCTCTTGATGCTTGACTTCATAAGTCAGAGTTTAGGGATAGGGGGTAGATACATGATTTTTCTGGTTGAATATGTCTAAACCTTGTTTATCAACTTGAATGCTTACTATATGACATACGAAGACTATTTGCTAACGGAGGGAGTAAGCACTCTAGCTATGAAAAGTACCAAACGATGCATACCAAAATGATTTTTTAGAGGAATACTAGTTCGGATTATATAATTTTATATTAGCAGGCCAAATCGAACCCCGTAGTTGGATTTTCAGAAATTGATCCGTAGTACTGGGCAAAACCCTAGTTTAGCTTATTTAATAATAGATTCGTAGGTCGATTTTTTTACGTTATTATTATTATTACTAGGCAGCACATGTGTTTGCCCGTCCAGTGAAACTCTTTCATTTCATTTTTCTTTTTCGCAAGGTCGGGAGTCGGAGGAAGAGGGATCACACGGGAGGAGACGAAGGGAGAGCAGTCATGGGGCCCCACTTATTTATGGTGTCTATCCTTTTTCTGGTGATATTGACTGTTGTGCAGGGTTGTCAGTGCGCAGGGGGGTGCGACTCGTGCGAGCGAGCGAGAAAGGCCGAGAATGAGAGAGATTTTTTTTAGAGGGACAACCGAACGATCCTGAAGGACCCAGATTTCCAATACGCATCAGAGCGCAGTTTACAGCAGGACACAAAATTAACAGGAAATTACGTCTAAATCCCTAAGATTTACATGGTAGACCCCATGCTGAAAGCAAGAAATGCGATCGGGTCCTTAACAGCCACCGTCCGGATTGATCCTCGTCCCAGCCGGGGACGAACCACTTGGCGCGACCAAATCGCCATGGCTACAGAGCCTGCACACCATGGCCTACGAGCTGAGCTAGAAACGACCTGCCAAAACCGGCAGCCAACGGAGGTGGATAATTGGAGAGAGAGAGTGTGTGTTGATGCCTCTCTCTTGACAAAGAAGATGGCTGGGAGTTTGCCTACCTAGCGTACGTGACTTGTGCTCACTGAAGTGTGGGACCTTACGCACGTGACAGACTTGTTGCTCTAATAACTCGGGTGATCATTATAATGTATTAGTACATAGTTTCCTATGGATCCTTCTTAGTCACTCCAAAATGAAGCTCTTTGGGAGGGTTTTTGAAATTTCCATGTTTGAAACCAAAAACCACATATCTTCATGCGCTTGACTTCATGAGACAGAGTTTAGGGTTAGGGGGTAGATACATGATTTCTCTGGTTTGAATATGTCTAGACCTTGTTTATCAACTTAATTGAATGCTTACTATATGACATAAGAAGACTATGTGCCTTGATTTTTCATTTTTTTTAAATTTTGCCATTTGAATCTTGGTCAAATCCTAGGTTTGACCATGATTTAAACAAGTTTAAAACATGAATATGAAAAATTAAACATGTATCCTTCGTAGTCACTCCAAAATGAAGCTCTTGAGAGGGTTTTTGAAATTTTCATGTTTGAAACCAAAAAACCGCGTACTTCTCTTCATGCTTGACTTCATAAGACAGAGTTTCGGGATAAGGGTAGCTTGATACATGAATTTTCTGGTTTGAATATGTCTAGACCTTGTTGATCAACTTAATTGAATGCTTACTAGATGACATAAGATGACTATGTGCATTGGTTTTTCATTTTATTGTTTTTTTTTAATTTTTAAGCCCATTTGCATCTTGGTCAAATCCTAGGTTTGACCATGATTTAAACAAGTTGAAAACATGAATATGAAAATTAAGCATATATCCTTCTTAGTCACTCCAAAATGAAGCTCTTGGGAGGGTTTTTGAAATTTCCATGTTTGAAACCGGCCAAAAACCACATATCTTCATGCTTGACTTCATGAGACAGAGTTTAGGGTTAGGGGGTAGACACATGATTTCTCTGGTTTGAATATATCTAGACCTTGTCTATCAACTTAATTGAATGCTTACTATGTGACATAAGAATACTATGTGCCTTGATTTTCCATTTTTTGTTTTTTCTGAATTTTTATGCCCATTTGAATCTTGGTCAAATCCTAGGTTTGGCCATGATTTAAATAAGTTTAAAACATGAATATGAAAAAATAAGCATATATCCTTCTTAGTCACTCCAAAATGTAGATCTTGGTAGGGTTTTTGAAATTTCCATGTTTGAAACCAAAAACCACTTCTCTTCATGCATGCTTGACTTCATAAGACAGAGTTTAGGGTTAGGGGTAGCTAGATACTTGATTTTTCTGGTTTGAATATGTCTAGACATTGTTTATCAACTTAATTGAATGCTTACTATGTGACATAAGAAGACTATGTGCCTTGGTTTTTCATTTATTTTGATTTATTTTGAATTTTTATGCCCATTTGAATCTTGGTCAAATCCTAGGTTTGACCATGATTTAAACAAGTTTAAAACATGAATATGAAAAATTAAGCATGTATCATTCTTAGTCACTCCAAAATGAAGCTCTTGAGAGGGTTTTTGAAATTTCCATGTTTGAAACCAAAAAACCGCGTACTTCTCTTCATGCTTGACTTCATAAGACAGAGTTTGGGGATAGGGGTAGCTTGATACATGAATTTTCTGGTTTGAATATGTCTAGACCTTGTTTATCAACTTAATTGAATGCTTACTAGATGATATAAGATGACTATGTGCATTGGTTTTTCATTTTATTGTTTTTTAAATTTTTATGCCCATTTGAATCTTGGTCAAATCTTAGGTTTGACCATGATTTAAACAAGTTTAAAACATGAATATGAAAAATTAAGCATGTATCCTTCGTAGTCACTCCAAAATGAAGCTCGATCTTGAGAGGGTTTTTGAAATTTCCATGTTTGAAACCAAAAAACCACGTACTTCTCTTCATGCTAGACTTCATAAGATAGAGTTTGGGGTTAGGGGTAGCTTGATACATAAATTTTCTGGTTTGAATATGTCTAGACATTGTTTATCAACTTAATTGAATACTTAATTACTAGATGACATAAGATGACTATGTGCATTGGTTTTTCATTTTTTTTGAATTTTTATGCCCATTTGAATCTTGGTCAAATCCTAGGTTTGACCATGATTTAATCAAGTTTAAAACATGAATATGAAAAATTAAGCATCTATCCTTCTTAGTCACTCCAATATGTAGCTCTTGGGAGGGGTTTTGAAATTTCCATGCTCTTGAAAACCAAAAACCACTTCTCTTCATGCATGCTTGACTTCATAAGACATAGTTTAGGGTTAGGGGGTATATAGATACATGATTTTCCTGCTAGTTTTAATATGTCTAGACCTTGTTTATCAATTTAATTGAATGCTCACTATATGACATGAGCAGACCTTGGTTTTAATTTTTTATACCCATTTGATTCTTCGTCAACAAATCCTAGGTTTGTTGACCTAGATTTGAACAAGTTTAAAACATGAATATGAAAAGGTAAGCATGTATGCTTCTTAATTAGTCACTCCAAAATGAAGCTCTTGGGAGGGTTTTTTAAATTTCCATGATTGAAACCAAAAACCACTTCTCTTCATGCTTGACTTCATAAGTCAGGGTTTAGGGATATATAGGGGTAGATACATGATTTTTCTGGTTTGAATATGTCTAGAGCTTGTTTATCAACTTAATTGAATGCTTACTATATGACATAAGAAGACTATGTGCCTTGATTTTCCATTTTTTTAAATTATGCCCATTTGAATCTTGGTCAAATCCTAGGTTTGACCAAGATTTAAACAAGATTAAAACATGAAAATGAAAAATTAAGTCTTGATCCTTCTTATTCACTCCAAAATGAAGCTTTTGGGAGGGTTTTTGAAATATCCAGGTTTGAAACCCAAAACCACTTCTCTTCGTGCATAGTTTAGGGTTAGGGGTAGATACATGAATTTTTGGTTTATAGTAAGCATTCAAGTTGATAAACAAGGTCTAGACATATTCAAACCAGAAAAAAAACATGTATCTACCCCTAAGGCTAAACTCTGTCATATGAAGTCAAGCATATAAGAGGAATGGTTTTGGGTTTCAAACATGGAAAATTCAAAAACCCTCCCAAAAGCTTCATTTTTGGAGTGAACAAGAAGGATCCAGGCTTACTTTTTCATTTTCATGTTACTGACTTGTTTAATTCTTGGTCAAACCTAGGATTTGACCAAGATTTAAATGGGCATAAAAATTCAATAAAGAATTCAAAAAATGAAAAACCAAAACACATAAGCTTCTTAAGTTATAGTAAGCATTCATGTTGATCAACGGAGTCTAGACATATTTAAACAATAAAAATCATGTATATACCCCAAACCCTAAATTCTGTCTAATGAAGTCAAGCACGAAGAGAAGTGGTTTTTGGTTTAATTTTTTATTTCTTTTTTTTTTAAATTTTTATGCCCATTTGAATCTTGGTCAAATCCTAGTAGGTTTGACCAATATTTAAACAAGTTTAAAACATGAAAATGAAAAGTAAGTATGGATCCTTCTTATTCACTCCAAAATGAAGCTTTTGGGAGGGTTTTTTAATTTTCCATGTCCGAAACCCAAAATGACATCTCTTCGTGCTTTACTTCATAAGACAAAGTTTAGGGGTAGGGGGTAGATACATGATTTTTCTGGTCTGAATATGTCTAGACCTTGTTTATCAACTTGAACGCTTATTATATGACATCAAAAGACTATGTTTTTTTTTTGAATTTGTTATGCCCATCTGAATCTTGGTCAAATCCTAGGTTTGACCAAGATTTAAACCAGTTTAAAACATGAAAATGAAAAGTAAGCCTGGATTCTTCTTAGTCACTCCAAAATGAAGCATTTGGGAGGTTTTTTAAATTTCCATGTTTGAAACCCAAAACCACTTCTCTTAATGCTTGACTTCATAAGACAAAGTTTAGGGTTAGGGGCCAAGTATATACATAATTTTTCTTGTTTAAATATGTCTAGACTTTGTTTATCAACTTGAATGCTTACTATATGACATCAAAAGACTATGTGTTTTGGTTTTGATTTTTTTGAATTTGTTATGTCCATTTGAATCTTGGTCAAATCCTAGGTTTGACCAAGATTTAAACCAGTTTAAAACATGAAAATGAAAAGGTAAGCCTGGATTCTTCTTAGTCACTCCAAAATGAAGCTTTTGGGAGTTTTTTTAATTTCCAATGTTTGAAACCCAAAACCACTTTTCTTCATGCTTGACTTCATAAGACAGAGTTTAGGGTTAGGGGGTATATACATGATTTTTCTGGTTTGAATATGTCTAGACTTCGTTGATCAACTGTAATGCTTACTAGATGACATAAGAAGCTTATGTGATTTTTTTAAATTTATTTTTTGAATTTTTATGCCCATTTGAATCCTGGTCAAATCCTTTGTTTGACCAAGATTTAAACAAGTTAAAACATGAAAATGAAAAAGTAAGCCTGGCTCCTTCTTAGTCATGAAAATGAGTTAACTTGGCTTTCCAACTCTTGAATCCATAGGAAACTTTGTACTAATGCAGTATAATAATCACCCGAGTTTTTACACCAACAGGTCTGTCACTTACGTGTGGTGCCCATGCATGAGGTCCCAAACTTCAGTGAGCACAAGTCACATGCGGTAGGCGAGCAAAATCCCGATCAATCCGGCGGTGGCTGTTAAGGACCCGATCGCATTTCTTGCTTTCGTATCGGGTCTACCATGTAAAAGTTTGTTCCTTTTGGATGCATCACTCGTATTTGCAAGTTTTTTGGGGTCCCGCAAATTCAGGGTAGCATCATGCCCCCCTTCCCACGCCAACACAAACAGAGTTCAACACAACCTAATTAAGCAAGGTTCAACACAGACATATATAGTTCAACAACCCCTAATTAAGCTAATAGGTTCACCACAAACGCTACTGAGCAGCAAACATAAACAGAGTTCAACAAAAGATGCTGCTTTTGAAGCAGTAGGAGAGACAAACATGCACAGCGATTCTGAGTATATTTACCATCTTCTTCCTGTCGCCTCCTCCCGGTCCCGCTTCTTCTGCTTCTTGCTGCCCATACCTTTAATCTTTGGTGGCTTGGGCTTGGGAGGAGGCACACGACCGGTCTCGATAGCTTGGTTCAATTTCTTCCTTAGGAATAGCCCATAGGCCATGTGGTTGGCTATGAAGCCGGATCGGTTAACAGTTTCCCCAACTTTGAGACAGCCAGACCCACCGACTTCGGCATGCTGCAGGACGCTTTGAAAGTCAACCTTTATGCTCTTTGTGCAGAAGGGGCAGCTGTTCCTGGCACCAGTCCAGGGTTCACTCCAATACTTGTCGAACTTCCCCGCCTTAAGCTTGTTGAGAGTGGCCCTGGCCTTCCTATGACGCGACTCGACATCGCTGTCAACCTCATCAGTAGCAACCTGATACATGCAAAATAAACAGGTGAAGCAAATATGTAGCAGTTGCAACTAATAATGAATATGAATCTAAAAAGATTCTGACGCTAATTCAAAACCCTATAGCGCAAAAAAGAGAGGGAGAGACCATAGAGCAAATCGATACAGGGCTATGTTGAATAAGGGAGAAAGGTGAATCGGATGTGAAGCAAATATGTAGCAGTTGCAACTACTGAATATGAATCTAAAAAGATTCTGACGCTAATTCAAAAGGCTATAGCGCAAAAAAAAGAGGGAGAGACCATAGCACAAATCGATACAGGGCTATGTTGAATAAGGGAGAGAGGTGAATCAGAACATACTTCCTCCCCCTCGTCGACGATATTCTCGTCGAAGGTCGGCGGCGGCGGTTCAAAGATGAGTTCAACCTCGTCCTCGTCATCTAGGGGATGCTTCCCAAGAGAGTGGACCCATCTACCAACAGCATCAGATGCCGATGAGCGACCGATGGCCCGACCTTCGGCAATGGCCTCCGCTTCGTCTTTGGCATCCGCTGCGGCGATGATCGTCGCCGTTGCAGCCATGCGTGCTGCGGTCGCGGCTCTGGACGCCTCCTCTGCGGCTAAGGCCAGCCGCGCGGCTTTCTCTTTCGCTGCGTTGACGGCGTCGGTTGGGCTCTCCATCGGTGGAATGGGAAGGGGAAGCGAAGAGAGGGTTTTTTCCTAGTCCGTGGAGAGAGGGAGAAGTGTGGACGTGAAATGGATAACTGACGATATTTCAAGATTTGGGAGACATAGCACGAACGGGCAGATGACAGCGCGTGGGTGCATTACCTCATACTGCCTCTATCCTAGAAAGAGCGTACGTGTGGGTTTTTAAGGTATATTAAGGATTTTATTATTACATTGGGAAACTGTCATCGACCATCACTTTCCTCTTCAACTTTTCCACCTCCAATGAGCTAAATGCATGTAGTAAATAAGAAAACCATATTATGCTAAATACTACTACCTCCATCCCAAAGCGTAAGGCTTATATTATTTTTAGAAGCTCAAACTATGTCAAGGTAAACTAAGATTTTACCAAAAATCATTATCATGCAAAATACAAAATTAATATCAATACATAGACAATGAATTTTTTTTGGTATGGTATCTACAAAATATTATATTAGTTGATAGATTGTTCTAAATTTTCGTCAACCTTTACTTGCTTTGACTCTTAAAAAAAGACTTAGGGCTCCTTTGATTTAAAGGATAGGAAAAGCATAGGAATAGGAAAGGTTTAGGATTGGAATGGCATGTCTAATTGAATCCTATAGGAAGATGAAGTTTGTTTGATTGTAGCAAAGGAATTTTTCCATGAGGCATGAGCTAATGCTTTTTTCCTATAGGAATTACACTACAAGATTCCTATAGGATTTTTTCCTATAGGATATGTTCCTATGTATCAAACAACATGTATAGGAAATTTTCCCATAGGAACCAAATCCTACACAATTCCTATGCAAATCCTTTGAATCAAAGGAACCCTTAAGCTTTGTGATGGAGGTAGTACGTACTAGTCGTGAAGAAACTATATCCCTCGTGATGAGAAAGAAATATTTTTTACTAGGAGTACCACTCTTTTGTGGACAAATTTTGAAGTGCATTGCAAAACGAGAAGTACACTCTTTTATGGACAAATTTTAACTGTACACCCATTATTTCAGGATGGAGGGAGTATAGCCCAACTTGTTTTTTTCTTCCGGGGCACTACACTGCTTTTTCCCTGTGCAATGCTTGGTTCTACCCTTTTTCTCATTGTAATGGTCACTTTAAGTCAATTTTTCCCACACACATTTATTTTGTACTTCTCTACAGTGTTGACCGTGCTACTACTATTTGTGTTAGTGCGCCAAAAACAAAATGTTATTTTCTAAGTGCCAAATTAATCTAGGCGTTGGTTGTGAACCGGTGAACAAAAAAAGATAGCCCAAAAGAGGAACACACCAAGGTACAAAAACTAGCATATATGCATGTTTCTATGTACATATATATGACCCTGGGTTTGTAGATAAAAAAACATTCATATATGCGCTTACTATTAATATACATAAGTTTATGCTGATTCTCTTGGTTTAGGTATATATATGGTTAGGCATCACTACTAATTCAGAAAAAACAAAAATGTAACCCTTCAAGTGAAGTCATTTTAAGTGACCTAACAACTAAAATTCATATATAGGATTTGTATAGGAATTATGTAGGATTTAGATCACATGTGAATTTTCCCCACACTAGTTGTTTGATTCATAGGAACATATCCTACAGGAATCTTGCAGTGCAAATCCTATAAGAATAAAACATTAGGTCATACCTCATGGAAAATTTCCTTTGGCACAATCAAACACAACTCATCTTCCTATATGATTCAACTAGCCATTAAATCTCAATCCTATGTTTTTCATATTTCTATGGTTTTCCCATCCTATGAATTAAAGGAGCCTTAGGGCTTATATCTTTTTTTAGAAAGGCAAACTATGTTAAGATTGGCCAAGTTTTACGAAAAACCTTTAACATGCAAAATACAAAGTTGAGTCATTTCGTTTGTATCGGAGGGAGTACATTTGACGTTATGGTACTATTTGACAGCTGCTTGGCACTGTATTTTTTTTCGAACCAAACTTCCCCCTTCATGAAGCTTTTATTTTGGGATAGAGCTTCAGTGACTTGATACATCCATATATATCTAGACAAAGTTGAGTCAATTCATTTGAATCAGAGGGAGTACATTTGACTATATGGGTACTGTTTGACAACTGCTTGGCATTGTCTTCTTTTTTGAACCAAACTGCCCCCTTCACGAAGCTTTTATTTTGGGATAGAGCTTCACTGACTTGATACTTCTAAGTCTCACAGTGACTTGGTGCCACCATCCACCATCCATCTCAGATCCAATGTATGCGATCGACTTAGAATTTAAGCTAAATAATTATTATAATTGCTCAGAAATATTTCAAGAACTTCCAGTTAATCGTGCATATTTCGATTTATATTTTGGTGAAGTTTCATTCGATTTGAATCAAAGGTTTGTGAGCAAATATATACTCCCTCCGGTTCATATTAATTGACTCTAATATGGATGTACTAGACACATTTTAGTTCTAGATACATCCATATTGAAGTCAATTAATATGAATCAGAGGGAGTATTTAGTTTAAACTAGTGCTCGTATACGTAAAAAGCTCTTTAATCACAAGCTAGTCATCCGAGTGGGATGAAATATTCACAGATTTTAGAACAAGGCATCTACATTTTACTGGATTTTTTTCATAATTTTCTGAATAATTTTTGTTTTTAGGTTCGAAATAAGAGATAGTTTGGAACGTTGGATCTCAAATGGTTGGTAGATGGTGGCACCAAGTCACAATGAGATTTGGAGACTTCAAGTCACTGCAGCTCTGTCCTTTTATTTTGACAAACTGCAGAGCCGCTGGTGCATCTATGGTTGCGTACGGCCGACGCCGATTCTTAGCAAGGAAGTTCTTCCTATAAGTAGTAGTATCCATACTCCACTCCAAGGCATGTATAAAAAAAACCCATCCCGTTCTCGTTTTCCCGATCACTCTTCTCTGAAGATGGAGGAGGCCCTCTTCTTGTGCCCCCTCTGCTTGCTGCCCTTCAAACCCCCCATATCCAAGGTCGCTCCCTTCCGATTTCATTCTTAGGTTCACCTGTGAGAAATTTTAATGACAACTGATGCCACGTACGTTGTTCCGTGCAGTGCAAGGGCGGTCATATGGGCTGTCGGCGCTGCGTCGGCGAGCTTGCTGACATAGGCATCCCAAATGGGCCTGCCGAATATAGTACCCGGGGTTTATTGAAGGCCCACTACCCGAAGAATAAGAAGATTCGGGAGCCCAAGATGCGTTTAAGGAAGAAATAGAGTTGTAATAGGAAGTGTTACTTGTAATCTGGCGGGATGAGTTAGAAACCGTCCCGAACTCTGTAAACTTGTACAACACGAATCCTTCGACTCCACCTCCTATATAAAGGGGGAGTCGAGGGACGAAGAATCAACCGAATCATTGTCTGCAAACCCTAGTTTTCACAATCGTCGAGTACTTTTCGGCTGAAACCTTCGAGATCTACTTACCCTCTACTTCTAACTAAACCCTAGCCTACAATCCATAGGCATTGACAAGTTAATCCCTTGTCAATTGGCGCCGTCTGTGGGGATTAGAGGCGTAAGGAGCTGATCTCGATGGCACGCTCAAGATCTTCGACATCGTCAACCGCAAGCAACACAATGGATCGAGGTAAACAGATCGCTACTGGTCTTGTCGATTTTGTTCCTCACCCACCCTCCCGTTTGGATGCATATGCGTATCTGGCGGAGCCCATGGAGATGACGTTCGGAAGGTTCCACTTTCGCGTCGAGAAGGAAGGATCGTATCGTGTCGAGATTCCGATTTCGTCGGGATCATCAGTGGCCGATTCAGATTTTTCAAGCTATGCATCGTCAAACGAGTCAGGAGAAGAAGAAACCTCGGCGACACGCTACGTCGCATCGTAGCAAGAGAGAAACTCGCCAAGATCTTCAACGACATATCGTTTGAGTCATCTCAGGACTCGTATATAAGCGATGGCTCAAGCGATGTCGACAGTCATGACTTCATCGACAAATCTTTGACAGTGGGCAAGGTCTTCATCAGTCTCAACGACGATGTCACCAAACCCAACATAGATCTGAGTACAAAGTATCATCAGATTTACGCCATTGAAAATCAAGAAGAGACATCTGAGGCTTTCGACAGTTTGGGAAATCCATACGTCGATCCCTCCAATCTGCGACAAGGCTTGGGCAACAAATACGTCGGGCCAGAGCCGCGAGATAGAGTTCAACTTTCACAAGCAGCGTGGGACGTAGCTGCGAGAGCTATGAACGGCACGTAACCAATGGCTACCACAGCCACACCGGAAGAATTGCAAGCATATCAATATAGGCTCGCACGAGCTGCCAGGGAATTGCAACAACCGACCGCGGAGTTGAACAGGAGAAAGGAGGCAGCTTCTGCATCCAGCAGGAGCACGGCAGATCTAAGTCGACAATCTAGAACTACGGGTGATAGCCATCGGGAGGCGCGGAACAGAGCAAGGTCAAGACTGCAACACATACCCGGCGGAAAGAGAGCACTTGGTTCAAAACCTCGACATGTCCTTTATGTCGATACATACAAGAGCAAACATCCTCCCTAAGACCCCCGAGGCTGGGTATATGGCGACACATGCTTTTATCCTTGCATCTAAACCCCCTCCGGGTGACCCCCGGGAAACACCGTACAATAAGGCGGTAGCACGAGTTGGAGCTCTGGGGCCAGCGTTTATCACAGCGGCTCCCGAAGGAGTGGCAAGGCAAAATAGTCCGCGACCCGCAAAGAACAGCGGCAGCACCTGAAGGGCCAAGTGGAGCAAGAGACACAAAGAAGCACAAGCAAGAGTCGACGTAGCGCGGCAAAGCGAAGGGATCATCGGCAATCCCCGTAACTTAACGACGAAGATATGTGCGGCTTACCATGCTTCACGAGAAGAGTCCGAAAACGCGAGTCCCCTCGGGATTCAAGTTACCCGATAATTTCAAGAAATTCGACGGCCTTCAAGATCCGGAGGATTGGCTAGTCGACTATCTGGAGACGGTGAAGCTGACAGAGGAACTAGGGCAACAGCCATGCAAAGCATCCAGGTGCACCCGAGTGGTGCCGCACGATCATGGATAAAGAAACTCGCTCCGGGATCCATCGACAGTGGGAAAGTTTCGAGGACGTGTTCGTCAAGAACTTCAGATCCACGTGCAAAAAACCCGCATCGTTAGAGGAGTTGAGAGCGTGTCGACAAAAGCCAGATGAGCCAATGAGAAAGTACATCCAGAGGTGGAATATCATCAAAAACTCGGCAGAAAACATATCTGACGAGAGAGCAATAGATGCGTTTGTCGCAGAGTCGCGTGGAGACTTTGTCGAGGATTTGGGAAGGACCAATCCAAGGACAAGATCCGCGTTAATGGAGATAGCAAATAAATGGGCAGATGGAGAAGACGCTGTCCACAACAAACGACACAGTCGCCAGAGGAGGACCGTGGTCGAAACGATCAACCGAGGCGAAGATTTCCTCGGACGTACCAGAACTACGACGCCCCAGGACAAATTTCGGCAGGTTTTCGGACAAATACAGGAGGCAACAGAGATGACTACCGGAGAAGCAGTGAACAGCGAGGTGATAATAGGGATGATTGACGCAACAGGCAAAATAGTGGGCCGAGGTTTCCAAGACCTTTCGTGTCCCCCGAGGAAATGCTGAACGGACCGTGCCGTATGCACTTCTTCCTCGACAAAGAACGGGAAAAGACAGTCAGGGCACCTGCAGAAAGACTGTCGAAATTTTCAGGCAATGTTCAGATACGCAGAAAATGCTCACGCTCGAGCAGCACAGAGAAACCCTCGGGAGCCTAGGAGCGAGGTTCACCTCCCGCCACCTCCCGCGATTACAGAGGACAATCGACACCAGCTAAGAATAGCGGCAGCACCTGCACCACCACCCTATGTTGATCCTAACTCCAACGGAGCAGTGTTGATGATTCAGAAGGGCAGGCCGTCCAATAGAGCTCAAAAAGTAATCTCACGACAGGTGTTTATGGCAGAGAAAATGCCTCCACCAACAGTTGAGTACCTTAATTGGTCAGGACAAGATATCGGCTTCACAATAGCAGATCATCCGCAGCAAGTTCCTCGACCAGGGCAGTCAGCACTTATTCTGCCAGCAGTTATCGCAGGATTTGATGTCTCTCGAGTGTTCATAGACGGCGGCAGCAGCTTGAACCTCATGTATGCAGATACATTGAGGAAGATGAACATATCCTTAGCAAACTTGAAACCAACAGACACAAGATTCCACGGCATCACACCAGAGAAACCAAGTTATCCATTGGGAAAAATCAATCTCGATGTTCAATTTGGGACCCGAGAAAATTATAGAATCGAGAAGCTCGAATTTGAAGTCGTGGATTTTCCATCACAATACCACGCTCTGTTGGGACGACCAAAGCATATGCTAGATTTATGGCAGTACCACACTATACATACCTGTTGTGGAGGTTGCCCGGACCAAGCGGACCCATCACAGTCACGGGAAGCTTTGCCTTAGCCGATAAGTGCGACAAGGATTTTCACAAAGTTGGCGTAAACTTTCGGGATGCAAGCCGAGTACTTGGCGTCAAAAAGCATGACTGATTACGACGCATCGCCAGGTACTTGGAAGGCCAAATAAAGAATCAACTTTCAACACAGAGAAAAATTCTAAGGAGGTGCAGATTCACCCGACAGATCCAAAAAAGACGACATCTATCGCAAACGATATGGATATCGCATAGGAAAGCGCGCTCGTCAAGTTCCTCCGTGAGAACTGGAAAATCTTTGCATGGTGTCCAGCGGACATGCCAGAGTACCCAGGAACTTGCCGAGCACCACCTAAATTTGGATCCAACAAAGAAACCAATCGAGACAACCTTTGCGGCGTTTTTCGAACCAAACCGCAAAGCCATGCTTTCAGAAATAAATCGACTCGAAGAAGCTGGTTTTATCGTGAGAAATATCTACGTAAGCCACATGGGTAGCTAACCCGTTGATGGTGCCGAAGAAAAACACGACAGTCCTTCGCATGTGCGTCGACTTTACGTGTCTCAATAAACATTGTCCTAAGGATCACTTTCCCTCCCAAGGATCGATCAAATTATCGACTCCACGGCAGGTTGCGAACGTCTTTCCTTCTTGGATGCATACTCTGGTTATAACCAGATCAGATTAAAAGAAGATGATGAAGCCAAGACAGCGTTTATTACACCTTACGGCGTGTTTTGCTACAAAACAATGCCCTTTGGTCTAAAAAATGCGGGAGCAACATATCGAGGATGATGCGAAGTGTTTAGCAACACGGATCGGGAAAAACGTGCAAGTATACATCGATGATGTCGTCATAACATCAAAAAAGGGGACAACGTTGATCGAGGATCTCAAAGAAACTTTTGACAACCTCGACAAATTCTGCCTCAAACTGAACCCGACGAAGTGTTCTTTTGGCGTCCCAGCAGGAGAACTTCTGGGGTTTCTAGTTTCGGCAAGAGGGATTGAAGCAAATCCCGACAAAATACAAGCCATAGTAACAATGAGAAAGCCAACAAAGTTGAAAGAAATACAGCAGCTAACTGGGCGAGTCGCAGCTTTGAGCAGGTTCGTCGCCAGGTTAGGAGAAAAAGCGTTACCATTTTATGCGCTGATAAAACAAGGAGATAAATTCCAGTGGAACGAAGAGGCCGACAGAGCTTTCGAGGATCTGAAGCGAAAAATCTCGACACCACCAATCCCTGGTGGCTCCAAAGGAAAAGGAACCTCTCCTACGTATATTGCAGCCACGCCCCAAGTGGTTAGCACGATATTAGTTGTCGAAAGAGAGGAAGAAGGGAAAATCCATGGAGTGCAGCGGCCGTATACTTCGTGAGCGAAGTCTTGTCACCTTCAAAACAAAGGTACCCTCGCACCAAAAGCTAGCATATGGAGTGTTCACGACAAAGCACGAAAATTGCGCCACTATTTTTCGGCACACCCGATCATAGTGGTCAATGAAGCTCCCTTGTCAAATATACCGAATAACCCGGAAGCTACGGGTCGTGTCTCCCTTTGGGGAATAGAACTTTCCCTCGGGACATCACGTATGAAAAGAAAAGCAATAAAGTCGCAAATACGCGTACTTCATCGCAGAATGGATGGAGTTGCAAAATACGGGACCTCCGTATTTATCGAGAACTTGGACCATGAACTTTGATGGGTCCAAGAGACTAGAAGGAGCTGGCGCAGAGTAGTACTCATATCACCTGAAGGCGACAAATTGAAGTACATCCTCCGGATGACGTTCCTTAACGCATCTAACAATGAAGCAGAATATGAGGCCCTCATACACGGGATGAAGATGGCAAAAGCCTGTGGAGCAACTCGATTAAAAATCTTTGGCGACTCACAGTTGGTGGCTCAGCAAGTTATGAACCAATGTGATGCAATCAATGATAGCATGATGGCATACAAGGAGGTGTACAACGAGCTTGAGAAGTTATTCGATGGATGCGAAGTAAATCATATTAGCAGGTTGAGCAACGACGAAGCCGACGTTCTTGCAAACATCGGGTCACAGTGCCTTCCCGTCCCGCCAGGTGTATTCTGGGACGAGATAACAGAGAGATCCACTAAGCCAACAAAGTCAAAAAAGAAGGAGAAGAAACCCTCGGGGCTGCCAAGGAAAAGCAAGAGGACGAAGAAGAGGATCAGGACTTGGTCATGGTGATACGTATACCGTGGATGCAGCCGTACATATCATACATCATGAGAAAAGAAATACCCGATGATCCAGTTGAAGCAAGGCGAGTAATTCGACGCTCCAAAGCTTTTACGGTGGTCAAGGGAGAATTGTATAAGCGAAGTATTTCAGGCGTTTTGCAAAGGTGCGTTACACCCGAAGAAGGAAGAATAATCCTGAAGGATGTACACGAAGGAATATGTGGCCACCATGCAAGTAGTCGAGCTATCGCAGCCAAGGTTTTTCGGGCAGGATTCTACTGGTTGACAGCAATCGAGGACGCCAAGGACATAGTAAGAACTTGCGACGCATGTCAAAGGTTCGCCGCAAAACCTCACTCTCCAGCAGCAGAGCTAGCACCAATACCATTGTCGTGGCCCTTTGCTCAATGGGGACTTGATATGGTGGGTAAGTTACACAAATCCTGGCCAGGAGGAAAGGAGTACATGCTAGTAGCTGTCGATAAGTTTACAAAGTGGATAGAAGCGAAGCCGATAAATTCACCAGATGGAGCATCCGCAGAAATTCGTAAAAGGCCTCAAGGTCTTCAGATTTGGAGTGCCCCACAAAGATCGTCACGGACAACGGCAGCAACTTCACATCCCATGAATTCAAAGATTATTGCGAAGAGGTGGGTATTAAGCTGAACTTTGCGTCGGTTGCACATCCTCAAACCAATGGGCAAGTCGAGAAAGCCAATGGCATCATCTCGCAATGGTATCAAGAAGCGCTTGTTAGGCCCACTGGAAACACCTCGACATACCTGGCCGTAAGAACTACCAAGCGTGTTGTGGAGCATCCGAACAACACCAAACACAAAGAACGCAGAAACTCCGTTTTTCCCGGTTCATGGAGCAGAGGCAGTACTACCAATCGAGATAGAGCACAACTCTCCACGTGTCGCTGAATATGATGAAGAAACGTCGAGAAGAGTGCTAGAAGACGACGTCGACGCACTTGATGAAGCTCGAGATGAAGTATTATCTCGGGTAACCAAATATCAACAGGACTTGAAGAATTACCACAGTCGACGTTTGCGGCCAAGATCTTTTCAGGTGGGAGACCTAGTTCTTCGGCTCACGCAAAAAAGTCATGAAAAACTCGAGTCACCATGGCTTGGCCCTTACATTGTCACGGAAGTAATTGGAGGAGGAGCATACAGAATAAAGGACAAAAAGACAGGGGTGGAGGAGCCAAACCCCTGGAACGTGGCGCAACTTAGGCGTTTTTACGCCTAGAGTCAAAATATAGTCTTTGTAAAGCTTCAATGTACTGAAACGCCCGCGAGTTTTCAGACGCACTCTTTTCCTTTTTCGGGCACCGAGTGGGGCCGGAGAAGGTTTTTAATGAGGCGGGCTCGCGGTGCTGCAATATAATAAAGATAGTGACAATATAACTTCTCTTCTTTATCGACATGACCAAAGTCTTCGCTCCACGAATTTCAATATAGTTCATCAACAAAAGGAAAAACTTGCCTTGGTATTCAAATACCTCGTGAGTCAACAAAAATACAAAATAGTACTCAATAAAAAGCTTGGGGGCTCATATTCGCCTTAAATATATAAATGCCTTGGTTCAAAACCTCGCAAGTATACAAATATAGTAAAGAGTCACCGAAACACTCGGGGCTAAACAAACAGAGAAATATAATGATTGCTTTACAATATAGTCGTGGATTACAAAGAAAAAATATCTACAAGAAGAAACTAACTAGTCTTGATTCAATATGTCATCAAGAGTAACCCCTGTTTTCCTCGGGAGCAGCACCAAGAAAATCGGCATAATGGCCATCGGCAAAAAAGTCGGCATCCATCCGAAGTAGGTCCTCAATCATTTCTTCGGCTATAGGCGTAACCTTCGTGTTAATCCTGTCAACACCAACTCTCCGACGTTTTACTTTTTGGTGAACTTTCTCGACAACCTGGGTAAGGTCAAGCTTCGAGTGGCAGATTTGGAGCATGATAAGAGCAAATCTGGCGCCAGCTACTAGTTGAGCCTTGACAAAATCATGGATACTGCGAGCATCCTTGAACCTTTCCATCAATTCAGGAAGAGTTTTTGGTTGGACGTTCCGAGGAAACATGGAGTTGTAAACCATGGACAAGGTCTTGGTACAGAAGTCAAGGAAATCGCGAGTTTGAGAGGCGCGATCTTGAAATCGACAATTTGGCGGGTCCTCTCTGGGGTAGCCCAAAACAACGAACCATGGTCCAGGGAAAGATTAACAAGGAGGGTTGTCCTAGCATTTACCCTCTCTTCCTCGGCAGCAGCATCAACAAAGGCACCTATCAAAACAAAGAAGTGGAAACCTCTAAGAAACAATAGCATGAAGATAAAGAATATCGGGCTGGACGAAACAGGCATACCCGACATATCTGCACTGGCTTCATTCATTAATTCGAGCATGAAATTTTCTCGAGTAGTTGCCTTTTCAGCCTCGGAAGCAGCAATTTCCTTAGCAGCCACGGCTTCGTGAGCTTGTTGAAGAGCAATTTTTTCGGCTTCAGATGACTTACGAGATTGCTCCATCATCACAAGTGTTTGCTTCTTCGCATATTGAAGTTGTTGCCGAAGTTCATCCAGTTCTTGCGACAAGGTATCGTCGACAGAGCGGTATCACCAAAAGCTTTCCTCGCGGGAAGAAGAAGGCGAAACATTGGAAGGAGCAGAAGATGGAGTATAGTTATCAAATATCAACCGAAAAATAAACAAGACAACATCAAATAACAAGCAAAAATAGAAGTCTTCATTAATCTCTTGGAATAATTACAAGGGCATTACGGTGGAGTTAAGAAAGTACGTGTCGCCAAATGACTACTTTGGCGACGTAAGCAAAAGAAACAGAAGAAAAACAGAGGCATGCAACTAGACCTCCGGCCTCGAGGAGCTAGGAGTTGAAGCTGGCTTGATCCCCAGATACGCCAAGATCTTCTTCGTGTTGGGCTTGGCCGCCTTGATCAGCGACCTCCATCTTGACTGCTCTATCTGACTGGTGTCGCCAACCTTCATCCAATCAAGCGTCTGTTGGCTGTCAGCAACCAGGGCAACAGTACTCTCGACAAGAACCTTCATATTCTCCCGACGCATCTTCAATCCCAGGTCTTCCGACGAATTGAAAAGCTTGGCAAGGGCAAGGAAAGTCGAAGGTTCCTCTTTCTTCGGGAAGAAGTAGGGGAATAACGCCGACAAACTTGCACTGGCATTGGCCACGCCTTCGCGAATTTCACGCCCATGAAATTCCAGAAGAGAAAGTGCGTCAAGAAGAGGGTCCTTGACGGGATTTTCCAAGTCAAAATCTTGGTCTGTTTGGGCTGCCACATGAGACCGAACATTAGTCGAAAACCAAGAAACAGGACGTACAATAAAACAGAAGGGATGGATGATATTACTTAGCGTACGTCGACTTTGCGACTTCAAGCGCTTGATGATATCTTGCTCACGTGCAGCTTGTGCAGTTTTCTGCTCATTCAAGGCAGATTCAGCATCTGTGAGACTTTTCTGCAACGCTTCAACACTAGCAGCTTTCACCTTGGCTTCATCAGCCTCGGCCTTGGCTTCACTAGCAGCAAGTTCAGCTTTCTTGCGAGCCGCCTCACTTTGCTCGAGTTTTTGAGCAAGTGCGTCGACACGTTCGTTGGCCTCTCGAAAGTTTTTCTGTCGAGATATGAAAAAGAAAGAAAAGAAAGATCAAAAAATAGCGACAAGCAACAGGAATAGAAAGTCAAAGAAAAATAGCAAGTATAAAAGTCGTTACCTTCGGCTCAAGCGGCATATTCACGGTACCCAACAAATTGGGACCCGATCCGAAGAAGCTCTTTGATCATTGGCTGTTCAAAGGTAAGTACATCAAAAGAAACGTCGGCATGAAAAAGAGAAAAGGTGTGAAAAAACAAAATAAGGAAAATATAGATGCCGACAAACTTACATCATCTAAGAGCAGAAGTCGACGAACCGCCCAACCGAGGGGCAGGATCAACAATCTTTTCAACCCGTGCCCTTTTTGGTGAAGGGGCACGGGGCTCGAAGGAGGAGTAGATGTATCAACATTTTGTTGAGGAGGCGACGATTCCTCCCCTTCAACCGGTTTTTCTCGAAATAACTAAAGTATGTGACGTGCTCGTTCGAGCAGCCACATCTAAAGTTGGTGTTTCTTCATCATCACCGTGACAAAATAGTGGCAGCATAAAAAGCAAGGCAAAATAAAATTCTTCAAATAGAAAAGGAAAAGAGCAAGGAACCTACGAGCTGATGATACTCTCGATGTATGGATCATAAGCTGCTTTTCGAGGTAAAGGAGCAGCTTTCTTCGGGTTTCGAGGTCCCGGAATCTTCGGCATTGCTCCTTTTCCTTTTGCTCTTCGGAGAAACAAAGAGGAGGAGGAGATTGTGCTGATGTTGTACCTTCGTAGGCAGCATCCTTCTCAGAGATCCCGCAGATTTTCGAGAATCTGCGGGTTCATTAACACAAGAGGGGGTCTCCTGGTTGTCCTCCTCGACAACGGCTCTTTATTCGACCTCTCCATCCTCGTGAAGAGGAGGAAGGGAAGCCATAGTAGGATGATTCTACAAGGAAATAGTGACAAAAGAGAATAAGTGAGATACCACCGCAATAAGATACAAGGAACAAATCAGAACAAGATAGAAATTCGAGAAGACAAAATACCTCGGGAAGAGGATTAGAAGCACTGTATGGTTCCACTCGACAGGAGGAGGGAATAGGATCCTTCTTGCCTAATCGAGAAATTCTTCGAACCAATTTTTCCAGGTCCTTTACAGAAAGATCACTGGAAACTCTGTTGGCGTCATTTTCACCAGAATACGTCCAAAGGGGATTTTTGCGAGCCTGAAGAGGCTGCACTCTAATCCTAAGGAAGTAGGCAGTAATTTGAACACCAGATAGCTCTTTGCCTCGAGTGTTTTGAAGATGATGGATACGAGCCATGAGCGCCTCTGTCGCCTTTTCTCTTCTTCGTAAGCTTCGGCATCCCAGAACGGCGACGCTGAATCCCGGCACTTCCGTCAAAAGGAACTATGTTGTGCTCCACAGAATTGGCGCTTTCTTCGTGAATGTAGAGCCACTTTTTGCGCCATCCTTGGACAGAGTCGGGAAATTTGACGTCGAAATAGTCGACATCGCACGAACACAGATTACAACGCCACCTATGTTATAAGTGACGTTGTGGGAGCCATTGCGGCGGAGGCAGAAAATTCGTTTCCAAAGAATCCAATTAGGAGTGATTCCAAGGGAAGCACTCGCAAAGCGTGATGAAAATAGAAATGTGAAGGATGGAATTGGGAGTCAAGCTGGTGTAGTTGAATCCCATAAACGAAAAGAAGGCCGCGGAGGAAATCATGGATTGGGGTCGAAAGGCCGCGGATTAGATGATCAACAAAACTAACCCGGTACTCCATTGGAGGCTTGGGGTAGCTTTCTTCGCTGGGGAAGCGGATGGCGTCCTCCTTCTTCATGAGGCCAAGCCTCTTCAGCATGTTGGTGTCTTGGTTGGAGATTTTGGATCTCTCCCACTCAAGATCCTCGGCAGCCATCTTGGATTCCGGAGTGCTGTGGCGAGTGAGTCGCGTGCGCGGTGGCATCAACGGCAATGGGCAGAGTAAGGTCTGTGAGTGCGGAAGCTTGGAGAGATTCGGGCGCAGGAGAAGTTTTGCGAAGGGGAACAGATGAGCGGCGCAAGCGAGGGGATGAACGGAGGTTGAAGAAAGGTTTATATAAGAATCGGGTGAAGCAGCGTGCCGTTGGATGGAGAAATCGTGTGGTGAGAATAGATCTTCTAGAAACAAGGGTAAAAAGGTATTTTTACTGAGATAGGCGTTACCGTACGTGCGCCAGAAAAAGCGGAGGACGTGTGTCCCCCACTTGCACGACGTGTCAACGTGGTGGAAGCAATGGACCCACAGGACAGAAAATTCACGACTACTTGTCAAGGATGAAGTAAATTTGATTAAGTGAAGAATGTCGACAAGGAAGTATTCAGAGATTGGCGACAGGATGAAATATTCAATACTTCGAGAGCCTTTGATCAAATACAAGTTTTTGCCCAAATGCTCGGGGGCTACTCCGACAAAAAGTAAAATTTCGAGTATGACAATATAGAAAATGTTGAGCCTACAACCAAGCACAAGTTCTTGGCTGTAGCCTCGGGGGCTACTCCCATCGGGAGCGCTGTTCGCGCACCCGAGAAATATAAAAATAAAGAGAGAGAAGAAGAAGAAGAGGAAAGAGTTCATATTGCGAAATAATGACAAAATAGCGACAAGGTGGAATAAAATGTTGAGCCTACAACCAAGCACAAGTTCTTGGCTGTAGCCTCGGGGCTACTCCCATCGGGAACGCTGTTCGCGTGCCCGATGAAATTAACAAAGGAAAAATAGAAGAGCAAGAGAGTATATTTCGAGTTATAATTAACTCTACATATACTCCCATCGGGAGAACAATATAAGTCATATTTGACTCAATAAAATGTGCCATTCCAACAGCCGGAAAAGCACTCGACAATATATTCTCAGAACGCCAAAGTTGCGATCAATTTCTGAATGCCGCAAATTTGCGAAGGTAAGACCCCAGAATCCATTCTGCTGGGCGTGGCATCGCCAAAGACTGCGCTCTGCTACTTTTATCCGTATCAACAGATACGAAGAAAAATCCTAACGGACGCGTTAGGTACCCGATAGATTTGACTGGGACTCGACAGAATGGTAAGACCTTAAGCGGCACCTGTCGAAGTTTACACCAGTATCCCGAGATCATGTCCAGGGACGTGATTTTGAAGTAGGTTTTTGCGGATTGCCACTAGAGCAGTTAACTAGTACCTGATCCGTCAGATGAACTAGCCCCAATTACCAATATCCCTGTACAATATAGAATTTTATGAGAAGAAATATAGAAAGTTAAGGCTTTCGGGTAAAAATAAACAGTGGAGATTTTCCCTGACTTTACAATTCAAGCAAAATCTCGGGGGCTACTGACATAGGCATCCCAAATGGGCCTGCCGAATATAGTACCCGGGGTTTATTGAAGGCCCACTACCCGAAGAATAAGAAGATTCGGGAGCCCAAGATGCGTTTAAGGAAGAAATAGAGTTGTAATAGGAAGTGTTACTTGTAATCTGGCGGGATGAGTTAGAAACCGTCCCGAACTCTGTAAACTTGTACAACACGAATCCTTCGACTCCACCTCCTATATAAAGGGGGAGTCGAGGGACGAAGAATCAACCGAATCATTGTCTGCAAACCCTAGTTTTCACAATCGTCGAGTACTTTTCGGCTGAAACCTTCGAGATCTACTTACCCTCTACTTCTAACTAAACCCTAGCCTACAATCCATAGGCATTGACAAGTTAATCCCTTGTCACTTGCGCCGAACCCGTGCAAGAAGTGCGAGCAGCCGGCGAGGTTGCCGCCGTCGAATCGATCTGGGGCAAGATTGCCGCCGTCGAATCGATCTGGGGCAAGATTGCCGCCGTCGAATCGATCTGGGGTAATTGTCAAGTGCGTCGGCTGCCAGAGCTATATCGCGTGCCCGCATGGTCCGTGCGGCTGCACAGAGGCCATCAATACCGGCTGCAGCTTCACCGGCCCGCCGTGGGAGCTCCTGGTACACCACCAAGCATCCAACTCCATCCCAGTGTTTACGTTCCAGTATGGCATACCCGCCTGGTGCATAGTTCGTGTTCCGGTACAACCGCGGGGACACCTGTTCATCGGCAGTGGGGAAGAAGAGGGTAGCGTGTTCGCCATCACCGTTGGCGCGCTCGGCCCGACCACCATTGTGTCCTGTGTGTGCATCAGGTCGGCCGCTGATACGTCCAAAACGTATCTACTTTCCCGAACACTTTTGCTATTGTTTTGCCTCTAATTTGTGTATTTTGGATACAACTAACACGGACTAACGCTGTTTTCAGCAGAACTGTTCTGGTGTCTCGTTTTTTTGCAGAAATCCAACTTTCAGGAAAATCCTCGGAATTTATGCAGAAGGTTCTATTTTCCCAGAATATTGGCGGAGCCAGAAGGGCAAGCCAGGTGGGGGCCCGAGGGCCCCACACACTAGGCCGGCGCGGCCCAGGAGGGGCCCGCGCGGCCCTAGTGTGTGGCGGCCTCGGTCAGCCCCCGACGCCCTCCTTCGGACTACTTATTGCCTTCGACCTAAAAACGCACGGAGAGAAGTCGAAGTCGCCAGAAACTCTCCAGAACGCCGCCACATCGCGAAACTCCGTTCGGGAGCCAGAAGTCTCCGTTCTGGCACTCCGCCGGGACGGGGAATTGGAGGAGATCATCGCCATCATCACCACCGACGCCTCTTCATCAACCAGCCATGTTTCCCCCATCCATGTGTGAGTAATTCCCCCGCTGTAGGCCGAAGGGGATGGTAGGGATTGGATGAGATTGGTCATGTAATAGCATAAGATTGTTAGGGCATAGTGCCTAGTGTCCGTAATTGGTACTTTGATGATATTGTTGCAACTTGTTATGCATAATGCTTGTCACTAGGGCCCGAGTGCCATGATCTCAGATCTGAACATGTTATTGTTTCATCATGATATTCATTGTTTTATGATCTTACCTGCAAGTTGTATACACATGTCGCTGTCCGGAACCAATGGCCCCGAAGTGACAAGAATCGGGACAACCGGAGGGGATGGTAGTGATGTGAGGATCACATGTGTTCACGGAGTGTTAATGCTTTGCTCTGGTACTCTATTAAAAGGAGTACCTTAATATCCAGTAGATTCCCTTGAGGCCCGGCTGCCACCGGCTGGTAGGACAAAAGATGTTGTGCAAGTTTCTCATTGCGAGCACGTACGACTATATATGGAACACATGCCTATTGATTGCTTTGTACTTAGACACCGTTTTATTATTATCTGCAAATGCCCTGCTATGATTGTTACATGAGTTTCTCTCATCCATGCAACGCCCGTTATCCGTCCCCGTGCCTACAGTATTTTAATCCTGCTGTTTACTATAATCACTACTGTTGTCCGTGTTACTCTGCTGTTGTTATTTCACTACTGCTACTGCTATAAAACTGTTACTACTGATAAACTCTTGCGAGCAAGTCTGTTTCCAGGTGCAGCTGAATTGACAACTCCGCTGTTAAGGCTTTCAAGTATTCTTTGTCTCCCCTTGTGTCGAATCAATAAATTGGGATTTACTTCCCGCGAAAACTGCTGCGATCCCCTATACTTGTGGGTCATCAGCCGCGTGCTTGTTTCCGATGTACAAGGCGCAGCTGCTGGTGATTGGTCCGCCGGCGCCGGCTGGGACCAGTGACCTCTCGACGGACACCTTGATGGCGGTAATCGAGCCGACGAGCTCCCCGACGCCTAGCTCGGTCATGTTGCAGCAGCTCACTTCTATCCTGGCGGTGCCGCCCCGTTACGCGAAGCAGAATGGAGGGCAGCGTGTGTTGCCTATCTGCGTTTGCATCAACAAGAAGGTTATACAATAATCTTCGTTTAGTCATACTGCAATGTAGTTACTCGAAGATCGGAGGGAGTAGTTTAGTTCGAAGTAGGGTTCGTTCGGATGTATTTTGGACTTGTATAGTAGTACTACTACTCCAGAATTATTAGCTAGCTAGTTGGAGTGCTAGAATGCAGCTCGGAGTATTATAGTATTTTGGCAGTACTACTAGTATATGTATGTGACTGCAAGTTCAAACTAAAATGGAGTATTTCTTGCTAATGTTGTTCTCTTGGAGTCATCATTTTTTTCTGAACGTGTTAACTATGCTATTGTCTAAGGATTCGTTTAGATTTCTTTGGTTGAATTCATATTTCGTCTCTTCCTAATTTGGCAAAACTGCACTGTCATGGGCATTCTTACAAGGTCGCTGAAGTTTCGATGTTTCTTAATGTATATTGCGTAGGGTGTACCCCCTTAACATGGATCTGTTGCATTTTTTGGTTGTATTTTTTTTGGCAATTTTCAGGACCATAAAATAGCACGCCTTCAGTTAAAATTTGAATTACTTTTCGAAAAGTGGCCGATACTAGCAGTAGTAAAGTTTTTTTGTACTCCCTCGGTCCCACCAAAAGTGTCTCACCATTGTTAAAATTTAGATGGATAGATGTATTTTTTTTACAAAGTTGAGACAACTTTGGTGGGACGGAGCCACGGAGTCCTAGTTGATGGCGAGAAGGTTGATGCCTTGCTAGGTTGGTGTATGTTGCAAAAAGAACAAGGTTGGTGTGTATTTGTTTTATTTGTTCACCATAATACTGACATGGCCATCGATTTGATTAGACAACACAAGCCTGGGACGTTTCACTTATTTATTGTAGGGAGCACGATTAATGGACTGTAATGATGGGGCTACTCCTATAGTCCGTCTGCTCCTACTCGGGTGTCGGGTCATAGTCACACTCTCCTCTCTTTTTTGAACACATTCACACTCTCCACTACTAGGGAAAGGCCCATTGCCGGCGCACCTAAAACCCCCATTGCCGGCGCACCACGAGCCCGCCGGTGCGAACGCGCCGGTGATAAACGGACACTGCCGGCGCACCAGGTAGTGCGCCGGCGATATCTCAGCTACTGCCGGCGCACCACCCTGCTTCGCCGGCAAAGATCTATTCCACCGGCGCACTATCAGGTGCGCTGGCAGTAGTGCTTCCAGCACTGGCGCATGCTACGTGCGCCGGCAATGTTTCATTTAGGTGCGCCGGCAATTAATTCGAAAATTCTTTTTTCCACTTTTTTCCAGCATATTACAATACAATTTTGACAGCAGTATATATTTACAACGCAGTTCATATTTATACAGTATTACATGCAATATGAGAAGCACATAGAGAGCCAAGTTTCATTTCGGTATCAGTACACAAATACGCAAGTCTCGTTTCGGAATGTGTTGATTCATACAACACATGTGCATATGCAACACCGAACGATGAAGTTTCACAAAGTTAGAAGTCTTGGTACATAGTCGTCACAAGTATCGTCATACACCTCACAATGTAGGTCCTAACCTAAACTAGAATCACATAGAACATGACCAACATGGTCATGACCATCATCACGAAGGCCATGGTCTTCATCCGGTTCCTCCTCATGTCCCTCATCTCTCCCGCTAGATAACGGGCGTATCTTCCTTCCGCCTGCACCCTAGTGGGGTATCCCTTGTAGCTGTTGCCGCTGAAACGGTGCACCTGTCTCCGACAGTCCTCCCAGTCGTCGTAGACTCCAGGAACCCTCCCCTTGTACACGACATATGTCGTCGGCATCTCCATTCACAAGACAAGTAAAACGTTAGTACCAATGCAATGAACAAGTGCCAACTCAAATAAGAGACAAGTAGTATGAACTAAATAGCATGTGCCTCATACTTTGTTGGTCGAAATAAATAATAACATACAGGGATGGGGTCAGTGAGGCTAGGTAGGATGCACAATAGATTGATATTTGTGGCCTTCACACCAAGCCTCACTGCCCCACCCCGGAGTGTACAAGTGACCGAACATTTTAATCATCGGCCAATGCAATTAAGAAGTGCGAACTCAAATAGAAGACAAGTAGTACGAATTAAATAGCGTGCCTCATACTTTGTCGGTCGAAACAAATATTAACATCCAGGGATGGAGTCAGTGAGGCTAGGTAGGATGCACAATAGATTGATACTTGTGGCCGTCGCACCAAGGCTCACTGGCTCCACCCCGAGTGTACGATTGACCGAACATTCTAATCATCGGCGAACTCCAAATACGAGGCAAGTAGTGGTCGAGTAAATGCAAATAATTATTAAGCTATGTACGCCATAATCTTGAAATATATAGCAAAGTAAATGAAACTACAGACACATGTTCACATGCACATTCATACAACTAAATAAAAGCAACTAGTCGATTCTATGGGAATATATAACAATTATTACAGACGGAAGTTCAAGGACATATCGTTCATGGTTTAGCAAGTGTTCCCGTCGTTAGATCAGTTTGTACGCCTAGGGGGGAAGGGACGGCAGCCCTCAAGCGAGTTGAACGGCCTCTCATCACGCGACATCTCCAAGAGGAGGTCTATCTCGTCATTAGGTGGTAGACCATAGCCGTAGAAGAACTCGCCAGACCTACTGTTGACATCCTGCAGGATTATCGTGCAAATGAACTGCTGGATGCGACCCCGCTTCTTTCTAATCTCTCTATCAGGGACATCCGCCATGTTTGCAAACCTGTTTCTGAGATTATCTGGCAGCAACATGTCATCTGCGTACTTTATGTACTCCTGCATCTGAAGGATGTCGTACCACGCGTCCATCCCATTGTCGGGCGTCGATCGCCCGAGGCAGGGAAGTTGGTTGTGTGGGTTAAGACGAAGCCTCCTCGGGATTTCCTCTCTACTTTGAGGGGGCCTGCCTTGTTGGCGAAGCCGGTGAGAGCATCATTGAGAAGGGCCCTGATGTGGGAGTAGTCTTTCTTGCGGTCCCTACCCGAGTCGAGAGAGACGGCATGCGTGTGTTGCGGGTGCACGACGATGAGGGTGCAGAACTTGTCTCTCGCGGAAAACACACGGATTAACCTTTGGAAATGCAAATGGAGATATAGGATAGAATGGTGATGGGGGACTAGCGAGTGATTACTTACTCGGGAAGTAAGGGATGAGAATGGCGCCCTTCTTAATGTTCGCCAAAGATGAAATCCTCGACCTGCTGGGTGGCAATCGCGCGATCCCCAGGGTTGCATATGATGCTCTCCCGCATATAGAAGGGGTCCATGATCGCGATGGTCGGCGTCCCCTCCTTAACAATCTGGGAAGACATGCTAAGAGCAACTAGGCGAACCACACTAAAGTGGAGCGCTTGCATGCGATAGATGCTGAAGATGTCGTTGAACCGGATGAAGCACAAGTCCGCGGGGTACTTCTCGACGAAGTTCATGCCGCTGGCACCTTCGCCACGAAGAGAGGGTAACCAGGATCTTTTGATTTGAGAAGAAGGTTCTCCACATGCAAGACAGTCTCATGCAAGCTCCTCATATCCGGGGTGAGTTTCTTCACGACATGCTCCGGCAGCATCGGTTGACCCAAGTGATGCAGAGGTCGCCAATTGTTTGGCAACTTGTCAAGGAGTGGGACCTTGTCCTTGGATTTGGCCGCCGCCGCCTTGTCTTGGGCGTCCTTCTTATTTGCCCTCTTCCTCTTCTTGGGTTGTAGTGCTGGACCATCCATCGCCGTAGTGGCCGTAGCACGGAGTGTGTTTGGGCTCAACATATTTTTGACGGCGGCGGTGGCGACCTCCTCAGATTTTCCTCCTCATCAGCCGTTTCTTGAGAATCGAACAGCTTCTTGGAGCACACATATTTGAAGCCCGGCGCATCCTCATGGACAACTTGTGAAGACGTAGGAATATCCCATTGGAAGTTGTCACGTTCATATTCCTCGGCCTCTGGCGCAGCTGGCTGTTGTGGTGGGGCGCTGACCTCTGGCGCAGCTGGCCGTTCTGGTGGGGCGATGACCACGGGCGCCTCTGGCTGTCGTGGAGGGACGCTGACATGTGGCGCCGCAAGGTGCTTGTCTTTGCTTGCCGTCGACCCCGAGTAGGTGTTGATCCGAATTAGGGTCTTCGGCCATAGCAGTACCCAACCCTTCAGTGAGGCCAGATTCAACGGGCTATCGTCATCGGCACCATGCGGTTGATTAGGAGGAAACAAATCCTCATAGCCCGGTAACGCCCGATCCACTTCAACCCGGTAAACGTCATCCGCCATATCTCGTGTGTGCCACTTCTTATCCAGGGGCCGAATGATGGACCCCCTCGCGACGTCTTTGATTTCGTCGTTTACTCTCATCAAAAAGGTGCATGGCGTCGAGAGCGCCCTGCGAGAACATGTGTATGGCGTTAGAGAGAGGGCAAGGATGACGAAACTAATATATTAACTTGATGTACACATTAGTTAATTACCGTGAGGGCGTTGAGCTCGGCTAATGTCGACGGGCCAGCACATGCGGCGGCGGGCGTGCAAGTGACGGAGGGGCTGCTACCCGGCATGGACGGTGAATCCCTAGCACCAGCGACATTGCCGGCGGCCGGAGGAGTCTCCATTATAACATTGTCATTGCCGGCGGACGGCGGCACCATCGAGTTGCTGCCGTTGAAGCTAACCACTTGCATTTTCGGGGGGGCCTTGTTTGCCACCCTCATACCACGCTTGCATAGCATTGAAATCTGCTTGGACTCCGGGCGACTTCAGCTTTGACTTCAGGTACGAGTGTAGCTTTGAGTTGCGGTACCGGTTGCGGTACCAAACCAGCTTGGACTTGGGCTAGGATTGACTCCCTCATTTCCTCCGCCTCCCGCTGCTTCCTCTCATTACGCGCATTTTTATCGGCCGCAGACGACAAGCCATAGTGACCATGCTTGTAGCCTGTACCGGCGCCAGCCACACGGCCTCTATGCGGCCTTCTCGTCGGTGAATGCTCATTAACGATGTTTAGCGCCCGTACGAGAGGCTTGTCCCAGGCTACCCTGCCCGTCGACGCTGGGACGAGGAGCCTTCGTCACCTTGGGAGGCTTGAGAAAGTCTTTGTCTTTCTTCTTCCTGCGGAAGAAACGCGAACCATTTAGAAATGTTGCTACTATTATATGAACGATACTTGATCTAATAAAACCGGTAAATTGCTTACCAGTTTTTTCTCCAACGCCAGGACCTTCTCGGTCGTTCGTGAACCAAATTATGTCGGTTACGACCTTCGGGTCCGTGACAAGTTCCCCGGTTAGTTTCTTCTTATGGTACCGGGACCTGATGAATCTTCTTTCAAGCGGGTCCTTGTACTTGAGCCAGGGTTCTCAATGCCGGCATTTACATACGCCTCGTCCTCCTTCGCCCAATAGGGCTCCTTTCCCTCTTACCAACGGCACCCATGGTTTTGGTTGCCGATTTTAAGCCCCCGATTTTCCTTCCCCACAACTTGCGATTCTTGGTTGCTTGTAGCTCTTCATTGGCCACAAAAGCATCAAAGTCCGCCCGGGTGACATGCGGAAAGGCGGAGTGGACCTCTTCGAAACCTTTGCCCTCAGCAATCAGCCTCCGCACCATGTACTTATAGCTGCTGAGGTGTTTGGTGAACTTCAGGAGGGCTTGTGAGTTCACAATGTTGTTGGTTTGATGACCGGAGGCGTAGTTGCCTAGGAACTTGTATCGTGCGTGCAACCTCGCAATGAGCTGGGCTCGCAAAGGCGCTTTGCTCTCAGCTCGGAGGTCCGTCTCGTTGAGATTGACGACCTCTCGGAGGATACATGCCGCTTGGTTGCCGTACCCCTTGGCAACATCCTTAGGCAACACCGGCAAACCACCGGCGGGGTCCACCTCGTGATCGTGTCTCTGCCGGTGCCGACCGTGTTTTGGCGCCTTGCCTTCCGCGGCCTCTTGGCTCCACTTGTCCCGGTGCCACTACTCCCGGCGGCGGCGCTAGGGATCGTCGCCGCTTGTCTCGCCGCCACCCCGGCGGCGCCGGTTGCCTCATCGCCGCTAGGCTCGTAGGTACTACCCCCGGCGGCGGCGCTTGCCTCGTTGCCGCTCGGCTCGTCGGCACTACCCCCAGCGGCATCCTCCATCTCATGGTCCTCGTCGCCGCCAACACCAGCGGCCTCGGCATCCTCCTCCGTCCTAAAGAAGTGCCTATTGTAGTGCTCCTCTAACTCTTCTTGAGACGACATGGTGGCTTGCACTAATAGAAGACGAAAAAGAGTTAGAATTCACGGAAAAATTCGGCATGACCTTTGCTAAAAATTGGTCATGCCGAGTGCTAGAATTGCCGGAACGGAAATGAATCGACATTCCGGCACTCAATAGCAACTCAATCCCCTGTAACAGAAATGCAAACATAGAAATGCCATAACCATAACCATAACCATCTCCATAACCATGCCATCACCATAACCATCACCACATAAATTACAGTAGCTAGCTTTTTAGCATATACATTACAAAGTGGCATTTTACATCAGCATAAAAATAACACTTGACAACCTCCATTTAAAACCAGAGAATGAACATAGTGAATAACACTTGACAACCTCCATCAAACTCTGCTTAGCAGCATCATACACTCCAGCTAGGCTAATTCCAAATTCAACCGAAGTATGGGAACAATCAAATAAGACCACAAATTGCATAGCTAATCAAATATGTTGGGTGAAACTTCCATGTGCACTTTCTGCTACCGAGATAACATCTCTTCCTTTCTACATGCTGAGAATTTTTCAAACTAGAAAACAAAGATGTATATATAGCAACCATCTTACCACACTATTTCATGATTCAGCAAAAGTGCAGACAACAGGTAAGATCACAAACTATAGAGGAAATCAAACAAGCCAGCAAACAGTCAAGTTTCAAATGCAGCAATGTAGCATCATAGCAGAATTCGAAGGCTCAACAAAGCAAAGATCCCAATAGAATTTGAAGGTTCAACAGTTCTGCGGCACCAAGTGCACAGATGTCCAACATGACAACTTAGGAATAGACATCCCAGTGTGTCCTACTAACAACAATAGGATGTTACTAAACAACAGTCTAAGAATTGTTCAAACCACAAAACATGTACATCAACAATTAGCAAGATCCTACACTCTTGCAATACTAATTTCAAATTCAATAGAAGTTTTAAACATCAAGATAATACCATAAATTTTAGAGCATATCAAACAAGCTAGGTGAAACATGCTTTTGCTCTAGGAAACATTTCTCCATTTCTACAGAGGACCATTTTCTCTGGTTAAGGGGACCATTTTCTCTGCAATGGCATTTTCTTTTGTCCAGAGAATGAATTGAACCACCATACCACCATATCTCAAATTCTCAAACAAGCATAAATGAATTGAACCAGAGAATGAATTTAAAAGAATGAATTGAACCAGAATTTTAGCCAGCAAACATCTATAGAATTTATAGAATAGCATGAACATCTATATAATTTAAATGTATACTAGTTCTCTGAATGAACATAGCACTTGTTCTTTTTAAATGAACCAGAGAATGAACATAGCACTTGTTCTTTTTAAACCAACCAGAGAACAAATTTTATCAACTAAACCAACTAATACTAGCTATTTACATTTTTTCATTTAGTTATTTCTATATCACAATTTCCAACCAGAGAACAATTTCCAACCAGAGAACAATTTTTAGCATTTAACTAAATCAATTAAATGAAACCTACTGCTAGCATTCAAAATTTTATGTATAACTTATAATGAAAAATTGAAACCTACTGCTAGAATTTGAAACCAATTTTTAGCATTCAAAAATTCAAACCAGAGAACCCTATTTCCAATTTGAACCCTATTTCTTGCAATGTTAACCAAAGGTAACCAAGCAGAAATCCAAGGGATCATATTGACTTGCACTAGTTCTCTGAATGAACATAGCACTTGTTCTTTTTAAATAAACCAGAGAATGAACATATCACTTGTTCTTTTTAAATAAAGTAAACCTACTGCTAGCATTCTTGGCAGTAGGCATTTAAATGAAGAACCACTACTGCTAGCATTCTTGGCTAACCCTAACCCTAGCATTCTTGGCAGTAGGCATTTAAATGAAGAACCACTACTGCTAGCATTCTTGGCTAACCCTAACCCTACCATTCTTGGCTAACCCTAACCCTAACCCTATAAGTGGAATTAAAGTGGAATTAAAGTGGAATTAAAGTGACATTCCTTCACCTTGTACATGCACTGGCCAATTAACTAAACAAAATCAATTTTCATTTTAGCTACTGCAAGTAAAATCAATTTTGAGCCAAACCTCTATTTCATTTTCTTTTTTTGGCAGTAGGTACTGATGCAGGAGCATTTTGAACCGAATTAATTTACACCCAGTGAGCATGAATGAGCATTTGGGACTAAACAATTGAACCAGTGAGCTACTGCCAACTAGAGAACCATCATATTATTATGAACATACCTAAAAAACATGAAAAGAAGCACTGAAAATCCCCATTTTTTGCTACTGCATTTCATCATTTAATTTCAAACCAGAGAATGAATTCATTGTAGTGCTCTCTCAAAATTTCAAACCATAGAATGAATATGAGTGCATTTCATCATTTGCTACTGCATTTCATCATTTGCTACTGCATTTCATCATTTAATTTCAAACCAGAAAATTTCAAATTGATGATTTTAGTGCTGATTGCTGTTTGTTCATTCTGTATGAACCCTAACATTGAAAAAGCAATGGGGGCAGAGGGGGATTTGGGGCGGAGGGGCATTGGGGGCAGAGGTGTGGACCTACCTGACTACCAGCAGGGGTCGACGGCGGCGGCTAGCGGCAGGTACGGGTCTCCTGCTCCTGCTCCTCCTCGAGCGGCGGATCCGACGGCGGCGGTGGATCCGACAGCGGCGGCGGCTCCTCCTCGACCTGATCCGACAGCGGCGGCGGCGGCTCCTCCTCGACAGCGGAGGCAGGTGGTGGGGGGCTGGTGGAGGTGGATGGTGGTGGGGGGCTGGTGATGATGGTGCAGAACGGCGGGTGGCGGCGCTGGCGGGTGGTCGTCGTCGTCGGTACGGGGAAGATTGATGTGAGGAAGAGAGGAAGAGAGCACGCGCAGCGGTTAAGTCCCAGGTATAGCTGGGCTCACCTTATTGCCGGCGCACCACGTGTTTGGTTCGCCGGGGATAACTATACCCCGGCGAACCAAACATGTGGTGCGCCGGCAATAAGGTGAGCCCAGCTATACCTGGGACTTAACCCCCAACCTGGCTGGCCATTTCATTTTATTCTTTTCTTTATTTCTTTTCACTTTTTTTTTATTCTTTTCTTTATTTCTTTTCACTTTCTTTTATGTTTCTTTTCTTTTCCCACAAATCCTATACTATTTTATTTCCTTCTCTTTTCAAGATAATAACCAAGCAATATGAGTTTATGCATTACAAAAAATATGAGTTATATACATGCATGCATAAAATATTGACCAACACAATATTAATTAGTCATACATAAAATATTGGCCATGACAATATGAGTAGTTATGAATTACACAAAATATGAGTTATACATTGCAAATAAAGTTTTACATCATCGATTGAGAAGAGTGTTTCGCTTTCTTCTTGCTTTTCTTGCTCGTCGTTGAATAATTTAGCCCCGTGTCGTGACTTCTTCTTTTGAAGGGTCGACCTGACCTCGGTAGCGTGGTCCTGCTTCTTCTTGTGGTGTATGTTGTGTCTTCGTCCTCGGATTCTTCCATCATTGGGTCTCCGACTTGTCCTTCGAAGTCTTCCTCGTTGGCGACTCCATCCATTCCGATGATGGTCCTCTTGCCTCTCCTCACGATAACACGGCTAGGCCTGGATGGGTCGGTTATGAAGAAGCATTGGTGCACGTGTTCTGCCAGTACCCATGGCTCATTCTGCGCGGTGGCGTTCGTGGACTTTGATTTGTTGGCTTCGGGTAGAAACATGGTGGTGAAATACCGGTCTTCTTTTCTGACGCTCTTAGCCCATCTGATACGGAACATCGGCACTTTCTCCCCAGCGTAGCTAAGCTCCCAGATTTCCTCGATTCTTCCGTAGTATCTAGTCTTTACGTCACCCGTCCAGGAATCCATCGTTACCCCTGAGTTCTGGTAAACACTGTTCTTGTCTTTTTCTTCCGTGTAGAATGTGTACCCGTTGATATCGTACGCTTGGTAAGTCATGATGTTGGGCGCGGGGCCATGTGACAAGGCCAATACTAGTTTATCCTTGTCAGAATCCATTGGTGGGGGATTAGCAACAATGTGGTCTTTGAACCAGCGCGAAAGAGGAGTTGTGCTCTCTCGTATATTTCTGCTTCCGTCATCATCGGCTTGCCACTGTTCTCTATCATGGTTTTGTGCTCTTTCAACCAAGGATCGATCAAGTCAATGTGTTGTAGCGCTACTAAGTTGGCCCTGTCAAAGTCGGAACTCCGACCAGACATGTGCACGTGCAGTTCCTTCCTTCCATTTTTGTGGCCTACTCCCTCGAACCTACGGAGGTACTTGTTTTGAGGCAAACCAACAGGGTCCTCGATGTCTAGATAATTCATGCAGAAAGAGATGCACTCTTCGGTGAGCCAGCCCTGTACGATGCTTCCATCTGGATGTGACCTGTTACGAACGTATCCTTTAATGACCCCATTCTTTCTTTCAAACGGCATCATGTTGTGTAAGAATGCCGGCCCTAGATCGACGATATCATCCATTATATGGACCAACGGATGGACCATCACGTCAAAGAATGCAGGCGGGAAGTACATCTCCATCTCACATAGGATCACCACGATCTCTTCCTGGAGCCTTGCGAGTTTCTTCATGCTTATCGACTTCCGAGTTATGACGTCGAAGAAGTTACAGAGCCCAGTCAGCGTTGCACGGACATGGTCATCCATTATACCTCGGATTGCAACCGGAAGAATCTGCGTCATCATCACGTGACAGTCATGAGACTTCATGCCGCTGAAGTTTCGTTTCTTGGGGTCCATGTATCTGCTTATTACCCCGGAGTAACCGAAGGGCACTCTGACTCCTACAAGGCAATTGAAAAATTGATCGACCTCGGCCGGACTAAAAGTGAAGCAGGAGGGGGGACAGTAATAGTCTGGCTGCTTAATCCTTTTGCGCTTCTGACCGCCGTCCGCCTCCTCCTCCGACTGTCCCTCTTGGGCCGGCGGGATCTGAAGCTCTTCCCTGATGGCCAAAACTTTCAGGTCCTGTCTTGCTTTCGGCCCATCTTTGGTCCGGTCCGGCATGTTGAGAAGAGTGCCAAGCAAGCTCTCGCACACGTTCTTTGTAATATGCATGACATCAAGGCAGTGAGGTGTATCGAGAATTTTCCAAGACGGCAAGTCCCAAAACACGGACCTCCTTTTCCATACACCAATGAGCGGCGTCGTTTCCTTTTTCTTCTTCTTAGATCCAGGCTGTTGTCGACTCTTTCCCGGCGCAGGGGCCTCCGTCCAACCTTTCAGTAATGTGTCGATCTCTTCGCCGCTCTTCTTACGTGGAGGTCCTCGGTGTTCATTTGTACCATCGAACAGATCTCCACGCTTTCTCCACGGGTCAGTTTTCTGTATCCACCTTCGATGCCCCATGTAAACTGTTTTCGAAGAGCCATCCTTACCAAGCTGCAAAAACATCGTCTCTTCCATGCACACGACACATGCCTTGTGTCCATGGCACACCTGGCACGAAATGTAACCGTATCCGAGGTAGTCCTGCACCGTCGTGATCAACGCGGCTCTCAAAGGGAAATATTCTTCCGCGACGGCGTCCCATGTATCTACCCCTTCCTCCGCCCACAACGTTTCAAGCTCCTCCTTTAATAGTTCGAGATACATGTTGATATCGTTTCCTGGCTGTGTCGGCCCTTGAATTAGCATACTCATCTGTATGTACTTCCTCTTCATGCACAGCCAGGGCGGGAGGTTGTAGATCCATACAAACACGGGCCATGTGCTATGTGTGCTGCTCTGGTTTCCGAACGGATTGAATCCGTCCGTGCTCGCACCCAACCTGATGTTTCTGGGATCTGCCCCAAAACTTCCGAATTCATTGTCTAATGCTTTCCACTGGCTTGCATCCGAAGGGTGCGTCAGACCGGGTGCTCAATCCGCTCTTTATCATTCAACACGCCTCCTTTCTTTCTGCGTGCGGCGCATGAGCTTTGCTTCCTTGCGGTCCGCGTAGAACCGTTGAAGCCGGGGGCGAGCGGGAAGTACCACACAACTTTCCGAGGAGCTTTCTTCTTCCCTTTCTTGTACCGTTCAGCTTCACACAGGACATTTGGTCTTGTCCATGTGCTCCTTGCGATACATGATACGATCGTTGATGCGGGCGTGATACTTTTCGTGGGGTAAGTCGAGAGGGCACGTGATTCTCTTGGCCTCGGCTAGACTACCAGGACACGTGTTCCCGGCAGAAGGAGATCTTTCACGTATTCCGAGGATGTCGTCGACGCTTGTGTCCGTCCATCCGTGTTTCGCCTTCATCTGCAGCACATCGAGAGCTACTCTCAAGCGAGACTCCCCCAACCCGCGACCTGAGTCGTACAACGGAGTATTCGAGTCTATCTCGAGTTGCTCAAGCTTTGATTTCCGCTTGGCGCCTTTCGTCTTTTCGAGAAGCAGATCTTGAAGATGAGGGTCCCGCACGACTGAAGCTAGCGGCACCTCTTCGTCGTCGTCAAGGTTATTGTCGTCGTCAAGGTTATTGTCGTCGTCAAGGTTATCGTCATGTGCGACAAACTCTTCATCGTCATCAGTATCATGATGCCCTCCTTCTTGCCGGCCATTTTTACCACCTGCCGCCGTCGCCCCATTGACCTCCGCGCCATCATCACTCATCCATTGAGTGTGTCCATGCATGAAACCATTAGTGAGCAGGTGCCCCTGCAACTTGCCTGAATACGGGTCAAACCATTTCCCTCGTTTGCATCTCCGGCACGGACACAATACCTCCGTGCGGTTATTTTCATACATGTCGATGATCGCGTGTTTCAGATATCTCATCACGATGCTTTCACTCATCTCGATAACCATTATCGCCTGCATGGTAAGATTACATAATTCATTAGAACCATGCATCCGTCGGTAGTTTTCACGGAAAATTTCGGCATGACCTTCCTACACGGTAGGACATAGGAGCGCCAGAAATGTGCCGAAACGGAAACTTGAAGAATCAATATTTCGGCGCAACGTTGGCAACTCATTTTCAACGCCAACACACACACAAGCACAAGCACAACATATATATATATGCCACACACGAGAGCTTTTCTTCAAATGTCCAACATACATCGATTTCATTCCTTAATTTGTTCATTAATCACCTATTTGTTTGATATATTCGTCGATAAGATCGAGACGACGCGCCGCGACAATGGCGTATGGAAGCCGACTTTCTAGATCTAGATCTAGATTGAGCGGTCAATGCGGGATAGTAGATCTAGATCTACATAGGGGGATGTGGGAGATGCATGTAGGAAGGGAAGATTTGCTCAAAAATTTTGATTTTGTTTGGTCAAATTGGTGAAATTGGGGATAGAAATGGGCAAAAATGAGCTGGGTTGGGAGAAGGCTCGGGTTTGTGTGGAGAAGTGGAGTGTAGTGAGTGTGTGAGTGAGTGGGCTGGTTGGTGGCTGAAATAACTGCCAGGTTATTGCCGGCGCACCTGGACCATGGTGCGCCGGCAACATATACCCCTTTCGGCTATATCACAACCGGGCCAGGCCCAAGAATCATTGCCGGCGCACCGGCCCAGGGGTGCGCCGGCAATAGCAAACTTTCCACCGGCGCACCACTGGGCCGGTGCGCCGGCAATGATTCTTGGGCCTGGCCCGAATCGGCCCGGGCCATGCCAGGAAATAGCGCCGGCGAGCCTTTCCCCGAGGTGCGCCGGCAGTATCCCTTCATCGCCGGCGCGGCTGAAATGTGGTGCGCCGGCAATCCTTTCCACCGGCGCATGCACAATGTGGTGCGCCGGCACAACTTGCCTCCACCTATAGGCTTTTCCCTAGTAGTGCTCCTCTTTTTTTGAACACATTCACACTCTCCTCTTTTTTTGAACACATTCACACTCTCCTCGAAACTGCAGTAGGCAGTATATGCATAAGAGGAGGAGCGTCTCGGTTCACCTCCGTTGTCTATCCCCACTCCGCCCAGCTTCCATAGCACGCGCCCGCGTCTCCGCCATGGCGCTTTCGCCTCCTATCCAGCAGTGCCCAGTTTGAGAGCCTCTGTTCTCCAACTCAAACCCCCACCTGCCGCCATTGATCGCCATCTCTCTCCCAAAGTTCGAATCAGCAAATCTCCCAAGAAAATACCAACCACATTGTACCGCCTGCCTCATTACGATGGCGAAATCGAGCAGGGTTTGTGGATCTGGGCTGTTTCACAAGGTGTTAACGGAAGGCCCCCTTGAAGTGCTCATCAGCCAGTGCGACGCCATCACCGCCGCGTCCCTAGTCGGTTCCTCCAAAAGTATTCTTCAGTCAGCCAAATATAGTACCACTCTGCCTGCTTCTCAGCCGTTTGGCCTTCCGTGTGTTCTCTGTTGTGACCCGGCGGATAAACCATGGGAGTTCAAGGAGGATTTGCCGGTGCACAGCAAGTGCAAACTATTGCCGCTGGACAGGTTCTCCTATGATTGCCTAATGCCACACGGTAAGGATGAGGAGCGGGCAGGCGCCAATGGAGATTGGATCGCCATGGTTGGCCCCAAAGGCAAGTGGAACCTCCTCAATGTCTACACTCATCGCAAGATTAAGCTTCCATCTTTGACGAAGAAGTTTGAAACCACACGCAATCCACTTATATTCGAGTATCAGGGTGATGCTATTCAACTGCAGAAGATAGCTATTTTCCAAGTTCCTACAGCTGCTAGGGGGTATAAAGATTTCTCCCTTGTCGCAATCTTCGACTTTGCAATTGCCTACCTCCATGGCGAATATCCTCGTACATGGATATTTCTTGAAAACCAGTTTCAGGACGGCGCCATATACTGTGATGCAATTATACATAACGGACTTGTGTTTGCCGTTACTGAGCTTGGAAATGTTTATGCATGGGATCCTAATCAATTTGGTAACATTTCCTCCCTATCTTTTTTATATACGTAACTTATATAGTATTTCACCTCTTATTTGTTGAACTGTCTTGGCATCTTTTCGCTTAAAGGAATTCCATAGGCGCATACCATAACCCTCTTGTGGTATGGACATATATAGAATTTAACATCTATAGGAATTTTAGTATGGTCTAATGTGCATGTTGTTCCGTAGGAAAAAGGCCCCCTAGTAATTAAGTTTCTTTATTATTACTCCCTGGAAAATTTAAGGTAGAGTAGAAATAGAATCAATAAAGGTGCCATGCAATATTGATAAAGACTTTCATTTGTTTATATTCCCCCGGTTCTAGAGAATAAGGAGTACTATATTCAAACCATCTAAAATTTGGACCAATATTTTGGGGAACATGTTTTAAATCCATATGAAGTTTTACCAAGATGTTCGAAATATATTTCAAACCATCTTATGTTCGACCATGATTTTATAAAGTACTAGTATTGGCATCTACAATATCAAATCAATATCACTAGTAGATAAATCATGAAATATATTTTCATGTGACGTGTTCTTTCCTTTTTCAAGGTCCTATAGTGCTCCCTGCTCCATTCATTCCGTCGACGGCTGGATTTGATGACGATGATGATTTTGACTCTAATAGTCGTACGTGGTGGCTGGCAAGATCTCAAGATCGTTCTAGACTTCTCCTGGTCTATGCACGTGGCGTAATGTATTTTGACGCTAACGGTGCTCCAAGTTATTATGATAGTACCCCTTATGTCCATTGCGGTCGCGCTGTTCACAACTATTCGGGGTATACCTGCATGGTATTCTCGAATGACACTAGTCGGTTACTTCCAGCCAACCCGTGGGAAAGCGTTACTAATCTTGGAGACTATTCTATGTTCCTTGGGTTGAACTATCTGATTTTCATGCCAGTGGGTGGTGCAACATTTCCCCCAGGATATTTGACAAGAAGAAACTGCATCTACACCACGCCTCAGGCCATTGGCTCTCAGTTTGACACATCACATCAAGAAATTTTCCGCTTCAGTCTAAATGGCGAAGACCACCAAAGCATCTCTTTCTCAAGCAGTTGTCCAGCGGCCAACTGGCATACGGGGTTTTGGTTCATCCCAAGCTACACCAACGCGCTCGACTGGAACAAAGACAATCAGAGTTAGGGATATTTATGTAATAGTAGGATCATACTACTAGCTAGCTCAGTTGGTCTTGACTCCTATTTAACTATTTATAGCTAATGTACTTAGGTGATAAATTGATGCTATTTGCATGAACCCTGGTGCTTCTTGTAATTTGATCAAATACGGTCTATACACATGCATGGTTGTTTGGCTGTTTCAGTGTCCCTAGAGGCATACATATATACTGTTATTTAGCAATCTTTATTACAGTACAAAGGTCTTAACCTCATGGTTCACAGAAAGTATAAACGTAGATCAGCCATCTAAACATAGAAGACATTCTAGTGTATGATTCTTACATATACACATCAACATCCTATCAGAAAATCTTAATGTGAATTGTACTGGCTGTACAAACCCGTGCATCATTCTCTAGCCGGTTGCACCCAAAAACCAAATCGTGGTACTTCATAGTTGACTGTATGTAGGACAACATACGGATCCAATGCGAATCCATGGGTATCACCTGCATGACAGAACCATATTTCACATGGTTGGAGGTACTCCATATGGCATTTAAAATCATTCCTTGTCCTTCATATGGCCCTAAAAATAGTACAGTTGGATTTGTGGGTTTTAATTTTTTATTAACACACTCAATTAATTGCCCAAACATTGATTAATAATATTATTAAGGGGTGTGATGTTGAAAGCCATAAGAACAATGTGCCAAACAATCTTTGCTAGCGGACGGTAAATGTATACCCATCAGAAATATTACTCCGTAGTACTACTAGTAGTACTATCAAAATAATCAGGAGACGTGCATGTTTCTTTGGTCAGAATAACTGCTGCACCATCTTAAAAGTAAATGGCATGACCATTTATTTGATTTGATAGCGTGCAGCTAGATGGCGTACATTACTATCTCTACTTCCTTGGGTCGCCCAAATCTGGAGTACTAAAAGCAAATCCTGGTGATTTATTTGACAAGACAACACAGATGCGTCCAAATTTCTCTGCCCATATTATTATACAGTAGTAATATACGAAATCTGGAGTGCGTTGCCTCGTTGCCTTCCAAGAGAAGCTGCATTCCTTGCCAAAAAAGAGAGAGAGGCTGTATTTATAACTACCTCACCGGCCGCCACTAGTACAAACCATCACTCCCTCTCCACCTCCACCTCCACCTCTTCCCTAGTAGCTCCACCTCCATATCGGCGACGGACCACAATCGCGCGGCTTCGACTTCCTCTTCGACAGCGGCGGCGACAGAGGCGTGAGGCACCTTCTCCGCGGCGCATCACTCATCCTCGTCCCGCGGCAACAATGGCTGTATGTGAAATCACCATACCCTTGTGTATGGTAGAGATGATGATGTACGGATAAAATTTTATTGGCGGTTGCTCATCCTTGTTTGAACATTTGGTGTAGATTCACATCTAGGGCAGGGTGTCAAGCGGGGTGGGTAGCGGGCTAGCTAGTTTCAGTGCGAGTGCTTTAAATCTGCTCTAATCTCAACCACTATTTGCTCTAATTTTCTGCTTTGCGGGACGATTGGCGGACGCCGCTTGCAACCCTAATCTAGGGTATTGATCCTAGTTTAGTAGACTACTAGGATTTACATGCCAATTTGTTTTTATACTAGATCCGGATATTTGTCAATACTATTACGTACTTCTTCCGTTCGTATTTAATTGACTCTAGTTGAAAGCATCGACAGTTCATTTTCTTCTCTCCCTCGCGTCGACTAATTAAAACCGAACAGAGGGAGTATTAGGAATCCATGTGCATCCATACTACCAGTAAGGTATTGCGTTGTTGCAGATGCTCAGTGTAATCAATATCTTTCGATATTAATATACTCACTTTATCAGAAAATAAATTAGTAATCCATGTTCAAACTTGCTAGTTTGATCGACGTTTGATGATGATTTGTGAGGCCATGTATGGGCCTAGTTTGTTTTGCCTGGTGGTCAGTAGGCTGTTGATTTTTTTTTTGCTTGGTCGATCTGTGGTCGTTCCATGGCCACTGCTGATTAAGCATTACTAGAATCAACAATTTTTTGCTTGTCTGGTGATTGGAAGTGTATGCGCTCTTCTGAAGAGCACCATCGCACGATGATTAGTCTTAATGGAGATGCAGATGTCGATCAAGAGGGAGAAACATATCTTGATCATGCATTTCTCACGAGATTACTTGGTGATTGGAAGTAGAATCCACAATTTGCTGTGCAAACTTCTCAACATATGCATATATTCAATGAATTGGCTTTATGTGATCAATAGTACTTCTTATTGCAGATGGATGGAGGGGAAAGAGCGAAAAAACCGATACTTAGTGAGATGACTTCTCATTCTGTGACTTCTGATATCCCAGATGACAAGGTAAATATATAGAACGACGATTCGTAGGTGATAAAAGCAGAATCCACAATTTGCCGTGCAAACTTCTCAACATATGCATATATTTGATTAATTAGTTTTATGTGATCAATAGTATTACTTATTCCAGATGGACGTAGGGGAAGGAACGAAAAAGCGGATGCTATGTGAAATGACTTCTAAATCGATGTGTTCTGATATCCCAGATGACAAGGTAAACATATGGATCGAGGCTTGTTTTGCCGCTGCCCCTGTTAGATGGCTAGATGCTCTGGTCTAATTTCTGTTCATGTGCTTATTATTGCAGAAACATAGAGTTGAAGAAAACTCTATATTGTCTGATGACAAAGGTGAAATGGCATGCCAGTCTTTTAAACCTCCGACGCCACCTTGTTTACTGTCTATGGAGACTGATGCAGCTGGACCTGGTACTGATGAGCCTATACCTGGCATCATCGTGCCACATGAAGAAGGTTGTGGATTGGGTTTACCCCCTGCTGTAGAAACTGGTGGTGCAGCTGGAGCTGCTAGTGTAGAGCCTCTAGTGAACGGTGTCGTGCCACGGGAATTCTCTGAACTGGAGCAAGACGGTTTACCTATTGTCAAGACCGATGTAACTGGTGCTTGCGGTGACCCAGCGTACCACTGCATGGTGTATTACACAAGTCGTTGACATAACACAAGTGAAACACCATTCCACTCATATCACATCTCTCAGAGTGGTACAACAGAAACATATGCGAGTCCAAGGTATGTCTATAGAAGTACACACGAACTGTTTACATAAGATCCACATAGCCTCCTACTTTACAGTGAGGTAAAACTTCAAATAAAGCTCCAGAAGAACGACTCGTAGTCTATCTTATAGCTAACTCAAGTTTAAGAGCTAATTAGCTTGCTATAGAAATCTAGCTACTTAGGTGCTAGGATTAGGGAAAGGTTCCCTTCTATTACTAGTCTAGGTTTCCATCATAGCTGATGCAGAAGTTGACTCCACTGACTTCGTTGATTGAATTCTTCATCTTGTTGCAGTTGACTCCTTTGTCTTCGAGTTCCACGGTAGTTTCTCCTTCGGTGCCATGATCTAAGAAGGGGGTTCAAACGAGATAGAATGAGTACGAGCGTACTCAGCAAGTTCATATTAGGAAATATGTGGATCATGCACTAGCTACAGCCATAGACCAGAAAGTCATAGGCCAATGCAAGTTTTTGTAATCATTTCTTCCAAAGGTTTATTTTATTCTGAAAACTATGCCCGTCAGTCTTCACAGGTTGACTAGAACTTCGTGGAGTTCCTTTCCTGCCGCGTTCGCAGTTCCCTTCCCGGAACAGGGAGTGACAGTCACAATTCTTGATACCCTCTGCAGAGGTGCGTTACTTTACCCCACAAGAGATCTTAACCATGTTGCCGGCCGAGAGTATGTCCTCGGCTCGTCCACACTTCCTTTGGTGTGAGGCCCAGTATAAGATCCAAGCCAATCACTGCCTTCTCCGCGACCCTGCAAACCCACCCTTTTGTCCAACCGTACACCTCCAGTAGACTTCCCCCGATAATACGGCTTTACTCATGGTGTACTCCGGACAATCCATCATAGATCGTAGAGCTTATCATCACTAATGGATGGGGATTTAAAAGGATTTCCCAACCTATTGCGGCAGTGCCTCCAACACCCCACCGGCTCTCCGATCCGTTGGCGTGCAGAAGGGAAAAGATAGAGCTGACTTCCCCAGAGCCATTATAGATCTTATGGATAACGCGATATGTACGGCGCTAGAATCACTGGACGGCATTGGTAATTAATCCTAGGGTGATATAACCCATGCAATGGAACCTCCACCATATCAACACATACCATGGTTCCATTGCCCACCACATAGTCATATTCATAATTGTAAAATAATACTTTGCTTTTCAATGCATGAGTGATAAGTATAGTACTTTGCATATAGTTTGATACAAATAATCAAATGACATGAGCAAGCGATGAACTTGCCTTTCTTGACTGCAAGATTATGCAGGCAAAAGCTTCGATATGTGATAACTCCAAATTCTGAAATACCATCATCGTCCGGTAAGGACAATGTTTAAAGAACTGGCAACGATGCTATAATGCATAGTATGAGATGCAATCGTCCCGAGCGTAACTTAATCTCGATGATTTAGGATGTATGAGTTGTAAAGATTTCTTTAGGGTTGGTTGCACTTTTAGGATGATTCTCAAACAAGGTTCTTATTAGGGTTTGGTTATATTAGCATCATAATCAAGTGATATAAGACATCATAACAAGTACACACATAAAGAATAGTGGTGGAATAATATGTAAAGAACAGTTGTCAATTTTAAGTTCTATAGATCATGGTTGATGATTACTTATACTATACTTCAAAAGAATAACTTTTGAAGAACATGTTAATTAAGAAATACTGAGTATTTCAAAGAAGGATAGGGCTTCTAAGGTTTGATTGACATTTGTACTTCAAAAGAATAACTTTTGAAGAACATGTTAAATAAGAATATGAACTACTATACATAGGAGCTATGTAACTCTAGGGTTTACTATTGAGTTCATTTGGTTATACTAATAGAAACTAGTTGGGTTCTTAAATTGAATTGGTTCTATATGCAACAAGTATTAGCAGGTTTATTACTATGGTTGATTATGATATCATATCAAAGGATGGTTATCCAGATGGTTCTATAAATTAGCTATTACGGTTTACTATGGTTTCACAACTACTTAACTAAGTAATCTCTAATGGTTGCCCAGCTAAGTGGTTTATCATTTCCTAAGTAGTGTTGAGTGGAATAGGAGCATGTGATGTGATTTGCTACACAAGGTTGGTATTAGGGTTTATCATCATGGTTTAACTAGGGTTTGATGGTTGAGGTTAACCCTAATGGTATGTTATATATGAGTGGTGATCAATGGTACTAATCCAATTAACAAGTTTGGGTTTGCTCCTAAGTGATACTAGTGGATCATACCAGGTTTACTCAAAAATGAAGACATGAAATGACAAGCTCATGTGAATTGGTTTTATGTTAGTGGATCATAAGTATGCATTCATTGGTTTCTTACTAGGGTTCTATAGGTATAGATGAACCTCACATGATCACATGTGATAAGCAACTAGGGTTTTAGAGTTACTACTAAAGTGGAATGATCACATGAAATATTAAGATCAAGGTCCCCATTAGTATTAGAACTAGGGTTTCTACATTGATACAATTCTTGAACTAGTAATTGACAATAAAGATGTGGTCACTGATTACTTTGAAACAACATTAGTAATGGTTTGACATTTATTAATTTTCACAAGAATTAATAATTAGAGTAATTCTTATTTAGGTTTAATTAAGAATCAGGGTTTAATAATTGTTATCAGGCTTAAAGTATTTTACTTGTTGACTTAAGATGTTTAAATAAACAATTGTGGGCTACCAAAATAATATTGGCTTTTAATATTTTCTTGAGTTATTACTATTTAAAGAAAATAGAAAATAGTAATTTGCAAATTAGGGTTTATGAATTACCACTAATAATTAAGTTAATGCAAATATGGTAAATAAAATTAATCTTAACATTTTACTTAGTTACTAAATAGTTAAAATTTAATTTTTTAAACTTCACTAAGTATTGAATTTGAATTGTATTTTAAGTATATGAAATGGCATAATTAATAAGGTTAAAAAATAAGTGAAATTTATTTTGACACACATTTTTGTTTTATATTTTATTTGAATAGAGTTTATTTTTGTGAGCATTTTGATATATTATTCATATTTTTCTGAGTTGAAATTATTTTTCTATGATTTTACAATGTTTCTGCAATTTTCTGGAATTTCAAATTAAAACGAAATACTAAACATACCGATTCGGTTACACACCCAGAGACAGACAGGTGGGGCTACTGCCACGTTGGATGCCACGCAGGCAACGACTGGTCAAAGTGGACTGGGGCTGTTGACCGTACCGGCGTTTAACCGCCGGCGGCCAGAGCACGGTGGCGCCGCCGCTATATGGCCTCCCTGGATGCGCGGTTGATACTAAACGAACGAGAAGAATACAAGGAACACGATGGTGGTGGTGGATTGGGCTATTGGTCGTTGGAACCATGTCGGAAAACATGTCCCGCGGCGGTGCTCTCCGGCGAGGTATCGAAATCGAGCTAGAGACGGAGCTAGGAAGCGAAAGTATGCTCTAACGGCGCGCAAACTCACCCTGAACCTGCTGGTGTGGTCGGCGACGACGATTGTTGACGGAGACGACGGCGATTGACTGTTTCCCGGCGAACCCGAGTGAAAGGGAACGGTGAAGTCCTCCTGGTTCCGAGCTCCCCTTGATGCCTGCTTGCTCCCAGAAGATCTACACGCCAAGGCGCATCTCCTCGACCTAACGGTGGACTCCGGGGTGGCTTCTATCGACGGCTAGCCGGAGAACTGGCTGGCCATGGCGGTGTTTCCAGTGAGATATAGAGAGCGATTGAGAGAGAATGGATGGGCGGCGAAGAACAAGGAGATCACGGTGATGATCTCCACCTATTTATAGGCCAAGGAAACCTTCGAGGCATCGACACGACGACGGCGATGGTTGGGAGGTGGCGGTCTCTGGAAGGTGGTCTGGCGAAGATCTTTTCCCTCCCGCGGATAGACTCGGACGCGAAACGATTAGGGTAAGGTTCTGGAACCTTCTGCCGCGTCCGGGCATCCCTATCGTCGACGAGAGCGGTGTCTACTGGCGATGCCGCGCTGTCGACGCCGGAGAAGAGGACGACGACGTTTTCCTCTCGCACGCATTTTAAAGCAGCGAAACGGTAAGTGGTTTGGGCTGGCTTCACTCGTGGGCTAGGCTGCTCCTGGGCCTAGGCTTTGGGCTGCTACGGCCTGAACAGGTAAGTTTCCCTCCACTTCTTATTTCAAATTTTCATTTCCTATTTTTATTTACTGATTTAAATTTGCTATTTGCTTTCAAATTTGAATTCTGTCTTATTTTGCAGGTCCTAAATTATTTGAATATCAATATAACTTGATAACAATGCTTACTGTATAATCTTGTTGTTTAAACAAATATTTAGTTTAGGATGTAATTAATATTTTATGAGGCTTGAGTAAAATAGAAATGGTTAGTTATTCATTTTAATTCCCTTTTTAATTTAGAAACCAGATCTATTTAAGTGGTTTGAGAATTTATAACCTGTGCTTGGTAAACATATCATTAAGTTTTGTTATTACTTAACAATATTGATTGTTCCCATGTATTTTATATCATGGTTAGAGTTTAAATCAAATGGTGTTGAGAATGGAATGGTTCATGATTTTATGTAGAGATTTGTTTCTAAGGGTTTAACAAAATGGTTGGATCAACTCTATATTCACTACTCTTGTTTAACAAACTCTTGTTTGAACTATTTAAAATGAATCCTAAACTCAGCATGATCAATTCTCTTGCTGAGGTGGTGCTACTTTATAAATACTATCCATTTGATTCACTTAGGCAAAGTATTTGGATAACCAAGTAGAATAGGGTATTGGTTTCATTCTACTCACCAAAGGCATTTAGTACTTAGGTATATAGGGCTTGGTTTTATCCTTGTGATCCATGATACACAAGTGGGGACATAATATTTTATGTGGGTTAGTTCCATATGACAAGGTTTATGGTTTTGGGAATACTTCACTATTTGAAGTATTGAATAGGCATGAGGCATGGCAGGGTTTTACTTATGATCAAAGTAATACTTGGATTGGAATTCAAATATGGTTTAGGGTTTAAGTAATGATCACCAATGTGATACACAACTAGGATTAGAATATGAGCATAAGCTTTGGTTATGTTTCACTAATGGAACATGGCTCTAATCTACAAGATTAAAGGTTGGTTTAAACAAGTAAGATGTAATACTACTCTAAAATTCTCTAGGATAGACATGGCTATGGTTAGCATCTACAATCTCTCTCACTTCTAAATATCTTGTAATAGCCTAAGGTCCTACTCAAGATATGATTATATGATCCTCTAAATATATGGTTTGCCTAGGATTCTACCTTGCAATATTCTGTAGCTTGTTCTTCAGGAAATCTGATAAACCTGCATCTTGTGGTATGCCTCCACCTCCTAGCTTCTTCATCTTGATCCTAGCTAATTCACATGGAGTGGCTCTATGTGTTTGTTCCGATGTAACATGGTACTTGATGAGCAAATGGATGAAGGGTGTGGCTCTATTTATAGGCTTGGGCAAGCTCTAGTATCATGACACATAGGTGGTGACTCTTGTGTTGGTTTGATGAGTAAGGTGCTTGGTTGTCATGCCCTCATCCATAGCAATCCTTTGAGCATGAGGTGGCATATCTTGGAAAGCAAGTCATGTAGATATTTTCATCCTATGTGGCAAGATCATTATCCTCTCATATGATTTATCTTTGGTTAGCCAAGTGGCATTTGTTACTAAATATCTTGTGGATGGTTTTATTATTGTGGATGAATCACTATATCATATTGGATTAGATTTCTATTATAATATTGATCAAAAGATCAAGGTTGAAGGTTATTCCTCAAATTTGGATAGTTGGGTTTGATTTCACCAAGGCATGATCATATGAGTTTCAAAATACTCATAGTTAGTTTTATTCAAATAGTGTGGAATATAATTTGTAATGTAAATGGATTTAGTTTTATGATATTCCATGTATTTAATAAGTTATGATTTAAATAAGAATGTATGGCTTTATGCACTTTAAACCCTGTGGTTTACCTTATTTGGTAATAAGTTTAGAAGTGAATTAAATTACACACAAAGGTAGTTGCTAACTTTTAAGTGTTAATAAGTTAGAGTTTGATTCTTAAAGAATGTGTTGTTGTAAAGATAATTCCATTTGATCTAATCCATAGATCAAATCACCTCTACCCAAAACAAGGTTTTTAGCAAAGATCAAAGTGAAGTTTATAGCGCTTGACTTGATGATCTACTTCAATTCTAGCAAGTCAAGTGAAACTTCAGTTACTGTGGTAAGTTTTATTTGAAAGAGCGAAAATTCCCCAGATTTTCTATGCATGAATGCAATGCACACTTTGGTGTTCTCTCATTTTGTAGCCTCTAAACCTGGGATATTACAGCCTCTCCCCCTTAAACTGAACTTCGTCCCGAAGTTCGAACGCTCTCAGGTTTCGGAATGTTGAAATGTCTTGAACAGATCACCATCCTTCAACTCCATGGTGATCACACTAGATATAGTTGAATATATCTCTAGTCCAGATTCTTCCTGGAGTCTTTTGATGTCTGGCATGGATACTTTCTTAAATCCTATGATTTCTTTCAACACTCTAAGCTTATAGGCTTACTCTCCAAACATTATTGAATTAAGACATCTTATTGTGTTAATGGACTTTACTAATGGTGGTGGTGACATCTTCCTATTTGGGTACTCAAAACTTGGTTCTATCAGCTGCGATAATCCAGCTGCGATGTAATATGGCACTATGGTGTACTAGCTGCGATGTCCAAACCTTGATTCTAAAGGATTTGTTTAAAGTAAGGTATTGTTGTCCCTTACTACATAACGAAAGTGATGGTACTTAGTAAGGTATTTACAATAGGATGGTCCTGGTGGTTGAGTCCTACGAATGGATTAGACTCATTTAGTCCATCCAATCATGGCTTCTAGTTTATGCTAGTTATCTTCCTTTTGGTTTCTTTAGGTTCCATGAAAGGAATCTTTCTACTAGGCTCATGTTTTAGTATGGTCAAACTCCTTCGTATAGTATCTGCTTAGGCTTGGATTGTCCTCCGACATTTTCTTCATCCAACTTCATCATCTTAAACTTACTTGAGTTCTCTTGGTTTCGAGTAATTACAATTACCCACTCAAGTTAAGGTCTAACCCTTACTTCCTCGAGATATGAACCTCAGCTTCTGGTCTGACAACCTCCTGAAAGTACTATTATATGGGTAGTTCCCAACAACCTTATAAAAATAAGATCGGACTTCCTCTCAGTTCAGACCTTCTTCTTGGTCCATCATACTCCGAATATCATATTTTAATACTTCTCCTTCAGCCTTCCTCTCCCCCTTGGAGTTTACTAATGATATTCAAACTTCCTTTCTTCTAACCATTAAACTCCAAGGTTAGGTAGTTGGTTTAAGTCTAGTTTATAATTTGTATTTTTCTAAAGTCTCGCGAAGAATTCTTTGCGGTGTATCCACACAGTTGTGGGTATCCATTATGAATCCTCCGACTAAATATTTACCAACTACGAGATACCAGCTGTGAAATACTAGCTGCGGAATCCCCTTTCTTTTAGGGTAAAGAAATGTTCAGGTTGTGGGCTATCTGGTACCAGCTGCAGACTACCTAGTACCAGATGTGTCTGATTGGATACCAGCTGTGGCTATGTTATGGTTCTAGTCAATATCTACTTACCAGCTGTGGCTACTTTTATAGTTTTAGATAAGATATACCTCACTTCACATTCTTTCTCTTCATGGTTATCCTATATCAGCTGTGGTCTCATGATACCAGCTGCGACTTCACTTGTCTATTTTGCTTCTTCCAGGGTTTGTTTTGCAAGAGAACCACTTGTTGACACTATGAAAATAATATTTTAAGTGACTTCCCTTGCATCCCCTTCTTCCATAATGAATACGACTCTACTTCTACTGCGCCATTTTCACTATTTTTCTCACTTTCATGGTACTTCCATGTTGAAGTACTCCTTGATTAAGGATAGAAGTGAGTTTTGATTGGTCCTTCCTTCAAATTGTTGTGGTTGCTTCCCACAACTTTACTTCCTTCTTCTAGTGAACCTTCATCTTGTCTTCCAAAATCTTCATAATTCGTCACTTCCTCACACGAATACCTTTACCCTCTAGACCTATAACATCAAGTAAGAGCTTGATATTGCAACATGCATTTGCATATCAAAGTCAAACTTCATGTATGGATCTAGTCAATCAATGAAGATTCGAGAAAATCCAAGAAAATCCAGCTTTGTGCATACAATACACATCTTTATATGCCTGAATATAGTAGTTGGGTAAGACATCCCTAAACATCAGGATCGGATGTGTAGTATATAACACCACATAAGATAGGTTTAGGTTGTGATACTTAGCACAATACGTGAATTTCTACTATTTGTCTCAACATTTATCTTAGTTGCACATTTGCAATGAGACAAACTTGAAACAATATGGCTTGGGATAGTTGAAGTTAACCTAGTTTTCTTTGGAAGTACTAACACAATAGTATACCAAATATATGTGCTATTGAGGACTACTTCCTATAATACAATTAGTTCTAACATGTCTACTCTAAACACATGATTGTTTAGAATATACCACCTATAACTCTAGGATTTCTCTATGTAATATGCTCTAAATAAGACTTCTTAATCTTAAGGACTATGGTTCTAACATACTTGGTACAGTTATTAGGATTTTAAGGCCTAAGCTTTCGAACTATTCCCTAAATCCTACTCCTTATCATCCTTTTGTTATCGTACTTATGATGTTCTACTCCATCATACCATGATTCCCAAGTGAATCATATATGAGTACCAACTTTACCATGAAAAGTAAACTTGTATAACTCCTATCAATCTTCCTTACCTCCTATGATTGACTCATCATAGACATATACTACCTTATATAACTTATCTCCCTTACTTAACATCAGTCATTTGACATTTTAAATGACTCTTACTTAATTATACTTGTATTGGTATACTTCTTCCAATAGGATATCTTCCTTATGGTTGTATCCTCGCTTTGGACTACCATGTATTGTATACCAATTGTGGTCTACTACCACCATTTATCTTAAGCTTCAATGGTGTTCTAATTATTTGGAATGAAGCAAGATAACTAATGAAATTTACTTAAGAAATATAGATTAGAAAGGTTGACTCAAGTGTGTTAGGATTATTCTCAAGTGAATACCCATCTCAAGTCAAAAGAATAATTGGTTTAGCATAGTTGGCTTAGCTAAAACACTTCCTATAGACACTACCAAACCTATAGGTCTCCTTTAAAGGGTTTTAATCCTAGGGTCAAAGCATTTGCTCTGATACCAGCTGCGGTGACCCAGCGTACCACTGCATGGTGTAGTACACAAGTCGTTGACATAACACAAGTGAAACACCGTTCCACTCATATCACATCTCTCAGAGTGGTACAACAGAAACATATGCGAGTCCAAGGTATGTCTATAGAAGTACACACGAACTGTTTACATAAGGTCCACACAGCCTCCTACTTTACAGTGAGGTAAAACTTCAAATAAAGCTCCAGAAGAACGACTCGTAGTCTATCTTATAGCTAACTCAAGTTTAAGAGCTAATTAGCTTGCTATAGAAATCTAGCTACTTAGGTGCTAGGATTAGGGAAAGGTTCCCTTCTATTACTAGTCTAGGTTTCCATCATAGCTGATGCAGAAGTTGACTCCACTGACTTCGTTGATTGAATTCTTCATCTTGTTGCAGTTGACTCCTTTGTCTTCGAGTTCCACGGTAGTTTCTCCTTCGGTGCCATGATCTAAGAAGGGGGTTCAAACGAGATAGAATGAGTACGAGCGTACTCAGCAAGTTCATATTAGGAAATATGTGGATCATGCACTAGCTACAGCCATAGACCAGAAAGTCATAGGCCAATGCAAGTTTTTGTAATCATTTCTTCCAAAGGTTTATTTTATTCTGAAAACTATGCCCGTCAGTCTTCACAGGTTGACTAGAACTTCGTGGAGTTCCTTTCCTGCCGCGTTCGCAGTTCCCTTCCCGGAACAGGGAGTGACAGTCACAATTCTTGATACCCTCTGCAGAGGTGCGTTACTTTACCCCACAAGAGATCTTAACCATGTTGCCGGCCGAGAGTATGTCCTCGGCTCGTCCACACTTCCTTTGGTGTGAGGCCCAGTATAAGATCCAAGCCAATCACTGCCTTCTCCGCGACCCTGCAAACCCACCCTTTTGTCCAACCGTACACCTCCAGTAGACTTCCCCCGATAATACGGCTTTACTCATGGTGTACTCCGGACAATCCATCATAGATCGTAGAGCTTATCATCACTAATGGATGGGGATTTAAAAGGATTTCCCAACCTATTGCGGCAGTGCCTCCAACACCCCACCGGCTCTCCGATCCGTTGGCGTGCAGAAGGGAAAAGATACAGCTGACTTCCCCAGAGCCATTATAGATCTTATGGATAACGCGATATGTACGGCGCTAGAATCACTGGACGGCATTGGTAATTAATCCTAGGGTGATATAACCCATGCAATGGAACCTCCACCATATCAACACATACCATGGTTCCATTGCCCACCACATAGTCATATTCATAATTGTAAAATAATACTTTGCTTTTCAATGCATGAGTGATAAGTATAGTACTTTGCATATAGTTTGATACAAATAATCAAATGACATGAGCAAGCGATGAACTTGCCTTTCTTGACTGCAAGATTATGCAGGCAAAAGCTTCGATATGTGATAACTCCAAATTCTGAAATACCATCATCGTCCGGTAAGGACAATGTTTAAAGAACTGGCAACGATGCTATAATGCATAGTATGAGATGCAATCGTCCCGAGCGTAACTTAATCTCGATGATTTAGGATGTATGAGTTGTAAAGATTTCTTTAGGGTTGGTTGCACTTTTAGGATGATTCTCAAACAAGGTTCTTATTAGGGTTTGGTTATATTAGCATCATAATCAAGTGATATAAGACATCATAACAAGTACACACATAAATAATAGTGGTGGAATAATATGTAAAGAACAGTTGTCAATTTTAAGTTCTACAGATCATGGTTGATGATTACTTATACTATACTTCAAAAGAATAACTTTTGAAGAACATGTTAATTAAGAAATACTGAGTATTTCAAAGAAGGATAGGGCTTCTAAGGTTTGATTGACATTTGTACTTCAAAAGAATAACTTTTGAAGAACAGGTTAAATAAGAATATGAACTACTATACATAGGAGCTATGTAACTCTAGGGTTTACTATTGAGTTCATTTGGTTATACTAATAGAAACTAGTTGGGTTCTTAAATTGAATTGGTTCTATATGCAACAAGTATTAGCAGGTTTATTACTATGGTTGATTATGATATCATATCAAAGGATGGTTATCCAGATGGTTCTATAAATTAGCTATTAGGGTTTACTATGGTTTCACAACTACTTAACTAAGTAATCTCTAATGGTTGCCCAGCTAAGTGGTTTATCATTTCCTAAGTAGTGTTGAGTGGAATAGGAACATGTGATGTGATTTGCTACACAAGGTTGGTATTAGGGTTTATCATCATGGTTTAACTAGGGTTTGATGGTTGAGGTTAACCCTAATGGTATGTTATATATGAGTGGTGATCAATGGTACTAATCCAATTAACAAGTTTGGGTTTGCTCCTAAGTGATACTAGTGGATCATACCAGGTTTACTCAAAAATGAAGACATGAATGACAAGCTCATGTGAATTGGTTTTATGTTAGTGGATCATAAGTATGCATTCATTGGTTTCTTACTAGGGTTCTATAGGTATAGATGAACCTCACATGATCACATGTGATAAGCAACTAGGGTTTTAGAGTTACTACTAAAGTGGAATGATCACATGAAATATTAAGATCAAGGTCCCCATTAATATTAGAACTAGGGTTTCTACATTGATACAATTCTTGAACTAGTAATTGACAATAAAGATGTGGTCACTGATTACTTTGAAACAACATTAGTAATGGTTTGACATTTATTAATTTTCACAAGAATTAATAATTAGAGTAATTCTTATTTAGGTTTAATTAAGAATCAGGGTTTAATAATTGTTATTAGGCTTAAAGTATTTTACTTGTTGACTTAAGATGTTTAAGTAAACAATTGTGGGCTACCAAAATAATATTGGCTTTTAATATTTTCTTGAGTTATTACTATTTAAAGAAAATAGAAAATAGTAATTTGCAAATTAGGGTTTATGAATTACCACTAATAATTAAGTTAATGCAAATATGGTAAATAAAATTAATCTTAACATTTTACTTAGTTACTAAATAGTTAAAATTTAATTTTTTAAACTTCACTAAGTATTGAATTTGAATTGTATTTTAAGTATATGAAATGGCATAATTAACAAGGTTAAAAAATAAGTGAAATTTATTTTGACACACATTTTTTTTTATATTTTATTTGAATAGAGTTTATTTTTGTGAGCATTTTGATATATTATTCATATTTTTCTGAGTTGAAATTATTTTTCTATGATTTTACAAAGTTTCTGCAATTTTCTGGAATTTGAAATTAAAACGAAATACTAAACATACCGATTCGGTTACACACCCAGAGACAGACAGGTGAGGCTACTGCCACGTTGGATGCCACGCAGGCAATGACTGGTCAAAGTGGACTGGGGCTGTTGACCGTACCGGCGTTTAACCGCCGGCGGCCAGAGCACGGTGGCGCCGCCGCTATATGGCCTCCCTGGATGCGCGGTTGATACTAAACGAACGAGAAGAATACAAGGAACACGATGGTGGTGGTGGATTGGGCTATTGGTCGTCGGAACCATGTCGGAAAACATGTCCCGCGGCGGTGCTCTCCGGCGAGGTATCGAAATCGAGCTAGAGACGGAGCTAGGAAGCGAAAGTATGCTCTAACGGCGCGCAAACTCACCCTGAACCTGCTGGTGTGGTCGGCGACGACGATTGTTGACGGAGACGACGGCGATTGACTGTTTCCCGGCGAACCCGAGTGAAAGGGAACGGTGAAATCCTCCTGGTTCCGAGCTCCCCTTGATGCCTGCTTGCTCCCAGAAGATCTACACGCCAAGGCGCATCTCCTCGACCTAACGGTGGACTCCGGGGTGGCTTCTATCGACGGCTAGCCGGAGAACTGGCCGGCCATGGCGGTGTTTCCAGTGAGATATAGAGAGCGATTGAGAGAGAATGGATGGGCGGCGAAGAACAAGGAGATCACGGTGATGATCTCCACCTATTTATAGGCCAAGGAAACCTTCGAGGCATCGACACGACGACGGCGATGGTCGGGAGGTGGCGGTCTCTGGAAGGTGGTCTGGCGAAGATCTTTTCCCTCCCGCGGATAGACTCGGACGCGAAACGATTAGGGTAAGGTTCTAGAACCTTCTGCCGCGTCCGGGCATCCCTATCGTCGACGAGAGCGGTGTCTACTGGCGATGCCGCGCTGTCGACGCCGGAGAAGAGGACGACGACGTTTTCCTCTCGCACGCATTTTAAAGCAGCGAAACGGTAAGTGGTTTGGGCTGGCTTCACTCGTGGGCTAGGCTGCTCCTGGGCCTAGGCTTTGGGCTGCTACGGCCTGAACAGGTAAGTTTCCCTCCACTTCTTATTTCAAATTTTCATTTCCTGTTTTTATTTACTGATTTAAATTTGCTATTTGCTTTCAAATTTGAATTCTGTCTTATTTTGCAGGTCCTAAATTATTTGAATATCAATATAACTTGATAACAATGCTTACTGTATAATCTTGTTGTTTAAACAAATATTTAGTTTAGGATGTAATTAATATTTTATGAGGCTTGAGTAAAATAGAAATGGTTAGTTATTCATTTTAATTCCCTTTTTAATTTAGAAACCAGATCTATTTAAGTGGTTTGAGAATTTATAACCTCTGCTTGGTAAACATATCATTAAGTTTTGTTATTACTTAACAATATTGATTGTTCCCATGTATTTTATATCATGGTTAGAGTTTAAATCAAATGGTGTTGAGAATGGAATGGTTCATGATTTTATGTAGAGATTTGTTTCTAAGGGTTTAACAAAATGGTTGGATCAACTCTATATTCACTACTCTTGTTTAACAAACTCTTGTTTGAACTATTTAAAATGAATCCTAAACTCAGCATGATCAATTCTCTTGCTGAGGTGGTGCTACTTTATAAATACTATCCATTTGATTCACTTAGGCAAAGTATTTGGATAACCAAGTAGAATAGGGTATTGGTTTCATTCTACTCACCAAAGGCATTTAGTACTTAGGTATATAGGGCTTGGTTTTATCCTTGTGATCCATGATACACAAGTGGGGACATAATATTTTATGTGGGTTAGTTCCATATGACAAGGTTTATGGTTTTGGGAATACTTCACTATTTGAAGTATTGAATAGGCATGAGGCATGGCAGGGTTTTACTTATGATCAAAGTAATACTTGGATTGGAATTCAAATATGGTTTAGGGTTTAAGTAATGATCACCAATGTGATACACAACTAGGATTAGAATATGAGCATAAGCTTTGGTTATGTTTCACTAATGGAACATGGCTCTCATCTACAAGATTAAAGGTTGGTTTAAACAAGTAAGATGTAATACTACTCTAAAATTCTCTAGGATAGACATGGCTATGGTTAGCATCTATAATCTCTCTCACTTCTAAATGTCTTGTAATAGCCTAAGGTCCTACTCAAGATATGATTATATGATCCTCTAAATATATGGTTTGCCTAGGATTCTACCTTGCAATATTCTGTAGCTTGTTCTTCAGGAAATCTGATAAACCTGCATCTTGTGGTATGCCTCCACCTCCTAGCTTCTTCATCTTGATCCTAGCTAATTCACATGGAGTGGCTCTATGTGTTTGCTCCCATGTAACATGGTACTTGATGAGCAAATGGATGAAGGGTGTGGCTCTATTTATAGGCTTGGGCAAGCTCTAGTATCATGACACATAGGTGGTGACTCTTGTGTTGGTTTGATGAGTAAGGTGCTTGGTTGTCATGCCCTCATCCATAGCAATCCTTTGAGCATGAGGTGGCATATCTTGGAAAGCAAGTCATGTAGATATTTTCATCCTATGTGGCAAGATCATTATCCTCTCATATGATTTATCTTTGGTTAGCCAAGTGGCATTTGTTACTAAATATCTTGTGGATGGTTTTATTATTGTGGATGAATCACTATATCATATTGGATTAGATTTCTATTATAATATTGATCAAAAGATCAAGGTTGAAGGTTATTCCTCAAATTTGGATAGTTGGGTTTGATTTCACCAAGGCATGATCATATGAGTTTCAAAATACTCATAGTTAGTTTTATTCAAATAGTGTGGAATATAATTTGTAATGTAAATGGATTTAGTTTTATGATATTCCATGTATTTAATAAGTTATGATTTAAATAAGAATGTATGGCTTTATGCACTTTAAACCCTGTGGTTTACCTTATTTGGTAATAAGTTTAGAAGTGAATTAAATTACACACAAAGGTAGTTGCTAACTTTTAAGTGTTAATAAGTTAGAGTTTGATTCTTAAAGAATGTGTTGTTGTAAAGATAATTCCATTTGATCTAATCCATAGATCAAATCACCTCTACCCAAAACAAGGTTTTTAGCAAAGATCACAGTGAAGTTTATAGCGCTTGACTTGATGATCTACTTCAATTCCAGCAAGTCAAGTGAAACTTCAGTTACTGTGGTAAGTTTTATTTGAAAGCGCGAAAATTCCCCGAATTTTCTATGCATGAATGCAATGCACACTTTGGTGTTCTCTCATTTTGTAGCCTCTAAACCTGGGATATTACAGTGCTGATGCTGGAGTTGCTACTGATGATCCTGCACCCGAAGTTGCCACGCCACCCGAAGGAGGTTTTGTATTGGTAGAACCCGTCATGACTATGCCCACAGTACTGACTGGTGGTGGACCTGGAGCTGGTAGGGTAGAGCCTCTAGCGAAAGGTGTCGTGCCACGAGAATCCTCTGAAGTGGATATTGGTGGTTTACCCTCTGTAGAGACTGGTGGTCTACCTGGAGCTGGTATTGTAGAGATTTCAGCAAACAGTGCTGTCCCACCCAACTCCTATGAACTGGAGCATGTACCTGATGTGCCTTCTGTAGAACCTGATGCACCTGTAAGTAGTGGTGATGATTCCGCTGAATCTGATCAAGAAGGATCTGCATCTCGAGGACAAGATGTCAGCTGTCATTCACCTGAACCCGAGCTGGAGTCAGCAACGGTAGCTTATATGGCACGGACTGTCCTTCAAGCTCTAAAGATCCAGTTGGGTGGTTCACAGGACCAGCTACTCCAAGCCATTGTCACTACAAAAGACCAGCTAGCATGCTTCGTCATCTCCTGCATACTGTTTGACAAGCTGAAGCACTGCAACTGGCGCATTGTTCAATCCCATCAGCATGGAGAGAGGAGCTATGTTTATGTCAAGATGATTCATGCTGATTTGGTAAGGTTCCATGATAAGATGTATGGGTGGGGTGAGGCAAGAGCCACATTTTGCAGCATTCACACAGTCTTTGCTCTTGAGCCAGACCCCATGGATGCTTACCCAGTGGTGCAGCTGTCCTGACTTGATATATGTTTTATGATCAGTATGCTGCTGTCGTGGAACTGTGATGTGGAGCTACCTTTCTTATGGTTTCTAGGCTTTTGGTTTCAACATGTATTATGGAGCTTACCTTAGGACTTTCGCATGCGTTTGGCTATTGACCTGTAATGTTTGTGGTTGGTTGTCTAATCTACTTGGCACAATCACATTGCAAAGGCAAATGTTCCTTTTCTCTTTAATTGTTATTATGATTTATGTGTTATAACCAGGCAAGAATATGCAATCTTGGTTCTCTGACCGATATATATTTACATACAACTTTTGTTCACATAATAACACTTACACGGGAAAAGAGTAGCTTTCTCAGACAAACACCAAACCACAAAAGGGTAACAACACAATATCCAAACTAGGTACGGCACCTGTTGAGCATACATGACTTTTGGCGTAAAATTACGTTAACCAACACTAGCATCATCTTGTTCTTTGCAAGGTGCTATGCTTATCAGTCTAATCCCAATACACCACCTACTTCAGGTGGCACGATGATGTCAAGTGCAGGCTCACCAGTACCAACTCTCTTGCATCAGTCTCCATTGAAGGTACGCCATCTGCTGCGAGAGACACCATTAGCAATGCAAGCTGAAGGTGTTCTTATCCTCATATCAGGATCACATAATACAGGTGTCAAGCTACATGCACTAGCCAACACAATCAAAAGTCCGAACTAGGATCGCTAGGAAAAAAAACATGAAGATCTTTTTTTCTAATCCCACGCTGAACATCTTTTTCACTAATTAGGTAAGCTCCTGCTGACAAACATATTATAGCAACTCCAGCAGTGGCTCTATATTTTGGCGCTGTGGGCTGATGTTGCGCATGGAGCCGGCAATAGCTTCACCGGAAGCTGCAAACTGTGGCGGCCAAATGCAGGGCTGAAACAGCGTATTTTCAGAGGCGCTATAAATGCAGCACCAAAAATAGAATATAATGAAAAATAGAGTGCAGTAAAACATAAGATCAAACAAAGACTAGAAATAGACATAAAATAGGATAAAATTAGCTTGATAGATACTCTGTAGTTCATATTTTTACAAAGTAGTGCGATAAAACTAAACTAAAACTCGACATCTGACGAGTCCGGTGTCGTGCCCGACACCGGATCCGACGAGAAGAGGTCAATCCAACGGGGGTCGTCCTCGCCAATGGTGGTCGGCCCGGCGAGCTGCGCTTCGATGAAGGCCCGCTTCGTCGCCTTCTCCGCCCTCCGTCGTGCGCGGTCCTCCTTCTTCGCAGCCCGCCTCGTCGCCTTCTCCGCCCTCCGTCTGCGGAAGTGCTCGTTCTCGGCGGCAACGTCCTCGGGGAAGCGGGCCGCCCACTCGCGCGCCGCGCGCTCGTCCCGCTCGGTGATGCGCAAACGGCGCTCCGTCTCGCGGCGGCGGCGCTGTTCCTCCTGTCTAACGATGTACGGCGGCGGCGCGAGATCCTCGGCCTGCTGGCGCGTCCACACGTCATGGAAATTCATCGATGATCGGGGCGCCCGAGCCGCCACGCCACGGCGTCGTGCGCGCGCGCGGCCTCATGCGCGGTCTCGTAGGTGCCGAGGCCGATGCGCTCGCCACCGTCACGTATCTCCGCGTAATACGTACCTTTGGGGCGCGCGCGGACGCCGCGGTACCCCGTGCCCGAGACGCGGCAGTACCGCGAGCTCGACGCGAGACGAGGCATGGCGGCGGCGGCGGAAGCGGAGCCGCGGCGGCGATATTAGGCGCAGATGGGCAAATTTCAGCAACCCGTGTCCATCTTTTTTTTTGGCAGGATTACGCCATGTACCACCTTCCAATTAGAAAATAGTACTGTTCAGTCTTCCCCTGTTGGGCCCAATATTTCACTTTGGGTTGCCAACGGCCATCTACATGGTAATTACTATCGGCCTACTTGCTCTGGCTGTCGAAGCCCAATAACTACAAATGGGCCTTTCTGCTCATGCAATTTCGGCCCTTTTCTAATGAAACACAGATCCTATGAATGGCAAAAAAAAAACGCAGAGATTATACATAAAAGTTGTTTTTATTTATTTTGAATTATTGGGTTCCAATTTTTGAAACTGCTCATGCCCAATATGAAAATCCTTGATCGCTCCATACCCACATGGATAACGGTATTTTTAATAATTCATAAAGTGGATTTGAAATTTAAAACATATCCTAATAATTCTATGATTTAATCTATCAACTTGCAAGATCTTGGAGAGAAAAAGCTTGTATTAGTCTGCAGAATCCTCAACGTTTCAAAGGAGGCAGTGGATCAAAAGAAAAAAGGAAGTAACCAGAAATTAGGGGTAAAAAATAACTCCAAGAAATGAAACTTTTATTGTTCGTAGAGGATGACATGCGGGACCCATGAGCTAGCAGCTTACTCAACGTTTCAAAGGCGGCATGAGATCGAAAGAAAAAGGCAAGTGACTAAATATCAGGAGCCAAAAATAATCCAAGAAATGAAACTTATTGTATATAGAGGATGACATGCGGGTCCCATTTTGCAGCAGCGGTTTCAGCGTTTCAAATGCGGTTTGAGATCAAAAGAAAAAGAAAGTAGCCAGAAATTAGGGGGAAAAAAAACTCCAAAAAAAGAAAGTTGATTGTACATAGAGGATGACATGCGGGTCCCATGAGTCAGCAGCTTACTCAACGTTTCTAAGGCGGCAGGGGATCAAAAGAAAAAGGAAATAGCCAAAAATCAGAGGGTGAAAAAAAACCAAGAAAATAAATTTTATAGTACATAGAGGATGACATGCGGGTCCCATGAGCCAGCAGGTTCCTCAACGTTTTCAAAGGCCGCTGGGGATCAAAAGAAAAAGGCAAATAGCCAGAAATTAGGGGTAAACAATAAATCCAACAAAGGAAAGGTTTATTGTTCATAGATGCTGACATGTGGGACCCATGAGCCAGCAGCGTCAAGGCAAGTGACCAAAAATCAGGTGTAAAAAAATCCAAGAAAAGAAACTTTATTGTACATAAAGGATGACATGTGGGTCCCATGAGCCAGAACGTTACTCAACGTTTCAGAGGCGGCTTGAGATCGAAAGAAAAAGGAAAGTGACCAAATATCAGGAGCTAAAAATAATCCAAGAAATGAAACTTTTATTGTACATAGAGGTTGACATATGGGTCCCACTAATACAAGCTCTTTCGCTCGAAGATCTTGCAAGTTGATTGTACATAGAGGATGACATGCGGGCCCCATGTGTCAGCAGCTTACTCAATGTTTCCAAGGCGGCAGTGGATCAAAATAAAAGGAAATAGCCAAAATCAGAGGGTGAAAAATAAATCCAACAAAGGAGAGGTTTATTGTCCATGGAGGCTGACATCTGGGACCCACGAGCCAGCAGCGTCCTCTACGTTTAGAAGGCGACTGGGGATCGAAAGAAAAAATGGTAAATAGCCAGAAATTAGGGGTACAAAATAACTCCAAGAAAGGAAATGTTTATTGTTCATAGAGGCTGACATGTGGGACCCATGATCCAACAAAGTCTTCAACGTTTCAAAGGCGGCGGGGGATCAAAAGAAAAAGGAAGTAGCCAGAAATTAGGGGTAAAAAATAACTCCAAGAAAGGAAACTTTTATTGTTCATAGAGGATGACATGCGGGACCCATGCTCCAAACAGCCTTCCTCAACGTTTCAAAGGCGGCATGAGATCGAAAGAAAAAGGCAAGTGACCAAATATCAGGACCCGAAAATAATCGAAGAAAGAAATTTTATTGTACATAGAGGATGACATGCGGGACCCATTTAGCAGCAGCGGCCTCAACGTTTCCAAGGCGGCAAGGGATCAAAAGAAAAAGGAAGTAGCCAGAAATCAGGGGGTCAAAACAAAATCCAAGAAAAGATATTTTTCAATTGGGCTGCATCTTGCTATCTGGGCCTTCGAACTATCGTGCTGGACGCCTTTTGACTCGTACAATTTCAGCCCACTACAAAACATGAAAGTCCTATGTTTCGCAAAAACAAAAAACAAGGAGATTCAACATATAAGTTTGTTTATGTAAAAATAAAGATTTAATTTATCCGTTTGCAAAGCTCAGAGCGAAATAATCAAGATATCACATGTTTCTTGTACGGGGAGGCTGACATCCGGGTCCCATGAGCCGAGCGTCGTCAACGTTTTAAAGGCGGCGAGGGGATGGAAAGAAAAAATAAACCAAAAATCAGTTGGTCAAAAATCCAAGAAAATAAACATTTATTGTTCTGAGAGGATGACATGCGGGACCCATGAGGCAGCAGCATCCTCAACGATTCCAAGGCGGCAGGGGATCAAAAGAAAAAAGGAAATATCCAGAAATTAATTAGGGGTTTAAAATAAATCCATCAAAGGAAAGTTTTATTGTTCATAGAGGATGACATGTGGGACCGACCTGCCAACAGCGTTCTCATCGTTTCAAAGGGGGCAGGAGATCAAAAGAAAAAGGCAAGTAGCCAGAAATTAGGGGTAAAAAATAACTCCAAGAAAGGAAACTTTTATTGTTCGTAGAGGATGACATGCGGACCCATGAGCCAGCAGCTTACTTAAAGTTTCAAAGGCGGCATGAGATCGAAAGAAAAAGGCAAGTGACAAAATATCAGGAGCCAAAGATAATCCAAGAAAAGAAACTTTATTTACATAGAGGATGACATGCGGGTCCCATTTTGCAGCAGCGGTCCCAACGTTTCAAATGCGGCTAGAGATCAAAACAAAAAGAAAGTAGCCAGAAATTAGGGGGTCAAACAAAATCCAAGAAAATAAAGTTGATGGACATAGAGGATGACATGCGGGTCCCATGAGCTAGCAGCTTACTCAACGTTTCCAAGGTGGCAGGGGATCAAAAGAAAAAGGAAATAGCCAAAAATCAGAGGGTGAAAAAAAACAAAGAAAATGAACTTTTATAGTACATAGAGGATGACATGCGGGTCCCATGTTCCAGCAGGTTCCTCAATGTTTCAAACGTGGCATGAGATCGACAGAAAAAGGCAAGTGACCAAATATGAGGAGCCAAAAATAATTCAAGAAAAGAAAGTTTTATAGTACATAGAGGATGACATGCGGGTCCCATGATCCTGCAGGTTCCTCAACGTTTCAAACGTGGCATGAGATCGAAAGAAAAAGGCAAGTGACCAAATATCAGGAGCCAAAAATAATTCAGGAAAAGAAACTTGATTGTACATAGAGGATGACATGCGGGTCCCATTTAGCAGCAGCGGTCTCACCGTTTGAGAGGATGCGCGGGATCGAAAGAAAAAGGCAAGTGACCAAATATCAGGAGCCAAAAATAATCCAAGAAAAGAAATTTTATTGTACGTAGAGGATGACATGCGGGTCCCATTTTGCAGCAGCGGTCTCAACGTTTCCAAGGCGGCACAGAACAAAAAGAAAAATGAAGTAGCCAGAAATCAAGGGGTGAAAAAAATCCAAGAAGAAAGATTTCAATTGGGCTGCATCTGGACATCTGGGCCTTCGAACTATCCTGCTTGGCCTTTTGACTCGTACAATTTCAGCCCACTCCAAAACAGGAAAGTTCCGAATTTTCTAAAAAAAAAACAGGAAAGTCCTATGCTTCGCAAAGACAAAAAAACAAGGAGATTCAACATACAAGTTTTTTTATGTAAAAATAAAGATTTAATTATCCGTTTGATATAGCTCAGAGCGCAATACACTATTTATTGTCTGCAAAATAATCAAGATATCATATGTTTCTTGTACGGGAAGGCTGACATCGGGGACCCATGAGCCAGCAGCGTCGTCAACGTTTTAAAGGCGGCAGGGGATGGAAAGAAAAAATAAACCAAAAATATGTTGGTACAAAATCCAAGAAAAGAAACATTTTCGTTCTAAGAGGATGACATGCGGGACCCATGAGGCAGCAGCATCCTCAGCGTTTATTGTTCATAGAGGCTGACATGTGGGACCTGTGAGCCAGCAGCGTCCTCAACGTTTTAAAGGCGGCAGGAGATCAAAAGAAAAAATTAGCCAAAAATCATTTGGTAAACAAAATACAAGAAAAGAACAGCATCCTCAACGATTCCAAGGCGGCAGGGGATCAAAGGAAAAAAAAAGGAAATATCCCGAAATTAATTAGGGGTTCAAAATAAATCCATCAAAGGAAACTTTTATTGTTCACAGAGGATGACATGTGGGACCGACCTGCCAACAGCGTCCTCATCGTTTCAAAGGGGGCAGGAGATCAAAAGAAAAAGGCAAATAGCCAGAAATTAGGGGTCAAAAATAACTCCAAGAAAGGAAACTTTTATTGTTCATAGAGGATGACATGCGGGACCCATGAGCCAGCAGCTTACTCAACGTTTCAAAGGCAGCATGAGATCGAAAGAAAAAGGCAAGTGGCAAAATATCAGGAGCCAAAGATAATCCAAGAAAAGAAACTTTATTGTACATAGAGGATGACATGCGGGTCCCAATTAGCAGCAGCGGTCTCAACGTTTCAAATGCGGCTTGAGATCAAAAGAAAAAGAAAGTTGATTGTACATAGAGGATGACATGCGGGTCCCATGAGTCAGCAGCTTACTCAACGTTTCCAAGGCGGCAGGGGATCAAAAGAAAAAGGAAATAGCCAAAAATCAGAGGGTGAGAAAAAACCCAAGAAAATAAACTTTTATAGCACATAGAGGATGACATGCGGGTCCCATGAGCTAGCAGGTTCCTCAACGTTTCAAACGTGGCATGAGATCGAAAGAAAAATGCAAGTGACCAAATATCAGGAGCCAAAAATAATTCAAGAAAAGAAACTTGAGTGTACATAGAGGATGACATGCGGGTCCCATTTAGCAGCAGCGGTATCACCATTTGAGAGGCTGCACGGGATCGAAAGAAAAAGGCAAGTGACCAAATATGAGGTGCCAAAAAAATCCAAGAAAAGAAAGTTTTATAGTACATAGAGGATGACATGCGGGTCCCATGAGCCTGCAGGGTCCTCAACGTGGCATGAGATCGAAAGAAAAATGCAAGTGACCAAATATCAGGAGCCAAAAATAATTCAAGAAAAGAAACTTGATTGTACATAGAGGATGACATGCGGGTCCCATTTAGCAGCAGCGGTATCACCGTTTGAGAGGCTGCACGGGATCGAAAGAAAAAGGCAAGTGACCAAATATGAGGTTCCAAAAAAAATCCTAGAAAAGAAAGTTTTATAGTACATAGAGAATGACATGCGGTTCCCATTTAGCAGCAGCGGTCTCACCGTTTGAGAGGCGGCAGGGGATCGAAAGAAAAAGGTAATTGACCAAATATGAGGTGCCAAAAAAATCCAAGAAAAGAAAGTTATATAGTACATAGAGGATGACATGCGGGTCCCATTTAGCAGCAGCGGTATCACCGTTTGAGAGGCGGCAGGGGATCGAAAGAAAAAGGCAAGTGACCAAATTTGAGGTGCCAAAAAAAACTCCAAGAAAAGAAAGTTGATTGCTCATAGAGGATGACATGCGGGTCCCAATTAGCAGCAGCGGTGTCAATGTTTCCAAGGCGGCAAGGGATCAAAAGAAAAAGGAAGTAGCCAGAAATCAGGGGGTCAAAAAAAATCCAAGAATAGAAAGAATTTTGGTTCATAGAGGATGACATGCGGGACCCATGATCCTGCATCGTAAACGGCTCGATCGGAGAGCGTTGAACGAGATGGCGCGATCGAGAAAAAAAACAATGCCAGAGAGGCTGCCATCTGGGCCCTACATCCCTTGGCGGTGCGGATTTGCATTGACTCGGCCGGCGAACCCGAGAATTCGAGATGCACCACGTCCCGGGCCACCATACGCAACGTTTTGGCCGTTTTCGTCGGGCTAGGTGGCCTCAAAAACGAGAAAAAAAACGTTTTGACGTGCACAACGGACAGACCCAAAATCGTCGGCCATGGTACACCAGCAACCACGGCGCGACTTCAACTTCGTCGGCCATGGCAACTTTTCTTGTAGTGTCATATATGTTTTGGCATATGTTGCCTTACTGTTTTTCCATTCCATCTGCATATCATCATCATATAATATTGTACATTGAAATATCATTTATGTGTGACAGGCATCTGTAGATTCGGGCAAGAACTTTTCAAGAACGAACAGGAGGAAGAACACTAAACAGGAACCTCATGCTGATACCGGAGGATGGGTGACAGTGCGTAATAAAAAAAAGGTTAAGCCTGATGCTCGTGCTGCTCCTCCTATTACAAGGTCTAACAAAAGACTGACACGAGGTGGCGAACATGCCAAGAATGATAACAATAAAGGTCTCATAAAAAACCACAAACCATCGAATCAGACAGAAGTATCCCCAGCATGTACCAGCCCACACATTCCACAACCACCAGTTGCCAATACTGTTTCTCAGCAACAATCGCCAACAGAACCAGTTTCCCCAGCAAATTCGAGCCAACAATTGGCACCATCAGGAGTGGTGGTAGGTAATAATGGCCAAGGACACATGATGCTAGTCCCAGATGATACAGCTTCAAATGTCCAAACAGTGCTGCCACAACACCAGCAAACTGGTGATGATCTCCCTCCGACCCTTAGTCCTGCGAAAGACAACTCCTCTCCCGATGATGAGACCCACGCCAAAAAAGGTAATACTTTTTTCAAGACTTGTAGTTTAATGCTCCCTTATGTATCTATATACCATGATAGCTTGATGTAATGCTTAACTTGGTAGGTTCTCCACGATCAATAAAAACGAGGGGGCCAACGGTAGGAAGAAAACTTGCAGCTAAGATTTCCGGAATGGGTTCAAGATTTCGCATCACATCTATTGTAGGTGGCAGAAGGCCACTTCATCCGCATGAATCTTCATATCTTGTATCACATATTGGCTATTTTATCAGGAATGAACTTCCTACCTTCCCATTGTGGAAGCAGCACATTGACACCCCTTCACAGTTCGAGAGTTTAGTGCAAAATTTACATGTAAGTCATGCTTCTCCTGGTAATGATAAATTATTCCACATTGATCTGTCCCATTTCTTGTAGCTTACTGTTGTTTCTATGCTATATAACTCACCAATCATTCCACCGTTGTGAGCAGTTAAGGTTTGAATTCGATGAGGATAATGAGGATGTAAAGTTTGTCATCGCTTCCATATTCAAAGAATTGTTGCGCCAGCACCGCTATAAGCTTAAGGCGACATACTTCACTGGCCAGATTACTGCCAATGTTCGAATAAAGTCTCCTGCACCCTGTATGACTGACGAGCAGTGGGAAGATCTTGTCAAGCACTGGTCTGATCCAAAGAATGTGGTATGGCTTATGAGGACCGTGAAACCAGATTAAATTCCGAATACTTATTTTGCGCCAGTGTCTCACTAGTCTCCTTTTGCAGACATTCTCTAAAAGGAACCAGGCTAACCGCTTGAAACAACGTTTACCAAGCCGTACAGGATCTCGTCACTTGGTTGGGTATCTCTGGCAAAAAGTAATGCCCCGTTGGTCTGTACTGCTACATATGTTACTCGTAAATTGTGTAGAACTCCATGTGCATGTTATATTTCCATCCTCCATTTTAACCACGTTATTTGATTTCTATATGATTGTACAAAAATGCAGAAAGTAGATCATGCAAACAACATGCAACCAGACAAAGAGATGACTCGCAGAGCGATTCGAGGCATGCCAGAAGAACAAACATAATGTGATAGGAGAACTCGCAGAAAGTGTTATTGTAAGTCTTCTTTATGATTTAATTTTTTTAACGACACACTTGCCAATTTGTAGGAGCAATAATGGGCATGTCAATATGATCTTGTAGGCGTTTTTGTGAAAGTGCATTTGATGTGTAATCAGGCATACCAACTTGTAGGATTAGAAGTAGTTCATACACATTAAATCTACCGTCTGCATGTTTCTCTGTAATAACTTTAATTTTTACACGACTGAAAACTTTTCAGGCAAATATGAAATTGGAGATGGCAAAACCCGGGAAAGATGGTATGGAAAAAACTCTAGAAGAATGTATGGAGACATTTACCATGATACTTAAAAATAAAGATATCACCAAAAACACTTTCCTGCGAAATGCTGGGTTTTTGCAGTCCAAGTCGAAGTCGAAGTCCAAGTCTTTCTCTGCACAAGTTCTGGAGGAACAACTCCAAATAGAACGAGCTGCAACAGATGTGTTAAGAAACCAAGTTGACATGTTGAGATCGAGATCAGAAGCATGTGATGCCCTACTGCAGGAGGCCAATCAAGTTCGTTATAATCTCTCAAAGACTAATAAAATGCCATAGATAATTGGAGATGAACACTAAAATTGACATGTGAGTACCTTGGTATTGTGAAATTTTTCCTGAGACTGGGGCACTGTTCCTATTTTGTTGGTGGATGCATTTATCTGCGGCTGGGATCAACTTGGTAGTTGTTCCTGTGGATGTTTTATAAATTGGTTGCCTAGCCTTTTCAATCAGTTGGAACTTAAATGGTATTAGAGCCAAGGTCTCGAGTTTGAATTGTTGACGGCGTGGTTCAATTCATCCTTAATTTGTTGGTGCCCCATTGGCCCTTGTAAAGCTTCATGTGCCTACCTCCGAATCCAGTGTTGAATTTCTCTTGTCACACACGAGGATGGCTGTTAATGTGTGTATAAGTGGGTTGCATAGCCCCTTTTATATAAGTTTGCAAGTTTCTGTATTGTGTTGTGCCTTTGGGACTCAGCCTGCACTTCTGACTTTTGGTTGCGTTGGCTACTGCATAAGTTTAATACAGTTCCATGTGGTTTTTGTTGAGATCTATAAGTGGATTGCCTAGCCCTTTCCATCATTTTGGACCTGTGGTGTGCTATTTTGTTTTCCACGTGTTAGACCTTCTCTTCTCAACAAGACTCCATGAGTAGGAGGCACTATATTTTATTTTTTTGCGCATGAAATTACTCAATAAGATAGCTTAATCCCATTTGTTGACTCTCTGTTGACCATCCACTTAAGGGTAAAACTGAGTATATTGCACTAGCCAGTATTAGTACTCGAGGGGAAAACTAAGTACATATATTTTTCCAGTGTAAGGCTCGGCGGTAGAACTGAGTACACGTAATGGTGCAGACGTGCAGTACCACAGACGCGTGTCACGGTGCGCAGCGGTTAGGCGGTGCACGTGTTGAGACCAAACGTCTAGCTTTTTTGAGAAACTGCCGAGACCAACCGTCACGTTGCATGTACAGAGCCCCTCTGTCCCTCCCTCTGCACACAGTCTCATTCTCACTCACGCACGCAACCACGCCTCTCACGTCCCATCAACTTCTCCAAATCTAATGAAAAAACACCAACCGCCCTACGCGCGTTCCCTGCCGGCGATGGGCAAGAAGAATGCGCAGGCGGCCGTCGCCCCCGAGACCGTCGCCTCCGAGGGCGGCGCATCCAAGCGCGGCGCCTCCATGAACTGGGCCTCTCTCAGGGCTGACGGACCACTTCACAAGATCGAGGACTTCTTACTGGCGAACGAGGAGTACATGGACACCTACTCTGCTTTGAGGCAAGTTTGTAGAAATTGGCGCTCAGGTTTACCTGAGCCCGACGTGCACCTGCACGAATGGATCATGGTAGAATACGCCCTTCCACGCGCTGCTGATTTCACCTTCCTCCGCCTCTGCACATCCCGCTACATCACCATCGATCTAACGGAAGTTCATGCAAGGTTCAAATTCCTCCATATCTATAGAGTTAATCTATTTTTATTTTCAATCGTAAACATCTTAGTGCTGAATGTTATCTTCATCAATATATTTTAGATACTACTTCGTCGGCTTTTGCTGTGGCGTCATCGTGCTTGCCTAGAAGAACCAGCCGCACAAGATATGGCTTCTGAACCCACTCACAAAGACATTGAATACTAGGTTTGAGGTGCATATGCCATATGTTATTCTGAAGTCAGTCGCTGTAATGAAGTTCCCGACTATGGTCTTCGTTTCCAGAGATTACCCGGAGGAAATTGCTTGGGTCGATGAGAGCACTCCAACTAAGGGTATAGATGAAGATTGGGGAGAAGGAAGATTTTCGACCGAGCACCATTCTCTGCGTTGCATTACCCCGTTGAATGGTGAATTGTATGCAATAGCTGTGAACAATTTTGAGTTCGGAAAATTAGTGTGCACCAACAATGTCCAGTTGGAGCAGCGCACGAGCACTGTCAACATGGATACACTATTTTCATTTCCAGAACTTGGAAATAACAAGTTCTACCTTGTGAAGTCGGATGGTGCTCTGCTACTTGTGTTGTTGGACAACAAGCATTTGGAGGAAGGTCAAACATTGGTGTACCGTGTGGACACTGAGAGCCGCTCTCTCCATGCTGTCAATAACATTGGCAGTCGTGCCTTCTTCGTCCATTATATCTGGTGTATCTCCGTCGACACCAGAGTGCACCCGACACTTCGACCTGGCTGCATCTACTACGCAAATTTGGGTTATATCAGAGAGTGCTTTGATGATATAAAGGCCTAGGATGAGTGGCCAATACGTGTGGATAGATTAGGAAACTACGGTATGAGAAATGAACAAAGGCCATACCGTTTGGAGGATGTATTGGCTGCACACTGCAGACGGAAGGAGTTCAATGAATATTTCCTTCAGATCAGATAATGGAGTGACAAAGAAATATATGCTGAATGAAGATCAGATTCATTGATCCTGGGGTATCCTAATCTTCATGTTGGCCATACATTGCGTCTTGTATTATTTTCAGATTAGTTTGTCGTGAACATTAACATTGTTATTGGCTGCTTTTGGCAGTTGTATGCAGTTTATGTATTATACTTAGTTTTCTGGATTTATTATGCTGTTGTGAATTTTTCCTATACTAGCTTCTAGATTTGACTGGTTTATGTATTAAGCTTTTGTGAGGTTCTTGAAATTTCCATGTTTGAAACCCATACGACTTCTCTTCATGCTAGACTTCATAAGATCGACCGAGTTTATGGTTAGGGGGTAGATACATGATTTGTGTGGTTTGAACACATGTATAAACCTTGTTTATCAACTTGAATGCTTACTATATGACATAAGAAGACTATGTGCTTTTGTTTTTCATTATTCTAATTTTTTGAATTTTATGCCCATTTGAATCTTGGTCAAATCCTAGGTTTGACCAGGATTTAAACAAGTATAAAATACGAAAACAAAAAGGTAAGCCTGGATCCTTCTTAGTCACTCTAAAATGAAGCAGCTTTTGGGATGTTCTTGAAATTTCATGTTTGAAACCCAAAACCACTTGTCTTCATGATTGACTTCATAATTAAGACAGAGTTTAAGGTTGGGGGCAGATATATACATGATTGTCTTGTTTGAATATGTCTAGACCTTGTTTATCAACTTTAATGCCTTACTATACGACATAAAGAATTCTATGATCACCCGAGTTATTACACCAACAGGTCTATCACTTACGTGTGGTGCCCATGCGTGAGGTCCCACACTTCAGTGAGCACAAGTCACGTGCAGTAGGTACACAAACTCCCGGCCATCTTCTTTGTCAAGAGAAGACGCATCAGGATGCGTATTGGAAGTCTCTGGGTCCTTCAGGATCCTTCGGTTGTCCCTCTCACAAAAAAAAGAAATCTCTCTCATTCTCGGCCTCGCTCGACTCGCTCGCTCGCTCGCACCTCCTGCTCACTGACAAAACCTGCACAACAGTCAACATCATCACCCGAAAAAGGGGAGACACCATAATGCACTCCCTTCTTCTCTCCTTCCGAGTGATCCCTCTTCCTCCGAGTTTCACTCGACGGGCAAACACACAAGTGCTGCATAGTAATAATGTAAAAGTAGAAAAATCGACCTACGAATCTATGATTAAATAGGTTAATCTAGGGTTTGCCCACTACTACAGATCAAGTTCAAAAATATCCAACTACTGGTTCGATTTTGGGCTACTAATGTGCGTTGGTTTTTTATTTTTTAATTTTTTCTGAATGTTTATGCCCATTTGAATCTTGGTCAAATCCTATGTTTGACCAAGATTTAAACAAGCATAAACATGAAAATGAAAAGGTAAGCTTGGGTCCTTCTTAGTCACTCTAAAATTAAGCTTTTTGGATGTTTTTGAAATTTCCATGTTTGAAACCCAAAACCACTTATCTTCATGCCTGACTTTATAAGACAAAGTTAAGGGTTAGGGGGTAGATACATGCTTTTTCTGTTTTGAATATGTCTAGACCTTGTTCATCAACTTGAATGCTTACTATATGACATAACAAGACTATATGTGCATTGGTTTGTTATTTTTTGTTTTTTCTGAATGTTTATGCCCATTTGAATCTTGGTCAAATCCTAGGTTTGACCAAGATTTAAACAAGTTTAAAACATAAAATGAAAAGGTAAGCATGGATCCTTCTTAGTCATTCTAAAATGAAGCTTTTGGGGGGTTCATGAAATCTCAATGTTTGAAACCCAAATTAAACCACTTCTCTTCATGGTTGACTTCATAAGACAGAGTTTATGGTTTGGGGTATATACATGATTTGTCGGGTTTGAATATGTCTAGACATGCATGCTTTTTTATCAACTTGAATGCTTACTATATGACATAAGAAGACTATATGTGTGTTGGTCAAATCCTAGGTTTGACAAAGATTTAAATAAGTTTAAAATATGAAAATGAAAAGGTAACCATGGGTCCTTCTTAGTCACTCTAAAATGAATCTTTTGGGAGGTTCTTGAAATTTCCATGTTTGAATCCCAAAACCACGTACTTCTCTTCATGAATTACTTCATAAGACAGAGTTTAGTGTTAGGGGTAGATACATGATTTGTTTAGTTTGAATATGTCTAGACCTTGTTTATCAACTTGAATTCTTTCTTTATGACATAAGAAGGCTATGTGCTTTGGTTTTTTATTTTTTTCATTTTTTTGAATTTTATGCCCATTTGAATCTTGGTCAAATACTAGCTAGGTTTGACCAAGATTTAAACAATTTTAAAACATGAAAATGAAAAGGCAAGCCTGGATATTTTCTAGTCACTCTAAAATGAAGCTTTTGGGATGTTCTTGAAATTTCCATGTTTGAAACCCATACGACTTCTCTTCATGCTAGACTTCATAAGATCGACCGAGTTTATGGTTAGGGGATAGATACATGATTTGTCTGGTTTGAACACATGTATAAACCTTCTTACTCACTCTAAAATTAAGCTTTCGGGAGGTTTTTGAAATTTCCATGTTTGAAACCCAAAACCACTTCTCTTCATGCTTGACTTCGTAAGACAGAGTTTAGGGTTAGGGGTAGATACATGCTTTTTCTGGTTTGAATATGTATAGACCTTGTTTATCAACTTGAATGCTTACTATATGACATAAGAAGGCTATATATGTGCTTTGGTTTTCCATTTTTTGATTTTTTTCGATTTTTTTATGCCCATTAAAATCTTGGTCAAATCCTATGTTTGACCAAGATTTAAACAAGTTTAGAACATGAAAATGAAAAGGTAATCATGGATCTTTCTTACTCACACTCTAGAATGAAGCTTTTGGGAGGTTTTTTAAATTTCCATGTTTGAAACCCAAAACCACTTCTTTTCATGTTTACTTCATAAGACCGAGAGTTTAGGGTTAGGGGTAGAGATACATGATTTTTTTGGTTTGAATATGTCTAGACCTTGTTTATCAACTAATGCTTACTATATTACATAAGAAGGCTACGTTATTTGGTTTTTCATTTTTTCTGTTTATTTCTAATTGTTTTTGCCCATTTGAATCTTGGTCAAATCCTAGGTTATTTTGACCAAGATTTAAACAAGTTTAAAACATGAAAATGAGAAGGTAAGCTTGGATCCTTCTTAATCACACTAAAATGAAGCTTTTTGGGTGGTTTTTGAAAAATCCATGTTTGAAACCCAAACCACTTCTCTTCATGCTTGACTTCATAAGACAAATTTAGGGTTAGGAGTAGATACTATACATATGAATTTTCTTGTTTGATATGTCTAGATATTGTTTATCAACTTGAATGCTTACTATATATGTGACGTAAGAAGACTATATATGTCCTTTAATTGATTTTTCAAGTTTGAATATGTCTATACACACCATGTTTATCAACTTGAATGCTCATTTCTGAAACCCTTCCGCATTGAGTGCTTATATATAGGTGTACTAGTTGACAGGGAAAATAAGAAACCTGTGATAGGGTAGTAAAAAACAAAATGTCTTCACAAAACGGACTATCGTGTATGAAGATTCATGGGTTTCAAGCCAACAAATGGTGCAGTTATGGCCATATTTGTGGCATAGATTGTTATAATGTGCCCAAATTGGGCATGGTAGTGCATCTTGCCATTCCCAACAATGTTGCTGACTAGACTTTTCAACTTTTCAGTATATAAAAACTCATTTTTCATTTTCAAGATGTCAAAATAGGTTTATTTTGTGAATGGGGTACATAAGATACAGCTCAAAATGGCGCCTCTACATTTTTAAGATAAATTAGGCCACATATTAGTGAAATATCCCAACTCTTTACGTTTTTAGTGCTTTCTAGCTAGTTTCACACATTTAAATGACTTTATGCTGATTTATTGAAAGTAATTCCAATTTGAAATGTAGGTGTGTTATAACTTCGTCCTATAAATCCCCCAAAATCATTTTTACATACATATTACTTACTATATGTATAGACTTTGTTTATCTACTTGAATATGCTTACTATATATATATGACGTAAGAAGACTATGTGCTTTGGGTTTTTTTTCCTGAATTTTTATGCCCATTTGAATCTCGATCAAATCCTATGTTTGACCAATATTTAAACAAGCTTAAAACATGAAAATGAAAAGGTAAGCTTGGATCCTTCTTAGTCCCTCTAAAATGAAGCTTTTGGGAAGTTTTTGAAATTTCCATGTCTGAAACCCAAAACCACTTCTCTTCATGCTTGACTTCATAATTAAGACAGAGTTAAGCGTTAGGGGGTAGATACATGCTTTTTATGTTATGAATATGTCTAGACCGGCCATGTTCATCAAGTTGAATGCTGCTTACTATATATGACATTAGAAGGCTATGTGCTTTGGTTTTTCAAAAAAAAAATTTGATTTTTTTGAATTTTTAGGCCCATTTGAGTCTTGGTCAAATCCTAGATTTGACCAAGATTTAAACAAGTTTAAAACATGAAAATGAAAAGGTAAGCCTCGATCCTTCTTAGTCACTCTAAAATGAAGATTTGCGAGGGGTGTTCTTGAAATTAAGCTTGGGTCCTTCTTAGTCACTCTAAAATTAAGCTTTTGGGATGTTTTTGAAATTTCCATGTTTGAAACCCAAAACCATTTCTCTTCATGCTTGACTTCATAAGACATAGTCAAGGGTTAGGGGGTAGATACATGATTTTATGTTTTGAATATGTCTAGACCTTGTTCATCAACTTGAATGCTTACTGTATATATATGACATAAGAAGCTAGGCTATGTGCTTTGGTTTTCATTTTTTGATTTTTTTGAATGTTTATGCCCATTTGAATCTTGGTCAAATCCTAGGTTTGACCAAGATTTAAGCAAGTTTAAAACACATGAAAATGAAAAGGTAAGCATGGATCCTTCTTAGTCACTCTAAAATAAAGCTTTTGGGAGGTTCTTGAAATTTCCATGTTTGAAACCCAAAACCACTTCTCTTCATGATTGACTTCATAAGACAGAGTTTCGGGTTAGGGGTAGATATATACACGAGTTGTCTGGTTTGAATATATGTCTAGACCTTGTTTATCAACTTTAATGCTTACTATATATATGACATAAGAAGACTATATGTACTTTGGTTTTTCATTTTTCTGATTTATTTATTTTTCTACCCATTTGAATCTTGGTCAAATCCTAGGGTTGACCATGATTTAAACAAGTTTATAACATGAATTGAAAAGGTAAGCATGGATCCTTCTTAGTCACTCTAAAATGAAGCTTTTGGGATGTGTGTCCTTGAAATTTCCATGTTTGAAACCCAAAACGACTTCTCTTCATGCTAGACTTCATAAGATCGACCGAGTTTAGGGTTAGGGGTAGATACATGATTTGTATGGCTTCAATATGTCCAAACCTTATTAATTTATCAACTTGAATGCTTGTTATATGACATACGAAGACTATATGCTTTGGTTTTTCATTTTTATGATTTTTTATGAATTTTATGCCCATTTGAAACTTTTGGTCAATCCTAGGTTTGACAAATATTTAAACAAGTTCAAAATATGAAAATGAAAAGGTAAGCATGGATCCTTCTTAGTCACTCTAAAATAAAGCTTTTGGGAGGTTCTTGAAATTTCCATGTTTGAAACCCAAAACCACTTCTCTTCATGATTGACTTCATAAGATAGAGTTTAGGGTTAGGGGTAGATATATACATGAGTTGTCTGGTTTGAATATGTCTAGACCTTGTTTATCAACTTTAATGCTTACTATATATATGACATAAGAATGCTATGTGCATTGGTTTTTTATTTTTTTTTCGGAATTTTATGCCCATTTGAATCTTGGTCAAATCCTAGGCGGTTTGACCAAGATTTAAACAAGTTTAAAACATGAAAATGAAAAGGGAAGTTCGTATCCTTATTAGTCACTCTAAAATGAAGCTTTTGGGATGTTCTTGAAATTTCCATGTTTGAAACCCAAAACGACTTCTCTTCATGCTAGACTTCATAGGACAGAGTTTAGGGTTAGGGGGTAGATACATGATTTGTATGGTTTGAATATGTCCAAACCTTGTTAATTCATCAACTTGAATGCTTACTATATGACATAATAAGACTATATGCTTTTGTTTTTCATTTTTCTGTTTTTTTTTTGAATTTTATGCCCATTTGAATCTTTTGGTCAAATCCTAGGTTTGACCAAGAATTAGACAAGTTTAACACGTGAAAACGAATAAGTAAGCATGGATCCTTCTTAGTCACTCCAAAATGTACCAATTGATAGATGTGTTAACTTTGCTTCATGGAAAAAATAATGTCATGTAAATGAGTTAACTTGGATTTCCTAGCCTTGAATCCATAGGAAACTTTGTTCTAATGCACTATAATAATCAACCGAGTTTTTACACCAACAGTTCTGTCACTTACGTGTGGTGCCCACGCGTGAGGTCCCACACATCAGTGAGCACAAGTCACGTGCAATAATAGGTACGCAAACTCCCAGCCATCTTCTTTGTCAAGAGAAGACGCATCAGGATGCGTATTGGAAGTCTCTGGGTCCTTCAGGATCCTTCGGTTGTCCCTCTCACACAAAAAAAACAAATCTCTCTCATTCTCGGCCTCGCTCGACTCGCTCGCTTGCTCGCTCGCTCGCACCTCCTCCTGCTCACTGACAAACCCTGCACAATAGTCAACATCGTCACCCAAAAAAGGGGAGACACCATAATGCTCTCCCTTCTTCTATCCTTCCGAGTGATCCCTCTTCCTCCGAGTTTCACTAGCTAGACGGGCAAACACACATGTGCTGCATAGTAATAATAAAAAGGTAGAAAAATCGATATACGAATCTATAATTAAATAGGTTAAACTAGGGTTTTTCCCAGTACTACAGATCAAGGTTCAAAAAAATCCAACTACGGGGTTCGAACAACACGATTCTAATCCAAGAATTTTTTCTACCTCATCCAAATGGCCTCAAACTATAGGGTTAGCATCTATCTAGTGCAGTATGTGTGAAAATGTATGCACTATGTGTGCTATAACTTGTATGTCTTTCAAATTTGAACCAAATTTGAATAAGTTTGAAGTATTTGAAAAAAGGGCTTTTGGCTTAAACGTTTGAAACCCAAAACGACTTCTCTTCATGCTAGACTTCACAAGACCGAGTTTAGGGTTAGGGGGTAGATACATGATTTGTCTGGTTTGAATATGTCTAAACTTTGTTCATCAACTTTAATGCTAACTATATGACATAAGAAGACTATGTGCTTTGGTTTTTCATTTTTTTTTTTGTGAATTTTATGCCCATATATTAGAATCTTGGTCAAATCCTAGGTTTGACAAAGATTTAAACACATTTAAAACATGAAAACGAAAAGGGAAGCTTGTATCCCTCTTAATTAGTCACTCTAATATGAAGTTTTTGGGAGGTTTTTGAAATTTCCATGTTTGAAACCCAAAACCACTTCTCTTCAAGCTTGACTTCATAAGACAGAGCTTACGATTAGGGGGTAGATACATGATTTGTATGGTTTGAATATGTCCAAACCTTGTTAATGCATCAACTTGAATGCTTACTATATGACATAAGAAGACTATGTACTTTGGTTTTTCATTTTTCTGCTTTTTTTGAATTTTGTGCCCATTTGAATCTTTTGGTCAAATCCTAGGTTTGACAAAGATTTAAACAAGTTTAAATCATGAAAATTAAAAGGTAAGCATGGATCCTTCTTAGTCACTCTAAAATAAAGCTTTTGGGAGGTTCTTGAAATTTCCATGTTTGAAACCCAAAACCACTTCTCTTCATGATTGACTTCATAAGACAAAGTTTAGGGTTAGGGGTAGATATATACATGAGTTGTCTCGTTTGAATATGTTTAGACCTTGTTTATCAACTTTAATGCTTACTATATATATGACATAAGAATGCTATGTGCATTGGTTTTTGATTTTTTTTCTGAATTTGTATGCCCATTTGAATCTTGGTCAAATCCTAGGCGGTTTGACCAAGATTTAAACAAGTTTAAAACATGAAAATGAAAAGGGAAGTTTGTATCCTTATTAGTCACTCTAAAATGAAGCTTTTGGGATGTTCTTGAAATTTCCATGTTTGAAACCCAAAACGACTTCTCTTCATGCTAGACTTCATAAGATCGACCGAGTTTATGCATGGTTAGGGGATAGATACATGATTTGTCTGGTTTGAACACATGTATAAACCTTCTTACTCACTCTAAAATTAAGCTTTCGGGAGGTTTTTGAAATTTCCATGTTTGAAACCCAAAACCACTTCTCTTCATGCTTGACTTCGTAAGATAGAGTTTAGGGTTAGGGGTAGATACATGCTTTTTCTGGTTTCAATATGTATAGACCTTGTTTATCAACTTGAATGGTTACTGTATGACATAAGAAGGCTATATATGTGCTTTGGTTTTTCATTTTTTGATTTTTTTCGAATTTTTTATGCCCATTAAAATCTTGGTCAAATCCTATGTTTGACCAAGATTTAAACAAGTTTAGAACATGAAAATGAAAAGGTAATCATGGATCTTTCTTAGTCACAGTACTCTAGAATGAAGCTTTTGGGAGGTTTTTGAAATTTCCATGTTTGAAACCCAAAACCACTTCTTTTCATGCTTGACTTCATAAGACCGAGAGTTTAGGGTTAGGGGTAGAGATACATGATTTTTTTTGGTTTGAATATGTCTAGACCTTGTTTATCAACTAATGCTTACTATATTACATAAGAAGGCTATGTTATTTGGTTTTTCATTTTTTTCTGTTTATTTCTAATTGTTTATGCCCATTTGAATCCTATGTTTGACCAATATTTAAACAAGCTTAAAACATGAAAATGAAAAGGTAAGCTTGGATCCTTCTTAGTCCCTCTAAAATTAAGCTTTTGGGAAGTTTTTGAAATTTCCATGTTTGAAACCCAAAACCACTTCTCTTCATGCTTGACTTCATAATTAAGACAGAGTTAAGCGTTAGGGGGTAGATACATGCTTTTTATGTTATGAATATGTCTAGACCGGCCATGTTCATCAAGTTGAATGCTGCTTACTATATATGACATTAGAAGGCTATGTGCTTTGGTTTTTCTTTTTTTTGTTTTTTTTTTGAATTTTTAGGCCCATTTGAGTCTTGGTCAAATCCTAGGTTTGACCAAGATTTAAACAAGTTTAAAACATGTAAATGAAAAGATAAGCCTCGATCCTTCTTAGTCACTCTAAAATGAAGATTTGCGAGGGGTGTTCTTGAAATTAAGCTTGGGTCCTTCTTAGTCACTCTAAAATTAAGCTTTTGGGATGTTTTTGAAATTTCCATGTTTGAAACCCA